>NC_092500.1:111101239-111725085 GCF_047511675.1 Marmota flaviventris
AGTTTTTATCAGCCCCGTTGCTGTTAGGAGCCCTGAATCTCCTACTGTCAGCCTGATGTACTAAGCTTCTAGCTTTTCTGCGACTCCAGTGCCCTTCCCAGCAACACATTCCTGATTACTTGGTTAAACTAAGTGTATTTTGGACTTTCCTGCAGAACACTGGCAGCTGTTAGGTTTTCTGACCTTCAGTGACATTCCCACTATCATTTTCCCACATTTCTGAACCTTTTAACCCCTTCCTTCACCATATGCCAGCGAATCTTAACTTTCATTATCATTAAGCAACCTAATTCAGCCTTCTACCTATTCCTAATTTCCTCTAGAAATTCAGATGGCAGGGCAGAAATAAAAGGCAAGTATTTGGGGAGAGTCCTTCCTAAAACAGGTAGAGGTAGATACAGTTAAAACTAATTTAGCTTCTACTTCAACTTGTATTGCTTGCCTCGGAACTACAGTTTGAGGAATATGCCACACAATCATGCAAATAAGAACTAATATAAATAAATTGGTAAAGAATTTTCAAGTCCTCAGAGAGCAAGAATATAGCTGTCTTGGAAATTTTTACCAAATGAGTTATTTTTATTGAGCAAATGTGCCATTGTTTATTGAAGTCATAATGATAACCTAGTAGAACTCCATCTGTTATACAGAGAATAATTACCTTCCATTGATTAGATATTTTATAGATATGCAGCTAATATTAGAAATTGGCTGTAGAAAACTGGGAAATTGTGGAACACCACTTTTCACTCTGCAAAATTCAATAATACAAATGTTTGCTTTTATCCTGGAGCAAAACTAGAATAAGTTTCTTCCTTGTCTCAATTGAACCTGCTGCTAAAACAAGACCTGATCTTATCCTCGTGGTTGGCCTGTTCTATTCTGGTATTTGGTCAGATACTGCCAAGTCATTTCATTTTCAACCGTCATGGGCTAGCAGTCTACAATGTATGCAGAGTAATTCTACCACCATCAGAGAACATCCAAAATTGTAAATGTTTTATTCTATTTTAACCAAGTAGAAAAACATAGTCTCATAGGAATGTGTTGCTTAGGTCTGTAAATCAGCTCAGAAAATTCTTTTCCTGAAAAGAAAATTTAGCTTTGTCAAAGATGCGTTGAGAGGAAGTTTGGACTAAATGAGCTGCATCTTCCATGACCAAATTTGAAAAACTTTCAGGTATTAAACATCCATTCTTTAGAATCAATTTCATGGAAAAATAGGCTATTTGCTGATCTGATCTCCTTTCCCTAGCAAAATAATCTGTGCATCTAAATTACTCTCTCAAGAAAAAAATGCAAGGCAATTTCTGTTAGTGTCCATCTAGCTTTCCAGTTAAAAAGAAAATAAAGAAGAGTTGATGAGAATGCAAAATCTGTCTGTTTTTCTGGTTTAACAGCCATCAAGGCCAGAATCTAGCTGTCTGAATGTGAACTGAAAGGCACTCCTGTTTACCCTCCTCGATGAATTCTAGAGTCATCTTGACAAGTAACATTGTGTGAACAGGACCAGACTCAGGAAAAGCTCTGATAATTCCCTTTCAAGTTCTCAATGTGGATTTTTTTTAAAAGGATCTAGAAAAAGAGGGAGGGAACCCTTTGGAGAAACAGAATAAAATGGATTTTTTTAATTGCCACACTATTGGGCTTAGTGCAAATATGAACTTTAGGAAGGCAAAAGAGAACCTTTCAAAGTACTGTCTGTTTCCCAAATTACTTTTCTCTCTCTTTAAGTTTCAAGAAAATGACATTCCTATTTCTGGCAAGGTTCAAGAGAATTCTATTTGGGGTTATTTTGCAACACTTAAATTGCTTCGGGGCTTGCTCTGTTTGGAATCCTGTTTGCTCAGTGGCACTATAATAAAATACTTATCCCCTTAAAGTAGTGATTATCCGAAAAAAAGGAAGCTACCATTTAGCCAGCACCAAGTGGGTACTGTAGAAGTATCTTAGCCCTCTCATACATTTTTGTTATGTATTATGCAAGATAATCTGGGGTCTTTGGAGTCCTAGAAAATAAAGACATCACTGGGTAGTCTCTTTTTTCTCTTGTGCTAAAGCATCCAAACAGATCTTTGGAAAGGACTTAATTAGTAACTGTGGTCCTCAGCTCCATATGCATCCTGATGACACTCAGATTTATCTTTTCCTCCCTTAAGACATTAGTGAGGAAATGAAAAATGAAGAGTCCTTGCCAAATGCACAGTCCTTAGAGTTCTTGGAAAATAAATGTTGTGTCTCTAAAATTAGAACTACCTAAAGAAGATAAACTTGTTGCTTCTCTCCAATTCCCTTCATTCTCACTCCACTTCTCTTTGCTCCTTCAATCACTGTGTGTTTGGTCTTTGTTTATAGTACTTGTGAGTGAGAGCTAGTTCAGAGGAGTGACTTCATGTCACCATAGGGCAGTAAACTGGATTCCAAAAGAACCCAGACCTAAGACAACTGAGTAATCTAAAGTAAGAAAGGAAAGTAGCCCACTGTGTAAACTGGGAATCATTTCAGCTTTTTAGATGTGAAAGAATCTTTAATAAGTAGAGTTGTAATTGTTCTCAATTGGCCAACAATAGGTGTGTTTGATAAGCAGCTTTGTATTGGGGGGGGGGGGGGTCTAAGTCTCCGGAGCCATTGGCCTTTCATTAGGGCCTCATGATGACTTTTGCAACTCCAGGTATCTTATTCCACAGGAAGTCCGTGCTAGCATATTTGTAAACCTTGCCAGAAAACTCTTGTTTGGCCAAAAATCACATAGCATGGCCAATCCTAGCTGCAAGGGAGGCTACAAATGTGAATATTTCTTTCATTTTCCCAGCCTTCGACAAGATGATTGGAAATGACTGTTTTGCCAACTCAACAACATCTGCCACATTTGTGATGAAGTTTATGGTTCAGCCATAAGGAGAATATCATATACATTATTCAGGATAATTTTGAGAATAAAGGAGGAACTCTTAAAAAGAATTACATATTGGGGTAGGGGTGGTGCATGCCTGTAACTCCAGAAACTCCAAGGCTGAGGCAAGAGGATCACAAGTGCAAGGCCAGCCTCAGCAACTTAGCAAGGCTCTAAGCAACTTAGCAAGACCCTGTCTCAAAATTTAAAAAAATAAAAATGGCTGGAAGTCTAACTCCATGGTAAAATGCCCGAGTTCTATATCCAGTGCCAATAAAAGAAAAAAGAAAAGAAAAACCACACCAAGCAATGAAGAGAAAACTGCCCAGTCATGAGTGAAGTAGACTGAGGAGCCTTTTCCTTCAAGAGTTTGACCACAGAACTGAAAATCTGCTGCTCTAGTGAGTGGAGTCTCTCGGGCTAGACTCAGAGTCTCCAGTGCCCTTTCCTGACTGTGCCTCCACCAGCCCTGAGTTTGGGAGTAGGTCTTACCACTTTCCATATGGGAGCTTTTGTTAACACCATTTGCCAAACAATGCTGAGAGGCCCTTTCTTCTGCGTGAATGAAGATTTTTTTAGAGCATGTATGTTATCCCTGTCTCCTACCTGCCATCCTATCCATGTCAATGAAGATGACATTACACCCTTTGGTGTAAAGAAACATATTTATTTCATGCATTACTGATAATATATGTATAGATAAGTTTAAAGTGGGAATTTGTACAACTTAATTTTTTCACTTAAAAGTCATATATTCTACATAATTCTTTTTAATGATTGTGCTTTATCTCTAATAGTGTGTAAAAACCCTTAGGATATTAAAGCCATCATGAATTGTGGCAATTCTTTTGGATAGGAAAATTTTACATGACATACAAAATACTTTACATGCAAAAATATTAGAAATTTGCACTTTAAAATGGATCAAAGTATACAAATAGGCTATAGCATTCACATACAAAATGTCACTATGAAATAAGATTGCTTCAAAAATATCTCCTATTTTCAGAATCAGGTGGAGATAAACTTTATATGAATGTCACACTTTATGTTTTGGGTGACATTCTAGAAACAAATTGACTGTTTTAATGAAATAGATGTCATTTCAAGGATTTTTCTATTAAAAAAAAATAACCAGTTCTGGTCTATATTCAATCACATACATTAAAATACGTCATTCTTTTAAATGGAGTGCTACCATTCCCCATATATCTGACACTTTTCTCTAATGAATGCCCTATTGTACTAGCATTTCCTCATAATGGGTTATTTAAAAGCCTACTTGGGCCGAGGGTGTAGCTCAGTGATAGAGCACATGCTTAGCATTCACAAGACCCTAGGTTCAATCTCCAGCTCCAAATAAACAAAAGCTTTTCTGTTGACTTTGTACATTTAACAAGCATGAGCTAATTAATGAGATTAAGTTAATCTTTCTTTTCCTCCAAATCTTAACTACCCATCCAGGTTTTTTTTTTTTTTTATGTTTATTCTCAGGCTTTAAGGCCTCTTAGAATTTAAAGGATGTTTTCCTTGACTGCACTATAATTATTTACCTACTTATTCTAACCAGTTACTTTTTCTAGAAAGACTTCTATATCATAAACCACATTTTCTGTAATTCTGCAGCTCTTTTCTCCCTAACCTCCAAAATACAAACTTCATGAATTTGAAATGTATGTGTTTGAAATCAATTCTCTCCAACTGAAAGATGATCTTTCTCCTTCATTGTTGATGCCATATTCCTTAGCTATAAAGCCCTTGTCAGGATATGGATTTAAAATTACACAGTAGAATTAAGGAAAATCAAAACATGAAGTCTAAGGAAGTTTATTCAGCCTCAATATCTCTTAACTTCTCAATAATGTGTTTTTGTAAAAGCCAGTTTTTTTTTCTTTTTAATCCTTTTACTTCTGTTATCAGTCTGTAGTAATTAAAAATGTGATACATACACAAAAGCTTAAAACAAATGTGTGCGATACCCTCACCCTCTAGGGTAGCAGTTCTGAAAGTATAGCCCACAGAGCCCTCAGGATTCCAAGATAACTCTCTGGAACTCTCCAGTAACACTTTCAGGGGGCCTTGAAATAATCCTAAAACATTATTTTCTATTTTAATTATGTTAGTACGTGTATTGAGGGTCCAAAAGCAACTGGTATAATTAACAAGGCCTTACAAAATAAAGGCAGTGAGTAGTACCCAACTGTTCTATAGTGGCCATTTTCTTTACCAACATGCTTTTGTAGGAAAACATAATACCAGTTTCACTTAGGAATGCTCTTCATGAAGCAATACTTTTAATCTCATTAAATCTCAATCTTTGAACACACTCTTCAATACTCTATGTGCCAAAATTGGAAATACACATAGAACTCTTGGCCTGCATATGTAAGTACATGGTTGTCTTGGGGAAAAGCATTGTACAGTTGATTTGCAACCTGAGCTAGCTATCTCTTCCTGGAACACCCATGTTTACTGGGGAAAAAAAGACTACTGACCAACCAGTAATTATAATTTAGAATTGGGTATTCTGCAAAATCTTTTCTCAAAAAAAGAATGATATAAGTCTTCCTCTTTGAGGAAAATTGACTATCTTTGTTGCTAATGAAAAAAAATGAGCTTTCTACCAAAAATTGGTATTATGGAAAACATATATCCATGATTAATTTAACCACTTCCTAAAATTTAAAGATATTTTTTAGATAAGATCAACGTTGATACTAATGAATGTGACTTTTCATATTTTAGGATAAAATTCATCAATGCTTTTGAAGATCTTCATACTTGGTAAACCAGTATTTTCCAAATGACTAAGACATATGTTACAAAGTCATGTACAGATAAAAGACTGGTTCCAAGTACAATATAGACTAATGGGTTTCCATATAAAGATCATTTATATGGTTTTAGAATCTATTTTATAACTAATCTTTAATAAACTACAACTTCTCAAATTTTGGTATGATATTGAAGGAAAATACCTACCTAAAATGTCTATTAAAATCCTCTTTTGTGAGCCAAGCACCCTGACTCATGTCTATAGACCGAGCTACTTGGAGGCTAAGGTGGAAGGACTACTTAAGCCCCAAAATTCAAGATCACCCTATAAATTCAAGACCCAGTCTCAAAAAAAAGAAAGAAAAAAGAAATCCCTTTTCCCCCAAGATTTAGCCTATATTAGCCTTAATTTGCTTCATATACTTCCATAAAAAAAAAACATGACAACAGATGAGAAGCCAGTATCTCCTACTAATTCAGACATTAAGAAGATTTACAAAGATAAAACGATGCAAACATACTCATTATTTTTCGCTCTGAAAGTATAAATTTTTGCCTAAAGAAAATATTACTTTTATTAACATACAATGGCTTTATTATTTTAAATAAATTAGTGAGAAAATATTTTTAATTATCAGTTTTAATTTTAACACAGTAAATATTGATGACATAACCTCTATAAACAAAAGTTTTTTGAAACCTTAAATAATTTTTTAGAATAGTATGAGGTTTTAAGATTTTAGGTGTTGATAATGCTGTTTTAGGAAAATGTCTATAAAGGGAAAAAGAAAAGTGAGCAAACAATTTCACTGACCAATTCAGGAACCAAAAGATAAGAAATCAAATAAATTTGTCCTATTTTTCCATTTTTACTATTATTGACACATAATGATTGTATATATCTGTGGCGAACGTGTGATGTTTTGATTCAGTATATATTGTATAATGATAAAAATCAGGATAATTAACATAGTCATTACTTTTTACCATTTCTTTATGATATAATTACATGGCTTAATCTAGACTAGGTCCTATTGTTTGCAAACAACCACACCAACCATAGCTACCAGATATTTCAGCTCTAAAAACCTTCATGAACTAACAACTTCCCTGTAGAGTTACTAGTTCAGATTCCTTTCTTCTCAGCAGCCCATGGATCCTTCACTAAAATAGACTATCTCTTAGGCCACAAAGCAACTCTTGGCAAATACAAAAATATAGAGATAATACTTTGCATTCTATCAGATCATAATGGAATGAAATTAAAAATCAATTATAAAATAAAAAAATAGAAGCTACCTTAACACCTGTACTTTAAATATTACACTATTGAATGACCAATGGATAGTTGAAGAAATCAGGGATGACATTAAAAATACTTCCAGATTCCTGAAAGATTATCATGCTTATTTTCTCAGCTAACAATTATCATTCTAGGAATCTTCCTCCATCTGAAAACCTCCCTCCAACAGGTCACTGGATGGCCTAAGGATGCCCCCCCCCCTTGCATGGTTCAGTCCATGGCTACTCTAGAGCAAAGAACAGCACAACAATGTTAGAGCAGAGGACTTTGAGCGGACTCACTGATGCAAGAAGAAAAAAGATCAAGTGAAATAGTAAAATGGAGTGATATGTCCCAATGCTCTGCTTCATAGCCTGATGCACCAGAGACATGACAGGCTGAGACTTGGACAAGCCTCAGAATTAATGTTAGTGCCTAGAACAGAAGCCAGGTTTTAACTTGCCTTCCAAAATATTTGCAATTCATGTTTTTACATCTTTTCAGTCTTTGATGCATGAAGGGTCATGTCCCTATGACTGCCCACCTAACATCCAGCAGCCCTGTCACATGTTGACCCTAACCACCCACCTTAACCCACTTTGAGTTTTACTGCTCTTTATGTAGAAAACGAGCCAACCATTTGCAATGCGTGCTCCAACATAACTAACTAGAAGAATAAAGAAATCTAGGTCGCCTCAACTCACCAAGGCTAGAAATTGCTGACGTTGTACAGAATAAAGTCCCATTTTTTTCTTTCAGATGCTCTTTAATTTGCACTCTTCTCCCTCCCTCTCTTCTATCTTCTTACAAATAACTTAAGATTCTCCCTGGGGAGTGCTGAGGAGCAGAGACATGGATCTATTGACAAATCAATATTGGCAAAGAAAACTGTATTAGTTAGCAAGATTGCAAGTTCTTCTTTTTTCAGGAAAAAAAAAAAAAACCTTATTGTATCCAAATTGTTTCCCTAGAGCACTGTTGATTGGCAATGGAGTGAAAGTTATAGCCAAAGCAAGTCTTTGCATACATTCTATAATTGACAGACCATGTCACTGTGGTTCTGAGGGGCGATTGGAATGCTTGGCCTTGAAGAGTCTCTAACCTTTCATTCACTCCTTTCTCAAAACATAAAATTGCTTCAATTTGATACTAAGACTTAACAAGGGAAAAGTAGAAAAAATAAAATAAAGGTCTTTTAAGGACTTAGATGGCACTGAACGCCTTCCAACTGCACTTCAAGGACTATATTAGACCTGTTGTGATAACTAGTCCTCTCTAGATTCTCATTCACACTTTTTTTCTCTGTGTAGCAGAAAGTACATGTACTAAGTATAAACCCATTCTCAGTTTCTGCATTATTATCCGCATGAAGAGCATCTGTTGTGGTTTGAATCTGGAATGTCCCCCAAAGGCTCATATATCAAAGGCTTACTCCTAAATGCAGCAATGTTCAGAGGTGAGGATTTGGGGAAGTGATTGAATCATAGGGGTTTATAATTTGAAGGAACTATTGGGAAGTGATGGAAACTGTAGGAGGTAGGACCTAGTTGAGGAGAGTGGATCCTGAGGCTATCCCCTTGGGGACTGTATTTTGTCCCCAACCCCTTCCTCTCACTCTTGGCTTCCCAGATACTATGAGCTGAGCAGCTTCCTCTGCTACACCTCTCCTCCGTGATATTCTCCCTCTCGTCCTGCCCAAAGTAATGGAGCTAAACGACCCTGGACTAAATCCTCTGAAACTATGAGCCAAAACAAATATTTCTTCCTTTTGTCCCAGTGATGAAAATCTGACTAAGTACCTAAAACATCCTGACCACTGCCTAGCTCAGTGCCCTGCAGGTAGTAAATACAATACTTATGTGTGGAATGAAAGAAGTTAGTGTGTCATTTATTCTGATTTACTCTAGATATTACTTTCATGAAACATTAAAGTGGTAAATGGGATATAATTATAAAGAAGAGAAGGTGAAGAAGCATTTTAAATTTTTATTTGCTTGGATAAATTAGGTTTCAAAAATAACAATTCTTTAATTAAAAAATAAATTAATCTGCTAAAGCTAAGCATCATTGCTTGAGTAGGCTACTTACATTTTTTGTGTGTATTTTATTTCATCATTTGACACATTAACTTCTCTAGGACAAAAAGTCTTTCAATAAAGGCAATAACTATGTCTTCCAGATTTTCTAGAACTGTCCAAATTTCATGTGATTGCATTCTTTTCCATAAAGCAGTATACTTAATAATAATCTAGTATTCTTTATTATTTCTCTTTCTTGGACCTTTAGTTTAACTCAAAAGTCAGGAAAAATCATACTTTAGTCTCTGTATCTATCACTTGATCCCCTTTTTGCTTCAAAGTAACTGGCACAAAGACCTACATGGTACAAATGTTCACCATGTTTATTGATTACTTAATTAATCAATCAATTTGCGGATAAATTTGTTATAAGGTGACTTTAAAAAAAATAATTCCTGTCATGGAAAAACATAGTAATTCAAATTTTCTTTCATTTTAAAGAGGATAATACTTTAAAGTCGCTAAGAAGGTAACCTCTGAACTGATAATTTGAAAGTATTTCTTTCCTATGCATCCTCCTCCCCATCTGCCATAACAAACTCAGTGCTCATTTGTCGGTACACAGCCGACTATACATAAGTTGACTCCAAAAGGGATTAAGTGTAAGTAATAAAAGTCAATTACAAAATTTTGCCTAAGAATCTTATCATTGTTTACAAATTTTGGAAGGGAGGGAGGAAGAGTTAGAAGAATATTTTTAGTCAACTTTCTATAACTATAACAAAATATTTGAGACAATTAGCGTAAAAAGAGGTTCATTTTGGCTCATGGTTTCAGAGATTCCACTCCATGATTGGGTGGACACATTGCTTTTAGGCCTGGGATGAGGCAGCACATCAAGGTGGATGTGCTGGTTGGAAGAAGGAGCTGGGTCCCACTACCTTCTTTAAAGGCACACCCCAATCATCTAAAGACCTCCCACATAACCTACTTCTCTAAGGTTCTATCACCTCCCAATCGTGCCACCCTGGAGAACATGTCTTCAATAGATGGGCATTAGGAGGATACTAATCATCCAAAATGATAACAAAAATGGTATATATATGCTCTAGAATGGTTTTCAACAGTACTGCATGCAGCAATTCCCAGATTTCTATCAAAATACCTATGAAGACAATGAAAAAATGGAAATCTCCTCTTGCTCAGAAGAAACTACTCTAGAAATGCACTGTCCAGTAGGGTAGCCATTAGTAACATGTGGCTGTTTACATTTAACTTTAAAGCTGTTTAATTTAAATAAAATTAAAAATCAAGCTCTTCAGTACTAGATAGTTATAGGAGCACGTGGGTGTCATATTGAATAGCACAAATATAGAACATTTCCATCATCACTGTATTAGGGAGCTTTTTGTCACTGTGGCCAGTATCCCTGACAAGAACAACTTAGAAGAGGAAAAGTTTATTTTGGTCTCATAGTTCCAGAAGTTCAGTCTATGGTTGTCTAATTTCATTCTGGCTCTGAGCCCAAGGTGAGGCAGGACATCATGGCAGAAAGATGTGTGAGAAGAGCACTACTCCACTTACAGTGGCTAGGAAGCAGAGAGAGAGTAGAAGGAGCCACAGGGATGACGAACCTTTCCAGGTCATGCCTTCTATCTAGAGTTGCCACCAGTTAGTCCATTCAAATTAGGATGACTGATTAGGGTACAACTCTCATAATTCAATCATTTTACCCCTGATTAACACAGGAGTTTTTTGGGGGGTCACCTCAGATCCAATAACACCCTGTAACTTAAGGAAATAGAAAATAAACTTAAATCTAAAGCTAGTAGAAGCATGAAAATTATAAACATTGGATCGGAGATAAATAGTGAACAAAAATAATACAGAAAGTCAAAATCAAAATCAAAAGTTGTTTCTTCAAAAAAATTAACAAAATTGACAAAAGTTTGCTAGATAGATTCTGAAAAATAGAAAGACTCAAGTAACTAAAATCAATAGGATGTTAATACTGATTCTTTGCAGAAATAAAAAAGATTATAAGAGATTACCAAGAATAATTGTACACCCACGGGTTGGATAACCTAGATGAAATAGAAAAAAAAAACCCATAAATCCTATCAAGACTAAATCATGAAGTAGTAGAAAATTTGAACAGACCTATAATTGATAAAGAGATGAAATCAGTGATCAAAAACCCAGGACTGGGGTTGCAGCTCAGTGGTAGAGCACTCGCCTAGCAAGTGTGAGGCACAGGGTTAGACCCTCAGTACCACATAAAAATAAATAATTAAAATAAAAGTATTGTGTCCTTCTATAACTAAAAAATATTTTCTAAAAAAATCTCACAACAAAGAAAAATCTTGTACTCGATGGATTCACAATAAGTTCAACCAAACATTTACTTTTTTTTTTCCTTTTACTATTTTATTAACATGTATTTTTTTATTTAATTGGTTTTATTTTTTTAAATACATGACAGTAGAATGCATTACAGTTATTATTACATATATAAAGCACAATGTTTTATATCTTTGTGTAGTTCACGCTGATTCATGTCTTTATACATGTACTTTGTGGGGATTTTTGCATTATAATTTTTATTACACATATATACCACAATTTTTCATATCTCTGTTTGTATATAAAGTAGGTTGACACCAAATTCATGTCTTCATACACCACATTCCACCATCCTTGCTAATCCCCTGCCTCCTCCCTTTCCATCCCACCCCTCTTCCCTATCTATTGCTCTCATGTTCCCCCTCCCTACCCCACTATGAGTCATTCTCCTTATATCAGATAAAACATTCGACATTTGTTTTTCTGGGATTGGCTAACTTCACTAAGCATTATCTTCTCCAATGCCATCCAATTACCTACAAATGCCATGATTTTATTCTCTTTTATTGCTGAATAAAATTCTATTTTGTACATATGCCACATTTTTTTTATCCACTCATCCACTGAAGGGCATCTAGGTTGGCTCCACAGTTTAGCTATTGTGAATTGTGCTGCTATAAACATTGATGTAGCTGTGTCCCTGTAGTATGCTGTTTTTAAGTTCTTTGGGTATAGTCAGAGGAGACAAATAGCTGGGTCAAATGGTGGTTCCATTCCCAGATTTCCAAGGAATCTCCATACTGCTTTCCATATTGGCTGCACCAATTTGCAGTCCCACCAGCAATATATGAGTGTACCTTTTTCCCCACATCCTTGCCAACACTTGTTGTTGTTTGTCTTCATAATAGCTGCCATTCTGACTGAAGTGAAATGACATCTTAGAGTAATTTTGATTTGCATTTCACTGATTACTAAAGATGATGAGTATTTTTATATATTTGTATATGAAGTATGTATATGTATATTTCATATATTTGTATACTCTTCTGAGAAGTGCCTGTTCAGGGCCTTGGCCCATTTGTTGATTGGATTATTTGTTTTTTTGGTGCTTAGCTTTTTGAGTTCTTTACATACCCTAGAGATTAGTGTTCTATCTGATGTGTGAGGGGTAAAAATTTGCTCCCAGTATGTAGGCTCTCTGTTCACCTCACAGGTTGTTTCTTTTGCTGAGAAGAAACTTTTTAGTTTGATTCTGTCCCATTTATTGATTCTTGGTTTTAATCCTTGTGCTATAGGAGTCTTATTAAGGAAATTGGGACTTAATTCCACATGGTGAAAATTAGGGCCTACTTCTCTTCTATTAGATGCAGAATCTCTGGTTTAATTCCTAGGTCCTTGATCCATTTTTAGTTGAGTTTTGTGCATGGTGAGAGATAGGGGTTTAATTTCATTTTGTTGCATATGGATTTCCAGTTTTCCCAGCACCATTTGTTGAAGAGGCTATCTTTTCTCCAATGCATGTTCTTGGCACCTTTGTCTAATATAAGATAATTGTAATTTTGTGGGTTAGCCTCTAAGTCCTCTATTCTGTACCATTGGTCTATCAGTCTGTTTTGGTGCCAATACCATGCTGTTTTTGTTACTGTAGTATAGTTTAAGTTCTGGTATAGTGATGCCACCTGCTTTACTCTTCCTGCTAAAGATTGCTTTAGCTATTCTGGGTCTCTTATTCAATATCACCCTAATCCTAAAACTAGGCAAAGACACATCAAAAAAAGAAAACTTCAGACCAATATCTCTAATGAACATGGATGCAAAAATTATCAATAAAATTCTGGCAGATTGAATACAAAAACATCAAAAAGATTGTGCACCATGATCAAGTGGGACTCATTCAAGGGATGCAAGGTTGGTTCAACATATGGGAATCTATAAATGTAATTCATCACATCAATAGACTTAAAGATAAGAATCATATGATCATTTCAATAGACGCAAAAAAAAAAAGCATTTGACAAAATACAGCATCCCTTTATGTTTAAAACACTAGAAAAAACTAGGGATAACAGGAACATATCTCAACATCATAAAGGCTATCTACACTAAGCCTCAGGCCAACATCATTCTAAACAGAGAAAAATGAAGGCATTCCCTCTAAAAACTGGAACAAAGCAGGGATGCCCTCTTTCACCACTTATACTCAACATAGTTCTTGAAACACTGGCCAGAGCAATTAGACAGATGAAAGAAATCAAAGATATATGTATAGGAAAAGAAGAACTTATATTAGAACTATTTGCTGATCATATGATTCTATACCTAGAAGATCAAAAAAACTCCAGAAAACTTCTAGAAGTAGTAAAGGAATTCAGCAAAGTAGCAGGATATAAAAATCAACACCCATAAATCTGTATATCAGTGACAAATCCTCAGAAAGGGAAACAAGAAAAATTACGCCATTTTCAATAGCCTCAAAAAAAAAAAAAGAATACTTGAGAATCAATTTAATGAAAGAGGTGAAAGATCTATACAATGAAAATTATAGAACCCTAAAGAAAGAAATCAAAGAAGACCTTAGAAGATGGAAAGATCTACCTTGCTCTTGGATAGGCAGAATTAATATCGTCAAAATGACCACACTACCAAAAGCACTATACAGATTTATTGCAATTCCTATCAAATTCCCAATAGCATTGCTCATAGAAATAGAAAAAGTGATCATGAAATTCATCTGCAATCAAACATTTAAAGAAAAACTAACATCAATTCTCAAACTTTTACAAAAAAAAATGAGCATGAAAGAACACTTTTTAACCTATTCTGAGACAAAAATATTCTGACACCAATGCTAAAGACACTACTATAAAACTACAGACCAACATTCCCCCATGAGCTTTGATGCAAAAATTCTCAATAAGACACCAACAAGTCAAATTCAGCTTCATAGGAAAATAATTAAACACTATAAAACTCTTAGAAGAAAACATAGGACAAAATCTTCATAGTATTGGATTTGGCAATGATTTCTTGGGTATGACACCAAAGGTAAAGTAACAAAAAAAAAATAGACATTGGTGGGAGCAGTGACTGAATTATGGGAATTGAACTGTCCTGTGATAAGAGGCAATGCCTCTTTTGGGAGCTCGCTGTGAAGGTGTCAATTTGAGACTGCCCAGTTGCTACAGTGATGCCCTATTCAATAGGAGGTTCTTAATATCCACAGAGTTATTCAATTCTTGACCTTGAAGTTCAGAGGCCAGCTGCTCAGGGGTAGAAAGTTATGGGCAAAAGCTGATAATCATAATTGGGCTGTTCATACTCATGACTTTCGTTCTGCTTACTTTAAAGAAACTTTCTCACAATAAATCCTTTTGATGTTTTTAGCTACATAATAAACATGATGAGCTTGCTGTGTGTCACCACCTCTCTACAAGGGTTGTAGTCAACAATCAAGATCCAGCTTTTTTCTCTATTTATGTGTCTGTTTGTCTTTTCTCCATGCCCTTATTGCCTGCTCTGGGAAGCTGAATTAATGGCCCCACAGGTTGTGGCAAAACACACTGGACTTCATAAAAAGATAAAAACTACATGCATCCAAAGACACTATTCACAATGGATTGGAAGACTTAGACTGTTAAGATGTCAACAGTGATCAAAATAATCTACAGATTTAATACAATCTGAATTAAAATTCTAACAAAATATTTGCAGAAATGGAAAACCCACTCTAAAATTCTTGTGGAAAAATTCATCCTAAAATTTATATGATGCCATGAATAATAAAAAAAAATCTTGAAAAAAGAGAGAATAGCTGAAGGACTCATGCTTATTGACTTCAACCCTCACTATAAATTTATACTAATTAAAACGATGTAGTACTGCTATAAAGACAGTCATACCAATGGACTAGAATAGAAACCAAAAATAAACCCAAAGATATTTGGCCAAATTATTTTTCTTACAAAGCTGCCAAGACAAAGAAATAGGGAAAAAGTCGTCTTCAATAAATGGTGCTGGGATAACTGGATATCCATATGCAAAAGAATAAAGATGGATCCTTACCTAACAGCATAAAGAAAAATTAACTCAAAATGAATTAAAGACCATTGTATCAAATATAAGACCTAAAACTATCAAACTTTCAGAAGAAAACATAAGACAAAAGCTTCACAAGTACTGTATTCAGCAATGATTTCTTGTATATGACACCAAAGGTACAAGCAACAAAAGAAAAATAGACAAATTTGACTTAATAAAAATGTAAAATTTTTTTTGCATAAAAAGATATTATCCACAAAAAAGGCAATCCACAGAATAAAAGAGAATATTTTCAAATCATATATCTAATGATAGATTAATATTCAGAATATATAGAAAAGTAAAACTCAACAATACCAAAATAAACAACCCCATCAAAAACCACACAAGAAGATAGACATGTCTCCAAAGATATGTAAATGACAAATAAACACATAAATAGGTGCTCAACATTAGGGAAATGCAAATCCAAACAACATTGAGATACCACCTCATGGCCATTAGGATCACTACCACCCAAAAAGAAAAGAATGAGTATTGATGTGGGTATGAAGAAAGTGGAGCACTTACACACTGTTGGTGGGAATAGAAAATGATATGGCCACTGTGGAAAACAGTGGTACCCCTACAAATTAAAAATAAAATTACTATATGATCCAGCAATTTCACTTCTTAATATATACCCAAAGTATTGAAAACATTCATGTTCATAGCAGCATTATTCACAATAGCTAAGATGTGGAGACAATTTACCCAAAAGGTGATCAATGGATGAAAGGATAAGCAAAAAGTGGTGTCTGCACACAATTAAATACTATTCAGCCTTAAAAAGGAAATTCTGCTATTTTCTGTGACATGGATTAAACTCCAGGACATTATGCTAACCAGTTTCATAAGTGGGCAAATACTCTGTGGTTCCATTTATATGAGGTATTTAGAGTAGTCAAGATCATGGAGACAAATAGTAGATTGGTGGTTGTTAGAAATTTGGGGTAGAAGAAAATAGAAGTTGTTTAATGGCTATAGAGTCTGAGTTTTTTTCAGATAAAAAGAGTATGGATGGGCTGGAGATATAGCTAAGTTGGTAGAATGCTTGCCTTATATGCGCAAAGTCCTGGGTTCAATCCCCAGCACCACACACACACACACACACACACACACACACACACACAAAAGCGGGGGCGGGGAGTATGGAGGTGAATAGTGGTGATGGTTGCACATTATGAATGTATTTAATATCATTGACTGTATATTCAAAAAAGGATAAGATGGTAAATTTAATGTGTATTTAAATAATAAAAAATTGGAAATAATAACTAATGGTTAGAAAGTTTGTTTGGAAATGAATACTGTCCATAATGTATATTATAGCATGAATATTATTGTGTGGATATATGTTATATTGCAATATATTATATAAACACTCATACATTTTGATTTATAATTTATGCATTATATCTCAAATTTAAAGAAAATTGCAATAAAAATAAGTGTCAAAATTTCTGCTATAAAAATAAATTCCATATTTGGCCTAAAAAAACAAAAGCAGCATAAATTTCTTATATGGAATAGAAAGATCTCAAAAGATAACATTTTATAATTTTAATTAAAAGTCTCCCTTTGAAAGGTTAAAATTGGTGACTAAATTTGATCATTAATGAAAATATAAACTACATGCATAGTATCAAAAATAATGGAGAAAATACAATACAAAATACAAGCAAATAAATAGGATGTATAGACAGAAAACAAATGAAACAAAAAGAAAAACAAAACAAAGATAACATCACTAGAAAAATATACAGGTAAAACGATAAATAGCTAGATTGCCTAAAATACTTTATTGGCAAATCATTCTTCACTGACTTGAAATGTCAACTTTATCATAAATTAAATTTCTATACATAGTAAAATTTACATATGTATTTTTATATCAATGTCACATTATAGTATTGTACATTTAATATCTTAACAGTTTTTATTCAATAACAAAAAACACTTTAACATCTTAAAATTAAGCACAAATATTTAACTGATCTTCAGAGAAAAAATTATGCATATAAGCCTGAACAATATTACAAAAGGAAAAGTTTTGATTATGTGAAAATTTTTAAACTTGCACATAGCAAGAAAAATATACCCAAAAGTATTAGTGAGCTTTCTGTCACTGTGACAACACCAGAGGTAAACAACTAAAAGGAGAAAAGGTTTGTTTGGGCTCACAGTTTAAAAGATTTCAGTCCAAGGTCACTTGCTTTTGAGCCTGCAGCACAGCAGAACATCATCGTGGAAAGCATGTAGAGAAGTAAAGCTGCTCGCCTCATGGCAGCCAGAAAGTGGAAAGAGAGAGAAGGGGCTGGAGTTCCCATTTTTCCATCAAGGGCACACCCACAATGGCCTAACTTCCTTCCACTAGGCCCCACCCACTAAAGGTTCCATCACCCCGCAGCACCACCACAGACTGGTCAACAAGTCTTTAGAATATGGGTCTTAGCATTTGCCAGCAAGTGGATGGAATTGGAGAATATCGTGCTAAGTGAAATAAGTCAGTCCCAAAAAATCAGAGGCAGACTGTTCTCTCTGATATGTGGATGCTAACCCACAACAAGGGAGGGGAAGATTAGGAGTCCATTGGACTAGACAGAGGGGAATGAAGGGAAGGAAGAAGGAATGGTAATAAGAAGAATGAATCAGGCATATTTTTCCCATCCTCATATACAAATACACAACCAATGAAACTCCACATCATGTACAACCACAATAATGGGAACCTAATTTGGAACAAGTTATATTTATTATTATGTGTATGTATAATATTTTAAAATATCAAAATATACTCTACTGTCATGTAAGTAACAAAAGGGAATATGGGGAACATTTAAGAGCCAAACCATAACATTTAAGAGCCAATCCAAAATTAAGTAGGACAACTACAAACTGGAAAACAATAATTGCAGTTCATATATCAATCTGTATTTAAATTTATTTCACAAATCAAAAAGAAAACTAAGAGGAAAAATACTTTCAACCTCATTCTGATCCAAGGAAATATTCATTTTTAATCTTTCCATTTACTGCATCATCAATTTTAAGTAATAATTATACTTCTGTGGTGAGATGGGCCTGATCATAAATTGTACCTGATAAACATGATACAACCTTTCCAGAAAAAATTTTGCAATTTAAATTCTGGACATTAAAAGGTTCATACACTTCAGCCTGATAATTCAATTCCTCCTCTAGGACCCTAAAAAAGAAAATTATCTCAAATGCCAGCAAAAACTGAATCTCAGAGAATGTTAACTACAAATAGAGAAAAGACACACTCTTAACAAAACCAGAGAATAATTAATATAACATAGTGCATCCATAAATGAAATACTGTATACTTCACATCTATTAAAATATGGTTTTCCAAGAATTTAAAAAGAGAAAAAAAAGAGTGAGAAATTCGTCATTATACAACATAGATTAAAAATAAGCAGGACATAAAAGAAGAGCTTCTATATAGAATATGTATTTGTATTTTACATAATAATTTTATATATATAATAGGTTTTATACTCAATTTGATTTCAAACATTTCTTCTTTGCTCATATTTTCTACAATATATCTATATTGCTTTTAAAGTCAGAAAAAAAGTGTAAATACTTTTTATCTGATGTAAAACTAAAATTATGGATTCAGCCCCTAATGGCTACTCCCTGTGACTGAGTCCATGTGAAATTCATTACCCCAATGTGACAGCTAATTTTTCATCAAGCCCACTTGTGAATAAGCCTTCATGACTTCCTCCATTGTGTTCCACATAATTTAGCGCTTGATTATATGCTATTTGGTGTGCAGTTTGGGATATTTACCATTAATGCATCTGTGTTAATATTACTGATTTCAATATATGTTTAGGAAGCACCAGTTCTGTTACAGGCTCTGTGTTATGCTACTATGTTTGTTTGGGTTTTTTTTATTTCATTATCACAACAACTCTAAATTCTTGTCATAGCCAATCCTTAAAGATGTTAAAAGGTTAAGTGACTTGCTCAAACTCAGAGTGGCAGAATAGAAATTTAATCATAGGTCTCCTATTTCCAGTACTGCGTGATTGTTCCACTAAATAGCTTTTGTACTCCAAGAGAATAGTGTTACATCCTCTACTTGTTCTTCTCTCCTAAGGTGACCAGAACACTTAGCACAATGCTCCATAGGTTATTTAATTTTTTTATTCAATTACTATATGGAAATAGCAGCATGACCCTCTACTGTCCCATCCGAATGAAACTGAGCTGAGCAGTGCTTATCAATTTCTGGGTTTGCACTGTGTTGCTTTCACACCCATTCAAGGGTTTATTCTGAAAACTTGCCAGTGCACTAAACGTATGGCAGATGCGAGCAGAAGTGTGACATGATAGATGAAAGCCAACCCTGCAGTACACAGGGCAGGTGGGAAGCTGGTTTTAGCAGGGAAACTCAGACACCCTTACAAGGATGTATCAGATGAGACAAACAGTTCTCCACATCATCTCAATCCATGGAGAAGTATGTGAAGGCCAGGCCATGTCATGGGCTATGCTGCAGAAGCCATTCTCTGTCCCTTTGAAATGCTAACATTTCATATAGGACAAACAAGAAAGCAAATACAAAGAACAATTATAATCTGAGTTTGTATGATAGCCATTTACAGGCAGTACCTGCCTGTCCTTATACTGCTGGAGTCTTTGACAGGAGGTGACACATCCAGGTGGAGGGAAGAAGTGGAGCCACTGGTTCCATCTAGAGCATCGCCACGCTTTACCTGACCGAGTACCTAGGATCATCCTGATGACAATATCCTTGCCACCGAAGACTTAAACCTTGACATTCTGTGACATGAAATAAATAATTTACTTAATCTTTATGTTCTTTTACCATAAAATATTAGCTGAAAGCCTTACATGGTATTCCAGCCTATGTTAATTGGCTCCCCTCTAATGCGCTCTACCATCCTACCGACACTCCTGTCACAGCAGCACCCAGACAGGTGCTGTGTACTTGTCTGATTCTGCTTTCAAGAATGGCCTTTCAGTTTGTTCTAAATTCACCAATGTTTCCCCAGCATCTACCACAGGTAAATCATAGAGAATCAATGAATATTTATTTATTAAAATGAATATGTAAATGTATGTGTCCTTTCCAGCTCTTACATTCACACTTCAATCATATGCTGGTGAAACAAGGTGGCCGTAGGAAAACTTTCAGTCAATGTAAGAAAATAGCAGGACAGCTCTATCACTAATCCCACTTACCCATCTTCACCGTGCCCTGTTCCTTGAAGTTCTCCCTGTCTGAAGGTTCATCCAGTCCCAGAGTCCAAACAAAACTGTATTTATACATAGTAGCCTAATAGGCTGTAACACAAGCCTATCACTTTGCACCTGTTATAGTTTAAATCTGAAGAGTCCATTTAGAAAATGCTTGTTCCCTAGCATGGTACTATGGGGTGGTGGTGGAAACTTAATGGAGTAGGGCCCAAAGGGAGGTCTTAGAGTAACTGGGAATGTGCCCTCTAAGGGGATTATAGGATCCAACTCCTTCCTCTTTCTCTTCTTTTGGTTTCTCAGCCATGAGTTGAATGGTTTTGCCCCACCACACACAATCAGCTATCATGTGTTGCCTCACCTTGGGCCCAAAAGCAATGTGCCCAACCTGATTATGGACTAAAACCTCCAAAAAAGTGAACCAAAATAAATCTTTTATCTTTATAATTATCTGTGGCATTTTTATAGTGATGGAAAGCTATCACAGCAACCTAATTATAGCTTTTGCTCACACCCAGCATCAGTGGCCCCCAAGAGGGTCAGTGGGTTGCCCAGTAGTCTCCTGGTTATCACTCTTCTGTCCCATATGCCCATTCTAGAATCAAATTCCTATTGAGGGGCTTCTTGCTCCTGCTGATATTTTCCTATTTTGAACTCTGCCCTTATACCCCAAACTAGGTTTATTGACGTACCGGGTCTTCCTGCACAGTCATTCTTTGCCTCAATATCCAATGTCTTCTCACCTGGGCTTCATTCTCACCTGCCTGTTGGGATACAGCTATCTTCTCTTAGAAAGTTTAAATCTGACTATTGTCTGAATCATCACTGGGCTTGGAATGTACCTTTAAGACCTGGACAGGCTTGAGATGCTAGTCGATGTTGTCTGCCTTAGCCTCTATGGGAAACTTATAGGCTGGCCTGTCAGACTGCCTGGCCTTGATAGCATAAAGAGCTGTCATGCATGCACCCAGGATAAGGACCTACACTTTACTGGACTGCCCAAAATCAACATGATTTCAAGAATCTAACCAAAGCTTTCATGTCTTTCCTCATTTTGAAATACTATTTCAAACATTATTACACTAAACACTGAATGAATGCTGCTTTATCACAACAAAAATATTCATGTATATATCCATGCTGGTGAGTTATTTCAAGACTTAGTTTAAATGCTCTTTTGCAGTCAGATATTGTTTTGAATGACTCAAGTTGATCAAAATGTTGAATTTAATTAGCTTTCTGGACTAAAAACTTCTTCAGTGAAAGGAAAATTCTCACAAATGGGGCAGCCATTTTACTTTCATCAAATCCATTGCTAGCCAATTTCTGATTCTGCAGTGAAACCAGCTATCTTTCAACAAATTAGTTGCTAGGTGTAATAGAAACAACTTTCTTTCATTATTTCTATAGTGAAGAAAAATATTGTGTAGTTGTGTACTTTCCCATGTGGTTTCTTTCTGAGTAATCTATTTTTCCTTCCCCTAAGGCGTTTTGGACACTAACACTTAACTGAAAAGTTAATTTAGCACAGGTAGGATAGCCAAACATCCAAATTTGCCTAGGAGAGAGGGGTTTTCTAGGACATAAGTCTTTCAGTTCTAAAATTAGGACAGTCCTTGCAAAGCAAGAGTCTATAGGGCACACAAGGGTAAGTATAATAAGAACAATGAAAGTCTGCTATGAAGCAAATTAGGAAGATGTAGGGAAATCTCTATCAGGTAAATTGGAGAAACAGAAATTCTATTGGAAGGAAAAGGAAGAGGGATTTAAGAATGGGCATGAAGCTTAAGACTATGCCAAGCTCTCTCAGATGTAACATTCTCAGCTATAAGGTTTCTCTGAGACCTGGATGAAGGAGGTCTTTAAGAATATAAAAACCCTGACAAGGTTGGGTAAAGTATCCTAGAGGAACTTGTACCCTACTTCTCAGGAAGGAGAAGAGACCACCTTTCAGAGTAACCCTGGGCCAATATGGGGCAGCTGCATTGGAATAGAAATGGCAAGGCCTAGGTATGGTAGCCTCATGTTGAGACAGGACCTAAGTCAGGGGTTAAGGGCCTAAGTCAGGAGCTGGTGAGAGGACTTGGGTGAGTCAGAAGTTCTATACTTATAAAAGCCAAGATGCATCTACATCCACAGTTGGCATGGGGCAAAGAAAGTTGTGTCTAACCATACAGAGAATACAGAACTCAAGTAAAAATAGTCACAGTCACTTCAGCAGAGGATGAAGTAAAGATAGCTATCAAAATCCAGAGACCAGAGACAAACCAGGGTCAGCAGGAGCTGGCAGAAAACAATAGCACTTGCACCAAAAAGCCCTCTCCCCATTGGCAGTGAGGCTTCTCCAACACCAGATGTCAAAGTGGAAAAAGAGGGGAAACTTTGTGGAGAAGAGGAAGAAGAGGGGAGACTTTCTGGAGAAAAGAAAACTCCCTACCTGATAGGGAAATTGTCAATTAAATCTTCTTATAATTGACTGAAATACCATGTTATCTTTAGGGATAGGTTTTGGGGGTTGGTTGGTTCTTTTCACCAGCAACAACAAAAACAAGGTTCCTGCTGACCTTTCCCTGCTACCCCCCAATTATTTTACTAAGGTCACCAAGACCTTTGCTCTTTGTACACATCTGAGAAATATAAGAAATTGAACCCTGCCATGGTGTTCACTTTCATCTCCTCTACTATTTATTGTTCTCCATATTAGTTCCAAATACATCCTTCACTTCAAATCAGAGTGATTTCTATTTCACAACTGTGAATTGTTGAGATTGGAAAGACCATTCCATAAAAATAGTAACACTGAAGACCTTGAATATCATAGCCATCATGAAATTGGAAGTTTTCCCCTTTCAAAAATAATCTTGGCATCTTTCTCATAACTGACATGCCTCGCTTGTAACCATACTTTTGTTCCTGTTCTTTCTCAGCTAAAACTAGATTTTTTTTTCCTATTGCTTTTGCATATTTGCAATACAGACTTTAAAAAACATTCTAATTTTGGAAATCCCAAGCCTTTTAGTAATTTTTGAGGAAGATGCTTTTCAATAGGTGGGTCTACGTTGCTCAAATTTTGTAACATAGGAACATATCGGCTTGGCTTATACTTAAGCCAAAATGTATGATTGTCTTGGCAGGAAATTAGAATTTCCTTTTAACCAGGAATAGATTAAAATTTCCTATCTAGAAAGTACATTCACAATGGCATTCTGTTCAGAGTCAAGCCTGTGCAGGTGTGACTTGGCAGGATTTGGGAGGTATAATAATAGACAATATTGTTGTAATTGGAGTCATTTTATTCGGATTGTGCAGGATGAGTTTCTAATCTACTCAAGCAATAAAGATTGAATAAAATGCATAAAATATCTTTGTCAGGAGGGAGGCACTAACTCCTATGAAAAAATGTAATTTTGAAGCCCATAAGTTATCCCAGTGTTAATTTCCTTCATCCTGCTATCTCAGTTTCGCCATACCTCAAGGCTTACGCTCCTTCTCAACTACACCTAATTTTATGCTCTGACAATTCCCCGGAAATTTGCTTCCAATGTAGAATTTGTACATGTACATTTCAAATCCTGCTACCTAAATACTTTCCCTGACAAAGCACCAGCTTTAGCTCTACCATGACCTCTTCCCCTTGGGAAAGTGTGTTGTCAAACAATTGCAGCAAAAACATCATAGATTCTGTAGTATGTGAAGCGACCACACAAAAATGAGTGTCTGAGTGAATATTATTATTTTATCTCTGCATTAGCAGAGAGCAAGGAACTCTGATTACTAGTCTATAGAACAGAAGTTGGCACACTTAGGCCAACGGGCCAAATGCAGCCCACTCCCTGTTTTTGTAAATAAACCTTTGTTGGAACATAGCCACTCTCATTTTGTTTTCAAATGAGTGCTTTATGTTGTCTCTGACTGCCTTCACACTGCCAAGGAGTGTCAAGTAGTTATAGCAGTAACCATACGCCCTGCAAAGACCAAAATATCTGAACTTCTACAGAAAAGTTTGCTGACTCTTGTCTAGAAACTGGATGGTAGATCTACCTGCACTGCCATTACCCTCTCCCCCTGACCTCACCAAGCAATCAAGCCTTTCTTCCTACTGAAATTGATATGACCTCAGAATCCTTTCTGATATACACAGGCACCAATATCTGCTCCAAGTTGCCAAACTCAGCCTGGAATAAAATTAAAAATAACTCAGTCCAGGGATGGTGGAGCATGCCTATAATCCCAATGGCTCTGGAGGCTGAGACAGGAGGATAGAGAATTCAAGACCCTGTCTCTAAATAAAATATAAAAGGGACTGGAGATATGGCTCAGTGGTTAGGCACACGAGGGTTCAATCCCCAATACCAAAAACAAAATTTTAAAAAGCCCTCAGAACCATGTAGGATGAGAGAAAAGAGATCCAATTCCTCACAAGATAGATAACTTGAACAAGAAACGGAGGTTGTTGTCTGACTATCCAGTTTTGTGCATTTCCATAAAATTCATTATACTATTTACATATGTCTAATTTTCTAAATTAGATCATTGTGTTGTGAGAAACCACAGAAATCATTTAATTCTCCCCTTCTTAGTCCCTTCAGGCTTCTCTGACAAGTCCCTGTAAACTGAGTAGCTTATAAACCACAGAAATTTATTGCTCACAGTTCTGGATGCAAGGAAGCCCAAGATGAAGGCCCTGGCAGATTCAGTGTCTAGTGAGGGTCACTTCCCAACCCACAGACAGCTTTTTTGCTGCATCTTCTCATAGCCAGAAGGGGCAAGATTTCTCTCCCTGGCCTCTTTTATAACAGCACTAATTCCATTCATGAGGGCCCCATCCCCATGATGTAATCACCTGCCAAGGGTCCCACCTCCTAACACATTCACATTGGATATTAGATTTCAGCATCTGAATTTTGAGGGGACTCAAGCATTAAGTCTGCCTCACCTTCTGTCTACAAGATTCCCTAGAACTTGGCAACCATTCCACTAATTACTGAACTGAACCATTTCTAGTAATTGTTATGAATTTGTTTTAATCATTAGGGAAGGAAAAAGTCACCTTCCATAGCAACCTTCGACTGTCTAATGAATCTCCTTATTTATTTTTTTCTTTTTTCTAACTTCAAGCCAATTTCATCTTTCTCTGTCATTGTAGAAAGGTCATCATCCTCAGTACTTTCCCTCTTGACTAATTGCCTTGTCACAAAGACTTCTTGTTTTTTTAAGAATAATGTTTGCAAGATTTTCATATTGGTACCTTCTAGCCAAGGAAAGAGAATATCATTGCATTTTTCTTTAACCATCCCCTTTCCCTGAGCACATGTCCCCCAAAACTACAGGGGAACAACAATTTATAGTCAGGTCTTAAGTGAGGATTCTTCAGCAGCTACTTTACTCTTCTCCAAGTAAATGAGAAAGCACTTAACAAAAGCACTTACAAGTGCCATGGAATACCCTTGATACAAAAAAGAATTATTTATCCTCCACTTAAGTACCACATAATGAGATATTATTAATAAATGAAAATTGATCTACCTTGGAAATAACAAAGCTCAAATCTCTTTCCTACCAATGATGAGGTCTCTTTCTCAGTGCCGGCCCACAATGGGAAAGCAATTTCACTTCAGATAGCCCCAGTGGTGTAAATCAAAGGTTTTATGGCTTAGCCGCTGGGTTCTCTAGTGATGCATTTTGCTGGTATCAAATTATAGGCATCTGAATCAGTAAGCATTGAAGGTTATTAAAGGTCCCCATAGTCCCCAGCATACCTGAATGGCGAAATAATCACTGGGGAGTAAATAATGCTTCATTAAGCCTATTTTCACAAAAATAATGTTAGCAATAGTTAAATTAACATGAGTTATTCTTATTTCTTCATATTCTTTATTTCTTTATTCTTAAATCAGAACTTTTAAATGTCAAGCTTAACAATGCAAGACACCCTCCTAATAGGCAGTAAATGGCTGCTGCTGAGACTTTGAGCTGTTTCAACTTAAAACAATGTGAAAACTGGAATTTTTTGAAGTTCAAAAATACCTCTTTCCAAGACACCTCCTACAAACTTGATCACTGAGGAGTCACTCTTCCATAATCAAGTTCTCCACTTGAACATATTTTTCATTTTCCTTAAGAGGAAGGCTACAGAAAAGGCAAGAAACCCCCAAGCCCAAGCAAAAGGGCTCTTAAAGTATTTCTGAGGGTTTTTATTATTTTTACATTTTATCAGATGGTCTGAACGCTGGAGCTCCTACATCTAAAATCCTACCATGATTACAAGGCAGTGGTGTCCCAAGGAAGGTAAAGAGGAATGTGACAGGGCAACAACAGGGATGTGAAAACCCAGACCACTCTAAGAGTACGCTTGATGGATTATTCAGCATGAAGGCTCAATGCCTTACTGAAGGCAACAGAAGATGTCACACAGCAAGAACAGTATAGAATTTGTCAGGCATCTCTGTCTCTAGCTTCTGGTATTTCCTTTACAGAGAAGTTAAATTCTTCCAGCCCCTTCCAAACCTCCCTAGAATATCACACGAGATAGCAACCTGATTTCCATTCTTTCTTTCTACAATTGTAAAGTACATTCTAAATCTAAAAAAAAGGGGGGGAGGACTTCAATCAAATTTTGATCATTAAAATCTAAAGAGCTTCATTCATTACCATTTGTCAGCTTCCCACAGATCCTTCTTTGTACAATTCAAATAATTTTTGCTGTATTACAAACAGAGATACCGATTGATGGAGTTCCAAGGTCTGTGCCAGACACATATGCCTAGGAACAAATGCAGTTTAAGGAGAAATGATCTGAGGAAACAGAGAGTGCAATTCATGGTCATTGAGCACTCTTTCCTGCATCATCAGATTTTCCTTATTAGATTTTTTCCTTTTACCTGCTCTTATTCTTCTCAATAACAATCAAGCAAAAACAGACCAAAAACCTTTCCCCTGCTGACAACAGCCATATTTATTTGCAACATTCTTCCAAAGAGTCGTGGGCACTTGCTGGGTCACCATCTCCAATTCCTCTCCTCCTATCTCTCTTCAACTGACTTCCTTCAGCCTTTCATCTCCCATCAAGTCAAGGAAACTTCATTTGTTTACACAGGTCACCAGAAACCCTCACACTATGAAATTCAAAGGCCAGTTCTCATGAGGATGCACGCAATTTCTCAGATGCTTTTAATACAGTGGGTTCTCCGTCCTCCTTGGTGTGTTTTCTTCACTTGGCTCCCAGGTCCCCACATTTTCTGGGTTCTATCCTACCTTCATGGCCCCTCGGTCTCTGTCTCTTTGGCTAGTTGCCCCTTTTTAGCCTTCCATCTCCAACCCTGGAGTACCACTGGAACTGCAAAGTCTTGTTGCTATCTTTGATCACTCCCTTGTCCATCCCAACCAGACACACAACTTAAGTGTAACTGATATGTGTCAGTTCTCAAAGTTGTAACTCCAACAATACACTTCAACTACATATAAATTTCTAGTTGATATCACAAGTTTAAAATATCCAAAACCAAGCTCCTGGCCTTCCCTTACCCTCAAAAACTGCTCTGCATGAGGTCATCACCATGTCTCCTACTTAACCCAAACCACAGGAGTCATGTTTTACTTCTGCCTTTCTCTATACCCGACATCCAGTCTATTTGGAACTGCCATCTATTCTCATTCTTCCCACTGACAGTGCCGGGATCAAGTCAATAACAGCTCACCTTTGTGACTCAATCTCATCCTAACTGATTTCTCTGCTTGCTCACTTGCTCCCTAGCAATTTCTTCTCACCACAGGCACCCATTTATCTTAGTGCAAAATGTTAATGTTATTTTGATGATCTACAGAGCTCTAACAGCCTGCCTTCCCCCAACTCTTGATCCTCTCTCCACTGTCAGAATTCATCTCCTATGTCTTTCTCCTGTGCTTACTCCACTGTTGCTACTCTTGTCCCTTTGCTGTCCCTCAAGTGCACCAGGAATATTAGGGCCTTTGTGTTGGTTATTTTCTCTGTCTAGAACTCATTCCAGGTATCAGCCTGGTAAACTCCCTCACCTCTTTTAATTTCTTTCCAATCCCTTTGGTCCTCATCAAGTTCTGAGGGCTTCCCTAAGCTGCTGAAGTTGGCCTTGAACTTGAAGCCCTCCTGCCTCAGTCTCCTGAGTCACTGAGTTTATAGGAATGTGCCACAGCAACCAGCCAAAAGTTAATTTAACTTTTTTCTTAAGTTTTTGTTTCTGCTTCATTGTGATGCTGGGGTTTGGACCCAGTGCCTAGAACATGCTAGGCAAGCATTCATACCCCCAGCCTTCTTCTTTTAATTTCTGCTTACCTAATGGAGCCCTTCCCTGGAAACTATATTCAAGATAACAACTGTCTCATCAATAATCCAATGTCCCTTACTTGGCTCTTTTCCTTTTCTCTATCATAATTAGTTTCCAAAATTTCATTGAATTCATTTGTTCATTATGCTTGTAGGCTATTGTCAGTCTTTCCCCATTAGAATGCAAGCTCCATGAAGATAGGGATTTTTGTCATTGTGTTCATTTGTGTATGACAAATACCCAGGAGATAATTGGTATGTAATTTTGCTCAGTAATTACACTGAAAAATGAATGTATGGTAAATCAGAAAAAGAGTCAGAACACTAAATTTGTGAATGGCAGAAATCACCTGATTAAAAAACAAAAACAAGAAAAAATAGCCTTTGTCTGCTTTTGACTATATCTTGCAGTACATTTTTTCTTCTTTCTCAAGCTTCTCCATGACCTCATTGCACTTTTCCTTTCAGAATAACTAAACATTATGAGTATCCCTCCTGAGCACATAGGTGAGAACATTCACCTGTACTCTCTGGGGCTAATGAAGCTCTCTGGGTGGCAGGGATTTCCTCTATTCCTGAGGCTTTCAGCAAATAAAAGGAAGATCTGCAGTGAACCAGAACTGTTTGAGAAATCAAATATAAAAACATTATTTCTTCTCATTGCTAAGTCAGAATTTTTTACCCTTGACAATAAAACATAAGGAGCTTTTGTATCATGTCTGTGTAAAAATTTCAAGTATTTGGGAAGAAATGCACTGATCTTCACATATACAAATTGACAAATGATAGGACAGAAAACCAATTTCCTGGAATAATAATATAACCATGTGCATGAAAGGCCAGAGGCATGAATCAATAGACTAAGCCGCATAATTCTTTTAACCTAAGTCACTCTTCTATTGTCAAAAACCAGACAGTTCAAGATGTGCAATTTACAAACTTGATGATTTTTTTAAAACAAAGGAAACTGATCAATTTCCTCTTTTTTCTCCATCGAACTGACAAGCATGACTCATTCCATTGAAATAAAAGCAAAAATTAGGAAATTGACCCAAACAGTGTCTAAAGCAGCACACATCCTATGAAAGGAAGCAAACCCACCTGAGACTTTTAAAATTGCATTTCCCTTACCAGCTTGTCACACCAAGCAGAGCATGAAAAAGAAGGAGATAGCTAATGAAGAAGAATGAAAGGAGGGTGTACAACAGTGAAAAAACAAATGTATTTGTAAAAAGAAAGCTGGAGCTTGAAAGTTGAGTTCTAAATATTAATACAAATATCTCATAAGATCATATTTTTCATGTGTCCATAATTTACTATTTTGTGAAATGCTTATATAGATCATTTCCCATTTTTCTATCAAATAATTTATCTTTCTTATAGAATCATATGTAGTATCTATCTCTTGTAGATATTAACAAATAATCATGGGGGTAGAAAATTTCTTCTTCCATTTCGTCACTCATATTTTTATCTCCACTGGTATCTCTTGAAGAACAGAGATTCTTTGTTTTGATGTCAGTTTTACATAACTTGGACTTAATGTTTTGTTCTCTTTATTTTTATTAAATCTTTTCCTAGTCTGGGATCCTAGAGACATTCACCTACACTTTTTCTTAATATTTTTAATATTTGATTGTTACAATTATGTCTTTGATCTTTCTTGGATTGGTCATTTTATATGGTTGTGTATCAAAATCCACATCATGTTTTTCTCTCACGGGTAACTCTCCCAGCGCCATTTATCGAAGAGTTTATCTTTGCCAAGTGATATGCAATACCAGTTCTGTCATAAATCAGGTTTCCAAATACACTTGGATCTGTTTCTGGACTTCAGTTCTGCTCCATCAATCTGCTGTATACCCTGTGCCAATATCACACTATGTTAATCAGTGTAGCTTTATACTAATTCTTCCTTTCTGGTAGGCCAATGCCCCCTGCCCCCACCTACAACACCACCTGACTCGTTTTTATAAGGAGCATCTTAACTAGTCTTTACTTTTTGCATTGTACTACAAATTTTAGGGTTAATTTGTCCAATTCTGAAAAATTCCCAAAGGGGATTTTTTTTCTTTTAATCAATTGCTTTGAATCTATAGATTCATTTGGAGAGACTGACTCTTCCATAAACATAATGTATCTGTCTTCCATCAAAATTGCACACCTTTTGTTAGAATTATTGCTGGTATTTTACATTCCTGTTGCTATTGTAAATGATACCATCATTTTAATTGAATTTTCTAACTCTTTTAATGGTCTATATAAAAATGCAACTCATTGTTATTTAATGTTGATCCTATACCTAGAAATACTTTCTTGCAGTTAGGTATAGCCATATGTTTGATTTCTGGCAAATGCATTTGGATGGAAAGGAAAGAAGCCACTTTCAATCTATCTCATATACACTCCCCATGAAATCTTCCATGCTTTCTTGGCGTATCTCCTGACTAGAGTTTGATACTCAGTGTGATCTTGGAAATTATATGTTGAGACCATCTGTTATCCTGGGTCCCTGAATGACCATACTGCACAGAACCTCCCAACATACCACCCACACACTCTTACCAATTAAGAACACCTGTGCTAGACTACTTATATAAACAAAAAATAAACAGATTATTTGAAGTCATCAAAATTTTGAAGTCTGAAATAATTATTTTGTTCATATTTTCTATATTCTCACAAGTTTTTCTCCTACCACTTACAGAAAAATGTTTTTTAAAAAAACTCTTTGTGGATTTTTTTAAATTTCTCTTCATAGCATGTACATTTTTGTTTTATATATTTCAAAACTATAGTATTAGGAGCATTCAAGCTTAGAATGGTACAACTTCCATAATTTGAAACTTTTATCAGTGGTGATTCCCTTTGTCTTTAGAAATGCTATATACCCTAAAAAACCTACTTTGTCAGACATTGTTTTAGTTAGCTACTTTGCTGCTGTGACTGAAGGACCCAACCAGAATACCTATATGAGGAGGAAAAGTTTATTTGAGGGCTCAGAGTTTCAGAGATCTTAGACCACAGAAGGCTGACTCCATTCCTCTGGGCTTAAGGTGAGGCATATCATGGCAAAAGAGGTTGGCAGAGGGAAGCAGCTTATTTCGTGATCAGAAAGCAGAAAGAGAGCCTCCATTTTCCAGATACAAATATATACCCCAAAGCCAGACCCCAATTCCTACCTCCTCCAGCCACACCCTACCACTTCAGTTACCACTCAGTTAATCCCTATCAGGGGATTAAATCACTGATTGGGTTAAGACTCTCACAACCCAATCATTTCTCCTCTGAACCTTCTTTCATTGTCTCACATGTGAGCTTCTGGGGGATACCTCACATTCAAACCATAACAGACATTAATGTAGTTATGCCAACTCTGGGAGGAAGGTCGTATTTGGTATTCTCTTTTCCCATCTTTGACCAACAACTTGTGTCTTTGTTTTAGCTATTTTTTGTCATAAATGTCCTATAGCCCAGTTTTCAATGCTTTCATCAAGGCTGAGTTTTTGTCTTCTAAGTGCAGAGTTTCACTTATATTTATTATGATTACAAATAACTATTTTACTTTTCATGGTTACCACTTACTCCTTCTTGCCTCCTTTTGGATACCCAGAGGGTTTTATCATTGTTTGCTTCCTCTTATATTTTCCCCCCTCTACTTTTTTGGAAATCACTCCACCATATTTTTTTCTTTTTAAACTGGTTTCCCTAAAAACTTAGTATTCTTGATTAAATTTGCAAAGTCCAAAGTTATTCAATATTAAAAGGCCAGAATCTTAGAACTTCTTGAACTATAATCATCACCCTATCAATGATTGCCCAGGTTATTATTTTTATTTTATTTTTTAAAACTAAAAATTTCAACTATTTCTAGTAACATATTCTAATAATAATTATTATGAACTGTGTAATATTTGAATAAATTTATCATCTTCATGGCTCACATCTTGATTTGGGTTTTTTAGTAAACATTTTATAAACCAAGGAAGAGCAAAAGGGTAATTGAAAAAGGAAATTTAAAAATGCAACGTGATATGATTATCAAATTGGCTCCCACTTCACAAAGAATTTCATGAGGTAAACATCCCTTAGAGTAGTATAGAAGAGAAGAAGAAGAGAAACTGTATATACCAGAATGATTTATATCTCCTGTTTACTTGAAGGCTGACTCCATTCCTCTGGGCTTAAGGTGAGGCATATCATGGCAAAAGAGGTTGGCAGAGGGAAGCAGCTTATTTCGTGATCAGAAAGCAGAAAGAGAGCCTCCATTTTACTTGAAGTAAAGTTGTACATATTGGAAATTAACTCCTCCTGCACTTCCAGGTTTCTCATTTGGCTTCTGAGTGGCACCTCAGGATATACATCCCACACCCTGCTATGGGGAGTTTTATTCAAGTCTGAAAGTGGCAGAAATAACCAGAGACACCAGGCATACCACTGGTTAGTCCAGAGTCATAACCACATCCAAGGAAGAAGTCATAACCACATCCAAACAGAAGTCCATAGGACGTGGCAACTGTTGAGATGGAGCAAGAGCCTGAATGCTTGGAAAGCAGGTGGAGATAAAGAAATCTAAGGAGATGAATGAGATTTGTGTGATAGACACACCATTCCTTATATCTCACAGCTTTCTTCTGAATCATTCTTCCTTCTGAAATGTGTCTCTTAGAAGTTCTTCTAAGGAGATTGATCAAATTATGTTAGGTACACATATGACTATGGCATAATCTCACTGTTATATATAATTATAATACATCAATAAAAATAAATTTAAAATTAAAAGAAAACAAATTCTTCTAGTGAGAATCTGTTGTAGTCTTTTCTATTTCTTCTTCTTGAAATATGTTCTTGAAAGATAGAATTCCAGAAGACATAGAATTCTAATTCATTCTCTCAGTATTTTGAAGTCATAATTCTTTGGTCTCAGTCTACTTTTTCCTCTTTAGTAAGTAACTACTATTTCTCTCAGGTTGTTATGTTATCCTTTAGTGTCATAATTCAGTTTTACTATTATGTATCCAAACATGAATTCCTCTTTATTTATTACACTACTTAAATTTTTAGGGCTCCCTGAAAAAGAATCTAAGTCCTTTATTTGTAGAAAATTCTAGACCAATAGTTCTTTTTTATATTGCTCATTCTCTGTCCCACTTACTTGTACAACTAGTTATATTTCATGTTGACTTTCCCATTCTATACTTCATTTCTCTGAATATGTCATATTTTCCATCTCTTTCTCTCTGAACAGCATTTATATAATTTCTTCAGTTCTATCTGCCAATTTATTAATGTATTCATTAGTTATGTCTAATCAACTATATATTTCAGTTATTGAGTTTCTAATTTCTATTAATCAAGTTTATAATTTTAATTATATTTTTCAAGTATCTAAGATTTTTTTAGATTCTTGGACAAAAGTTTGATAGTATTATTTTATATATCATACTTCCATACAATATGTTATTCTTTTTTAAAATTTGTTTATTAAGTTTTTTTATTTAAATATGACAGTGGAATGCATTACAATTCATGTTACACATATAGAGCACAAATATTCATATCTCTGGTTGTATACAAAGTATATTCACACCAACTTTTGTCTTCATATATATACTTAGGATAATGATGTCCGTCCATCACATTCCACTATCATTTCTAACCCCATGCCCCCTCCCTTTTCCTCCCACTCCTCTGCCCTATCTAGAGTTTGTCTATTTCTCCCATGTTCCCTCTCCCTACTCCACTATGAATCAGCCTCCTTGTATAAGAGACAACATTTGGCATTTGGTGTTTTGGGATTGGCTAACTTCACGTAGATATATCTTCTCTAACTCCATCCATTTACCTGCAAATGTCATGATTTTATTCTCTGTTATAGCTGAGTAATATTCCATTGTGTATATATGCAACATTTTTTTATCCATTCATCTACTGATGAGCATTTAGGTTGGTTCCACAGTTTAGCTATTGTGAATTGTGCTGCTATAAACATTGATGTGGCTGTGTCCCTGTAGTATGATGTTTTTAAGTTCTTTGGGTACAGACTGTGAAGAGGGATAGCTGGGTCAAAATGGTGGTTCCATTCCCAATTTTCCAAGGAATCTCCATATTGCTTTCCAGATTGGCTGCATGAATTTGCAGTCCCACCAGCAATGTATGAGTGTACTTTTTTCCCCACATCCTCACCAATACTTATTATTGTTGTTTGTCTTCGTAATAGCTGCCATTCTGACTGAAGTGAGATGAAGTTCTGATTTGCATTTCTCTAATTGCTAGCAATGATAAACATTTTCTCATATATTTGTTGATTTATTATATATCATCTTCTGAGAAGTGTCTGTTCAGGTCCTTGGCCCATTTATTGATTATTTCTTTTTCTTTTTCTTTTTTTTTTTTTTTGGCGTTTAGCTTTTTGAGTTCTTTATATATCTTAGAGATTAGTGCTCTATCTGATTGTGAGGGGTAAAAATTTGCTCCAATTCTATTCACCTCACTGATTGTTTCTTTTGCTGAGAAGAAGCTTTTTAGCTTCATATTAGGGTTGGGTGGAATGTAGGAACTTTGGGCAAAGGGGAGGGAGGGAAGGAAGGGAGAATGGGGGCATGAAAGATGGTGGAATGAGAAGGACATCATTAACCTAGATACATGTATGACTGCACAAATGGTGCAACACTACACTGTGTACAACCAGAGAAATGAAAAATTGTGTACAATGAATCAAAATGCATTCTGCTGTCCTAGACACCTAATTAAAATTAATTAATTAGTTAATTTTTAAAAATCTGTAGGTTAGATACATAACACAGGTCTCACCGGTTTTAGGCCTTAATATAAAATCAAGATTTCCTGTGGGCTGCATTCATCTCTGGAGGCCAGAAAAGAGAATCTGCTGGTTGGACTTTTCTAGTTTCCAGAGGCCACCACATTCATTGGATTATGGCCCTTTCCTCCGCATTCAAAAACCAGCACTGCTGCACCTCTCTGACCTTTCTTCTGTCTCTATGTCACTCTTTAATAATATTTTTGTTCTTAAAGGAGTCATGTGATTGGACTGAATCTTAATCACATCTGCAAAATTTATTTTGTTGTGTAAGGTAACAAATTATCAGGTCTGGGAATTAGATGTGGACATATTAGGGGACCCACCATAGCAACCTTGGTAAAGTTAAATAAAATTTTCTGAGTCTTAGTTTTCTCATCTGTAAAACAGAAGTAATTATATAAGTGTCTAACACAGCACCTGGTAAATAGTAGGCATTCCATAAGTATTTATTAAATGAAAGAACAAATGTGTACATCATGAGGCTTTGGGGAAGATTAAATTAGGTAATATTAATTAAATGTCCAATATGCTGCTTAGGACTAGGACTCACCCAGAAACTGGCTGCTCCAGTTTTCTGTAGGGGATCATTCCAAATGCTTTAAGGATAAAACAAAATCATGTAGTTCATTAAGTGTTAGAATTTAAGAAAGATGACATAAACATGAGAACTCATGCAATAGAGTTTACAATATTAAAAGACAAACCTTTCTTTTTAAAAACACTAAAATTTATAAAAATAAACATATTAGGCCAATGGGGAAATTGATCTTGAACAAGGATGTCAGAAACACATAGGAGAAAACATAGTTTCTTCAGTAAATGGTACGGGAAAAACTGGATACCTATATGAAGAAGAGTGAAATTGAGCCCTTCTCTTATACCACACTCAAAAATTAATTCAAGATGGATTAACGATTTAAATGTAAGACCTGAAATTGCATGGAAACGGAAGGAAACCCTCAATGTTATACGAAATCACATATAAGAGGTTGTGAGGGGAAAGGGGGGTGGGGGGGAAACAAGGGAGAGAACTGAACAACAACAGATGAGGTAGAGAGGGAAGATGGGAGGGGAGGGGACGGGGGATAGTAGGGGATAGGAAAGGCAGCAGAATACAACAGTCACTAATATGGCATTATGTAAAAATGTGAATGTGTAACTGATGTGATTCTTCAATTTGTATTTGGGGTAAAAATGGGAGTTCATAACTCACTCGAATCAAATGTATGAAAGATGATATGTCATGAACTTTGTAATGTTTTGAACAACCAATAAAAAAATAAAAAATAAATAAATGTAAGACCTGAAATTGTAAAACTACTAGAATAAAACATGGAGAAACTTTCTTAACCTTGGCAAAGATTTTTTGGTCCTTAACACTAAGAGCATCATTAGAAAAGCAAAAATAGGCATGTGGGATTCATCAAACTAAAAAGCTGCACAAGAAAGGAAATAGTTAAGAGAATAAAAAGACAACCTATGGAAAGGGAGAAAATATTTTCAAACCATATATATAATGTGGGGTTAATAACCAAAATACATAAGGAGTACATAAAACTCAATAGCAAAAGCCAAAGATTTTAAATTAAAAATAAACCTATTTCTAAATGGGTAAAGCACCTATATTGGCATTTTTCAAAGAAGACATACAAATAGCCAATATTTACATGAAAATATGCTCAACATCAATATTCATAGGGACATTAAAATGAGATATCACCTTACTCCTGTTAAAATGGCTATTTTTTAAAAAATGATAATAAGTATAAGCAAGGATATGGAGAAAGGGGAATTCTTTTTTTTTTTTGGTACTGGGGATTGAACTCAGGGACACTCAACCACTGAACCACATCCCCAGCCCTATTTTGTATTTTATTTAGAGACAGGGTCTCACTGAGTTGCTTAGCACCTTGCCATTGCTGAGGCTGGCTTTGAACTCATGATCCTCCTGTCTCGGCCTCCTGAGCCACTGAGATTACAGGCATGTTCCACCACACCCAGCGAAAAGGGAATTCTTGAGCACTATGGATAGAAATTAAATATTAGTACAGAGATTCCTCAGAAGATTAAAAGTAGGACAACAATCTGATCCAGCAATCCCACTGCTGGGTATATGTCCAAAGGAAATGAAATAATGGTGTTAAGTATCCAGAGAGATATCTGCACCCCCATGATTATTACAGCATTGTTCACAAAATATAAACCAAGATATAGAAACAACCTAAATGCCAATTAATGGATGAATTAATAAAGAAAAGATGAAACACACACACACACACACACACACACACCACTGAAATATTCTTCAGCCTTAAAAAAGAAGGAAATCCTGCCACTTACAACACCACTGATGAACCTGGAGGGTGTTTATGTTAAGGGAAATAAGCCAAACACAGACAGACAAGTACAGCTTGATCTTACTTATATGTTGAATCCAAAGTAGTCAAGCTCATAGAAACAGAGAGTAGAATGGTGGTTGCTGGACCAAGGAAACAGCGGGTGGAGGGAAGGGACATTGGCCAAAGGGTTCAAAATTTTATTTATGCAAGATGAATAAGTTTTAGAGAGCTCATGTGCACCATACAGTTAACAATGTTGTATTGTATACTTGAAATTGGCTAAGAGGGTAAATCTTAAGTGTTTTAAACACACACACACACACACACACACGATTAACTACATGAGATTAGCTTGAGTATAGTAATCATCTCAAAATGTGTGCATATATCTAAATATCAAGTGAAACACATCAAATGTATACAATTCTTGCTTGTCAATTATACCTCAATAAAACTGAAAAATAGAAAAATTAAAACAATAAAAAATAAAGCATGCACCTATGTGCTTAACTCTAGACTAACTTAAACTAATGCTATTGATGAGTAAATGTATCAGCATAGAATTCTCTTTGCCTTATCTCACAAGGCAAGACTATTGCAAACTACTGGGCATTTCTCTCAGGCTTACCATCTGTCCACATTACTATTAATGATATGAAGCCATTCGTCCTACACCAAGTACACTTTTTTTTTTCTTTCAGTTAAACAACTGCCACAATTGAAAGACAATTATCCTGGTAGGTTCCATTTTGACATCCCTCCAAACCTCTTGGCTACCATCATGTCTCTCTGAGCTCATGAAATCTCCATATCAAAAAAAAATTTTGTTCCCTGTGATCAAATGAAAGCTTTTTGCAAATGAGCTCCTAACAATTAGCTATGTCTCTAACTGTAGATTTATACACTTTCTCTCCCCCTACCCTCCTAGGAAGTAAAATCCTTAATTCCTTGACAGTGATTTTAATACTGTTTTAATGCTTTCATATGACATGACTGTTATCACATGGCAACTCATTTTATTCTAAACACTCAAATATTCAAACATTTCAGAGCACACTCTACACATCAGAAACTTTTTTAAGTACCACAGTCTAGTTGAGTATCCAGGTGTATTTTTTATCTATAATATAGTGTTTGAAAATTTCCTAAACAATATGCTTCAAAATAAGGATTGGGCAATTCTTCGGTTTTTTAAAGACTTCCACCATAGTTATTCTGTACTCTATTTCCAGGTGCTAACATAGTTCAATAATTTGGATATTCATAATCAAATCACAATTTGTATATTCCTAATAAAATCAAGAATTTGTATATTCCTAATCAAATATCCTGGGAATTTTCAAGACTTAGGAGTCAAACACATGAAAGTGTAATATTTACTGTTTGCAAGTAAAAGTACAATTAATTATGCTAAGCACTTATTAACATAATTATCTAATAGAAGAAATTATAGACACTAATTTAACTTTTTATTCAACTTAACTAGTTAACCATTATATATAGAAACATAATTCTATGATATTTGATCACTTGTACCATCATACATTCTCCCAATGTCCTCCAATAAATAAGATGGTAACAATTTCAGAGAATCAGCAATATCCTGACATTCTGAACTTTTTTGATCTAAGGATGATAACATTATCTGATAAATTTCTCTATCAGTGAGACATTTTGTTTATGCCATTGTAACAATCCCAAAATTCCAGGGCTTAAAATAGTAGAGGTTTATTTCAACACACCCTCAACATCCCCACTGGGGGATGCAGGCTGGTGGAGCCTCCTCAATCTGGAACATTCCCAGTCAGTGGGGCATGGAAAATGATACATAGATAATCCCACTTTGATTCTAATGGCCTTCTGCCTAGAAAAGGCGCCCAGCACTTCTGTTCTGTTTCTATTAGCCAAGTCAAATCACACATCTATGTCTAACTTTACTGCCCAGAATGTTCCTGGAATATAGGCAAAATTAGCAGTGAACATCTTTAATAACAAGATTGCAATAGTCATCTTCCAGTGAAAATTAGCTTGCATGTAGAGTTATGTACACTGTCTCTGATACTGCATTTTTTACCTCTCAAATACCAACATCCTTCAGAATCCTCAGTTAAGATTCATCTCTCTAACACATAAAGGATTTGCTTCTTAAACTGCTAATCTCTAGAATGCTTCTGCACCTATTTAGACACCATAATTTATCCACACAGCCTAATTTCTTATGCATAAGGCAGGCTTTCTGTTCAAATAAAATAAAATTCAAACAGTGTTGGCATTTGGTCATAAAGTTCCTCTTATATTTAAGGAAAGCATTCACTGACAGTTTGACATATTAGCATTTTTCACTCCCTAATAGTATCAGCTAAAAATTCAGAGGACTTATGGAGCAAGGACACAGCCCTGTTGGAAATCAGAATTCAAACTGAGCCAAATGGACTTCCTGCTATCATGGGGAAAGTCAACAACACAGCCTCCCAAATGCTATTAAGATGATTTTTACATGTATTCCTTCTAAAAGAAGGTCAAAGCATTATCCTGAGGATGAAAATCATATCTCACCTCTGAAAAGTTAGTCTTTATAATAATATAGAAATAATTCACTTGGAGATAATAAAAGCATAAATAGACTTTTTCAGCTATAGGGTTTGGTATCATACATACAAAGTGACCACCCCTGAGAAAATTATGGAATATTTTTAAGATGATCAAACATACCATATGGAATGTTGCAGGAATTTGGACTCTACTTTGGACTCTGCCTTCCTGTGATACATTATTCTCTTTTCATTTCTTATTAATTCCATTCATTTCACTATTATACTTTATGGGGCCTCCATTCAGATTTAAACTATCATAATTGTGAATGGAAAATCCAAACTATTAATGAAGGTCAATGGATAAGAGATGAGTGCTGCAACCTCTACCAAAATCAACATTCAGGGAGCTCAACACTTAGAACTGATGAACTACTTATGACTCTACTTCTAATCAGTTTGTTTGTCTGTTGGAAAAGAAGGTTTTTATCTGGAAATTAAATGAGCCTCATTGAAACACCTAGGAAACAAGAATACAAAATATACATGCTAAAGCTAAAAGAGTAAGTTGGGTAAGAGAGCTGTAGAAGTCTGCTGGAGAGGTTGGGAATTAGAGTATGGGAGAAGATTCCAGGTGGAGAAAATAGCACATGTAAGGCAGCAGAAGTAACAAGAGGAGGGAGACTTATGTGTGCAAGAGTATGAAAGAAGTCCCAGAAGACCAAGCTGTGGAGATGTAAGAGGTAGGACTGAGTGGCATGCATCTGATCCTAAGAGACTTTTAAAGCTCCAGTCAAGATTTTGAATTTGGGGACTGAGGGCAAAGCTCAATGGTAAAGTGATAGAATGGGTGCTTAGCATGTATGAGACCCTGGGTTCTAACCCCAACTCAACAAATAAAATTAAAAACTTGGATTTAATCCAAATGGTAAAGAAAAACCCTGAAGGATATTATGATCTGATTAGGTTCATTGTATGTTGTTGCTTAATATAAAAACAAAATGAATTTAATGAATTCAAGCCCCATCTGAGTGTTTGAGAGCTTGCCATCTCACGGGAAGAGAGAGCCATGATGTAGCTAGCTTCACAATTATACAAAATGCCATGATATTTTTCAATGCTCCTTTCATAGTAACCATGCTGAGCTAGTTTTAGCAGCAAGCATATAATAGTGATCATTTCATTTGTTGTTCCCTCCTTGATGTCAATTGTGTAAATGTGATACTGTTCACATTGTTTTTATTTTCTTGGTGTTTACTGTTTTGGTGGGATTTTTTTAAAGTTTAAATTGCTAGACAATGAAAACCATACATGAGTTCTAGTAGTCAGCATATTCTTAAATGTAAAAATTATACTGGTTAAAAAAGAAAGTAACAAGAGCACAACCACATCACAGAGTAATTAAAGCAGAGAAAAGTGTTTACTAGAATATGCTAAGCTAACCAATATTACTTATGTTAACTATTGGGAAAAACATTAACTATTGAATAATTGGGCTAATGTATTAGAATCTGTCATACTAGTATAAAATAAATGTGCATTTTTTGTTTTATTTTTCCCTAAAATTATTTCTTATTTAAAAATAATAATTATATGCTGTTCTTTAGGTTATGTACACTGCTTTGGGGAAATTATATCAGGTGAAAAGGGCAGATAATGAAAGTGCACTCCTTTTGCCAGGGTTTCTCAACAATAGCACGATTGACAATCTGGGCCAGATAGTGGTTATGGGAGCTGGCCTCTGCATTATAGGATGTTGAACAGATCCCAGGTCCCTACTTAAACAGTGATAATCAAAAACCTCTTCAGATATTTCCAAATGTCTTCTGATTTCTGAGAACCACTATCTTGAACTAGTTTAAATGACTAATACAGTAGCAGTACTAGGTAACTCAGACTGAAGGTAGGCAGGAATGGAGCAGAGTAGGGTAAGCTAAGGAGAAGTATTTCTGACAGAAAGACGTCTGTATTGGTGACTGATAGGAGGTGGGAGACTAGAGATAGGGTACTTACAGTGACAGCATCAATTACATGGTGCCATCTATTGAGTTTAAGAATAAGAAGAGAGAGACTACTGTGGGAGGTCAATCCCATGGCCCAGATCCACCCACACTGGCTGGTCCCAGGTGAACAGCAGGCTCAGTCCACCCCTGCCCTGTAGGACAGACACCCACCAGAGCTTACCCTCTGGTGAAGGACCACCCCTTCCGACCAGCAGACCACTGAGGAAGGTCAAGCCCAGCAGCCCAGATCCACCAACTCCAACATAGGCAGGTCCCACTAGCATCCATTGAGGGATATCAGTAGGGTTAGGAAGCCCAACATCAAGATGAGGTACAATCTGCACAGGTACTACAAGAATATAGGGAAGAAACTGTAATATCTCAGATCCACACTGCAAGAAGGAAGACACATAAACAACATGAAAAAACAAGGGGGAAAATTGCCCCAAACAAACCAGGACCCTGTAATAACAGAACCCATGGACAGCAAAGTTGATGAAATGTTGGAGGAGTTCAGAAGGTTCATAATTAAAATGATCTGTGAATTAAAGTATAACCTAAATGAGCAAATAGAAAAAAAAATTGATCACTCCAACAATGAGATAAGAGAACAAATACAAGAAGCAAAAGATTACTTCAAGAGAGAGATAGAGACTCTGAAAAAAAACAGTCAGAAATCCTTGAAATGAAAGATACAATAAATCAAATTTAAAAATCAATAGAAAGCATAATCAACAGACTAGATCACTTGGAATAAAAAACGTCAGATAATGAAGGCAAAATATACAATCTGGAAAATAAAGTTGATCACACAGTGAAGATAGTTAGAAACAATGAACAGAACATCCAAGAATTATGGGGCAGCATCAAAAGACCAAATCTAAGAGTTATTGGGATAGAGGAAGGCACAGAGTTTCAAACCAAAGGAATGCACAATCTCTTCAATGAAATAATATCAGAAAATTTCCTGAGCATGAAGAACAAATTGGAAAAACCAAATACAAGAAGCTTACAGGACACCAAATGTACAAAATTAAAACAGACCTACATCAAAGCACATTACAATGAAAATGCCTAGAATACAGAATAAGGATAGAATCTTAAAAGCTGCAAGAGAGAGGAATCAGATCCCATATAGGAGGAGACCAGTTTGTATCTCAGCACACTTTTCAACCCAAACCCTCAAAGCCAGGAGATGGTAGAACAACATATACCAAGCTCTGAAAGAAAATAAATGCCAACCAAGAATCTTATATCCAGCAAAACTAAGCTTTATTTAATGATGAAATAAAAACCTTCCATGATAAACAAAAGTTAAAAGAATTTACAGCTAGAAAGCCTGCACTACAGAACATCCTCAGCAAAATATTCCAAGAAGAGGAAATGAAAAACAATGAAGAAAATCAGCAGAGGGAGGGATTACACTAAAGGAAAATCTAATCAGAGGAGAAGCAAGTCACATTAAATACCAAAAATAAACAAAAATGGCTGGGAATACAAATCATGTCTCAATAATAACCCTGAATGTTAATGGCCTAAGCTGACCAATTAAAAGACATAGACTAGCAGATTGGATCCAAAAAAAAAAGACCCAAAAATATGCTGCCTCCAAGAGACTCATCTCATAGAAAAAGACATCCACAGACAAGGTGAAGGGTTGGAAAAAATCATACGACTCACATGGACTGTGGAAGCAAGCAGGGGTTTCCATCCTCATATCAAATAAAGCAGGCTTCAAACTAAAGGCAATCAAAAAGGATAAAGAAGGATACTACATACTGCTCTAGGGAACCATACACCAACAAGGCTTAACAATTATAAATATATATGCCCCAAACAATGAAGCAGCTATGTTGATCAAACAAACCCTTCTCAGGTTCAAGAGTCAAATAGACCACAACACAATAATTTTGGGTGACTTTAACACACCTCTTTCATTATTAGATAGATCTTTCAAACAAGAGCTGAACAAAGAAACTATAGAACTCAATAATACAATCAATAACTTAGACTTAACTGACATATATAGAATCTTACATCCTTCAAAGAGAGAATACACTTTCTTCTCAGCAGCACATGGATTCTTCTCTGAAATAGATCATATACTATGCCACAAAGCAACTTTTAGCAAATACGAAAAAGTAAAGATATTACCCTGAATATTATCAGATCATAATGGAATGAAATTAGAAATCAATGATAAAATAAGAAAATCCACTCCAACACCTGGAGACTAAATAAGATGCTACTGAATGAACAATGGGTTATAGAATACATTAAGGAGGAGATTAAAAAAAATGTTAGAGGTAAATGAAAACACAGTGCTTTTGATACAACATATCAAAATCTCTGGGACACTATGAAAGCAGTTCTAAAAAGAAAATTCATTGCACGAGTTCATTCCTTAAGAAGAAAAAGTCAACAAACAAATGACTTAACATTACATCTCAAAGCCCTAGAAAAAGAAGAACAAATCAACACCAAAAGCAGCAGAAGACAGGAAATAACTATGATCAGAGCTGAAATCAATGAAATAGAAACAATTGAAAAAATTGACAGAACAAAAAGTTGGTTCTTTGAAAAAAATAAATAAAATTGACAGACCCTCAGCCATGCTAACAAAGAGAAGGAGAGAGAAAACTCAAATTACCAGCATACATGATAAAAAAGGTAATATCACAACAGACATGTACAGGAATACAGAAGATATTTAGAAATTACTTTGAAAACCTATACTCCAATAAAATAGAAAATATCGAAGGCATCTACAAATGTCTTAAGTCATACAATTTGCCCAGACTGAATCAGGAAGATATAGACAATTTAAACAGACCAATATCAAGTGATGAGATAGAAGATGCCATAAGATGCTTACCAAACAAGAAAAGCCCAGGACTAGATAGATATACAGCCAAGTTCTACAGACCTTTAAAGAACTAATACCAATACTCTACAATTTATTTCAGGAAATAGAGAAGGAGGCAGAACTTCCAAACTCATTCTATGAGGCCAATTTCACCCTGATCCCAAAACCAGGCAAAGACACATCAAAGAAAGAAAGCTTCAGACCAATATCTCTAATGAAAATAGATGCAAAAATTCTCAATAAAATTCTGGCAAATCAAATACAAAAACATATCAAAAAGATCGTGCACCGTGATCAAGTGAGATTCATCTCAGGGATGCAAGGTTTGCTCAACATACGGAAATAAATAAATGTAATTCATCACATCAATAGACTCAATGATAAGAATCATATGATCATCTCAATATACACAGAAAAAGCATTTGACAAGATAGAACACCCTTTCATGTTCAAAACTCTAGAAAAACTAGAAATAACAGGAACATATCTTAACATCATAAAGGCTTTCTATGCTAAGCCAACATCTTCATAAATGGAAAAAATTGAAGGTAATTTCCCCTAAAAACTGGAACAAGACAGGGATGCCCTCTTTCACCACTTCTATTCAATATATTTCTTGAAATGCTGGCCAGAACAATTAGATGAAAGAAATTAAAGGGATATGTATAGGAAAAGAAGAACTCAAATTGGCACTATTTGCTGACGATATGATTCTATACCTAAAAAATCCAAAAAGCTCCACGAGAAAACTTCTAGAACTAGTAAATGAATTCAGCAAAGTAGCAGGATATAAAATCAACACCCAAAAATCAAAGGCATTTTTGTATATCAGTGACAAATCCTTTGATAAGGAAATAAGGAAAACTACCCCATTCACAATAGCCTCAAAAAAAAAAAATACTTGGGAATCAACTTAATGAAAGAGGTGAAATACTATATCTATACAATGAAAAATACAGAACCCTAAAGAGAGAAATCAAAGAAGACCTTAGAAGATGGAAAGATCTACCTTGCTCTTGGATAGGCAGAATTACTATTATCAAAATGACCATACTATCAAAAGCACTATACATATTTAATGCAATTCAAAATCCCAATGGCATTCCTCATAAAAATAGAAAAAGCAATCATGAAATTTATCTGGAAAAATAAGAGACCCAGAATAGCTAAAGCAACTCATAGCAGGAAGAGTGAAGCAGGTGGCATCACTATACCAGACCTAAATACTAAAGAGCAATAGTAACAAAAACAGCATGGTATTGGCACCAACACAGACTGGTAGACCAATGATAAGAATAGAGAACACAGAGACTAACCCACAAAACTACAATTATCTTATCTGAGACAAAGGTGCCAAGAACATGCATTGGAGAAAAGATAGCCCCTTCAACAAATGGTGCTGGGAAAACTGGAAATCCAACAATATGAGATTAAACCCCTATCTCTCACCATGCACAAAATTCAACTCAAAATGAATCAAGGCCTTAAGAATACAACCAGAGACCCTGCATCTAATAGGAGAAAAAGTAGGCCCTAATCTCCATCATGTGGGATTAGGCCCCTACTTCTTTAATAAGATTCCTGTGGCACAAGAATTAAAATCAATAATCAATAAATGGGATGGAGTCAAACTAAAAAGTTTCTTCTTAGCAAAAGAAACAATCTGTGAGGTGAATGGAGAGCCTACATATTGGGAGCAAATCTTTACCCCTCACACATCTAATCTCTAGGATATATAAAGAACTCAGAAAGCTAAACACCATAAATAAATAAATAAATAACCCAATCAATAAATGGGCCAAGAACTTGAACAGACACTTCTCAGAAGATGAGATACAAATCAATCAACAAATATGTGAAAAAAATGTTCATCATCACTACCAATTAGAGAAATGCGAATCAAAACCACTCTAGGATTTCATCTCACTCCAGTCAGAATGGCAGCTATTATGAAGACAAACAACAATAAGTGTTGGTGAGGATGTGGGGAAAAAGTCACATTCACACACTGCTGGTGGGACTGCAAATTAGTGCAGCCAATATGGAAAGCAGTATGGAGATTTCTTTGAAAATTGGGAATGAAACCACCATTTGATCCAGCTATCCCTCTCCTCAGTCTATACCCAAAGGACTTAAAAATAGCATACTACAGGGACACAGCCACATCAATGTTTATAGCAGCACAATTCACAATAGCTAAACTGTGGAACCAACCTAGATGCCCTCAATAGATGAATGGATAAAAAAAAAAATGTTGCATATATACACAATGGAATATTACTCAGCAATAAAAGAGAATAAAATCATGGCATTTGCAGGTAAATGGATGGAGTTAGAGAAGATAATGCAAAGTGGAGTTAACCAATACCAAAAAAACAAATGCCAAGTTTTCTTTGATATAAGGAGGCTAATTCATAGTGGGATAGGGAGAGGGAACATGGGAGGAATAGATGAACTCTAAATAGGGCAGAGGGGAGGGAGGGGAAGCAAGGGGGTGTGGGGTTATTAATGATGGTGGAATATGATGATCATTATTATTCACAGTACAGGTATGAAGACATGAATTGGTGTGAATATACTTTGTATACAACCGGAGATATGAAAACTTGTGCTCTATATGTGTAATAAGAATTGTAATGCATTCCACTGTCATATAAATAAAAAAGGTAAAAATAAATAAATAAAAATAAATGCTCATTTCTAATTTTCAAAAAAAAGAATAATAAGAGAAGTAGGATTGTGAATATTGATGCGATCATAAAATTTCTTCATGTTGATTTTAGATACCTAAAATCAAGAATTTTGTTAAGAACTTAAAAGTTTGGGATGATAATCTTTATGTCAAATTTTACTGGCATGATTTCTAGTCCATTTGCTAGCAGTTGTTCTCCATCTCTAACCAACCCTCTAACTGTAGGCATTGTTGAGGATTTTATTTTCAACCTGTTTTTCTATATGCTACACTTTCTTGAATACCAATACATTCATTTAACCTCCTAAATGTCCAGATGTTCCTTATTATCTTTACTTCAATCAAATTGAAATATTTCTTCCTCAGTCAGTGCTGGCCCCATCTCCCTACTTGCAGTGATATCCTTGTTCACAGACTTTTAGAAAGCCTTTGAATGGAAAATATATATGTCATATGTTCCCTGTTTTCTGCATGCAATACTCAAAGAAGCAGGTGCTATTACAAAGGGGAGTGTATAAGTGTATAATCCTGTGACAAAAATACCTGACAAGAGCAACTTAGAGGAGGAAAATATCATTTGTCTCACAATTTCAGAAGTTCCATCTATGGGTCAGTCAACTCCATTGTTGGCTAACCCCAGGTGAGGAAAACATCATGGTGGAAGGTCATGGTAGAGGAATGCTCCTTTGCTCATGGTGGGCAGGAACCTTATAGAGTACACCCCCAAGGACCCACCTCCTCCAAAAACACCCCACCTCCCAACAGTTATCACCCAGTTAGTCCAGTCATACTAGAATGAACTGGTCAAGTTACAATTCACATAATCTAGTTATTTCACCTCTGAACTTTCTTGCATTAACACAGGAGCTTTGGGGGATACCTTGTATCTAAATCATAACTTTCCATCTCACAACGCAAAATGAATTTAGTTCATCTGTTAAAGTCCCGTAGTCTTGCCAGTCACAGTGGCACATGCCTATGATCCCAGGGGCTCAGGAGTCTGAAGCAGGAGAATTGCAAATTCAAAGCCAGCCTCAGCAATTTAGCGAGGCCCTAAGCAACATAGTAAGACCCTGTTTCTAAATAAAATATACAAAGGGCTGGCTCAGGGTTAAGCACCCCTGAGTTCAATCCCTGATACCAGAAAAAAAAAATTTAAAAAGAGTCCCGTAGTCTTAAAAGCTTAAGCATTGTCCAGAAGTCCAAATCCAAAGTCTCCTCTGAGACCCAAGGCAAACTCTTAACTGTGAGCCTCTATAAAGATCAAAAGCAAATTACATATATTCTATATACAGTGGCACAGAGTAAACATTCCTTTCCAAAAGAGAGGAATAGGTGTGTAGAAAGAAGGGGTGGAACAAAGCAAGACCAAAATTCAGTTGGACAAACATTTTGTAACTGCACATCCAGCATCCAGGGCACATGTTGTGAGATGTAAGCTCTGAGGGGTTTGGACAGCTCCACCCCTTAGGCCTGGCTGGTTGCAAAGATCATGGTCCCTCAGTCTAGCTCTCTCCACAACTGGCAACTTCCCTTGGCAGACTGTCCACATTACTAGAATCTCTTAGTTCCTTGGTCTCCATTCCCACCTTGGCATTATGCATCATCTTCTCAGGGCAGCCCACAGGAACTCTAACATTGCTGCTCTTTGCCTGGCTCAAAGGCCTTCCTCTGAAATCTCAGTAGAAGCTTCCAAGACCCTGTATCTCTAGCACCCTATATTCTTGCAGAACCAGCACCACATGGATTTTAAGAACTGCTGTCAGCTTATATAGTAGCTGGGCCCCCTGGGGCCCTGGATGAAGTCCCTGCATGGATCAGCATGGTGAAACAATTTTATAGGCCTCCCTATGTAAGTAGGTTACCCCCATGGTCCCTTATCAAAAGAATTTTCTCTTCTATACCCTAGAGCCTGCAATCAGTGTGGTCTTGCAAATTTCTGAGATGCTCTTGAGGCACCTTTCCTATTGTCTCCATGAAAAGTACTTATCATCTCTTAAGAGGATGTAATCTCTTCAACAAGCACAATTTTCTTAGCCCAGCTTCACAGGCACTTTTTAGGCCAAATAGCCAGTTCTTAAAAATTCTTTAGCTCTGTTTTCTGTTCCCATTTTTCACAGTAAATCTGGCTAGAAGCTTCCAGGAAAATCTATGGCACTGTGGTGCCTTGGCATTTCCTCCACCAGATTAATTAATCCAACTCTTTTAAATTCAGCCTCACACAAAGTCTTGGAATGCAGGTAAAATGTTGCTGATGTCTTTGATAGAATATAACATGAGTGGCCTCCAGTTTAATTCCCAACAGAGTTCTCATTTCCCTCTGAAACCTCATGAGAACAGTCCATATTCCTATCACCATTCAGATTTCTGAATTCCCACTAGAATTGCCCATTAAGCTCTGTTAACAACATTCTAAAGCTTTTTCCAAATTTTATCTCTAAACTTTTCAAAATTCCTCCTGCAAACCAGCTCCAACAGCTTCTGAACCACAAGTCAGGTTAGTGATAACAAAAACCCCACCTCTTGAAAATAATTTCTGTTTTTGTTAGCTTTTTTATTGCTATGACCAAAACATTCAAAAAGAACAACTTAAAAAAGGAAAAGTTCATTGGGGGCTAATGTTTTCAGAGGTCTCAGTCCAGAGATAGCCAACTCCAATGCTTTGAACCCAAGGTGAGGCAGCACATCATAGGAAAAGGGCCCAGTGGAAGAAAGCTGCTCAGGTCAGAAAGCAGAGGAGGTAGGTGGGAAGGGGTTACATGGCAGATGTACCCTTCCAGGACACACCCCCAGTGACCCACCTCCTCCAGTCACACCCCACCTGCCTATAATTACCACCCAGTCAGTCCATTCAAAGTAATATGGACTAATTAAGTTATAGTTCTCATAATGCAAGCATTTTACCCCTAAATATCCCTGCATTAACAGAAGTTTTGAGGGGACAATTCATATCCAAACCATAACAGATGGGTCAAGTGTTTTAATAAAGGTCACACAGTGAATGGCAAAAAAAAAAAAAACCAAATACAAGTCTATCTGATTGTAAATCCCACTTTCTTAACTTTCTTAACTATTTTGCTTAAATGTGATGAGCTTCATATGAATCTATAATAAGGGTATTGACCACCATATTCAGGGTACTCATACATCTTCTTTTATAGAACAGTTTTATATCTCACATTAAAGAGAACTGCCCACCATTTGAAATAATTACTTATAGATTTTTAAGGAGAAAAGTACAAGTATCTCAAAATCTCTTATTTTGAAGTATTTATATCAAGAATTATGTTTATTACAATCATAAACAAACTTCTTTTATATATAGTAGTAGCACTAACTATATGTTAAATTATTCAGATATAATTTAAATCCATGAACAATATGCAGTTCTAATTAACAATTTTTGGGGGTAGGTAACCAGAGATTGAACCCAGGGGCACTTAGCCACTGAACTACATCCTCAGTCCTATTTTGTATTTTATTTACAGACAGGGTCTCACTCAGTTGCTTAGTGCCCTGAGTTGCTGAGGCTGGGTTTGAACACAAGATCCTTCTGTCTCAGCCTCCTGAGCCACTGGGATTACAGGCATGTGCCACTGTGCCCAGCCTAATTAACAATTTTAAACAGATCCTTACTAAATATTTGTACAGATTTCTCCGTGTTTATTTTAAAATATTATCTTAATTTGGGATTTGAGCATTTTAGTGGAATTTTAGAAATTCCCCTAGGTATAGTTCTTAAGCTTCATTACTAAATTCCTCCTAAAACATGAAGTAGTTCAATTTAAATGTCCTAAACATTGAGAAATATAACTTGCAAAATAAGTAGGTTCTGTGTGTGTGTTTAATTACATTCTTAAAAAATCATTCTATTATTAAGAATCTATATGATTAATAATTTATCAGATAAAAATAAATTTGCTTATATTGTTGCTAGATGGGGGAAAGGCACTTATTACATATTTGCTACTTGCGTAGCTGATTCATTCTATATTTTTAAGTTTCTCTCAAACTCTAAAATCCCTGGTTTTACTCTTATTACAGTATGATACAAATTCTAGGGGTATTCTGTTACCCACCATCAAATACAAGTAGCAGTGGCACTTTGCTGATGCAAAGAGCTTGGTCTTGGTAATAGCTAAAATCCTGAGTTTCAATCTTTTAATTCTAACTACCAATGCCTTTATGAATATTATGGCATTGGCTAAACATGGCTTACCTATTTTCATGACTGTAGTTATTCATCTCAATGATAAGATTCTCTAAAAAGCCTTTAGGTTTAGAGTTTCAGAATTGGAAGAAATCATAGGCATCATCTCTAATACCAACCTGTTCATTTTATAAATGGAAGAACTGAGATGAGAGGGGTATAATTCACCAAACATCATTCTGACTTTTGGTGCTAACACTGGTAGAATAATGTGAGAACTAAGCTGAACCAAAGAAATCAGTGCAGCCGTCTGAAAAAGGTTAATTTTTTTTAATTGTAGGTTGATAAGAGAATCATCTGAGTGGATTTTAGTTTTAGTCCCATCAATCTCTAACCTTGAGCAATTTACTCAAGTTCACTAACCTGAGTTTTCTATTTTATAGGATAAGCTATTAAATGCTCAAAGTCTTCAATAACTTTGAGCAAATAAGAAAGGTAAAATGCTTCTTCATCATTGTTGAATAAAGAACAAAATTTAGGATAAACACTAGATTGGAGGCACGAATAGAAAATAATAATAACTAACTTTTATTGATCATTTACTATGACCCAGATACTGAGATAAAGTCTTTCTATACACTTTTTAATTTAGCCATCACAATGTTGAGATAGATTTTACCTTTATGTTAAGAAACTCATCCAAGATTCCACCTATTAAGTGAGGCAACAAGAATTTTAAACCAGATCATCTAATTCAAAGCAATAGTTTTAAGTACTGCACTGCCTTCTGGATTACTCATTTTGTTGTCATATTTCTTAACTAGACACTCTTCTAGAATTTTTTCTTTGAGAACAAACATACTTCTCCATGACTCCTGATAAAATCCAATTCCTAGCTCTGTGGGCTGCCATTCACTCCATTTCCCTTCCTGCTGGCATCTGTAAATTAGCCTCTGGTAATTATCTGTGTAGGAAGCCGCAGGCAGTGTACAGAACAATGTAACTGTTGGTCAGGTTCCAACATGGGAATTTAGCATTCTTGAGTCATAAATCAACCAAGGATGCACCAAATTAAGTATATGTTTGCTCAAGATTTAAAAATAGGCAAATACACTTTCTTACACATCAAACAGTAAAACAACAATCTGAAAGAAAGAGCAGTTGTGCATACCTTTCCATCAAAGTTAATGTATTCCCACTCTGTTTGACCAGACGGTAAGTAAAATTTGGGGGTAGCTGTCCTTTCTTGAGAATGTCTTATCTCCAGTTCCAGAAATCATATCCAGAGACTAGAAATTAAACCCTTAAAAATAACCTTAAATAATTCAAAAATTAAAATTTAGACTTGGGGCTGGGGCTGGGGCTATAGCTCAGTGGTACAGCACTTGCCTAGTATGTGCCAGGCACTGGGTTCGATCCTCAGCACCACATAAAAATAATGAAGAAATAAAATAAAGGTATTGTGTCCAACTACAAATTTAAAAAAAAAAAACATTATAAAAAATAAAATTTAGACTCAATATCAGAAGAATAACTTTCTAAGAGAACTAAAACTTCAGTTTTGTTTGTTACATTCCCACACTGTGGAACATTTATGGTTTTGTTGTTATTATTTTTATCTGTAGCATTTCATTTTAGGACCTAAAATCCATGAAGAGATGAAACTAGAATGACCCAAAAGAATAGGTTATCTTGGTGTTAGAAACTGAACATAGCACTTTGAGCATTTTAAGTGAGTGCTCTTGACACTTAAATAAACCCTCAGTATGGAGACTACCATAAAAAGAAAGCAGCTCACTAAAAAATCCTCACACAACAGTGAAAAGGATAACCACCCCATCAGATGCACAAATCTCAATATAAACATGAAAAAAAAGGTAATAAGATGCCTCTAAAAATATTTAACACAAATGACTGAATTCATGGATACTGAATGGAGGAAATTCCAAGAATTCAAAAATATGATTATTATCAATGAAGTAAAAGAAGAATTAAGGTAGGAACTGAGGGCAATAATACAGGATATAAAATAACATTTCAATGAAGAGAAATTGAAAAATAACCAAACAGAAATCTTGGAAATTAAAGACAAAGTAAGTCAAATAAAACACTGTTGAGGGGCTAGGTTGGTAGCCCAGTGGTAGAGCACTCACCTAGCATGTGCAAGGTGCTGGATTTGATCCTCAGCACCACATAAAAATAAATAAATAAAATAAAGGAATTGTGTCCAACTACAAGTAAAAAATAAATATCTAAAAAAAAAAACCATTGAAAGTCTCTCCAATAGACTAGATCAAGCAGAATTCAGAATTCAGGACTTAAAGACAGGTGGATGGACTGGAACATTCAAACAATAATAAATAAAAAGCAAGAAACTGTGATCAGAATGTATAAGAACTCTGGGACAACATTAAGATTTTTACTTAAGGCTCATAGGTAGTAAGAAAAAAGAAGAGATATAGACTAATGTCACTGATAGCCTATTCAGTGAAATAATGACAGAAAATTTCACAAATCTTGGGAATGAAATGGACATTCAGATACTGCAGCATTTATAACCCCCAACAGGCAAGGTGAGAAGAGAACTTCTCCATGACACAGCATAGTTAAAAACACCAAAAATCTAGAATAAATAAAGAATTTTTAAAGCTGCAAGAGAGAAATGATAAGCCATTTATAAAGGCAAACTAATCAGAAAAATAGTAGATTTCTCAGCAAAAACCCTAAACACCAGCTGGGTTTTCAGCAATGTCTTTCAAGTCCTGAAAGAAAATAACTGCCAACCTAGATTGCAATATCCAGCAAAACTATCCTTCACAATCAAAGATGAGGTAAAAAAATTTCCAAGAACTAAAGGAATTTGGGAACATAAACTAAAGGAATTTGGGAGCATAAACTAAAGGAATTTGGGAACATAAAACCAGCACTGTGAAAGAAACTTAAAGGAATCTTAAGTACAAAATAAGAAGATTAAAAAAATGAGAGCTCAGGAAAGAATAAATCTCAGTATAAAAATAGATAAGCAAATGAGAATTAGGATCAAATTAAACATTAGAAATAAAATGACAGGGGCTGTGGTTGTGGCTCAGTGGTAGAGTGCTGGCCTAGCATATGTGAGGCACTGGGTTCAATCCTCAGCACCACATTAAAAAATACAATAAATAAGATAAACAAAATAAAGTTATTGTGTCCATCTACAACTAAAAAAAAATAAAAATAAATAAAATGACAAGTAATACATACCTCTCTATTATAGCACTGAATACAAATTCATTATCCAATAAAAAGACATAGACTAGCAGGTTTGGGGATATTTAAAAAATAATAAGACACATGTTGCCTGCAGTAAGTACACTCACTTGCAAAGACATGCACAAACTAAAAATGGAAGGACACAAAATGATATTATATAAAAATGGAATTCAAAAGCAAATAGGAGTGATGACTTTCATATCAGACAAAGACAATTTCAAGTCAAAATTGGTCAGAAGAGACAAAGAAGGAAATTACATATTTGAAAAGGGAATGATCTAACTAGAAAATACAATGCTTGTGAAAAGTTATGCTCTAAACATTCATTCACCTAGTTTCATAAATCAAACACTACTCAACATAAAGGTGCAGATCGATCCTGAACCAAAAATACTGGGTGATTTCAATGCCCCACTCTCAGTAAAAGACAGGTTGTCCAGTTGTAAAATCAACAAAGATACTAACAGAGTTAACATATACTACAGATCAAATGGACTTAACAGACAGCTACAAAATATTTCATCTAACAACACATGAATACACCTTCCCTTTTAGCTACTCATGAAACTTTCTCCAAAATAGATTATAATTTTTAACTTATTATTTTTATATGATAGAATGTATTTTGACATATTATACATACATGGAGTATAACTTCCCATTTTTCTGGTTGTACTTGATATAGAGATACACTGGTCATGTTTTCATATATGCACATAGGAAAGTTATGTCCAATTCATTCTACTATCTTTCCTATTCCCATTCCCCATCCTTTCCCTTCATTCCCCTTTGTCTAATCCAAAGTATTTCTATTTTTCACTACCCACCTGCCTTATTGTGAGTTGTCATCTGCATATTAGAGAAAACATTCAGCCTTCAGTTTTCTGGGATTGACTTATTTCACTGAACATGATAGTCTCCAGGTCCACCCATTTACCAGAAAATGCCATAATTTCATTCTTATTTATAGCTGAGTAATATTCCACATTTTCTTTATCCATTCATTCGTTGAAGGGCACCTAGGTTGGTTCCACAATTTAGCTATTGTGAATTGAACTTCTATAAACATTGGTGTGGCTGCCTCACTGTAGAATGCTGATTTTAAGACCTTTGGGTATAAACTGAAGAGTGGGATAACTGAGTCAAACAGTGGTTCCATTCCAAGTTTTCTGAGGAATCTCAATGCTGCTTTCCATAGTGGTTGCATCAATTTGCAGTCCCACCAGCAATGTATGAGTGTACCTTTCTTCCCCACATCCTCACCAACATTTATTATTACTTGTATCCTTGGTAATTGCCATTCTTACTGGAGTGAGTGAAATCTCAGTGTAGTTTTAATTTGCATTTCTCTAACTGCAAGAGATATTGAACATTTTTTCATATATTTGTTGACTGATCAAATTTCTTCTGTGAAGTGCCTGTTCAGATCCTTTGTCCATTTATTTATTGGGTTATTTGGTTTTTTGGCATTAAGTTTTTTAGTTCTTTGTATATCTTGGAAATTAATGTTCTATCTGAGGCATGAGTGGCAAAGATTTTCTCCCATTCTGTAGGCTCTCTCTTCACATTCTTAATTGTTTCCTTTGCTGAAAAAAAAAAGAAAAAAGAAAAAAAGCTTTATAGTTTGATTCTTTTTTATTGATTTACTTCATAGACTTCAAGAGTTTTGTTAATAAAGTCAGTTCCTAAGCCAGGTTAGAAGTTTTCATTTCTTCCTCATGAACTATTTTGCTGAGATTGTTCTGTAATTCAGTCTTTCTCATTGTAAATTCTTTTAAATTTTATCATGGAAGATTTTTATTTCACTTTCATATCTGAAGTTTAATTTTGCTGGATATAGTATTCATGGTTGGCATCCATTTTCACTCAGAGCTTGAGATATATTAGTCCAAGAACTCTGAGCTTTGAGGGTCTAGGTTGAAAAATCAGCTGAGGTCTGAATTGGTTTTCCTCTAAATGTAACCTGACATTTTTCCCTGGCAGTCTTTGAAATTCTATTGTTATTCTGTATATTTGGTATTTTCATAATAATATGATTTGGTGTGGGTCTGTTGTAATTTTGTATATTTGGGGGGCCTGTAACCCTCCTATATTTGATCTTACATTTTATTCCTTAGATTGGGAAATTTTCCAATATCATTTTATTGGAAAGATTGTGCATTCCTTTGGTGTGTATCTCTGTGCATTCATCTATCCTGATAAATCTTAAATTTGATTTTTTCATGTTCTCCCCTATGTCTTGGAAGTTCTGTTCATGGTCTCTTAATATCTTTATCCATAGTCCACTTTATTTTCAAGATTATACAGTTTGTCTTCATTGCCTGAAACTCTGTCTTCCAAGCGGTCTATTATGTTGCTCATGCTTTCCATTAAATGTTAACTTGGTTTATTTATTCCTTCATTTCAACAATTTATGCTTGGTTTCTTTTCAGAATCTCTATCTCTTTATTAAAGTGACATTTCACCTCCTGAATTTTCTCTGATTTCACACCTGCCATTGTCTTTTACCTCACAGATCAGTTTAACTATGTACATTCTAAACTCTTTCTCTGGAATTTCTTCCACTCTGGTGTCAATGATTCTAATATTGGAGCACATAGGTTTGTTTGAGGTGATTTGTTCCCTTGTTTCTTCATGTCATCTACTCACCTAGCATGTGGATCTGAGGCAGTACAGTTCCTACCCGGTAGACTTATAGTGTCCCTGAAGGTTTCCAGTACCTTGCCATTAAGGGGAGACAAATGACAGTAACCAATGCAAATAGTATACAGCCTTAAAACAAACATCTCCTACTAAAACAACTACAGTTTTATTGCAATAAACAGAAATTATATGTTCAGTTATTGCATGCAATAAAACATCAAGTTTACAAAAGGGCTTACAACTTCAAATGGTGGACAAAGGAAGAACAGAAGTGGTGTAGGATGTGATGTTTATGAGGAAGGAGAGAAGATAGAAGTTAAAAAATAAAGGAATAATTAAAGATGGAATAATAGAGGTTAGCAGGAGAAAAGACAGAAAGAGATTTAAGGAAAACAGATAAGTGAGAGAAAAATATAAATAAAGTATAAATTTTTAAAACTAGAAAGAAAAGCCAGGAGCAGTGGCACATGCCTGTAATTCCAGAAGCTCAGGAGGCTGAAGCAGGAAGATCATGAGTTCAAAGAAGGCCTCAGCAAAAGTGAGGTGCTAAGCAAATCAGTGAGACCCTGTCTCTAAATAAAATACAAAATAGGGCTGGAGATATGGTTCAGTGGTTGAGTGCCCCTCAGTTCAATCCCTAGAACCAAAAGAAAAAAGAAAAAAATAGAAAGAAAAAAAAATAAAAATAAAATAATACAAAACAAAACTAAAATATACTAGTCAGATATCCTAATCCTTGATAAACTTATGCATAAAAAATAATTGGTTTCAAAATGATAGAAAAGTGAGAGAAAAAAGAAAAAGGAATAAAAAAGATCTCAATGAAAAATTGAACAATTGTTTCCATTGGAATTCAAAAGATTCTCAGCTTTAAACTTCTTAAGAATTAGGTGGGGTTGTCTAGAGTATGATGCTTGCTCCACCCTCAGAGTGAGGTTGCTAGAGTGAGAGGGTTAATCCTAGAGGCGGAACTCCTAGAGGTGGGTTTAGGCTCCCTTCAGTCTCTTCACTGAATGCCAATTGGACTGGAGATTTTAAATCAGCACACGTCCAGGGCCCACCCTTTGCTGATCTTGCACCCCAGGAATCTCCTTTGGGTTCCACTCATGTGGTGTAGTAACCAGTTCTTAGCCCACTACATCACTTATGAATCTCACAATTCCTGGTCTATGATTCAGTCTCCAAACTCAACCTCTCCAACACCTGCCCTTTTGAATTTCTGGTCAGGGGTTTCTCTCCCCACAGGTCCTGCAAGCAGCAATACCAGAAGAGATGGTGGAAACCAGGTGGATTTCCACAACCACTATTCCTCTGTGTAAACTTCTCTCCACGCTTGACTTTCTTCTGGTCCTTAGGCACCATCTCTGTCTTGCAGCATGGGTTCATCCAGCTTGGTATTTAAGCCAGAATCTGGTCTGTCAGAAATCAGCTCTCCCAGCTGCCAGTCCCCACACCACCATTACAAAATAGTTCCTTCCTCTCACCTCTGCATACCTCAGGGAGAGATGGCGCCTCTTTCCTGCACAAGGATATTGTGCAGCACACCTTACTGTTCAGTCAGCAGTGACTCCGATCTCAAACTCTCTGTACCCTAAGCCCTATTGAGAATGGACATTTCTTTAATTCCATTTTTTATTTACTGCATTCATGGAGGGACCTTTCTGGTTTGTGACTCCAACCATTGCCACAACTATGATGCTGAGGATTTCTTTCTTATTTTATTATATTCTATCTCCTGTTTTGAGTTCCAGTATTGTAGCAAAGTCCCCTCTAATTTTTGTTCATTCACCCACCTTGCTGAAAAGCTTACCATCTGCTTTTCTTGGTTTTACATCACAGAACTGCCAGGGAAGCAATCTCTCTATTCTATCATCTTTTTTCTCTCCAAAATAGATTATTTTTATGCCACAAAGCAAGTTTGAGCAAATATATAAATAAAATTAAAATAATTCCTTGCATCTTATCAAATCATAATAAAATGAAATTAATGATCAACAACAAGAAAAACTACAGAAACTGCACAAACACATGGAGATTGGATAATTATTTTCTTTTTTGTGGTGCTGGGGATTGAATCCAAGGCTTTTGTGCGTGCAAGGAAAGCACTCTACAAACTGAGCTATATCCCCAGCCCCCGAAAAATACATTTTTGAGTGGCTCATCAAGGAAATCAAGGCATAAATTTAAAAATTCTTACTATCAAAGTAGAACAGAAACACAATATACCAGATTATATTATTATAGTTAAAATTTCATCCCGGGGTTTCATAAACTGACTTCCAGATCACTCACGGATAATTGAATCAAGCCTTTATTGAAGCACACCAGTGGCGGCTGACCAGAACATAAAGCTGTTCCCCTGATCAGCCCCAAACAATTGCAAGGGCATTCCTTATAAGCCTGAAAACCGCAAAAGGGATGTTCAGGGGTCTAGCCAATGCAAGCAAATCAGGTTACAGAAGCGGGAAAGTGCAGTCAAGCAGTGGGAAGCCTAACCAATCACAGTTAGCCCAGTCACCCCAGTAACAGAAACAGAGCCCTGTTACCCTAGTTACAGAAACAATGCCCCATTAGGTAGTTCCATGTCCTTAAAGGTTTCTATAGCAAAAAGAAAAAGAACATCTTGCCCCAGTCATGACTCTTCTACTTGGCATGGTTGTTTCACAGAATGAAGTCATAAAATAAAATGGAGTCACATTTGCTTCTACTATCACAATATATAGCTGAGTGACTACATTTAAAAAATTAACCTGATGTTGCATCTCAAGGTCTTACAAAAATGAGAGCAAGTCATTCCCAAAACCAGAAAGAAGTAATAATTATCAGAGCTTAAGTTAATAAAATAGATAATAAAAGAACAATACCAAGATTCAATGAAACAGAGAGTTGGGGTTTTTTAAAGACAAACAAATTGATAAACCCAGGGCCAAACTGAACAAAAGAAAAAGAATGCCAAAATTTATAAAGTCCCGGGGTTGGGGCGGGGGGGACAGGTTATATCACTACATACACCACTGAAATCCAGAGGATAATTAGGGACTACTTTTAAACTTATATTCCAATAAATTAGAAAATCTAGAAGTGAATATAGTTTTAGACACATACTGTCTACCAAAATTGAACCAAGAGAATGTAGAAAACCTAAACAGACTGAAAACAAGCAATGACATTGAAATAGTAATAAAAAGTCTTTCAACAAATAAAACCCCAGTACAGATGGACTCACAGATGAATTCTACTACATCTTTGAAGAACTAATTCCAATGATCAAAATATTCCAAAAAATATAAATAGATGAAATACTTCCAAACTCATTTTGTAAAGCCTGTATCACCCTGATAACAAGATCAGATAAGGATACTTCAAGGAGAGAAAACTATAGACCAATATCCTTGATAAACATGGAAGCAAAAATCCTTAACAAAGTATCAGCAAATTCAATTCAAAAACATATCAAAAAGATTATACAACATGATATTGTTGGTTGCACTCCAGGTATTATGGTTTAGATGTGAGGTATAGCCCCAAAAGCTCACGTGAGAAAATGCAAGCAGGTTCAGAGAAGAAATGATTGGGTTATAAGAGTCTTATCACAATCAGTGATTTAATCCCCCATAGGGATTAAATGAGTGGTAACTAAAATGGTAGGATGTGGTTGGAGGAGGTAGGAATTAGGGTGGGGCTTCGGTGTGTATATTTGTATCTGGCAGGTGGAGGCTCTCTTTCTGCTTCTTTATCACCGTGATGTGAGCTGCTTCCCTCTGCCACATACTCCTCCATGATGTTCAGCCTCATCTCGAGAAATGGAGCCAGCTTTCCATGGACTAAGACCTCTGAAACCGTGATCCCTCCCAATTTTTCTCCTCTGCAATTGTACTGGTCCAGTCCTTTAGTCACAGCAGCAAAAATGCTGATTAAAACACCAGGGATGCAAGTATGATTCAACTGATACAAATGAATAAATGTAATACAGCACATAAATAGAATGAAGGATCACATGACCCTCTCAGTAGATGCAGAAAATCTCTTTTAACAAAATTCAACTTGATCAGATGAAGAAATGTCAAAGATTAAGAGATTTCAGGGTATATCAATGAGGATATTCCAGAAAAAACTGGCATGTGGAACAGCAAACTGAGAGCAAGATCCACCCTGACTATGGGTGGCTCAGTCCAATAGATATGGATGGAATAAAATGTGGAACATGCAGGAGCCAAGGCAGACACAAGCTCAATTCTTCAACAGGTGCTTCAGTTGCTTCTGTGATCATCTGAGGATATCAGACTTCAGCTTCTTCACTGCTTAAAGCACACTCTGACCAGTAATTCTCCAGCAAATTTCAAGGCCTTCAGTCCCAGACTAGGGCTGCATCATTGGTCCTTCTTCTGAGACTACAACTTCTTAGACTGAGGAGTTACTGGTTCTCCAGCCTACAGACAGCCATTGTGGGACCACCCAGCTTCTGATCCTGTAAGTTAACCTAATAAATCCTACATATATATGTATATACATACATAAGTATGTATATGAATAAATATACAATATAAATATATAAATTAAAACACAAATATATAAATTTGCACATATTATATATTATAAATACTTATATATAAATATATATTAGGGGCTAGGGTGGTAGCTCAGTAGTAGAGCACTTGCCTCACATACGTGAGGCCCTGGGTTCTATCCTCAGCACCACATAGAAATAAAACAGGGCTGGGGACCTAGCTCAGTTGGTGGAATGCTTGCCCCACATGCACAAGTCCCTGGGTTCAATCCCCATCACCACAAAAAATAAATAAATAAAACAAATAAAAATAAATATATTGTAAAAAAATATATAAATTGATATATTTATAAATACATAAACACACATGCACGCACACACACATGCATACAGATGATTTTTTTCCTCTAGAGAGCCATAATTTAAAAAAAATACCGAAGGAAACTAGGGGTAGAAGGAAATTACCTCAACATCATAAAGGCTACATATGACAAGCCCAAGGCCAACATTATACTGAAGAGGGAAAACCTGAAAGTATTTCCTTCTAAAATCAGGAACAAGACAAGGATGTCTACTCTCAGCATTACTATGCAATAGAGTACTTGAAATTTTAGCCAGAGCAACTAGGCAAGAAAAAGAAATAAAGGGGATACAAATAGGAAAGGAAAAAGTCAAATTATCTCTGTTTGAAGATGGAAAGACTTCCCATGTCTATGGCTAGGCAGAATTAATATTGTTAAAATGGCCATATTACCAAAAGAGATCTACAGATTTTATATAATACTAATTTAAATACCAATTATAATCACCTCAGAACTAAAAAAAATGATAAAACTCATATAAAAGAATAAAAGACCCAGAATAGGCAAAGCAACCCCAAGACAAAAGAGCAAAACTGGAGGCATCACAATACCCAACTTTCAATTACACTACAGAACTATAGCTATAAAAACATATGGTGCTGGCATAAAAACAGACACAGAGACCAAAGGAACAGATAAAAGACACAGAGACAAACCCACATAACTAGTCATCTGATCTCAACATAACGTGCCAAAAACACAATTGAAGAAAAGATGGCCTCTTTAACAAGCAGTACTGGGAAAACTCGATGTTCATATATAGAAAAAAACAGATCCTTATCTCTCACCCTGTACCAAAGTCAACTATAAATGGATCAAAGACCTTTGTATAAGACTAGAACTGAAACTGTTAGAAGAAAAATGGGGGAAATGTTTCAACATACATGTCCAAAGAGTTTGTGAATAGGACCCTATAGCTCAGGAAATAAGAAGTGATAAATGGGATAGTATCAAATTAAAAATCTTTTGTACAGCAAAGGAAATGATTAACAGAGTGAAGAGACAACCTAGGGAGAAAATCTTTGCCAGTTACTTTTCTGACACAGAATTAATATCCAGAATATAAAAGAAACAAAAAACCCCTCAACATTATAAAATAAATACCCTAATCAACTAATGGGAAAATGAACTGAACAGACAAAAAATAGAATATGGATACAGAAACAGACAAATATATATATATATATATATATATATATATATATATATATATATATATATGACAATAGAGTTTTATTAAGTCATAAAGAATGAAATTATGACATTTGCAGGAAAATGGATGAAACTGGGGATGATAATTTTGAGTGAAATAAGTCAGACTCAAAGAAAAGTATTGTATGCTTTCTTTCATATTTGGAATCTGAGTGAAAAAAAAAAAAAGATGAAAAAAGAAAAACAAGGGTCACCGTGAAAGTAGAAAGGAGATCATTAAGGTAGAGGAAGGGGATCAGGTGGTGGAAGGCAGAGAAGAGGCCTGGGGAGGTATTAGTGAAATCCATCCAATTACATTGGATGCATATATACAAATATGTCAAAATGAAACCTACCATTCTATATAACTGACATGCACAAATAAAAAAATTAAAAATAAAGAATTAAAGAATAGGTAATCTTGGGCATAAGTTGAGGTTAACACACCACAGTCTGTGGGCCCATCTGCTTGCTACCTGTTTTTGTAAACAAAGTTTTAATGAAACTCAGCCACACCCATTTGTTGACATATCTTCTATGTCCCTTTCATGCTACCAGAGTAGAACTGAATAGTTAGAACACAGACTATGATACATACAGCCTAAAATATTTACCATCAGGCCATTTGCAGAAAATGTTTGGTAGCCACTAGCTTAAGACATAGTGAATTGGAAATAGTAATTTATTTATTTATTTTAGAATTTTCTTATTGATCATATATTTAAATGAAAAAGAAGTGCTTAGATCAGGTTCCCATTTAATCTCAGTGAAGAAAATATAATCTAGAAATCTAGACCCCACAGATTGGACTGGGTCCATCCAGTCCAGGAAAGGGAAGAGTATGAACTCTTTGGAATAATACCAGTTCTATTAGCAGACACCTGCAGACCCACTGCCATAACAAAAAACTTTACACTTTATCATCGAAAGGTCTCAATATATTCCTGGCAGAGGCATCACATAATAATGTATTGTTCATATCAAAATAAGAAGGGAAGAGAATAAAGGAAGTGGGCCTGCACAATAGAAGTCATATTTGAGGGTGCTGGAGAAATACTGTGTTTATTGTCCTGCTATTCTTCAGCGTGGTCATGTTATATTCTTAAAAAGAATGTGGAAAAGTAGGAAATCACATAAACCAAGAATCCTCAGAGGCCTGAAATCAGACCCTAAAAGCAATGAACAGAAAACCCAACTAATGATCCTTTGTTTAAGTAGAGATGAAAGACAAACCTAAAATAAACAGCACTTAAGTGAATCAGATTAGGAGCAATGATGGCTATGATTTCTACTGAGAATGTAGTCTTCCAAATTTGGTTTTCTTTATTTTAAAATACCTCAGTCCCTTCTATTTCTGAATGATCTTATAAAATAGATTGACAGATGATGAAGGGAAAAAACAGAATTAATATTTTAACTTCCAAATAGTACCCTTGGAATTCCAAAATTTTAAAATTTACTGAAGCACAAGATGGCATTACATGCTTTATAAACTTGGATGAACTGAAATGAGTCATTTAAGCCATGAGCACAGCTGACAGCCCAGCGCTGTCAGCATTTCATCTCAAAATAACTTTATAGTTTTCTGTTCACCTTCAACATGAGACAATGTTGAAAATGTATTATCAAAATTGTTCCCCAAGGAAAACCACCTACTAGGGACAGTGGCAAAGCGGGTGGGGTGGGGGGGTAAGCAAATGATAACTTTCTAAAGCCACAAAGTAGAAGGTTTATGGTTACATGCTATATAGTACAGTCATGAATGTGAAATGTTTCCATGTTCTGCTAGCTGTATTCTGTGCTCAAGTCAAGGGAGGGAACAGGGAAGGATGAGAATAAAGGCAAGAATTCTAGCTGTAGTACTGTACATTCTGGAACACACAGGGTACCAGGTATACATTGGCCCAAAAGTATCAAAGAATTTGGCAGTGGGTTTTGAATGCTTCTTTGGAAGAGAACCATATACATGAATATCTGTTAGATCAGAGGGAAAATTTAACCAGTAAACAAGTGCAGAAAATGAAAGTAAGTACAATTTCTACATACTATTATGTTGTCATACAGTGAATTTGAAAGGATTCAGCACACTTGACAGTCAATTTAAAAAAAAAATACCGTGGAAGCTATGGAGGAAAATAAAGCAAGACAATAAAAGATATTTTCCTTATAAAGGGTAAAATGAAGAACAAATATCTGGAAGTTATCCACCACAGGATCCAGCAGGAAACCTGATAACTCTTTGGCATTCTCATTTTTTTTTAAGTTTTACTATAAAACAAGTAAGTGTTACTATTTGGAAAGACCTGATCAGAATTTTAAAATTCTTAATTGATGAAAATGATAAAAATGTTTTAAAAAAATTAGAAATGAAAATGCAAAATTTAGGGAGACAGGAAACACAGAGAGTGGGGCTTTATGATTCTACTTTGAAAATTCAGAGACATGTTATCATCTTCTCATCAACTTTCACAATTTATATTTATTTTCATGCCTTTGGATGAAAACATGTGCATTAGTATCTACTAACTGATGGATTATAGAGTGTGTGTAACTCAATGTTAGTAAATATTGTCAATTTCCTAAGTGATTTTACCAATTTACATTCCCATCAGCTGTGTGTGAGAGTTCTGGTTATCCCATCTTTTATAATACTTGATCTTTATAGTTTTTTCAATTTAGCAAATGTGTGTGGGCTGTGTGTGTGTGTGTGTGTGTGTGTGTGACCAGTGATTAGTGATTTAAAGTTATGTTTCTCTGATAGCTAGTAATACAATCTAAATATGGGCAATAATTCCCAAAGGTCATGCATTAAAAGCTTGGTCCAGGGTGGCTGTATTAGGACCTTTAAGAGGTGTGGCCTAGTGGGAAGTCCTTAGGTCACTGGAGGCTTGACCTTGAAGGGGATTATGGAACTGGGTCTCTCAGTCTGTTTCCTGTCTTGTGGAGTGAACAGTTTCCTCAGTCACATCCCCTGCCAGAGCACTCCCTACTGTTACATCCAGCGCCCTCATCAGAATCCAAAGCAAATGGGGTGCCTGATCTTGGACTGGAAGCTCCAGAACTGTGAACTAATTTACAATTTTCTAACTACAAATTTATAATTTATCTTTTCTGTCTATAATTGCTTCAGGCATTTCATTGTAGTAACACAAAGCTGACTAATATAGTCAGTAAACTTGACTAGCATTTCATGTTTTTTACCAGTTGCTCTTCTGGGTTCACATCTTTTACCCATTTTCTGTTGGGTATTCTGCCTTTTTCTTATTAATTTTTAGATATTATTTAAATACTATGGATACAAGTCCTACTTTGAGGCTTGATTCCTCACTTAATAGTTCTTGTGTTAAATACATTCTTAATTTTAGTAAGGTCCAATTTATCAATTTTTTTCTTTCATGGTTGGCCTTTTTGTATATCATTTTATGTTTGACCCTTTTATTACTATTTTATGTACCATTTAAGAAACCTTTGCCTAGATTTCTTATGTGAATTTTTTAGAAAATATTTTCCTCTCTCCTTGATTATTAAAATAATCTATTTTTCCTAAGAGCTTTAATTGTTTTATCTTTCACATAAAGATCTATGATTCATCTGGAAATTTTCTACACAGTATTAGATAATAATCAAGATTTATTTTTCTGCACTGACATCTAATCAAACCAAAACTATTTATTGGCGAAATACTTTTGAACATCAATATGGTCACCAATCAAATGACCACATATATGTGACTCATAATGGATATCTTTATGATATCACATCTTCCTATGCATTGGTTCTGACTTAAGCCTAATCTCTGTGGATCCAGAACGAACTTAGTACAATCTCCAGAATAAAATGGGAGTTCATGGAAGTCACAAGTCAAATGGAATTGTGACCTAAGTTCACTATATGATCTCAGTTGTGATCTCAATACAATGAAATGTTGAATCTATTCCAGAAATATCTTTCTAGTTTCTATATGTAGTTGGAATAAATAGTCAGCAACTGACAAAATATCTTGGCTTCCTGACCCTTTCAGTAAGAATTATTATGAAAAGAAGTATCAGCTAAAAGTTACAGAGTTCCTACCTACCAAAATATTAAACTACAAGTAATATCATTCAGAAAATTCTAAATTTAATGCAATAAATAGCCTGAAACATTCAAGATTGGTGATTCCTATCATACAGTCATTCAAAACGCCATTTGATCTATGCCAGAAGACAAGTAGAACATGGAAGATAACATTTAATCATTAATAATTCCATTAGGTGATTGCTTTAATTGGAGATGCTATTCCATATGTGACCTCTTTTTGTGTGGTCAAATCACAATTTAAAAAGCAACAAAGCTTCAATTACCTAGTAGCAGATATGGTTCTGGGAGATGGTTTTTACCTGTCCTTCAAAATAAAAAAGAATCAGAAGCATTTTGTTTCCATTAGGCAGACTGAGAAAAATCTTTCGAATCTTGACACAATGCTATTTCACCTCTCTAAAACCAATTGTTTTACCATCCCACATGACACTGCACTGTTCTACTCCATTGACAAATTCATGCTAATTGGACCTGGTGAGCAGGAAATAGTAGGTAGACAGATACATGTATTGCAAACACATGAGAAATAAATTCAATATCTAGTTTAGCCAGGTCTCTGAGAGTCCAGTATTCTGTGTAATAACTGTTTTATGCTAGAATATCTCCTTCAATAAGAAAGACAAGTTGCTGCACATTAATATTACCAACACAATGCTCATGACTTTTTGTAGTCCACTTATATTTTGTGAAAAACATATACCATATTTGTGTGGGTTATGCTGGCCTACTCAGTAAGCGACAAAAGGCTCTCAAACATGGGCAGGCTCAAAGCAACAGAAGTCTCTCCAACTGCTCATTATGGAGAAAGTAATTCTGCTATTTGAACTTCAGGAACAGCCAATTTTAATAGTTCTTAAATGTGCATAATCAATCAGTATACAGTGTGAAGACACTAATAATTCCCAGTAGAAATATTATAGCAAAATCTTCTAGAATTTTAACAACTATTCTTTTATTTAAAACTTTTGAGTGATTACTCGACCCTCTAGAGAATCAGCACTTAGCCATGGGATACCAAGTGAACATGCAACTGAAATTATCTATCCTGGATTGGGAATCAGCTGATTCACTAAACCACAAACACTGAAGTACCCAGCAGGACCCCATAATCAAATGGAAGAGATGTATATGGGATTGAATTAAGACAGATATTAAGACACAAAATACATGAGTCTGTTATTCCATTTCCAGTGTGCATATTCATACTTCAATGCCATGTTACCATCAACAAATCTTTATGACCCATAAATTGATTTGATTGGGAAAAGAAATATTATTTACTGGATTATGGAAAGCTCTGGATTCTACAAGAGTAAATAAGAGAACTCCAAGAATGTGCTATTGCTCACTTTGGTGAGAAGAAAAGATGGCCTAATTTGGGGGAAATAGCTAATGGTGTGTGTGTGTGTGTGTGTTTATGTGTGTGTATGAGTGTGTTAATAGAAGAATTAAAATAAAACAATACCTGACTAACATACTGCAGGAGAACAAAAAAAAAGACAAACAGCTCCAAGATAGTGCACATAAATTAACTAGATCAATAATGGCATTAGATTTAAGTAGACTGAAGAGCCCTAAAAGCAGAGATTGCTCAGATAGTTTTTAAAAGGGAAGATGATAAACTCAATTGTATCTATAAGAAACTCACCTTATAAATAAGTTGAAAGGAAAAGTTTAGGCTGCCATACAAGCACTAATCAAAAGAAAGACAGAATGGCTAAATGAACTCCAATAAAATAAACATCAAGACTGGGAGTATTAGGTCCAAAAAGGAAAATTTATAATGAAAGGGTCAGTAAGTCAGAAAAGTATAACAATTGTAAATGCATATGCACCTAATAAATAGCTTCAATGTAAATGGATGGTGGAAAGCAAAAAAAAAATGGTGGGGAGAAAAAGAATCCAATATCAGATAGTTTAACACATTCTTGCAGTAATTAGTCAAACAAGTAGGCAAACATCAGTAAAGACTAAAAGATTTGGGGGAAAAAACTATCAACCACTTTAATTGAGTTGATACTCACAGAACACTACACCTACCATTTCCAGAATATGAATCAAGACTGAGAACATATTAGACCATAAAACAAGCTCCATGAGTTCAAAAGACTGAAATCTCAAAAATTGTGATATTTTATCACAACAAAATTATAAATCAAAACAATAATACACCAAATATTTGAAAACCCAAAATATAGTCACTTAACAAATGACTCACCAACTCTACTCCAGAGTAATAAAAATATGGCCACAAAAAGATTTGCCCAAAAATGTTCACATCAGCTTCATATCTAATAGTCAATAACTGGAAACAGCCAAAATGCTCATGAGCATGCAAATCAATAATCAAATTCTAAAATGATGGGAAATGACTCAGTAATAAAAAGGAATGATTATTGATAGATGCTGTTTTAGTCAGCTTTTTCACAACTGTGACTAAAGGACCCAAACAGAACAATTGTAGAGAAGGAAAGGTTTACTTTAGGGCTCATAATTTCAGAGGTCTTAGTCCATAGAAGGCTGGCCTCCTGCCTCAAGGTGAGACAGAACATCATGGCAGAAGTGTGTGGCAGAGGGAAGCAACTAACATCATGATCAGAAAGCAGAGAGGTGTCTCCACTTGCCAGTTACAAATATGTACCCCAAAGCCATCCCCCCAATGAACCACTTCCTCCAGCCACATCCCACCTGCCTCCAGTTACCACTCAATTAATCCCATAATGGATTAAGTCACTGATTAGGTTAAGGCTATAACCCAATCATTTCTCCTCCAAACCTTCTTGCATTGTCTTACATGTGAGCTTTTGAGGGACACCTCACATCCAAACCATAACAGATGCAACAACCTAGAGGAACTCACAAACACTATTCTAAGCAAAAGAAGTCACATAAGAATATACATTGTAAAATTTAATTTAAATAAATCTCTAGAAAATCTAACAATATACAAGGATAGAAAGCAAATCAAGGATTGCCTAGGTGGGGGATTATCTGCTGACTGTAAGGGGCTCTAGACAGTAATAGAGAGATGGAAATGTTCAGGCTGGGGATGTGGCTCAAGCGGTAGCGCGCTTGCCTGGCATGTGTGCAGCCCGTGTTCCATCCTCAGCACCACATACAAAGATGTTGTGTCTGCCAAGAACTAAAAAATAAATATTAAAAAAAATTCTCTCTCTCTAATATATATATATATATATATATATATATATATATATATATATATATCCATTTCATTTATTTTTTTCCTTAAATTGACACACACAAAAATATAAATCTTTATGGAGTAGCATGTTATGTTTCAATACAAGTTTATATTGTGTGATGTCCAAATCATGGCGAGCATATCTATCTCTTCTTCAAACGCTTATCATTTCTTCAAGATAAAAACATTCAAAAATCCTTTCTTCCAACTTTTTTGAAATATAGAGTACATTATTATTATCAATAGTCACCCTATATCTCTGTTTTCTGATGACATGATTCTATACTTAGAAGACCCCAAAAGCTCCATCAGAAGCCATTTAGATCTGATAAATTCAGCAAAGCAGCAGGACACAATATCAGCATTAAAAAATCATTAGTTCTCCTATATTCCCATAATGAATGTGCTTACAAAGAAATCAGAAAACTATCCCATTCAAATAATCTCAAATAAATATTTGAGACTAAAATATTTGGGAGTAAAGAGATGAAAGACCTCTAGAATAAAAATTATAGCACAATGAAGAAAGAAACTGAAAGCCTTAGAAGATGGAAAGACCGGAGCCGCCCCCTCCCCCTGCGCCGGCATAGTAGAGGGAACTGGGACCAAAGACAGAGCAGGCCCAGCGGCCTGCTGAGGGGCAGAGCCGCCCCCCACCCCCCTCGCCTGCCAGGTAGGGGAAGGGTGACCACCGACAGAAAAGGCCCAGTGGCCCAGGGCGGGACAGAGCTTCCAATCACTCCTGCAAGGTAGGCGGGCCTGCGACCCACCGGCAGAAGAGGAGCAGCCGCCTGCTGAGAGGCTGAGCCGCCCCCTCCCCCTGCGCCGGCATAGTAGAGAGAACTGGGACCAAACACAGAGCAGGCCCAGCGGCCTGCTGAGGGGCAGAGCCGCCCCCCACCCCCCTCGCCTGCCAGGTAGGGGAAGGGTGACCACCGACAGAAAAGGCCCAGTGGCCCGCAGCGGGACAGAGCTTCCAATCACTCCTGCAAGGTAGGCGGGCCTGCGACCCACCGGCAGAAGAGGAGCAGCCGCCTGCTGAGAGGCTGAGCCGCCCCCTCCCCCTGCGCCAGCATAGTAGAGGGAACTGAGACCAAAGACAGAGCAGGCCCAGCGGCCTGCTGAGGGGCAGAGCCGCCCCCCACCCCCCTCGCCTGCCAGGTAGGGGAAGGGTGACCACCGACAGAAAAGGCCCAGTGGCCCAGGGCGGGACAGAGCTTCCAATCACTCCTGCAAGGTAGGCGGGCCTGCGACCCACCGGCAGAAGAGGAGCAGTCGCCTGCTGAGAGGCTGAGCCGCCCCCTCCCCCCCGCGCCTGCAAGGTAGTCGGAACAGAGACCACCATCAGAACAGGTCAGACCTGCAACTGAGAGACAGAACAGGCCCAGTGGCCTGAGGAAGGGTAGAGCCGCCCCCCCCCCACGCCTGCAAAGTAGGCGGACCTGCGACCCACTGGCAGTACAGCCCCAGAGGCCTGCAGAGGGGCAGTGCCGCTGCCTGCGCCTGCAAAGGAGGCAGAACGGCGACCACCGACAGAACAAGCCTAGCGGCCCGCAGAGGGACAGAGCCGCCGCCCGCGCCTGCAAGGACGGCGGACCTGCTACCGACTGGCAGAGCAGGCCCAGCGGCCTGCCGGCGTGGTAGGCACATTGCCCCAATTGGCGGAGGGGCAGAGCCGCCGCCCGTGCCTGCGAGGGAGACTTTGCAACTATACAAGACCAATATAAATATATAGGGGGAAAATGCAATAGCACAACAGTTTCACCAAGAAGAAAGGAACGCGAACAGTATGAAGAGACAAGGAAAGAAAGGATCACAAGCATTGCAGGTCAACTCAACTTTAGAAGAGGTAATAGCTGCAGCAGATGGAATGTCAGATAAAGAATTCAGGATATACATGCTTCAGATGATCTGGAGTCTCAAGGAAGACATCAGACAGCAAAATCAGACAATGAAAGATCACTTCAACAATGAATTACATAAACAAATCCAAGAAGCAAAAGATCAACTATACAGGGAAACAGAGGTTATAAAAAACAAACAAACAGAAATCCTAGAAATGCAGGAAGCAATAAGCCAACTTAAAAACTCAATTGAGAATACTACCAGCAGAGTAGAACACTTAGAAGACAGAACATCAGACAATGAAGATAAAGTATTTCAACTTGAAAAGAACATAGACAGCTCAGCAAGACTGTTAAGAAACCATGAGCAGAACATCCAAGAAATATGGGATAACATCAAGAGACCAAATTTAAGAGTCATTGGGATACAGGAAGGAACAGAGTTTCAAACCAAAGGAATGAGCAATCTATTCAATGAAATAATTCGAGAAAACTTCCCAGACTTGAAGAATGAGACAGAACCCCAAATCCTAGAAGCCTACAGGACGCCGAATGTGCAAAATCATAAGAGACCCACACCTAGACACATTATAATGAAGATGCCCAACATACAGAACAAGGAGAGAATTTTAAAAGCTACAAGAGAAAGGAAGCAGATCACATTTAGGGGTAAGCCAATCAGGATAACAGCTGATCTTTCAACACAGACTCTGAAAGCTAGAAGATCCTGGAATAACATATTTCAAACACTGAAAGAAAATGGGTTCCAACCAAGAATTGTGTTTCCAGCGAAATTAAGCTTCAGGATGGAAGATGAAATTAAAACCTTCCACGATAAACAAAAGTTAAAAGAATTTGCAGCTAGAAAACCATCTCTTCAAAACATCCTTGGCAAAACATTACAGGAAGAGGAAATGGAAAATAACAATGAAAACCAACAGTGGGAGGTAGGACACTAAAGGGGGGAAAATAATCAAAGTGGAAAACAAACCATGTTTAGTAACATAAATAAACAAATATGGCTGGAAGAACAACCCATATCTCAATAATAACCCTAAATGTTAATGGCTTAAACTGACCAATCAAGAGACACAGGCTAGTAGAATGGATCACAAAACAAGACCCAACAATATGCTGCCTACAGGAGACGCATTTGATAGGAAAAGACATACATAGGCTGAAGGTGAAAGGTTGGGAAAAATCATATCACTCATATGGACTTCGGAAACAAGCAGGAGTATCCATACTCATATCAAATAAAATAGATTTTAAGCCAAAGTTAATCAAAAGGGATAAAGAGGGACACTACATGCTGCTCAAGGGAACCATACACCAACAAGACATAACAATCATAAATATATATGCCCCAAACAATGGTGCAGCTATGTTCATCAAACAAACTCTTCTCAAGTTCAAGAGTCTAATAGACCACCATACAATAATCATGGGAGACTTCAACACACCTCTCTCACCACTGGACAGATCTTCCAAACAAAAGTTGAATAAGGAAACCATAGAACTCAATAACACAATTAATAACCTAGACTTAATTGACATATATAGAATATACCACCCAACATCAAACAGTTACACTTTTTTCTCAGCAGCACATGGATCCTTCTCAAAAATAGATCATATATTATGTCACAGGGAAACTCTTAGACAATACAAAGGAGTAGAGATAATACCATGCATCCTATCTGATCATAATGGAATGGAACTGAAAATCAACGATAAAAGAAGGAAGGTAAAAGAATATATCACTTGGAGAATGAACAATAGGTTACTGAATGATCAATGGGTTATAGAAGACATCAAGGAGGAAATTAAAAAATTCTTAGAGATTAATGAAAACACAGACACAACATATCGGAATCTATGGGACACATTGAAAGTAGTTCTAAGAGGAAAATTCATTGCTTGGAGTTCATTCCTTAAAAAAAGAAAAAACCAACAAATAAATGATCTCATACTTCATCTCAAAATCCTAGAAAAAGAAGAGCAAAACAACAGCAAAAGAAGTAGAAGGCAAGAAATAATTAAAATCAGAGCTGAAATCAATGAAATCGAAACAAAAGAAACAATTGAAAAAATTGACAAAACTAAAAGTTGGTTCTTTGAAAAAATAAACAAAATCGACAGACCCTTAGCCATGCTAGCGAAGAGAAGAAGAGAGAGAACTCAAATCACTAACATACGGGATGAAAGAGGCAATATCACAACAGACACTTCAGAAATACAGAAGATAATCAAAAATTATTTTGAATCCTTATACTCCAATAAATTAGAAGATAGTGAAGGCATAGATAAATTTCTTAAGTCATATGATCTGCCCAGATTGAGTCAGGAGGATATAGACAACCTAAACAGACCAATATCAATTGAGGAAATAGAAGAAACCATCAAAGGACTACCAACTAAGAAAAGCCCAGGACCGGATGGGTATACAGCAGAGTTTTACAAAACCTTTAAAGAGGAACTAATACCAATACTTTTCAAGCTACTTCGGGAAATAGAAAAAGAGGGAGAACTTCCAAATTCATTCTACGAGGCCAACATCACCCTGATACCTAAACCAGACAAAGACACTTCAAAGAAAGAAAACTACAGACCAATATCTCTAATGAACCTAGATGCAAAAATCCTCAATAAAATTCTGGCCACTCGGATACAAAGGCACATCAAAAAAATTGTGCACCATGATCAAGTAGGATTCATCCCTGGGATGCAAGGCTGGTTCAATATAAGGAAATCAATAAATGTTATTCACCACATCAATAGACTTAAAAATAAGAACCATATGATCATCTCGATAGATGCGGAAAAAGCATTCGACAAAGTACAGCATCCCTTTATGTTCAAAACTCTAGAAAAACTAGGGATAACAGGAACATACCTCAATATTGTAAAAGCAATCTATGCTAAGCCTCAGGCTAGCATCATTCTGAATGGAGAAAAATTGAAGGCATTCCCTCTAAAATCTGGAACAAGACAGGGATGCCCTCTCTCACCACTTCTGTTCAACATAGTTCTCGAAACACTGGCCAGAGCAATTAGACAGACGAAAGAAATTAAAGGCATCAAAATAGGAAAAGAAGAACTTAAATTATCACTATTTGCAGATGACATGATTCTATACCTAGCAGACCCAAAAGGGTCTACAAAGAAACTATTAGAGCTAATAAATGAATTCAGCAAAGTGGCAGGATATAAAATCAACACGCATAAATCAAAGGCATTCCTGTATATCAGCGACAAATCCTCTGAAATGGAAATGAGGACAACCACTCCATTCACAATATCTTCAAAAAAAATAAAATACTTGGGAATCAACCTAACAAAAGAGGTGAAAGACTTATACAATGAAAACTACAGAACCCTAAAGAGAGAAATAGAAGAAGATCTTAGAAGATGGAAAAATATACCCTGTTCATGGATAGGCAGAACTAACATCATCAAAATGGCAATATTACCAAAAGTTCTCTATAGGTTTAATGCAATGCCAATCAAAATCCCAACGGCATTTCTTGTAGAAATAGAGAAAGCAATCATGAAATTCATATGGAAAAATAAAAGACCCAGAATAGCAAAAACAATGCTAAGCAGGAAGTGTGAATCAGGCGGTATAGCGATACCAGACTTCAAACTATATTACAGAGCAATAGTAACAAAAACAGCATGGTACTGGTACCAAAACAGGCGGGTGGACCAATGGTACAGAATAGAGGACACAGAAACCAATCCACAAAACTACAACTATCTTATATTTGATAAAGGGTCTAAAAGCATGCAATGGAGGAAGGATAGCATCTTCAACAAATGGTGCTGGGAAAACTGGAAATCCATATGCAACAAAATGAAACTGAATCCCTTTCTCTCGCCATGCACAAAAGTTAATTCAAAATGGATCAAGGAGCTTGATATCAAATCAGAGACGCGCCGTCTGATAGAAGAAAAAGTTGGCTACGATCTACAGTCGGTGGGGTCGGGCTCCAAATTCCTCAATAGGACACCCATAGCACAAAAGTTAATAACTAGAATCAACAAATGGGACTTACTCAAACTAAAAAGTTTTTTCTCAGCAAAAGATACAATAAGAGAGGTAAATAGAGAGCCTACATCCTGGGAACAAATCTTTACTCCTCACACTTCAGATAGAGCCCTAATATCCAGAGTATACAAAGAGCTCAAAAAATTAGACAATAAGAGAACAAACAACCCAATCAACAAATGGGCCAAGGACCTGAACAGACACTTCTCAGAGGAGGACATACAGTCAATCAACAAGTACATGAAAAAATGCTCACCATCTCTAGCAGTCAGAGAAATGCAAATCAAAACCACCCTAAGATACCATCTCACTCCAGTTAGATTGGCAGCCATTATGAAGTCAAACAACAACAAGTGCTTGCGAGGATGTGGGGAAAAGGGTACACTTGTACATTGCTGGTGGGACTGCAAATTGGTGCAGCCAATTTGGAAAGCAGTATGGAGATTTCTTGGAAAGCTGGGAATGGAGCCACCATTTGACCCAGCTATTCCCCTTCTCGGTCTATTCCCTAAAGACCTAAAAAGAGCATGCTACAGGGACACTGCTACATCGATGTTCATAGCAGCACAATTCACAATAGCTAGACTGTGGAACCAACCTAGATGCCCTTCAATGGATGAATGGATAAAAAAAATGTGGCATTTATACACAATGGAGTATTACTCTGCATTAAAAAATGACAAAATCATAGAATTTACAGGGAAATGGATGGCATTAGAGCAGATTATGCTAAGTGAAGCTAGCCAATCCCTAAAAAACAAATGTCAAATGTCTTCTTTGATATAAGGAGAGTAGCTAAGAACAGAGTAGGGTCGAAGAGCATGAGAAGAAGATTAACATTAAACAGGCATGAGAGGTGGGAGGGAAAGGGAGAGAGAAGGGAAAATGCATGGAAATGGAAGGAGACCCTCAGAGGTATACAAAAGTACATACAAGAGGAAGTGAGGGGAAGGGGAAAAATAATACAAGGGGGACAAACGAATGTCAGTAAAGGGGGCAGAGAGAAAAGAGGGGAGGGGAGGGGAGGGGAGGGGAGGGGAGGGGGGATAGTAGAGGATAGGAAAGACAGCAGAATACAACAGACAATAGTATGGCAATATGTAAATCAATGGATGTGTAACTGATGTGATTCTGCAATCTGTATATGGGGTAAAAATGGGAGCTCATAACCCACTTGAATCAAATTGTGAAATATGATATATCAAGAACTATGTAATGTTTTGAACAGCCAACAATAAAAAATAAAAAAAAAAAAGTACCAGTACCATATGTGATATGGCTTAAAACTTAAACAAAAAAAAAAAAAAAAAAATTGTGAGGAATCCCACAATATAGAAAGCCCCATTTCACCAATACCAACTTTCCCAGTATAAACATACAATTCTATTCTCCTCCCCAGAAGTCACTGTAACTGTTAAATGTGTATGAGATGTTTTCTGCATATTTACATGGTATAAATAAAAATCCAGTTTTTTTAAAAAAAAAAAAAAAAGAAGATGGAAAGACCTCCTATGCTCTTAGATAAGCAAAACTAATATTGTCAAAATGGCCATATTAACAAAAGCAACCTACAGATTCAATGCAATCCCCATCAAAACACCAATGACATTCTCCTTAGAACTAGAAAAAAAAGCCCAAAATTTCACATGTGAAAATAAAAGACCCAAAATAGCCAAAGCAATACTCAGCAATAAGCATGATGCTGGTGGCATCATAATACCTGATTTCAAATTATATACAGAACTATAATAACAAAACAGCATGATATTGGCATAAAAACACACATGAATACCAGTGGCATAAAACTGCAGAGACAAATCCACATAAATACATTCATCTTATCCTTGACAAAAGTGCCAAAAACATACATTGAAGAAAAAAAGGCCTTATTAACAAATGGTGCTGAGAAAACTGTACATCCACAGGGAGAAGAATGAAATCAGATCCCTGTCCCTCATACTGCACAAAAATCAGCTCAAAGTGGATCAAAGACCTGGGAATTAGACCAGAAACACTGCAACTGCTAGAAGAAAACAGAGGGCCAATACTCCAACACATTTATGTAGGCACCAACTTCCTTAATAAGATTCCTAAAGCTCAAGAAATAAAACCAATAATCAACAAGTGAAGTAGCATCAAATTAAAAAGCTTCTGCACAGCAAAGGAAACAAGAGCATGAAGAAGGAAAAAACAGAATGAAAGAAAATATTTTCCAGCTTCTCCTCCAACCGGGGATTAATATCCAGAATATATAAAGAACTCGAGAAACTTAACACAAAAAAAAATAAGTAGTAACCTAATCAATAAATGGGCAAATGAGCTGAACAGACATTTATCAAAAGAAGAAATATAAATAGCCAACAAATATATGGAAAAATGTTCAACATCCTTAGGAATCAGAAAAATACAAATCAAAATTACACTGAGATTTCATCTCACTCCAGTTGGAATAAAAATCAATAAGAATAGAAATAACAACAATTGCTGGTAAGGATATGGGGGGAAATACGTTATTAGTGAGACTATAAATTATTACAACTGCTATGTAAAGCAGTATAGAGATTCCTCAAAAGACTAGGAATGGAACCTCATGTGACTCAGCTATCCCACTTTTTGATATTTATCCAAAAGATCTAAAATCAGCATCATAGAGTTGTACATTCATACCAATATTTATAGCAGCACAATTTACAATAGCCAGGTTCGGGAAACAGTCTGTCAACTGATTAATGGATAAAGAAAATGTGATAAACATACACAATGGAGTTTTACTGAGCCATAAAAAAATGAAATTATGTAATTTGCTGGTAAGTTGGTGAAACTGAAAAATATTATGCTAAGTGAAATAATCCAAACTTAGAAAGTTGAGGGTCAAATGTTTTCTCTCTTATGCCAAAGCTATAACAAAATAAGGGAAATGGGGACACATCCCACAAAAATAAAAGGGGAGATAATGGAATAGAAGAAGAAGATTGAGGGAGAAGGAGAAAGGATGGGGAAAGGGAGGAACTACAGTATAAAGTTGTTCAAATTATTCTGTGTATGTGTGTGTGTATGTGTATGTGTGTATCTCAAAGTGAATTCCACCTTTATGCGCATCTATAAAGCAGCAATTTTTAAAAAGCAATAAATAAATAGAGGGAAAAAATCAGTAAAGGACCTGGAACAAGGGAAGGAAGAAGGGGAGGGAAAAAGAAAGTACTGGGGACTGAAAGGAAGTAAATTATATTCCATGCATGTATTATTATATCAAAATGAGCTTCACTATTGTGTATAATTATAATGCACTAATAAAAAAAAGTTTAGAGGGACCTCTCTTAAACAGAAGGGAAGGTAGAGGGGATGACATGAGGAAGTACCAGAGAAGGAAATATACCCAATTATGCCATGTTCATGTATAAACATACCATTAATTATAATAATAATAATAATGATGATGATGATGATAATAAAAGGGAGATCAGTAGAGTAGAACAAGTGAATCAGGAAGAAGGAGGAGAGGAGGAAAAAGGAAGGTATTAGGGAATGAGATTGATCGAATTATGTTATATTCATGTACAGAAATGGCATAATGAAATCGACTATTATGTATAATTAAAATGCACCAGTAAAAACTAAAATTAATTTTTTTAAAAGACGAGGAAGAAGGAAAAATAATCACCTTAATGTGCAGCAAAACACCAAAACCCATTTCTTCTAACTATAACTTAATACCCATTGATTGACCTTTCCCTTTCTTGCCTTTCTCTCCCCAGCCTCTGGTCATCATCATTCTACCCTCAACTTCCATGGGATCTCCTTTTTTAGATTCTACATGCCAGTGAGATCATGCAGTTTGTGTCTTTCTGCATCCCGTTTATTTCATTTAACATATGACCTCGAGTTTCATCCATATTGCCATGTGCATTTTAATTGTATAACATATCCCAGTGAAGTTGATTTATTAAAAAATAACAAAATAAAAATAAAAACAGAATAAAAATATAATAAATATATGTTTTATTCTTCTTGTGGTCGAATATTATTCCACTATGTGTATACATCGCATTTTCTTTATCCATTTATCCATTAATAGATACTCAGGTTGATTTCCTATCTTTGCCATTATGAATAGTGCTTCAATAAACATGGGCATTCAGGAACATCATTAATATTGTTATGGTTTAGATCTAGGAATGTCCCCCAAATAACCCATGTTCAAGGTGAAAAGATTGGATTAGCAGAGTGGTAATCTCATCAGTGAATTAATGTATTTGATGGATTAGTAATTTGAATGGACTACTGTAATTTGAATAGTAACTGTAGCCATGTGGGGTGTGCCTGGAGGATGTAGGTAACTGGGGGCGTGGCCTTGGATGATCTCTGTCCCTGGTTCCTTCCTCTTTCTGCTTTCTGGATGCCATGAGCTAAGCAGCCTTCTTCTGTCACACCCTTCTGCCATGATGTTCTGGCTCACCTCCAGCCCACAGCAATGTACTGGCCAACTGTGGACTGACATCTCTGAAACTGTGGTCACAAATAAACTTTTCCTCTTCTAAGTTGTTCTTGTTGGATATTTTGGTCACAGTTATGAAAAGCTAATACAAACATGAATGATTAATACAATGTTAATTAAAAATATTTAATTTTCAAAAAGACTAAGACAAAAAAATTTTTTTAAAGACTAAGATACTACATGATAAGTATTTGAAGGTGTAAATGCAGGGTACTATGAAAATACATGGTAATCAGTACAGAACAGCTAAGATGGAAAAAGCTGCTTAATTGACCAGTCTGTATCATTTGGTTACTGACAATTCATTCATTCTTAATTTCAAATGCTCTCCTGATTTCATCTTAAATTTCTTGCCCCTTCTCTCTTTATCCTTGATATACTTCTCCTTTTCTACTTACCTTTAAATATCTAAGTTCCTCAAGCCTATATGGTAGATTGCAAAAAATGGCTATGATGCTCCTCTATAGTGCTAACTATGCAAATGCTAAGGAAACTAAGATGAGTATAGAAGTGGTCCAAAGATAGTTAATATATAATTCCTTCTTCTCTTTGCCTTTTTTCTAAGCTATAGTGTTTTCTTTTTAATTTCTGTGATTGCTTCTAATTTGATTGTTAGCAAAATAACACATGAACAGGGTTGAAGAAATAAAAAAGTAATGCCAAGTTTATCATGAAAACATTGATCTCTGCTCCACCTCCATGGCCCCTTTTCCACCATCCTAGTACAGTACTATCACAGGTGTAAATTAAATCAGGATTTAGCATGTCCATCATTGGGAGTACATAAAACATGCATCATTATTGCATTTCTTTTCTAGGCAGTTTTCTTGGTTTTCATGAAATTATGAATGCCTCTTCTAATCAGAAAATCTCAACATCTCCCATGTATTTGCAAATTCTCTTCAAAACTGTTTTCTATGTGGTCAAACCCATCAGATAATCTGTTTTCCTTAAACCAGATCACTTTAAATTCTCTGGTGGTTACAGAATAGCCTCCCAACTCCTGAGGAGGAAAAGGGTAGTGATCTGACTTTTTCAGGTTGAAGAGGAAATGGAGTCAGATTGTATAACAAAGAAACTTTCAAATAAAACCCTCTGCTTTTAGCCCCCAGACTCAAGTCATCCTCCATGGAATCTGTTCCTACCAAATCCTGAACAGGTGTGGATTCATCAGCAGTGCATGATTTCCATCTTCCTCTATTCTGCTTTCAATCTTCAAAAAAAAAAATGTGTTGACATTTCCCATCCTTTGTTTCTTCTGCTCCCATCCCCTAAAAATATTAGTAGTTTTTTACTTATTTTACTGCCAATTTATTGAACTAGAAAGAGCAAAAAGACCAATTAGTGTCTTTAATTCATTATTAAAAGCACCCCTATTCTTCTTCCTTCCCCCACTGTTAGCTTTCTCCCACACAACTCTTTTCCCAGCTACCCAGTTACCTGCCCATTCCCCTTCTAGCCTAGTCAGTCAACTCCCCACTTCTATTCCAGCCTCATCCTGCCAATCTTCATCTCCTATTAGCCTTTCTCTGTGAAGAATATCCTGAACACTGCATTAGCATAGGCAAAGCAAAAAAAAAAAAAAAAAGTTGAGTATTATTTTAAATAATATATTTGGTGGTTGTTCTCTGAGAAGTCATCTGGCTTCATCCCTTAAGGAGAGACTGCTTGTGTATTCAGAGTCCAGGTGAAGACTGCATGGATTGCTGGTCCATTCTTTATACAGGGCTCCTATGTCACAATTAAGTTGTCTTAACTCAATTTATTCCTGGAATGTTGAGGTCTCCCTGGCAACTATTTCCATGGGTTCTCACTTTTTTCCATTTTAGTCATTTAATAGAGTGTTGAAGCCTACAGTTTCTGTAATTCTTACTGAAACTCCTTTCTGCTTAATCCCATCATATTTCAAGCTTGAATTTCTAAAAAGTTCTTTAGAGTCACGTGCAATGCCATGCATACACTATACAATACCTATGTGTGCGCATATCTTCTCTACATACATGTATATATATACATATATAAATATATAAAAATGTGTATATTAATTCTAAGTATATAGAATATTTAAATTGTAATATCAATTTCAGTTAACATTGTAGCACAATCGATAAAATAATTTAGGAAGAATTGACATTTTCATATTAATTATGCTTTTCTTCAGAAATATTTTAGGTGCCTGCATTATTCAAATTCTTATACATCTCACAGTTTAATTTTGTAATTTTCTTCATAGAGATTCACATGTTTCCTTTTAGCATTAGTCATAGACATGGTCCCTTTTTTGTTGCTATTATAAATAGAATACTTTTTTTTTTCATTGCACTGCTAACTGGATACTTCCAGAGAGATTAGCCACTATAGTTTTAACCTAGAAAACTTTCAAAGAAAGTATTATCAAGAGTTTTATTATGTAAAAGAGAAAGGCATCTCTGAAGAGTACTCAAACTGCATCTAACTTGAAGAGTTATTTTTATGTTGAACCCTCTAAAATAAACTTCATATTCCCCTAGATAATTAAATAAGTTATTTGTTCAATTGTTTTAAGTTATATACTTTTAGATATAGGATAATAATTAGATAATAATAAAGGCAGTGGTCTACTGAGATTCTCTTAACCTATGATAATAAAGCTGTATGATCTGCATAAAGATGAATGAATGCTTAACCTTCTCTTCTCTGTAACAGGGTGAAATGGAGGAGAAAAGGGGATTGTCTCTAAGATGCATGTGCCCTAAAGAAGAAAGCCCTGAATATATCCTTATTTTCTATGAAAATAAATTATCTGTGCCAATTGTCAGTGACTGTCAATGATTACAGGTGGCAAAACTTCAACTGAATCCAGCTTAGGATAAAAGAGCAATTTACTTTCATTTATTTATGTGGAGGGAGCTATGCTGGGGATTGAACCTAGGTCCTTATGCATGTTAAGCATGAACTCTGCCACTGAGCTACAACCCCAGCCTCAATATATACTGTAGTTGTATACATTTGTGGGTATATAATGGGACAATTTGATATGCATAGATGATGTGTAGCTAGCATTTCCCTCTCCTTAAATATTTTTTATTTCTTTGTGTTGGAGAAGCATGAACTCCTCTTTTCTAGTTCTTTATTAAATGTGTAATAAATTGTTATAAACATCACCCTACTGTGCTATAGAACACTAGAACTTGTTCCTCCTAGCTAATAGGATTTTGGTACCCATTTCCTCCCCATTTCTGCCCTCCTCGCCTTATACTTCCTAGCCTCTACTGACAGCTAATTTACTCGAAGAGATAATTTCTTGACTTATATCCCTGGAGAGTCCAAAAGAGGACTGAGGGAAATGTAGAAGGGCTTAGGCAGTCAGGGCAAGATGGCAAGTGAGAAGGGGGCGGGGGGGCAGAACAAAGGAGCATACAGAGGGTCTCCTGATGAGGTCAGCTTACTGCTTGACAAAAATACACTTCCTTACTTGTGCTCCTGAGCTGGGAATCCAATAGAAAAACTAAAACAAATGCATAGACAGAGGGGGTGTTATAGTTAAAGCTTCATCCTGGGGTTTCACAAACTGACTTCCAGACCACTCACGGATAATCGAATCAAGCCTTTATTGAAGCACACCGGTGGCAGCTGACCAGAACATAAAGCTGGTCCCCTGATCAGCCCTAAACAATTGCAAGGGCACTCCTTATAAGCCTGAAAACCACAAAAGGGATATTCGGGGGCGTCTAGCCAATGCAAGCAAGCCAAGTTACAGAAGCAGGACAGTGCAGTCAAGCAGTGGGAAGCCTAACCAATTACAGTTAGCCCAGTCACCCCAGTTACAGAAACAGAGCCACGTTACCCTAGTTACAGAAACAATGCCCCATTGGGTAGTTCCATGTTCTTAAAGGTTTCTATAGCAAAAGGAAAAGAACATCTTGCCCCAGTCATGACCCTTCTACTTGGCATGGTTGTTTTACAGAATGGAGTCACAAAACAAAATGGAGTCACATTTGCTTTTACTATCACAGGGGCACCAAAAAAATCAACAATAGTGAGGAGCATGTGGACAAGGGAGGAGATATGGAAAAGTGGAAATTCCAGAGACCATAAAAAGAACAAGCCAAGACTCCCCCACCAGATTCTCAGCTCTGAGGCCCTTTCCCAGAGAAGTCTCTCTCACTTTTGCAATAAACCTGACTCTTGCTTACCATCTCTCTTGTCCTGTTCTTCAATTCTTTGCTGAACAAAGACAACAAACCAAGCACTCCTAGACAGTAACATACTATTAATCTACTTAAAGAGATGAATTGCTTGACTCACATCTCTGAAAAGTCCAAAATAAGACAAGGCACACTTGAGGTCTTTCTCTCTCCCTTCATTGTCCACTCTTTCATTCCTCTTTTGGTTCTTCTTCTCCATTCTCTCTTTTGGCATCCTTCTCCAATGAAGATAAGTGGTTCTAACTCTGGAACTCATGTGTCTTCCTATGTATTTGCCACATACTTCTCATTCTCTCTGACTAACATGATCTTATTAATACAATAGACCAACATAAATTCTTGCAGAAAGTCCAGATAATCCAAGTCCCTTCAGCCCATCTTATGATGGAGAACTGGTTCCTAAGACAGCATAGTCTAGGGACAAGACCATAAATGAACATACTATTGTCCAGTCCACATAAACAAAAACTGATACTGAACCTCCTCCTTGGAAAGGATGGAAAGAATGCATTCACCATCTATCTGGAGCTGTGTTACTCTGTTTGGACACAACTGTATCTGGCATGGCAATTGTAACTGATGATACTACGTCTGCCAGGAACTTATGTGGTTTTTGCAGGATAAAAAATAGTGAACTAAATGATACCTTTAGTATCTTCTTTAAATCTTTAGGGGAGGACATTAATCTCTGAAGGAACACTCACATTATTGTATTTCCACCTACTATCTTGCTCAGGATGTGGGACAGTTTCTAAGGATTCCAGTCAGCCTCCCCATCTTACTTCTTAACCCATAAGCCAAAAAACCAGTATGATAATGCTACCAATTTCCAAATATGTCTATTCTGAAGAGACTTTTTTTTAAATTTTCTAATATAAGCATTTAAAGCTAGAAATTCCCCCTCTAAGTGTTAATTTAGTTGCATCTTACAATTTTGATATATTTTCTCTATCACTCAATTTGAACTATTTCTTAACTTCCCTTGTGATTTAATCTTTGACCCATGTGATATTTAAAATTCTATTCACTCTAATAAAGTATGTGAGAAATGGGGAAATGACCACTGAACATCATGTACCTTTGGTGAGCTGGACTCATCCAGGGTTCCATGTGTTACCTGGACTGCCATATATCATCAGTTAAGCTGAGAGGCATCAGAATGATTTTGGTCCCCACATATCAGTATCAATTTGAACTGTGGGTCAAATAGTCTTTTAAAATGTTGAAATATTCCCATTTACACAGTGTAGGGCTACCTGAGTAAATGGCATCTTTTTTAAAAGAATGGGAAATTTTTCAATAATGCTTACATTTGCCAGAGTTTTTCAGCATTGTTCTTCATAGACAACACTTTATCCTATAATCAATGTCTGAGAAATGGCTCAGTCTAAAAGTGATCAAAGATAGTGACATTTTATTGTAGTTCCTGGTATTATCTTCCTGATCATCCATCCTGACTTATTTTATTTAAATAAACAATACTCTTGTTGTCATTTATATTATCCCTAGTAACAATGTATGCTATTAACAATTTCCATAGTCCTCTATACAAGCCCACCTGGTTACCATTCCAAACCTGCTACTTAACTTGGAATTTGGACCCATTTTATTTCTAATGGTCAAGTAGTACCATTAGGGATTCATCTATCACAAAGCACAGTTCTATAACATCATCTCCTACCAGGAGTTCTGACCTACAGAGCTTCTCAACAAAGGCCTCAGCTGACCTTGTGATAGATTCTGTGAGCCTCAGCTCTGAACCTTCAGAGTTGTCCCAAACCAAGGTCAATTTTCTGGGCCTAGGTACCCTTGCACTGACCAGTTCTACCAAATGCAGACTAGACCCACACACACCAGGGGAACCAGAAGAAGTTGTAACTTTTGGTGAGGGAGCTCCCTTTAGTCCACAACTCCCAAACAGAGAAGGGACTGTCAGCTATAACAAGCTAGTGATACCACCAGTTATTGGTGACAAGTTCTGTTTCCTCACATGTTGAAGCATAATATTAGAGAAGGATGCCAAGGCAAGCATATAAAGCAGGGTTTATTTAAAAGGGGGTAATACTGACTCTAGGGACCTAACTTAGCATCTGATGGCCATCTTAAATGTTAGCCGCCATCACATGAGATAAGTTTAGCTTTCCCATCCTGGGAGGTGGTTTCTAAGAAATCTGAAATAACTTGAGACAGCATGTACCTCCCCAGACCCCTATGAGTGGCCCACACTGGAACTTTCCTTATGTGTCCTTGCCACAACCCCCTTGGCTCTGATGCAAGTAACTCTGAGCCTACAGCATAAGTCCCAGAACCCAAGATTTTTTGCCTCTCTCCACTCTATAGAGAGATGGCCTTTGTTTGTCAGCTTTGACAAATAAACCCTCGTGTGGATCTGTGCCTCCCCATTTCTCACTTTTTCACTTTCCTTTCAGAAGGAGGTCATGGCTGGCATCCTGGTATCCCAAGAAGTAAGAGTGTTCTGCCTTTTTTTTTTTTTTTTTTTTTTTTTTTAATGTCCTAGGCTTCCTTTGTTCTCCTGCTGTTGTCCCCTTCTCTCTCTCCTTCCTGTTTAGGTGACTAGGCCCAGGAGATGGCCCAGGTGGGATGGCCAAAAGGTGAGAAGCAGATGGACTGGAGGAGCCAAAGTGGAGTGATCAGGGAAGGAAGGGGGCCCAGGGCGCATTAATTACCTTTTACAATTCCCTGTAGGGAGGGACAGGTTACCTTAGCAACAGGTTGGAGCTGGGGTAGGTTATCTTGATAAGGGTGGAGGAAGAGCTCTGAAGGCATTAACATTTCAATTCCTCAGGGGCAGTCTCCAACTTCCCAGACCCAAACTGGTTCTCTGAATCTGGCCCAGGCCTATCTGCACTGACTGCCTGTCTATAATTCTGACTTTACTAGCACTCCTAGTAGCTGGTGAAATGGGGGTGAGTTGGTCAGCTTTCCATTGCTGTGATGAATACCTGAGATAAAGAAACTTAAAGGGAGGAAAGTTTTCTTTGACCTTAGAGTTTCAGAGGTTTGAATCCATGGTTTCTTGGTCCTGTTGCTTTGGGCCTAAGGTGGCACTGTACATTATGGCAAGAAAACATGGCAAAGGAGACCTGTTTAACCTCACAGGAGCCGGGCTATAAAGAGAGAGGGGAGGGGCTGAGGTCCCAATATCCCTTCAAGGGCATGTCCCCCACTGACCTAACTTCCTTCCACTAGGCCCCACCTCTTCAAGGTTCCACTGCCTCCCAGTAATGCCACAGGCTGAAGATCAAGCATTTAGCACATGGGCCTTTAAGACTCTCAAAATAGGAGAGGAGATCTTGGTGGTTCGCCCTAGCATACACAACAGGAGCATATATTTGAAGAATGACTAATAAGATAAAAGGCAAATCATTTCTAGAGGGTTGAGAAAGAGAAGATTGCTTTTTTAAAAAATTGAATTATACTCTAGCTCAAAGCAACTGAAGCCATTTCCCTAGAGTTAATAAAAATAAACCAACTCAAGAGATTAGGCAAACAGCTTCAAAGTAGTCAGCAAATGGCTCCCAAGGCAGAAAGTCTTCTATGATATTGTGATTTATAATAAGAAATGTATATATTTGATCTTCATCCTGTTTCCAGACACATAGTTTCTAAATCCCTTGGAACCTCAGAAGTGATAAAGTGTCTTTTTGTATGCTAATGAAATAACTGAGGTTGGGGGTCCTGCATAGCCTCAGGATGGAAGCTGGTTACCAGAGGAACCAAACTGGTGATTGAAAGTTGTAACTTTCAGTCCCACCCAAACCCCTTCCGAGGGAAGGGGGAAAGTGAAGTTGATCACCAGCAGCCAATGTTTTGGTCGATCAGGCCTATATAATGAAGCCTCCAACAAAAGCCAAAGAACAGTGTTCAGAGAGCTTCTGGTTTGGTGAACTCATCCACAAGCAGGGAAGTAGGTGCCTGTGTACTCCATCCAACTCCATGGGAACTGAAGCTCCAGTGTACAGTTCCCTTCATCTATCTGTGCATTTGTATCCTTTAAAACATCTTTTGTAATAAAATGGCAAGAGTAAGTCTAATGTTTCCCTGAGTTTAGTGAACTGCTCTAGCAGATGATCAAACCCAATGAGGGGCCCATGGCAATCTTGGACATATAGCCAGTTGTCCATTCTGGAGGTATGGACATACTGTGGGATTCTGAAGTAGGGCAGCCTTGTGCTTGAGTTCCTGACCTATGTGATCTGACCTATTCCAGGTAGATAGTATTAGAATTGAACTAAATTTAAGGACATCTGGTATCAGAGAAGTGGTTGGTGTGAGACAAGAACCCACACAACCATTCACAGAAGTATTCTGTGTTGTGTTGAGTGCGACAGTAGGAAAAGCACCTTGTTTTTTCTGTCTTTATCTTAGATCTTCTCTGAGTACGTAATTTAAATTTATGAAGAACTAAGATACTTGGATGGCACATTGGTGGCCTAAAAGTGTAAAGTCTGCCCACAGATGTATCTTAATTGGCACACAGAATGTTGTCTGAAAATTGAATTAGTTGCAAACTGTTAAAATAATTAATCTCACCATAAAAATCAGGTTGTTGACTTCTCTTCAAAAAACAATGGTAGATGAAGGAACACTGGTTCAACAAGAGTATGTCTTCAAGCTACTCCTCTCCATTGTCATACTCAACAGCCACCAGCTAAATCAGCCAGTCCCTTCTGGTGAAAGCTCTTGATTGCCTAAGGCAGAACATTACAAGTTGGCAGAGGTTTTGGCTGCAGTAAGTTTGCACCACTGAGCAACCAAGAACCTGGAGTATACATTTTGATTTCCTGGAGTTGTAAAGCATCACTAATAGAATTTGCCAACCCTTGAATTCACCTAATTCTTTAAAACCTCTAATCTCTTCAGGCCAACCATGTGAACAAACAGTCTGAGAACTATGCTGAGGGTTAAAGGAGAACAGATCATATTTTTGGCCAGTCCAGAATATCCTCCTTTAAATGTTGTGGCAATAAACAAATGAACTAACTATTATATTTCTCATAATGCTAAATTACAGGCTATATTTTTTTTTAATTTCCCCCAGATTATATTCCACTTGTATTCCATAAAATTACTTTTAGTACTTTTAAGCTGCTTGGTAAAGTCCATTTTAAAAGTGTGCATCCTTATAAGAGAAAATAATCCACGCACATGTGCAAATATGTAACAACAAATCCCACTATTATGTACAATTATAACGCACAAATTAAAAACTTGAAAAATTATATCCTGTATAAGAGTGATCTTTCTACTCAAAGGAAGATCACCACTAGATCCAAAGTGTGCTACCATTCAGATGCTGAGATTCATAACTTTGTTAGTCATTGGTATAATTCATCAATGAACATCTAGTGAGAAGGCACCCAAATAGAAAACAAGCACCTTGACCAAAGGAAACATAAATTCATAGAACAATCACATCTAGATGACTGGGAAACCAAATAAAGAAAGCCAAGCAGAGACTACCATCATTCAAGCCAGCCTCCTTAAAATGGTGGTAACTTTTATTTCTAGCAAAGTATATAGGATAATTTTCTCTCAACATCTAAGAAAGAGATGTCCAAATCTTTGACCCTCAGATGAAACTTGGTATTTATAGCACTTGAAAAACAAACTTTCAGGATCTTTATATATTAAACCCACGTGGTCAATAAAAGAGTCTTAATCATTGAGGTCATACAGGTGTGACCTAATAACCTTTCTTCTTTGGTAATAATGTGTCTAGCTGAGCAAGCAGAACAAAGAGAAAAATGAAATGGTGGCAGTCTGGGGAAAACAGGCAAAGTGCTGAGGTAAGAATACAGGTTCCTAGCATTGGACACTCGCCAATGATGATAAGATAAACCATCTCACTGGAGTCTTGTGGGAATGAGGTAATCAAAATTATGCTATGGTCTATTATGCCTAGAATGATGAACAGATGTTTTCGATCTCCTCCGAGGAACCAACAAGTAGGAAAGGGCACACACTGCAGCATCAAGTATGCACCAGCGTTCCTGCAACTTTAATGTGCACCAGCATCACCCACTGCGTCAGCCACAAAGGGCAGGCCCAGGAATTGGCATTCTTAACTCATGCACACCTTAAGTGACTCCAGTAGAAGTGGTCTGTGGACAACACTTACATAAACCCTGCACATAAGTGAACTGGAAGGAAGAAATTTCTAGAAGTTGGAGTGAGACAGTGATGGGAATTTCTGAGTCTCAAAGGCCTTTACAAGTAGAATAAGGATCCTGCTTTACTAGGGATCTATGCAAAGTTCTAGAAACAGGAGGGAATTTTGAGATAGAAAGGGTCTTTTTGAATAATAAAACCTAGTTGGTTATATCAGCAGGAGGCCAAGAAGTAAAAATACAGTGGAAAGAGGCAGTGCTGTTGGGCTCTATCTGGCAGACCTCACCAGCAAATCATTTTACTTGTGATTCTTCAGGCATAATTTTATTCATGCTTAAAATGAGATTGGTCTAGAATTTCCAGGTGCCCTTATCTTGGTTTATTATTACTCCATAATAAATTACTACAAACTTAGTGGCTTAAAACAAAGTAATTTTACTTCCTCACATTTCTGGAGGCTGGATTCTCTGCTCAGAGTCTCACTGGGCTGAAATCAAGGTGATGACTCAGGTTGAAATTCTAATCTAAAGTACAGGGTCTTCTTCTTTATGAAATGAATTGTGTCCCTCCAAAATTAAAATGTCAAAGCTCCAGTGTGTCTGCACTAGAAGATAGGGCCTTTCAGGGAATAAACAAGGTTAAATGAGATCATAAGGATGGGGCCTAGTCTAATACTTATAAAAAGACAACAAAAATATCTCTACCCCGTAACCAGTCCCCATCACACACACACACACACACACACACACACAGCAAAAAGGCAGCCAAATGCAAGCCAGGAAGAAGGCCTCACCAGAAACCAACCCTACCAACACCTTGATTTTGGACTTCTAGCATCCAAAACTGTGAGAAAATAAATTTCTTTTTGTCTAAGCCACCCAGGTTGTCATATCTTTTTATGGCAGCTGAGCAGACTAATATATCTTCCAAGCTCTCATATGGTTATGGCAGAATTCAGTTCCTTGTAGTTTTAAAGCTAAAGAATAGAAAACACAGAGACAAACCCATATCAATACAGTTATCTCATACTGGAAGAAGATAGTGAAAAACCAGCCTCTATCTCAGAGCAAAGCTGTCCAAGGAAGGGACATGGCCTTTGTCCTTGGAAAAACCCACAGAGCACTCCTAGGCACATTCCCACCCTGCTAAGTTGTTTATCTACAAATAACAGAAGAGATCTGCTGTGCCAGGTGTCCCTGACTCAGTCAGGCTAGGTGGGGATCCATAGCAGCCCCCTAGCAGCCACCAATCAGCATGAGACAGGGAAATACCTGGGATGCCAGATGACCCTCCCAGTGATTTATGGTGGTTGATAACGAGTTGGGAAACCATGTAGTTCAGCACGTACATCCCTCTTGGCTCAAACCAATCAGTTCAAACGAATACCCCTTTTGTACTGACCAATCACCCCTACCCAACTTGTTCCCGCCAGTGAATGTGCTAATCATGTTTTAGAGTTGTTATTTGATTTTCCCACGGTGTGTGATGATTTGCTAAAAGAGGCTATGATGTATGTGAAGTCCCTGCCCTCTCCAAAAAATGTATAAAACTGCTGCAAACCTTGGGCTCCGGGCCTCTCAGCGTCACCAGTTGCTGTGTGTGCGTGCGGAGGACCGAGCTAGCTCGCAATAAACACCTCTTTGCTGCTTGCATCGATCTTGGGTCTCTGGTGGTCTTTGGGGGTCCCGAATTCGAGCATAACAGTAGTATACCCACCAACATACATTGGAGAAAAGATAGCCTCTTCAACAAATGGTGCTGGGAAAACTGGAAATCCATATATAGCAAAATGAAATGAAATCCCTATCACCTGCACAAAACTCAACTCAAGGACCTAGGCATTAGACCAGAGACCCTGAGCCTATTAGAATAAAAAGTAAGCCCAAATCTCCATCATGTTGGCTTAGGAACTGTCTTCCTTAAGATTCCTAATGCACATGAAGTAAAATCAAGAATTACCAAACTGGATGGAATCAAGCTAAAAAGTTTTTTTACAGCAAAGGAAACTGTCAAGAATGTGAAGAGAGAGCCTACAGAATGGGAAAAAATCTTTGCCACCCACACCTCAGATACAGCGTTAATCTCCAGGTTATATAAAGAATTCAAAAAACCTACATTACTGTTTGATTAAACAACTAGAAGAAAGTATGTGTACACCATGGTCCAGAAAACCTATTAGAATAGTGCCTACCACAGCCCTTCCAAAAATCAGCTAACCTCTAATGTTTTTTTAATATTGTGATATAAAGAAAGTTCTTTACTCGTTATTTTCCTTTATTTATAGTGTCATGTTCCTGGCAAATCTGGGCATATTGCATTGTGCCTTCATAAAATTTCTAATCTTATGTTTTGGTCTTAAAATGAAGTTTTTAGTAACTATTTCTTAATTAAAGAGATTACACAGGATAGTAATTGAAGGTTTTTTATTAAAAACTTAATAAGCATGAAAATGTAGGTGCAGTATTAACTTCTACCTAAGAAAGGATAAAAAATTGAAAAATTTTTAAATCATATAGTCTACTAGTTTTTAAATATTTGTTTAGCTAATAAATACTCCAATCAAGTGAAATCTTGTGTAGAAACTCAAATAACAATTAGGCTATTCTACTGAAGTGAAGTGGGATCCCATTTAGCCCACAGTAAATATAGAAGCACATCTATATGGAGCATTGTCTGAATATCACTGATTTAATCTGACTCCCTCATTGTACTGTGACTCTCAAGTTTAGAGACAGGATGTGTCTTGTCCAGGTCTACACATTAAAATCAATAATAAGTTCAAGCCTAAAACTCAGATTTCCCAAGTCTTGACTTAATGTTCTTGCAGTCAGCGTGTTTGTTAGACTGTGGTTCTCTCTCGGAACTTATTTCTACCTACTCAGTGGCATTAAAAATCCACCATATGGCTGTTTGAAAAGATGATTAAGTCTACTTCCAGACAAGGATCTGATTATTGTAACCTAATCAGGGTGGTCCCTCTATCCTTGCCATAGTTAATTAGTTAAGGTAAACCAGATCTAAGCCACTGTGTAAATAACATTCCTTAGCCCTAGTGACTGATTCACAAATGAGCACATGACCCAGTACAGGCCATTTGGTTTTGAGGAGAACTTTACCACAAGGAAAGATCCTTCACTCTTCTGAGAGTCAGTAAAAGCCAGGCCCCACAAAGACTAATGCTAAGTTTTGAAACACCTCAGGACCTGACTGGATTAAGGTAATCAGCCTCTGTCCTGTCTTCCAAGAACAAAAGCAAATCATCACTGGAGATAGATAAAATTGTCCAGAGTCTCAACTTTTCATTATAATTTTTCATATGCCACATAGAATATTCCATCTAAAAATGCCAGACATCAAAAAGAATTGTCTGAAAACTAAGAAACAAACAACAGAAACACACCCATAAGAAATTCAAATATTGAACTTGTTAAAATAACTTTGGCTGATATATTTGATTTAATAAGATAGAAGATTTTAGAACTGAAAACTGGCTTAAAATCAAATGAAAATTGTAAAACTGAAAGGCACAATTATTAATATTAATCAAATGAAGAGATAATTAATTAAAGAAGATAATTTAAGAATTGGGGGATAGGTTAGTGGTAGATCATATGTTTAGCATGCACAAGGCCCCAAATTCAATCCTCAGTACCAAAATAATAGAACAGTTCAAAAGAAAACATCAGAATAAATCCCGGGGCGGGAATAATTCAAAAAGAGTTTTTAAACCAAAAGAACATGATTAAAATGTATAACACATGTAACTGGGATCCCAAATGAAAAGAGAAAATGAATAGGAAGTAACATTTTAAGTGATAATGCTAAGAATTTCCAAAATTGAAGAAAGATATTGATCCACAAATTCAAAAGAAATACAAACCCCAAGTAGCATATATACAAAGAAAATCACTTTTAAATACAGTAGAGTAAAATTGCTAAAAATCAAAGGTAAAGAGAACATTTTTAAAGCAATCCAAGTCAGTAAAGAGATTATCTTCACAGGAAAAATAATGAGACTTCTACCAACTTCAAATAAAATAATGGAAGCCAGAAAACGATGGAATAATATCTTCAAGGTGCCTTATTCTAAAACTCTACACACAGCAAAAATAACTTTTTAAAATGAAAATTTAATAACCCCATGTTCAAACAAACAAGAAATTGAGAAATGTTATCACCAGCAACATACAAAAGAGATGGGGGAAAGGGGGCAGAGAGGAACTTTTGAGGAATTAGAAAAATAAAAAATAAGTAGAATAATAAACTTAAGCACAAATATTTAAGTAGTTACATTAAATTTGCCCTGACTAAATATTCCCACTAGGAGACAAACATTGATACATTGGAAAAACAAATAAAACTTATCTCTTTATTACTTATAAAAGATATGTCTTAAATATAAAGACATAGAAAGGCCTAAAGTCAAAATTGGAAAAGATGTACTTTGGAAACACAAACCAAAAGAGAGTTTGTGAGCTAGGAACCACAGTGCACACCTGTAATCCCAGCAGCTCAGGAGGCTGAGGCAGGAGGATTGTGAGTTCAAAGCAACCCTCAGCAATTTAGCAGGGCCCTGAGCAACTCAGTGAGAACCTGTCTCTAAGTAAAATACAAAAAGGGGTGGGGATGTAGCTCAGTGGTTAAGCATCCCTGGGTTTGACCCCTGGTACAAAAAAAAAAGAAAAGAGGGGCTGGGGTTGTGGCTCAGTGGTAGAGCACTTGCCTAGCATATGTGAGGCCCTGGGTTCGATCCCAGTACTGCATATAAGTAAATAAAATAAAGGTCTATTGACAACTAAAAAAAATTTTTAAATAAGATAAAATAAAATAAAAAGAGAGAGTTTGTGTACTTATATTGATATCACACAAAGCAGATTTTGGGGTTAATAAAAAAGCATGATTACAGATGAAAAGAGATCATTGTGGTTTGGATAAGTGTCCTCAAAAATCCATGTGCCAAAGACTTGGTTCCAAGCCCCTGGTACTATTGGGAGGTGATGGACCCTTTAAGAGTTTGAATCTAGCAGAAGGAAGTTAAGTCATTGGGGATATGTCCTTGAAGGAGATATTTGATCCAAGCCCCTTCAGATCTCTTTCTTTTTGCTTCTTGGCTGACATGAGGTGAAAAGCTTTTTCTATCACACGTTCCTGCCATGGTACACTGCTCTGATGCAGGTCCCAAAACAATGAGCCACCTGACCATGGACTGCAAACTCCAAAATGATGAGCCAAAATAAATTTTTGCTGTTTTTAAGTTGATTATCTCAGATGCTGACTAACACAGGAATATTTCATAATGATAAAGCCTTATTTTAGCATGAGGTTATAACAATTTTAAATGTGCACACACCTAATAATGTAAGCAAAAATTAAATAGAGGAAATGCTAACAGAACTAAAAGTACAAATAGATAAGTTTATAACAGTGTGACAGTTTAACATATCTTTCTGGAACTGATAGAATTTGTAGATCAAAAATATCAGTTAAAGACAGAAAAAATGTGAACAACACAATTAATTATATTGGTCTACTTATATGGAACACTGACACTAGCAACTATAGAAGATGCATACAATACTTACCAACATTAACCATATGCTGGGCCATAAAGCACATCTCAAAAACTTTCTAAAGACCCAAATCATTCAGAATATGTTCTCGTCATAATTAAAGTAAATTAGGACTCAATAACAAAAATACGACTAGAAATTATCCACATTGTTCAAATTTAATAATACATTTCAAAATTACCCCTGGGTCAAAGAAGAAATAAAAATCTAGGAAATACTTTTAGTAAAATAGTTTAAAAGTTTTTAGTAAAAAGACTCAGTAAACATTGAAAATTGTGCAAAGCAGCTAAATCTACAATTAAAAACAAGTTTATAGCCTTAAATGAATACACCAGAAGAAAGAAGTTTGAAAATCAATTATCTTCTCCTTATAAGTACACAAGTCATTGGTTTTAATGCCAACCCAGATCAAATGTGACCTCATTTTAACTTTTAATTGTATGTACAAAAATCCTGTTCCAATCAGGTTATACTCACAAGTATCAGAGGTTAGAACTTCTACATATGTTTGGAAGGGTCACAATTCAAACCACAATACAAAATTCTGGGAGAAAATGGCCTTTCTGCCATATTTGTGTATAGATTTAATGCTATTTCAATCAAAATTAAGGCATATTTGTTGTGGATATTGATAAACTGGTTCTAAAATTAATACGGAATATAAAACGGCAAAAAAATAATAAAGGCAATTTTGAAGACAAAAAGTCAAAGGACTTCCACACACAGTTGGGAATCGTGAGAAAAAAATATTCTTTTACTCATCCATCTTAAGGCTTCTCAGTTCCCCAGTACTTTTGCAAATAATCCTGAAATGTTAACCAAGATAAAACCCCATTGTTCTACCCAAATTTGGCCTACAATATTTTCTAAACTGGTATAACTTCTAGACTTCTAGAATTGTTTTCTGAACAATGGAATTCTGGGTATTTCCTGGAACAGGCTAAAAGGCTGGGTTTCCAGAATGGTGGCTCTTTCCCCCATTTCTTCTGCTTTCTCTTCTACTTCAGAGTCATTATGACCATCACCTTCATCACGACATAACTTCCTGAAAAAAATCAATATTTAATGCAATCTTTATTATTCACACACAAAACAGAGAAACCCAAGTAAATGTAAGTAATCTCAATTTATAATGAAGAACCCCAAGACGAGGGAGGGTCTATCAGTTATCATAGAGCACAGTGAGTCTTGGCCTAAGACTGACAGTTTGATTCTGAGTCTGAGTCTAAAGCCTGCCCCCTTTTCTACTTGCTTCTCATCTCACTCTAAAACTAAAGGGGTCTGTTAGCAATGTGGAGCCTTCAAATAAAAAGGTAAGAGACAAAAGTTCAACACTGTGGTTATTTAGCACCTAATTGCCCAAATTAATTTTTTTTTTTTTTTGTACTGGTGACATGAACCTAGGGGTGCTTAATCACTGAGCCTCACCCCAGCACTTTTATTTTTTTTAATTTGAGCCAGGGTTTCACTAAATTGCTAAGGCTGGCTTTGAACTTGCGATCCTCATGCTTCAGTCTCCCCAGCCACTGGGATTACAGGAGTGCACCACCATGCCCAGCTCTAAATTAATCTTTATTGATTACTATCTCAAATCAGGTGTCCTGAGAAATAGGGAATAAAAAGGCAATAAGTTGGTATAAGATTTATATACCAAAAAGTAAACGCCCAAATTAATTATTCTCTCCCCTATATATGAACTGATCTTGGCTTCTATAACAACTTCTTCCTTTTGTTTACAAGGTTAGAAAATAAAACTTTGGCGAGTTGGTTGGTGTATTTCTATGGGCAGAGCCTGCCATCTCGTGGCTAACGTCAAAACTGCAGGGACATGCCCAGTATACAGGACTCACTATCTACATGTCTGCTGACTTTTACCTCCAAGCCAAGAAACTATTTCTTGAAAACAGTTACTTTATCCTAAAATCTTAGTTTACCTTTGACTTTCTTAGTTGAGAGGAAGATAAAGGTTGTATGGATAGTGGAATTAATGGATAGGGTTGTAAATTGGAAAAGGATCAATGCTCAGCCTTAGCTTCATTTTCTGCCCAAATCTTCCTCACTTCTGACATGTTGGCAGACAGCTGCCTGTCCAACATCTTCCAACTGCTGCCAACCTCCACCCACCATGGCTATCACTGAACCTGCCTAAACAATCTTTCTTTCATTCAACATATTTCCAATTCCTTTTAAACACAAATCAAATCTCCCAAATTCATTATCTTTCCCCAAAAACTTTCTCTTTCATTAGTGTTTTCTCTCAGCAGATTGAAACTCCATCTGGTCATCCCCACTGTCCAAATTCCTGGGTCCTCCTTTATCCCACAGAACTCACTCACATCCAGTGGTCATGAGGCCAGCCCAGGCCACCTCTTGTGTGTATTCCAGTATCTCCATTCTTCTCTATGGCTACTACCATGGCAGCCCTAATTAATTTTTCTGTCCCCTTTCCTTCCCCATCTGCATTGCCTCGCTCATCCTCCATGTTGCTACCCAATAAACTGTATAATTTGTGCTTCTTTCACACATTTTTGGTGAGCTACAGGGCATAATTTGAGATAGGAAACAAAATATTTCCTGAAATGAATATAAGGTAAACCAATGAAACTGTAGATAATAAATGTAAGTATGTGTGGTATATATGTGTGTATGTGTTTGTGTAATGCATATAGACACATAGACATGCATAGATGTAAGAAAAAGATCTAGCCACATATAATACAAATACAGAATCTATAGGGAGATTAATAAACTTGACAATTAATTTAAAATAATGTAATAGAATTGTTAGGGGGGGTTTTGCCAAAGATCAGGGAATATACCCTTTCTTTGACACATTTTAAATAAATATAAATATGGGGCAGTGAGGGGGAAATTCTGAATTCTAATACAGAAGTCAAAATCTACTACTTAAATGATGACTATATCAAATTATCATTAAGCAATGATCATATTTCACAAGAGCTACTTTCTCAGACCTCCCCTGGTAAGCGTTGTTTTCTTTCATTGAAAAGTCTGGGGCTCACTTGGTAGAATGCTTGCCTCACATGCACAAGGCCCTGGGTTGAATCCCCAGAAAACACAAAAAATAAAAATAATAATTCAAGCTGTGGCTGTAGCTCAGTGGCAGAGCGGTTGCCTAGCATGCATGAGGCACTGGGTTCGATCCCAGAACCACATAAAAATTTAAAAAAAAAAAAAAAAAACAAATAAAATAAAGGCATTCTGTCCATCTACAACTACAAAAAGAAAAGTCTGAGCCCTGGAGACCTCCTTCCATCCATTTCAGGAAGATCCAATAGAAAGGTCTATCTACTGCTCAAGTCCCAAGATGAGAACTTCTCTCTCCTGAGAGTGAAGTTATTTTTCTTTTATATCCACCCTAATAGAGTTATGAGATGACATTTCTTACTTCTGCCACTGAAAACTGAGCTTCCTCTGTTGTCTAATAATAATATTACGGAATAACAATTTCCCAGACCAAAAGCAAAAGACTTAGGAAGTTTGGAGTATGTTTTGTTCTTCCATTTCTTTCTCTTCTTCTAACTTGTATAAATCAATTTTTTGGAATTAAAAGGTTTAGGTCTTGCTCTAAAAACAAAAGTGACAGCCTCTCAAGCCTCCTTCTTTCCCTCTGCAGATAAAAGTAGATTGTTGATTGTAAAAGGCAAAGCAAGGGTCTTGACCTAGCCATGCTGTATTTTTCCAAAAAGAGTCTTCCAACACAAGCACCAACTCATCAAGCTTTAATAATCACCTCCCAGTGACCCCGAAGGCCCCAGCAGACCTGACCGGGCCAACTACCCATGGCTTTAACACTGAGAAGTAAGAAAACCAGGATTCCCAGAGCAGGAAAACCTACCAGACAAGGTGAGAGGAACACAGTCTAACAAGATGGTATATAAGAAACAAGGACAAGAAACCACATCACACTACAGCAGTGATCTCTAAGTTAAAAAAAAAAAAAAAAAAACTGAATCCAACCAACAGATGAACCCCTCCCTAAAAGGAAGAATCTTGGGGGAGAAATTCCCTCACAACAGCAAAAATAGCAATGGAGAAGGCTTTTCCTCATCTCTACCATCAAAAAACAAAAACATTCTCCTCCCCCATCTCTTACACACACACACACACACACACACACACACACACACACACACCCCAGCCAAATGTCCCTCAGGAAAGGAAACCTGTGTTGTATCAGGGTGGTCTGGCTCCCTCTTTCACAAGAACTCTCCATCTATAACTATCATTTTTCCTTCTATATGCTTCTTGGGCTCATGTGGATAAGACTTTTGTACCTAAGGCTCTGAAATGGCCTACACTTAACATTTACTAAATTAACTTCAAGACCAAACTGCATCCTGAGCCAACATTCACTCTCTGCCTATTTCCCATCTCACGGTATGCCCAGCTGCATTGTCTAACATACCTCACCAAAAAAAATGTGCAAGGAACACAAAGGATAATTTTAAATCCCCAGATCCTTCAGCAGCAATATAAAAATGCACCAAATTGAAACAATATGAATAGTAAGTGTCTAGAGAGAAATTAAATTCTGGAAATAAGATCCTCTTATGCATTATAGCTGAAAAATTAATCCCAAAATTTTGATCCCCTCCAAAATTCTTATACTGCTTGCTCTGGGACAGGAAGTCTCACAGAGACACATGGGTAGAGTGAGTTACGCCCCTGCTTCAGAGGCCACAGGCTGAAGTTTCACAGAAAAAGCAAATTTACCACCTTCCAAATTGAACAAGCCAAAAGCAAATTGTTTTCTTAAACCATTGGCAAGGGATCAAAGTACATAGGAAAACAGCACTATTAGCCCAGGCACAAAACAGAAAACATAAACAAGTGGCCAGTCCCCTCTGCTTCTCTTCTCAAAACCATATTTGAAACAAACCAGAATCATGCTATAAGAACTATACCATGAACACACTGCAATATTACACATCCCTTTTTCTAGGAAAAATAATTGACACATACATACTGTGCCCTTTCCCAGAATGGCTTTTGAGACCCTTGTGTCTTCTAGCACAATAGAGAAATTTATAAGGTGGCCTCTCCAAGTCTGCAAGTCTTACCTGAGACTCCCTCACCTCACTGTGCCCATGTATGTATTTTAAAGCCTTTTTACATCCAGTTTCCCTTTAAGCCTGGCATTATCATAAACAGTTGGTTCAGAATTCAAACAGGGAAGAGTAACATTCATAAATGGGTGCTTATCAAATAACAGTCTATTAACAATCATAAGAAATCCCTTCCAAGCTCATTCTTATTTAATATTTATTTTTTAGTTGTAGTTGAACACAATACTTTAATTTATTTTTATGTGGTGCTAAGGATCGAACCCAGGACCTCACACGTGCTAGGCGAACGCTCTACTGCTGAGCCACAACCCAGCCATCATTCTTTTTTTTTAGTTTTTTTAAGTCGGTACAATATCTTTATTTATTTATTTTTATGTGGTGCTGAGGAGTGAACCCAGTACCTCACACATGCAAGGAAAGTGCTCTACCACTGAGCTACAGCCCCAGCCCCAAGCCCATTCCTAAAGGAACTAAGGACACATGTTGTTTATGTCTGACTTGCTCTCTAAGATATCAGCTTCTTTCCTAAGGAAATCCTTTACTTCCTCAAGCAAAATTGATAGCATTTTCTATTCTGAGGTCAAGCGCAAAACTTGATTTTTAAAACCATTTTATTCTTCCTTGAATTTTAGAACAAACTTCTCAAAGATACATTCCAAGAAAACATTCGGCATTTGTTTTTTGGGGATTGGCTAACTTCACTTAGCATTATCTTCTCTAACTCCATCCATTTACCTGCAAATGCCATGATTTTATTCTCTTTTATTGCTGAGTAAAATTCTGTTGTGTATATATGCAACATTTTTTTTATCCATTCATCCACTGAAGGACATCTAGGTTGGCTCCACAGTTTAGCTGTTGTGAATTGTGCTGCTATAAACATTGATGTGGCTGTGTCTCTGTAGTATGCTGTTTTTAAGTCTTTTTGGTATAGACCGAGGAGAGGGATAGCTTGGTCAAATGGTGGTTCCATTCCCAGATTTCCAAGGATTCTCCATACTGCTTTTCCATATTGGCTGTGTGTGGGATTTGCAGTCCCACAAACGTATGAGTGTACCTTTTCCCCCACATCCTCGCCACCACTTATTGTTGTTTGTATGCAAAATAGCTGCCATTCTGACTGGAGTGAGATGATATCTTAGAGAAGTTTTGATTTGCATTTCTCTAATTGCTAGAGATGATGAACATTTTTACATATATTTGTTGATTGATTGTATATCCTCTTCTGAGAAGTGTCTGTTCAGGTCCTTGGCCTATTTGTTGATTGGGTTATTTGTGTTTTTGGTGTTTAGCTTTTTGAGTTCTTTATATACCCTAGAGATTAGTGCTTTATCTGATGTGTGAGGGGTGTAAATTTGCTCCCAGGATGTAGGCTTTCTGTTCACTTCACAGATTGTTTCTTTTGCTGAGAAGAAACTTTTTAGTTTGGTTCCATCCATCCCATTTATCGATTCTTGGTTTTAATTCTTGTGTATAGGAGTCTTATTAAGGAAGTTGGGGACTAATACCACATGATGAAGATTAGGGCCTACTTTTTCTTCTACTAGAAGCAGAGTCTGTGGTTTAATTCCTAGGTCCTTGATCCACTTTGAGTTGAGGTTAGTTCATGGTGAGAGATAGGACTTAAAAACAGCATACTACAGGGACACAGCCACAGTGGTGCACACCTGTAATCTCATCGACTAGGGAGCCTGAGGCAGGCGGATCGTGAGTTCAAACCCAACCTCAGCAACTTAGTGAGGCTCTAAGCAACTCAGGAGACCCTGTCTTTAAATAAAGTACAAAAAGGCTGGGGATGTGGCTCAGTGGTTAAGTGTCCATGGGTTCAATCCCTGGTATCAAAAAAAAAGATTTAAGGTAGACAAAAGAATTTGCTTCTTACCCTCAACATAAAAAGATAAAGTAACCAGCAAAGTTCAAAAAGCTTTGGTGAACCTTGAATTTATAACATGTGTTTTATAACAAAACAGTTGTGAAATGCAGAAGGAATAGAAATTAGGGAAATATGTGAATTGTATGAGACCCAATTTTTTAAAAGGTAGTACTCTGCTCCATAAGTCAGTGTGTTGGGGAGCTGGAGTCACTCTAGAACTGTAATTTATCTCTTAAGAGTATCTGTAGTCTCCCCTCACACACAGGATCAATCTCTTCCCCCATTTATTGCCAGCTTCAAGGATAGTATCCTGTATGTAGAAAAGGCATGGTGATTTGGGAAGCTCCCTTAGACCCTTAACAATAACAAAACCCCCAATCCCCTTTTGTTAGTCAGCTTTTTGTTACTATAACAAAATACCTAAGATAATCAACTTTAAAAAAGAAAAGGTTATTTTGGCTTATAGTTTGGGAGGTTCAGGTCCATGGTCAATTGGCTGGCCCCATTGCTTTTGAGCTTGTGGTAAGCCTGCACATCATGATAGGGTATACATGATGGAGCAAGCTGATTACCTCATGGCAGCTGGAAGCTTAGAGGATGAGAGTGAGAGACTAGTCCCACAGTCCCCTTTTAGGGCATACCCCCCAATGAACTAAAACCTCCCATGAGGCCCCACCATTTGAAATTTTCCAATACCTTCCAACAGCACCAAGCTGAGGACCAGGTCTTTAATACATGGGGCTTTGGGTTCCAGATCCACACAATAGCACCCCTATATGCTATTGTGACTCTGATTCTCCTTGTGCATGATCCTGAGCCAAGAGGCTAGGGTCTGATTTCTTCAGACAGTATGTGGTTGTATGACTTGGAGGGTGTTTTCACCTCCTTGGGGATCTCAACTCTCAGTTGTCAAATGACAGAATGGAACTTGATCACTCCTACATCTCTTCTATAGTGGCACCCCGTTTTTCCACAGAAAAGTCTTAACTGGGCCTCTCCAGAAATTTTCACCATGGCTGATTTTAGGACTGTCAGCAAACAAGTTCAATGTAGATAAACTTCCTATTTTCGTGTTGCCCTATCTTACTTGGCCACTAGCCGGAAAGAAATCAGCACTCCAGGTGCTGGACACCCCTTTACTAGTTTTTCACAAATGTATCCAGTATAGTAGTTTGTAGAAATGTGAAAACAAGGCCTCTGGCCTTGAGCTGGGCTTCATAGAGATGTCTACATTCCTAAGAGAAGATACCAATTAGGCTCCATGGTAACAGTTGACAGCAAGAGGAAAGAAAGAGGACAAGAAGCTCTCCCCTTCTCAGGTGTTGTCCTTGAAGGGTTAACTTGCCCAAAAACAGTGAAAGAAAAAGCTGCTTTTATGTAAACTTCTGCAGACTGTGAACTTCTGAGACCCTCCCCCTTACATGCTAGGTATAAAACTCTAAAACTACCTGAATTTGGGGTTCAGGAGATTGATTGATTACAGCAAAAGCTGTGCCCTCTGAACCTGGCTGCAGCCAAATAAAACTGTCTCCTGCTATCTTCAGTGCCCTGCCTCATCTGTCCCTACACTTCCAGCTCCGTATTTCCATAAATTACTCCTCAGTGTCTCTCTCTCTCTCTCTCTCTCTCTCTCTCTCTCTCTCTCTCTATATATATATATATATATATATATATATATATATATATGCTGTAATTGGATACAATACCTTTATTTTATTTATTTTTAAGTGGTGCTGAGGATTGAACCCAGAGCCCTGCATGTTCTAGGCGAGCACTATACCCCTGAGCCACAACCCCAGCCCACTCTTCAGTCTTTTCAAGGAGTGTTTATTTTGACTGAGTTAAGATATTATCCCGTGGAAGGAATATAACTCATCAGGTAATTAATGTGTTACGAAAATCAACTCACTGATGGTCCCATCATGGAGCAATTAGCAGAACTCCAAAATTTATAAATATTATTATATTGATAAATTTTTAGTTTGAAGTAGGAAAAATCAGTAGAATCCTGACCAGACAGCCAAAAGCCTCCAGTGCTTCAAAAACTGTCCAGAGAGTCAGGAGGCTCGCAGAAGAAGTAACACTGGCACCTGATCCATCTTCATACTCACCACAGGTTTGCTAAGGCACAGCCTCAGTGCTGCAGAGAAGAGGGAGCTAACCTGACTACTTCACCTCCAACCTTACCCAAGAAGGCACCGTTTTCATATTCTTCCCCTTTTTTCTTTAGTAGGTCAATAAATCCTTCATAACTCTGCTGCTCTCTCAGCTTCCTGCACTTTTTTGGATCCCACAGCTGCCTTTATTCCCATCAGTTCCCTGAACAGCGCTGCCCACAAGGTGTCTTTTCACAGCTGGCTTCTCTCAGGGTGTTCCATGTATAGACAAACTAATACCTAGGGGGCTCCTTGAACTGCACTCTGATTCTGTGATTTTCTAACACCCCTGCTGTGGTGTGTTAGCCATTTTTCTGTCACTGGGACTAAAATACCTGACAAGAACAATTTAGAATAAAAAAAGTTTATTTTGACTCAAAGTTTCAGAGGTTTTAGTCAATGGCTAGTCCATTCCATTGCTCTGGGCCTAAGGTGAGGCAGAACATCACGGTGACAGGGAACAGAGGAGGAAAACTGCTCAGCTCATGACAGCCAGGAAGCAAAGAGAGGTGCCAGGGACAAAATATAAACCCCAAAGTCACACCTCCAGTGACCTGCTTCCTTCAGCCATGCCCCACCTGCCTGCAGTTAACCACCCAGTACAGCAGTCCTTTCAAACTATTAAACCAGCAAATGTATTAATCCACAGATTAGGTTGCAGCTCTCATAATCTAATCACTTCACCTCTGAACATGGCTCCCTTGCCTAAAGTGAGCTTTTGGAAGGTCACCTCATATCCAAACCATAACACTTGGTAAGACTACCCTCCCTTCCAATAAAGGACTAGACATCACTTCATTTCAAAATGCAGGTCCTGGACACACAGCACACACTGTCAGTTCAGGATATCAAAAGGGCTGTTAGAGGAAAAAGCTATTGTGGACTATTGGTGGGCCTGATCCTATAAAACAGCAGGGTTAATATACATTTATCCAACAGCTAAGATCAGGAATTAAACCTTAATACACTATAAGAAGAATAAAAAGAAACTGGATCATGCTTAAAGAAAAGTTGTGTATCACCACTGAGAAGTGAAAAATAAATCAATTCTTCAATCACATCCACAAAATTTCCCAGGGAGAAAAATCCAGTGGCTTTAAAAAACCTACAGACTCAAAGTCCACTCACACTACTTATTTTACATTACTCACCATGCAGACATGCACGACACACATCAACATACACACATACTTATAAAATATGTAAATCCTACCAACAATTTTATTCTATAGTTACACTGTACCAATCAATATTTCAGCTTCTGATAAATACACAAACCTGTTTTTTCAAACTTTTTATTCTATTTCTCCTCACAACATTGAGTACACTGTTTTGCTAACCCTAATGAATGTTCAAGTCATCAATAAATCAAACCAAATTTTTCCATGTAACCAATATCTCTCCAAATATCATAGATTACCTCTTAGCATAACCAAAAACTTCTCACCCAAAGAGATTTCCATTAGCTTTAGACTTCTTTCGGAGTTTTCCTAGAGCTCTAAGGGAATTCCAAGAGAAACATTAAAAGTCTCTCTCAATGTGGGAGATTAAGGACACCTGTTAGAATGAGGGTCTTTACGTGGAGGTCTTCCCAGTGTTTTTGTCAGCTTTTTGTGGCTGTAACCAAAAGACCCGATGAGAGCAATTTAGAAAAGGAGAAGTTAATTTTGGCTCATGGTTGCAGAGGTTCAGTCCATGGTTGGCTGACTCCATAGCTCTGGGCTTGAGGTGAGGCAGAGCATCCCTGTGAAGAGTATGGCTGAGGAAGCAGGATAACCAAAACATGACAACCAGGAAGAGAAAGAGCCCCACTCACCAGGGACAAATATAAACCCCAAGTGATCCTACAGTTATCACCCAGTAAATCTGTGTCAGTCAAATAATCCACTGATTAGATTACAACTCTCATAATCTGGTCATTTTACCTCTGAAAATTCTTGGGTTGTCTCACACATGAGCTTTGAGGAGACACCTCATATTTAAACCATAATACCCTATGAGACAGGTGAAAGGAAAACTGTGGCACACTCTGAGCGCCTCTTAAAATGAAAAACGCTCTGTATGTTAAAAAGTCATCCTAGCATGTGCAAGGAGCCAACCCTGACACAGGAATAAACCTCTATTGACTCTTAGCCAATAGCAGAGCCACCTTCAAACTCAATACCTCCTTTATTCCCCACCCAGTTGAAAAGAAGTAACTGTCATATAAGATGGAAAGACAACTATGATCTTTCTTCTGCATGGTACCTTCATGTAGCTGGGTGCTTTTCCTGTTTTCTACATGGGGACACATGAATGCCCATGGGACTGTGCCAGCCACAGGGAGGTAACACCCACAAACACTGAGAATCAGTACAAATAGGAGACTTTGCATCTCCCACATCCTAGTAAGTCAACCATATCCTGGAAATAGGACCTTTAACCTACTTATAAAAATAACTTTGTAATTTAAACTATTATTGCCTGAAGAATCTGCGGAAAGTAATTCCCTTACAACTTGTTAACTACTTAACATAAAACTCATGTTTTAGATATCATAGTATTGGGTATAAAATAATGAGGTTAGTATCTGAATATTGATGCCCTCCCAATCACTTCTTTTGGTGGTGGTGGGGTGCTTAAAATTATATACTTTATGTCTTACAAAATGAGTATCAGAATTGAAGTAGTTTTTGCTATGTGTGTTATAATCAAATGCATGTAAATCAAATTTCAAATAATTAAACCACTTTAGGGATTCTCATGAACAAAATTTATTTTTATAAAGCAAATACCTAAATTTTGTGACAGTGTCATGCCCCTAATTTATACCTTAGTAAATTTCCATGTTTTCACTAAGATATTTTATTAAGGTGAAACTTACTTGTATCACCTAAAAAAATAATGACTAATCATGAACTGGGGCTAATTGTTGGGTAAACATATAACAGCAGCACCACCCCTGAGAAAAACCCCAGCATGGCGTCTAACGACCCTCTTTCTCCTCCTTGTTTATTTCACTGGCGCAAAATGTTCCCGCCGGCGCCAATGTTCAAACCCTGCTGGTGGGAAGCCTTAGCACCAATTAGAATTAACTTCTTGGGCTCCGGAACTGACATATGGGAGAGCTTGCCAATAAACGGGTGACCTGTTATCTACCTCAGCCCTGCGACCTCTCCTTAGACCTATATAAACACACAGCCTTTTATAATAAAGTGGAAAACTCTTTGGTAATCTGTGTTGTGTGGTGTGGCGTTTTTCCAGTCTTACACTAATGACAACAAAAGAAAATCTCCCTCTATCATTCTCCACTGCTAGCATTCTTCTCAAAGAAAAGGTTGAAGGATTTTAGGTGTAAGAAAATACAGAATGTTCTACTTATTACAACTAGAGATGCAATAGAAACTTTTCAACAGAGTTACATCATAATAGCTGCTATGGCTCCAATATTGCATGATCCCTCTGAAACTTTGGAATTTAATCTCTACAGTGAGGTACTAAGAGGATGGAAACTTAATCTGACTACGGTGTTTAGCAGTAGGGCCTTGGGAGGTGATTAGGACTGGATAAGGTCATCAGGATGGAATACTAGTGGTTCCATAAAAGGCAGAGACCAGAGGAGACACGCATGCATGCTCCCCTCTCTCAGGTGGGATGCCTTGAGCCACCTCAGGACTCTGCCAGCAACAAGGCCAGATGCAGGCCCTTGACCTTAGGCCAGCCCCCGAGACAAAATAAATCTCTTTTCTTTGCAAATCACCTAGTTTATGGTATTGTGTTATTAGCAACCAAAAATGCACAAACAGACTAATACTCCACTAGCAAAAATGCTGGCCACTCTCAGCTACCCAGAAATCATGATAGGCATGAAGGACAGATTACCATCTTGTTGCTGCAAAAACCCAAAAAATAAAGGAAGGTTCTGGATCTCCCATTCCCTCATTTCTTTGTGTGACCTTTAAAAAAAAAAAAAAAAAAAAAAAAAAGAACGCTCCCTAGAAGTATGCTCAGTATAAGCCTTTTAAATAGTAAATGTTATTTTGAGCTATTTTAGATCACTGTCATAAAGGACAAAGCTATTGTTTTCAGTACTGCTGCTGCTGCTGCTCTGAGAAATAAACAGGGTAGCTGAAGGTGACCTCAAACCGTGTATTGTTACAGATCACAGATTCCGTTTTGCAAGGGATGGAGCACGTTTAAACCTTAAAGCAGATGGCCTGAGCAGCATCACATCTGGTGAAAACTTTTCTAGTAAATCAATTCAGAAACCAAAGTATAGGTCCAAGGAGGGAAAAGTCCCAAAGCCCTTGGGAAGTGAACCTTCTGGTGACCCTGAGTGGGCATTAAAATGGATGTTTGTTCTGAAGACAGATTCTCTTCTCTTTCCCTTCTTCATGGTCTTTACTCATGGCCACCTGCTTTTTTGGATTGAGACAAACTATTGAACAATGAAGTGGGTTTGAAAGATGTGGAGGTTGGCTACTCACCAAGACTTGAGGGAGCATTAGACCAGCTACTTAAGAGTTCTGGCAAACAGGAGAAATCCATACAGGACCCCCAAGAAACAAGCATTATACAGGCATAGGGCTACTTCTACCCAGGAAGTGGGAACTCATTTGAAAGGAGTGATGCAGAAATAAAGATGAATTTCATTTGGAGCCTAAAGGGCTTCCCCTGGGGTCCCTTAAGTTTGAGTTCCTTAAGAGTGGCCTGGGAAATGGGTGTGAGTGACTCATTTCTCTCACAGATTAAACTGGAGCAAAGCACCAGCAGGCACCAATTAACATGACAAGAGGCAGAAAAGCAGGGGCTAATTACAGCCCCGGAGGGAAGCAGGTGGCCAGCAGTTCCCTGCCTCTACACAAGTGTGAGTCACCCTCTGAATCCACTGAATCCACACTGTGACCACCCTGTGAGGCAGCTCAGTGCCCCCTGAAAATGCGAAGCTTCAGAAACCACCATCTGGGCCAACCCACAGCCAACTGTGACCCAAAGTCCCTCCGACCCTCAATATTCTCCCAAAGTGCCCTTTCCCTCCTCTTTTTGGCTCCTAAACAGAAGTGGTACAGTAGCTCGCCTCATTTGAGATAAGGGATTTTTTTTTTACCTAGGTTGTCTTTTCCTAGGACATTTCTAAAGAAAATTAGTATAATTACAGCCTCTGTCCACTTCATCAGAACAGCTCTAAGCTCAGGGGTCAGGGGTCCAAATCAACCTCTCTAGCTTAGAACTGTCACTGGAATTCCCAAAGCCTCTCTCCTGCATTCCCAAGGCAGCCCATTCTCAATGACATCAGCATGTCCCAGAGTACTGCTCAACCGCTCAACTTATACCCACAGAGTGTCTTCTCATCCCATCCCACCACTCCTCTGGCACACCTTGCTTGGCTACCCTACCACTCACCCAAGCAAGAACTAGAGAACCTTCCCATGTTCTTCCCCTTAATCTACTCTCAGCTACCCAGAAATTAAATATCAGAGCCACCAGAATTTAAATATCTCTAAAATTTGTCTCTTCTTTCTAGTCTCATCACCTCATTACTAAGAAGCTTGCCCAGGTTATAAAATTGAAGTAATTCCCTTACAGGACTTGACTTACAATGGGGTTACATCCTATTTCAGTCAGTGTTAGCATCACTATGACCAAAAGACCCAACAAGAACAACATAGAGGAGGAAAAGTTCATTTTGACTCACGGTATCAAAGATCTCAGTCCATAGATGGCCAACCCTATGGCTCTGAAGCCAAGATAAGGCAGAACATCATGGTGGAAGGACACTCATGGCTCAGGAAATTAGCTCAGGAGATGGCAACTGGAAGCAGAGAGAGCTCCACTCACCAAGGACAAAATAGAAACCCAAAGGCACGCCTCAAAAGACCTACTTCCTCCAACCACAAAAAATTAACACCCAGCTAATCCACATAAGTGGATTCATCTCTGATTCGGCTACAACTGTCATAATCTAATCATTTCACCTCTGAAAATTCTTGCATTGTCTCGTGCATGAGTTTGGGGGGGGGATACCTCATACCTAAACCATAACACATCTGAAAAAATCTACCATAAGATGAATATATAATATATCTAGGGAAAATGTAGTATGCCTATTCATTAGATTATGTTGCAGTTAGTTACTCGGCAGGATAGCCTCCATCTGCCCTATTATATTTGCTCTCAAGCTTTCTCTACCTTAATCTGAACCCCAAGAGATTAACCCAGATATTTAATGAGATTATTTGCCTTCCAGCTTCTGGAAGGATTTAACCAATAGAAGGCACTGGGAAGAAATCAGAAGAGAGGAGTGAGGGCAAGTGATTTACTTCTTCTGCTCCCTCCTCTCTGTAGTTGCTCTCAGTTAGCTGCCTCCTTCTTCCACAACTCTTGTAAGTAGGCTGGTACATAGAGTTTTCTTCCCCAGGATCCACTAAGTGCCCTCCTTTGTCTCCTCAGACCTGGCTGGCATCAGCTCCCCACAATGACTAACACACAGTACTACATTATCCTCTGTTGGTTTCCTTAAACCTTGCCCACACCTTCATAAATAACCCCCTATTAAACCTCCTTAAAATAACTAGTCTGAGTATGCCATTTGTTTCTTGACAGGTCCCCTACTGATACAGTAAGTGTTTCCTAGAGTTGGTCTAGGGAAAAGACCTTCAAAATGAGCTTCATAGTTTAGGTTGCCATATATTTGAGAAGTTCACAGACATTCTCCTTGTTAAGAGGAAATGGGACTCTAGTAATACATCATAATTACCCCAGGTAGGGCACAGATGAACTGCAGGTGGAGGTCAAGTTGCTGAGTGAGAAAATGTCTGGAGCACATCATTGCTATGGCAACAACAGTACCTATAAAACTCAGAGGGTTGACTGTAAAGACTGAGGAGCCAAGTGGCTTCTTTGGGTTTCCCTACAGAGTGTACCCAGGGAAAAGAAGAGATTAAAGTCTGTGATCATCTGACTCAAAAGACAAGTAGAAAATGAGAAAGATTCAATGACAGAGCTTAAAGTCTATTATCCTATGTAGAAAAGGAGAAAACCTGACTGAGAACCAAGAATCCACCTACTTTAGGAAATGTAGAGATAAAACCTATTAAGTGCTCAGTCTCATCATATCTTTTTATCAAGATAAGGGCATGGCTGGTAATAAAGGCATGGGAACCTGAAATTGAGAGAGGGTCATTTGAGCATTCAGAAATAAGGTTGAAAGTTTTGAACCCCCAAATCTTTTTGAACGTTTCTTAAAAGTCAAATTAAGCCCTCCCTACTCTCCATCTGAGGGACACGGCCTTTTCCTGGAAGAGAAAAATATTTTATCAACTCTACCTGAGGTGATCGCTTCAAAAATGGATGCTTATTCTCTTCAGGATGCAGCCCTCAAAAGTTCAAAGCAACTTTTTTTTGCTTCCAAGTTCATAACGGGAGTTTGATACTAACAGAGCCCAGACTGAAATTCAGTGTCTGCTACAGGATTCTGAAAAGCATGTATGGAAGTGACTTGAAGTATGTGACACCAAGGAAATTGAAACATGAAGCTTGATTGGACTCCATGCACTGTTATGTGTACAATTATGCAGGAATTAGGATTTAATGAATTGACTTTGGTGCCAGGGGGTGGTGCTATCTGTCTACTGGATTAGTTAATTGAAGCCTGAACTCAACAATGATAAGTTGTCAATGAAATTAAATGCCCAGTGTATTATAGAAAGAAAGAAACTTCTACATCCATAAGATGTAGATATTTAGACAGTCACCTATGCAACCATCCCTAACCTCACCAAAAAACCTAAGGACACTGCCTTCCCAAGACATTAGGAAATTGAGTTATTCACTAATGAAAGGGAAAAACATTTACTGGTAGGAAAGGCAGCAATCAGTGTCTTTAGAAACTCTGGGGTAGCTGTCCTCGATATCAACGAGGGATGGAGGAGATGGAACAGTGGAACCATGCTCCCTGGCTTCAGTGGAAAAAAAAATGTGAGCTCAAAAGTAGTAGTGAACTGGTAGTAGCCTGCACCATCACAGAAAGTGGGCACAATGACCACAATAGGCTACTTAAACCATCGCAGAGAGTGTGTTAGTTAGCTTTCCATTAGTATAACAAACGCCTGAGATAATCAAATTATAAAGAGAAAAGACAGTTTTGGAAGTTTCAGTCATGACTGGTTAGCCCTGCTGCTCTTTGGTCTGTGCCAAAGCAGCACACCATAATAGGGAACAGGTCAGGGAGCAGAACCACTTACCTCAATAGCCAGGAAGCAAAAGAGAGAAAGAAGAAAGGGCTAAGGTCTCACTAACGCCTTCAAGTGCATGCCCCAGTGACCTAAGATCTCCCACAAGGCCCCATCTCCTAAAGGTTCTACTGCCTCCAAACAGTATCATGCTGAGGATCAATCCTTTAACCAAACAGGCCTTTGGGGAACACTTAAGATCTAAACTGTAACAGAACATTTAGATTCACAAAACTCTGATCTTGGAATCCCTGAAAATGAAAGGGGTTGTCAGCCTAAAAAAAGATGCTGCTTGGCATTAATAAATAGAAAAATTCCAGTTGTGCTGGAAAGACACTAAATTTTTATAGTAAGGAATTCACAGCCTCATAACTAGTTCCTACACCTAAATAAGTTCACAGACCCAGAAACCCCTCACTGAGCAAGAAGTAGGAGGAAGAGTCCTACAGTGCAGCCACAGAAGTTTTCTACAGATCACCCCTAAGGCTTTCCCTGAGATGCCTACAGCCATTTAAGGGAATAGCCAAACAATGGAGGAAGGTGAAATGCCAGACTTCTGGAGTTATCAGAGTCTGGATCTGAAGAGACCCTATTCTCCAGATATTCAGATTACCACTGTGGTTCACCAGTCAGAGCAGAGGCTTAAGGAGGTCAGGGGATAGAAGGTCTTGACCCAGTTGGATTTTCCAATAAGCCCAATAGGATTGGGGACCAACCCTATCAATGGTTATTCCCCTAATTGCTGAAAGGGAAAAACATTTACTGGTAGGAAAGGTGGTAATCAGTGTCTTTAGAAACTCTGGGGTAGCTGTTCTCGATATCAATGAGGGATGGAGGAGATGGAACACTGGAACCATGCTCCCTGGCTTCAGTGGGAAAAAAAAATGGGAAAATTGCTGAAAATAAGGTGGAAATAGATTTAGTAACCAGTAAAATCCCCACTTTGGTTAACTCACCTGTGAATTGAGGGCTGCTGGGGTAGAAAGGGCAGAGGGAAAGCCTCTTAAATTAACTAGATCCTTTGCAAGATAATAAACCAAACACATCCCTAGGTCATTGCAACAGTAATTGCCACCATCAAATATTTGAGAAATTTGGGGATGCTAATTTCTTGTTTTATTTTTTAAAATTATATGATTTATCATCTTACCCAACTTTAAACAGTCTGGTAGTGTTACATATATTACATTGTGCAATAGATTTCCAAAACACTTTCATCTTGTAAAACTAAAACTCTATACTCACTGAACAACTACCTATTTCCTCTTCTTCCTAGTCCCTGGAAACCATCTTTTTACTTGTCTGTTTCTATGCGTTTGATGCCTTCAGATACCACATATCATAATTCTTAACACGGCATCGTTAAATGCATGTGTTTTTCCAGTGCAAAAGCCAGATAGGACACAAAGATGACTACATATATCACAAACAGTAGCAGATGGTGATGCCAATCACTGCTGTAATTCGAACGTGCTATCTTCACTGGAGCAAATGCACACAGCCTCTGGCAATTAGTGTGCATTTAGCGGTTTTTTCACTCTTATTAGTAAATATAATTAGAGGTAATTGCCCTCATGTAGTAGGAAAAACAGTATACCTTTACCATCTTGCCTCAGGACAGTTTTGATATCGAGATATCAAAATTCAACACACAGGCTGCAAATATTTTAAAAAAGACAAAGATGGAATGTGGGAGATGAAATTTAGTAAGATAAGTAAAGAATCAAATCAGGACATCTAAATCAGAAAGTTGGGAATTCCTTTTCAAAAAAAAAAAAAAAAAAGCAGCAAGGAGAAATTACTTTTAAAACATTTTCTTTTAATGTTCCGGATAAAAGAACATGAATTTCCCAGTTGAAAATATCCACCAAGTGACCAGCACAGTGAATGGAAAGGGGGAAAAAAAAAACTCTAAAGCACATCAACATGAAATTTCAAAAGCCTAGGGATAAAGAAAAGATCTTAAAAGCTTCCAGGAAGACAAAAGAGTTCAATAAGAGGATCAGTATTAAGGATGGTCTCAGGCTTCTCAGCAACACTAAATGTAGAAGACAATGAAAAATTGCCTTCACAATTCTACTACAGGGGCTGGGGTTGTGGCTCAGCAGTAGAATGCTCGCCTAGCATGTGTGAGGCATTGGGTTCGATCCTTAGCACCACATAAAAAATAATAATAATAAATAAAATAAAGGTTTAAAAAATTCTACCACAGAAAAAATATTTCTAATCTAAGAAAAAAACTATATATATGTATCTATAAATATATGTAGTATATATAAATAATATATCATAAGTGTATATATTAATAACAATAATTAAATATATTTACATAATATTAATGATAATAATATAATAATTAGATATTATATATTTTTATATATATTTATTTATTTATTTAAATAAGGTTATGTAGGTGAGGTCCTGATCCAATATAACTGGTATGTTTATAAGAAGAGTCACTAAAGGGCTTGCTATTTCTGTTTCTCTCTCTGCACCATGACTAAGAAAAGGCCATGTGAGAACATAGCAAGAAAGCAATCATCTGTAAAACAGGACTAGAAGTCTCACCAGCCTCCAGAATTATGAAAAAAATAAATGTGTATTGTTTGAGCCATCCAGTCTGTGGTATTCTGTCATGGCAGTCTGGGCAGACTGATATATAATTTGCATCATTCAAGTTTAAAGGAAGAATGAAAATATATTCAAACATGAAATCTCACAACATGACCTGACATGCATCCTTTTTCAAGAAGTTTCTGGAAGATGTGTTTGACCAAATATGAGAGTAAATAAAGAAATAGGAAGGCATGGACCAATGCATAAAAGAGGACAAGAGGAGGACGGTAAAAGTAAAATCAATATACTCAGATATCCTCTTAGAAAGAACTGATGCAGATTGGGATATGAGAATCCACAGCAGAAGAAAGGGTGTCATGAAGAAGGAAAAGAGTGAAAGACAGAGGGACGGAAAGAGAAAGGAAGGGGAAGGGAGGGAGGAAAGGTGATCCAATGTATTTGAATGTATGGCAGGAAATTTATATTTCCAACAGATATAGTTTGGGACTAACTAAATGGTCAATAGAAAAGTTTAAAAAAAAATTTAATGAATGATATGCATAGAAAGCAAAAAGTTGTATTAAGACATAAATAAAATTATGATACACTACATACTTCTGCTATGGACAATGTCTATATAGCTACAATAACAAATATAATAGCAACTTATCAAATGTGTAATAATATTAATAGAATAAGATGTTATGCATGGATGGGTGGGAGTAAAAGGTAATGAATCTTCATCTTACAAAATGGAAATTAGCATGAGGAGTGATCAAGAAATAGTGATATAAAATGCTATCTAGATGTATGGAGGTAAATAGAAAAAAAAAAGCTAAAAGTAAAAAAATAGAAGTTAAGGTAGAAAGAAGCACCCAGGCCTTATCAAATGTTTTAATTTATATATGCTTTGTTTTATTATTGTTTTTAACTTAATAATAATTATAAAAGAGCACCAAAGAAACATATTAAACAACCATTTTAAGGGCTGGGAAGATAGCTCTGTATAAAGTGCTTGCCTAGCATGCACAAGGCGTTAGGTTCAATCCCCAGCACTAGAACAAAACAAAACAAAGATGCAGCATTTTAAATAGTGGAACCTAATCCTTGATATTTTACCTAACAATTGCTTTCTAACAGGAAAAGGATAATCAATGATATTTTGTAAACAGTCACCCTTGGATTCCTGAAGATCCCTTACTAAGTAAGCAATAAATTGAGCTTTTAGGGGTTTTTTTTGTTTCAGAGATTAAAACATCAGCATGAACATATGTATTTTTTAAAACAGAAAGGAAAAGGAGAATTTCCTCTGGTGAATTGCACAGCTTTAATGCTCAACAATTCAAGGTTTTAGACAATATCATCCAATATTCAACGTTAAAAACCTATACTGTGAGATTATTTGGTTACTAAAAGGTATGTCACTTTATCTTGAAGAATTCACCAAAGCTAATATTACTTAAATTTAGATGTTTTCCCCCCCTCCCGTTTATGTTGGAAAGCCTAAGGAGACCATAACCATACTGTACTGTTTAGAAACTCAGAATTCACTGTCCCATTTGTTTTTGAGTTGGAGAAGCTCCTGAATTTTTTTTATTTAATAAAGTTTTTAAAATTAAACTAAATAACAAACTTAGTGCTTCATTCATAGGGGAGGGGGGAAGAAAGCTCACAGTTCGAAATCTGAAATTTGGCTATATTCACCTCTATCTAATAAACCTCTATCTAATAAAGACACTCTGTGTCTTCCCCAAATTAGAAACTTAGAACATCATCCTTAAAATCTGTAAAAGAATAATCTCACTATTCTTCCATCCAATACTTATCAAAAGCTCAATTTCAAGGCATGATTTTATGGGTAATTGTTTGATTATAAAAGGACCATTCTCTCCTGACAATCATATATCTGGGTACCAGGACAACATCATTTTTAGTTCTCATAGAATGACTTACACGAAATTGTTCTGTGGCACTGTGCCAGCAGCTTGCTTTAAAAGCTATGATAAGACTCCTGCAAGGTAGGCGGGCCTGCGACCCACCGGCAGAAGAGGAGCAGCGGCCTGCTGAGAGGCAGAGCCGCCCCCTCCCCCTGCGCCGGCAAGGTAGAGGGAACTGTGACCACCCGCAGAACAGGCCCAGCAGCCTGCTGAGGGGCAGAGCCGCCCCCCACCCCCCGCGCCTGCCAGGTAGGCGGAACTGTGACCACTGACAGAAAAGGCCCAGTGGCCCGCGGAGGGGCAGAGCTTCCAATCACTCCTGCAAGGTAGGCGGGCCTGCGACCCACCGGCAGAACAGGAGCAGCGGCCTTCTGAGAGGCAGAGCCGCCCCCTCCCCCCCGCGCCTGCAAGATAGACGGAACTGTGACCACCATCAGAACAGGCCAGACCTGCAACCGAGAGACAGAACAGGCCCAGTGGCCTGAGGAAGGGTAGAGCCGCCCCCCCCACGCGCCTGCAAGGTAGGCGGACCTACGACCCACTGGCAGTACAGCCCCAGAGGCCTGCAGAGGGGCAGTGCCGCTGCCTGCGCCTGCAAAGTAGGCAGAACTGCGACCACCGACAGAACAAGCCTAGCGGCCCGCAGAGGGACAGAGCCGCCGCCCGCGCCTGCAAGGTCGGCGGACCTGCTACCGACCGGCAGAGCAGGCCCAGCGGCCTGCCGGCGTGGTAGGCACATTGCCCCAATTGGAGGAGGGGCAGAGCCGCCGCCCGCGCCTGTGAGGGAGACTTTGCAACTATACAAGACCAATATAAATATATAGGGGGAAAATTCAATAGCACAACAGTTTCACCAAGTAGAAAGGAATGCGAACAGTATGAAGAGACAAGGAAAGAAAGGACCACAAGCAATGCAGGTCAACTCAACTTTAGAAGAGGTAATAGCTGCAGCAGATGGAATGTCAGATAAAGAATTCAGGATATACATGCTTCAGATGATCTGGAGTCTCAAGGAAGACATCAGACAGCAAAATCAGACAATGAAAGATCACTTCAACAATGAATTACATAAACAAATCCAAGAAGCAAAAGATCAACTATACAGGGAAATAGAGGTTATAAAAAACAAACAAACAGAAATCCTAGAAATGCAGGAAGCAATAAGCCAACTTAAAAACTCAATTGAGAATACTACCAGCAGAGTAGAACACTTAGAAGACAGAACATCAGACAATGAAGATAGAGTATTTCAACTTGAAAAGAACATAGACAGCTCAGCAAGACTGTTAAGAAACCATGAGCAGAACATCCAAGAAATATGGGATAACATCAAGAGACCAAATTTAAGAGTCATTGGGATACAGGAAAGGACAGAGTTTCAAACCAAAGGAATCAGCAATCTATTCAATGAAATAATACGAGAAAACTTCCCAGACTTGAAGAATGAGACAGAACCCCAAATCCTAGAAGCCTACAGGACGCCGAATGTGCAAATTCATAAGAGACCCACACCTAGACACATTATAATGAAGATGCCCAACATACAGAATAAGGAGAGAATTTTAAAAGCTACAAGAGAAAGGAAGCAGATCACATTTAGGGGTAAGCCAATCAGGATAACAGCTAATCTTTCAACACAGACTCTGAAAGCTAGAAGATCCTGGAATAACATATTTCAAACACTGAAAGAAAATGGGTTCCAACCAAGAATTGTGTTTCCAGCGAAATTAAGCTTCAGGATGGAAGATGAAATTAAAACCTTCCACGATAAACAAAAGTTAAAAGAATTTGCAGCTAGAAAACCATCTCTTCAAAACATCCTTGGCAAAACATTACAGGAAGAGGAAATGGAAAATAACAATGAAAACCAACAGTGGGAGGTAGGACACTAAAGGGGGGAAAATAATCAAAGAGGAAAACAAAACATGTTTAGTAACATAAATAAACAAATATGGCTGGAAGAACAACCCATATCTCAATAATAACCCTAAATGTTAATGGCTTAAACTCACCAATCAAGAGACACAGGCTAGTAGAATGGATCACAAAATAAGACCCAACAATATGCTGCCTACAGGAGACGCATTTGATACGAAAAGACATACATAGGCTGAAGGTGAAAGGTTGGGAAAAATCATATCACTCATATGGACTTCGGAAACAAGCAGGAGTATCCATACTCATATCAAATAAAATAGATTTCAAGCCAAAGTTAATCAAAAGGGATAAAGAGGGACACTACATACTGCTCAAGGGAACCATACACCAACAAGACATAACAATCATAAATATATATGCCCCAAACAATGGTGCAGCTATGTTCATCAAACAAACTCTTCTCAAGTTCAAGAGTCTAATAGACCACCATACCATAATCATGGGAGACTTCAACACACCTCTATCACCACTGGACAGATCTTCCAAACAAAAGTTGAATAAGGAAACTATAGAACTCAATAACACAATTAATAACCTAGACTTAATTGACATGTATAGAATATACCACCCAACATCAGGCAGTTACACTTTTTTCTCAGCAGCACATGGATCCTTCTCAAAAATAGATCATATATTATGTCACAGGGAAACTCTTAGACAATATAAAGGAGTAGAGATAATACCATGCATCCTATCTGATCATAATGGAATGGAACTGAAAATCAACGATAAAAGAAGGAAGGAAAAAGAATACATCACTTGGAGAATGAACAATAGGTTACTGAATGATCAATGGGTTATAGAAGACATCAAGGAGGAAATTAAAAAATTCTTAGAGATTAATGAAAACACACACACAACATATCGGAATCTATGGGACACATTGAAAGCAGTTCTAAGAGGCAAATTCATTGCTTGGAGTTCATTCCTTAAAAAAAGAAAAAACCAACAAATAAATGATCTCATACTTCATCTCAAAATCCTAGAAAAAGAAGAGCAAAACAACAGCAAAAGAAGTAGAAGGCAAGAAATAATTAAAATCAGAGCTGAAATTCATGAAATCGAAACAAAAGAAACAATTGAAAAAATTGACAAAACTAAAAGTTGGTTCTTTGAAAAAATAAACAAAATCGACAGACCCTTAGCCATGCTAGCGAAGAGAAGAAGAGAGAGAACTCAAATCACTAACATACGGGATGAAAGAGGCAATATCACAACAGACACTTCAGAAATACAGAAGATAATCAAAAATTATTTTGAATCCTTATACTCCAATAAATTAGAAGATAGTGAAGGCATAGATCAATTTCTTAAGTCATATGATCTGCCCAGATTGAGTCAGGAGGATATACACAACCTAAACAGACCAATATCAATTGAGGAAATAGAAGAAACCATCAAAAGACTACCAACTAAGAAAAGCCCAGGACCGGATGGGTATACAGCAGAGTTTTACAAAACCTTTAAAGAGGAACTAATACCAATACTTTTCAAGCTACTTTGGGAAATAGAAAAAGAGGGAGAACTTCCAAATTCATTCTACGAGGCCAACATCACCCTGATACCTAAACCAGACAAAGACACTTCAAAGAAAGAAAACTACAGACCAATATCTCTAATGAACCTAGATGCAAAAATCCTCAATAAAATTCTGGCCACTCGGATACAAAAACATATCAAAAAAATTGTGCACCATGATCAAGTAGGATTCATCCCTGGGATGCAAGGCTGGTTCAATATACGGAAATCAATAAATGTTATTCACCACATCAATAGACTTAAAAATAAGAACCATATGATCATCTCGATAGATGCGGAAAAAGCATTCGACAAAGTACAGCATCCCTTTATGTTCAAAACTCTAGAAAAACTAGGGATAACAGGAACATACCTCAATATTGTAAAAGCAATCTATGCTAAGCCTCAGGCTAGCATCATTCTGAATGGAGAAAAATTGAAGGCATTCCCTCTAAAATCTGGAATAAGACAGGGATGCCCTCTCTCACCACTTCTGTTCAACATAGTTCTCGAAACACTGGCCAGAGCAATTAGACAGACGAAAGAAATTAAAGGCATCAAAATAGGAAAAGAAGAACTTAAATTAGCACTATTTGCAGATGACATGATTCTATACCTAGCAGACCCAAAAGGGTCTACAAAGAAACTATTAGAGCTAATAAATGAATTCAGCAAAGTGGCAGGATATAAAATCAACACGCATAAATCAAAGGCATTCCTGTATATCAGCGACAAATCCTCTAAAATGGAAATGAGGACAACCACTCCATTCACAATATCTTCAAAAAAAATAAAATACTTGGGAATCAACCTAACAAAAGAGGTGAAAGACTTATACAATGAAAACTACAGAACCCTAAAGAGAGAAATAGAAGAAGATCTTAGAAGATGGAAAAATATACCCTGTTCATGGATAGGCAGAACTAACATCATCAAAATGGCAATATTACCAAAAGTTCTCTATAGGTTTAATGCAATGCCAATCAAAATCCCAACGGCATTTCTTGTAGAAATAGAGAAAGCAATCATGAAATTCATATGGAAAAATAAAAGACCCAGAATAGCAAAAACAATGCTAAGCAGGAAGTGTGAATCAGGCGGTATAGCGATACCAGACTTCAAACTATACTACAGAGCAATAGTAACAAAAACAGCATGGTACTGGTACCAAAACAGGCGGGTGGACCAATGGTACAGAATAGAGGACACAGAAACCAATCCACAAAACTACAACTACCTTATATTTGATAAAGGGGCTAAAAGCATGCAATGGAGGAAGGATAGCATCTTCAACAAATGGTGCTGGGAAAACTGGAAATCCATATGCAACAAAATGAAACTGAATCCCTTTCTCTCGCCATGCACAAAAGTTAATTCAAAATGGATCAAGGAGCTTGATATCAAATCAGAGACACGCCGTCTGATAGAAGAAAAAGTTGGCTACGATCTACATACTGTGGGGTCGGGCTCCAAATTCCTCAATAGGACACCCATAGCACAAAAGTTAATAACTAGAATCAACAAATGGGACTTACTCAAACTAAAAAGTTTTTTCTCATCAAAAGATACAATAAGAGAGGTAAATAGAGAGCCTACATCCTGGGAACAAATCTTTACTCCTCACACTTCAGATAGAGCCCTAATATCCAGAGTATACAAAGAACTCAAAAAATTAGACAATAAGAGAACAAACAACCCAATCAACAAATGGGCCAAGGACCTGAACAGACACTTCTCAGAGGAGGACATACAATCAGTCAACAAGTACATGAAAAAATGCTCACCATCTCTAGCAGTCAGAGAAATGCAAATCAAAACCACCCTAAGATACCATCTCACTCCAGTTAGATTGGCAGCCATTATGAAGTCAAACAACAACAAGTGCTGGCGAGGATGTGGGGAAAAGGGTACACTTGTACATTGCTGGTGGGACTGCAAATTGGTGCAGCCAATTTGGAAAGCAGTATGGAGATTTCTTGGAAAGCTGGGAATGGAGCCACCATTTGACCCAGCTATTCCCCTTCTCGGTCTATTCCCTAAAGACCTAAAAAGAGCATGCTACAGGGACACTGCTACATCGATGTTCATAGCAGCACAATTCACAATAGCAAGACTGTGGAACCAACCTAGATGCCCTTCAATGGATGAATGGATAAAAAAAATGTGGCATTTATACACAATGGAGTATTACTCTGCATTAAAAAATGACAAAATCATAGAATTTACAGGGAAATGGATGGCATTAGAGCAGATTATGCTAAGTGAAGCTAGCCAATCCCTAAAAAACAAATGCCAAATGTCTTCTTTGATATAAGGAGAGTAACTAAGAACAGAGTAGGGTCGAAGAGCATGAGAAGAAGATTAACATTAAACAGGGATGAGAGGTGGGAGGGAAAGGGAGAGAGAAGGGAAAATGCATGGAAATGGAAGGAGACCCTCAGAGTTATACAAAAGTACATACAAGAGGAAGTGAGGGGAAGGGGAAAAATAATACAAGGGGGACAAACCAATGTCAGTAGAGGGGGCAGAGAGAGAAGAGGGGAGGGGAGGGGAGGGGAGGGGGGATAGTAGAGGATAGGAAAGGCAGCAGAATACAACAGACACTAGTATGGCAATATGTAAATCAATGGATGTGCAACTGATGTGATTCTGCAATCTGTATATGGAGTAAAAATGGGAGCTCGTAACCCACTTGAATCAAATTGTGAAATATGATATATCAAGAACTATGTAATGTTTTGAACAGCCAACAATAAAAAATTTTAAAAAATTAAAAAAAAAAGCTATGATAAGCAGCTATACAAAGTCCTTTATAATACCCCTTCACAAAACTTTTATCAGTACTGATTTGTTATAAACCACCTGATTCTGAAATAGTTTTCTAAAAAGTAGAAATTACTTGCTGTAGTATAAAGTTCATATATTTTTCCCAATGTTGTGCTTGCTCTACATTCTTAGGCAATGAGAGCTGGCCCAGCCCACTGGACCATCCACTCCCAACCGAAGATCTCTAGCACACCACATTGAACTCTTCAGTCCACAAGATCTCTATCTAAACTAAGTGTGCTCTGCAATCTAGGTTGTTATTTTGCTGTACCATCTCTTTCTTCCATTTATTTTGTTATTCTGACCCATGACCAAAACAATGTACAAGTGGCAGTTCTCAACATTTCTCAAAGAAATAAAGGAAGAATATTATGGTAGAGGTCAAAAGAGAAATGTTCTTGCACTCTGATGTGCTTTAAAAGAAATAGAAAATTTAGGGGAAAGGGTGATATGTAATCAGAAGTTATTGGAAATCCTTTTACATTTGAAGTGAATCATAGTCATTACTGTGCTATTGATCAAAAACCATAAGGGAATCAAAACTTGTCATGACTTTCAGGATATTTGAAGAGAACAGAAGAGCCTTTGATAGTACATGCAGAAAAAAATACATCAACACCACAACCATGTTATAATAATCCCATTCGGCACTGACTATACATTAGTGCTACCAACTCAGAAACTTAATTTCTCTCTACTTTCCAAAAGATGCATACATGTATTTGCAATAGGGCTTCTATTAATCAGGAGAAGCTAAGATATACTGCAGTCATAAAACATGGGGTTAATTTCTTTCATTAAAAGTCCAAAGTGTGTTAGAGTTTACACATTTGGGAATGTGTGGTTTCTTCAGTCTATGCAGAAGGAGAAGAGAGAGCTGGAAGATGTAAGAGGTGTTCTTAATGGTCAAGCCTGAAATATATTACATCACTTCCATGACATTCCATTAACCAGTACCCTATGATCATCCTAAAAATCAGGATGTAAAACATAGTCTTCTTGTGAGCTAAGAAAGATAAATGGGATCCAGGAGTTTCAAGTCAGTCTGTATCACAATGAAGTTGTTGAAGACCTTATTCACTATGTCAATACAATACTTTCTTTTTTTGGCTGTGGGGGGATGTGGATTGAACTCAGGGGCACTCAACCACTGAACCACATCCCCAGCCCTATTTTGTATCTTGTTTAGAGACAGAGTCTCAATGAGTTGCTTAGCGCCTCGCAGCTTCTTGAGGCTGGCTTTGAACTTGTGATCTTCCTGTCTTAGCCTCCTGAGCCACTGGGATTACAGGCATGTGCCTGTGGCAATACACTTCTTTCTTTATAAGTATCAGCACCAGGAATAGGTAACCCACCTCTAGGTAGGTGACATACATTTTAGGGTATAATTTTACCCTGAGAGGCTTCTTTTCCACATTCATTTTCTCTCCCTACCTATGCCCACCCCCAAGTCTTTATAAATTTTTTTTTGTAATAAAGCAGAATATAAATGAAATATAAATATAAATATAAATGAAAAAAAAAAAAGCCAAACTGTAAACCCTGCCTCCAGTCTTGTCATCCTAACCCACTCATCACACAACCATCTGGTTGACATTTTCTAAGAAGCACATTTTCAGTTAAATTGATCATTGGATGGTTCCCTATAAGGCGTAGGACCTCCACATGCATTCCAGGACCCCAGGATCAGGATCCCCTTTTCCACCCTTATCCTGCCATCCCCAATTTTGAACCTTATTGCTTTTCCTCCTCCTCCCCACACCCCACACACAAATCATGACATGGACTCACCTCCATATTGGCCCATGATGATATCTCTCATTGAAAACCCTTCTCTCATTTTTCCCAACTTGTGAAGTTGTTTTTTCAACCATCCTTTGTGCTTTCATTATATGTCTAAGCTAGTGTCTGTCACATTCTACTGGGGATTATTTTTCTACATATTCGTCTCCCCTACTAGATAGAAGCAAAGTAGATGGACTATATCTTACTCATCTTTTAGTTTATCACTAAGAAGATACTTAATAAATATCTACAGAATAAATGAATTAATGAATATATGAATGTGTGGGATAGACTCATAAAGCTAAGAATAAAGTAACTGACCTAGGAACAAAACTCTAATGATTGAAATTAGTATTACTTACTTTGCCATTTTGTTACTTATGAGAAACCCAGAAACATTAAAAAAAATGATTAGGCAATTGTCACAATCAATTAATCTGAATGCTCCCAACATAAGTTCTGTTCAGTTCATTAACCTCAATCATCTGATCAGAGGATAGCTAGCACATTTCTCACAGTTATACTAGGCAGTTGTAGCTGAACTTGGGGTCCATTAAGCTAGGATCAACCATAAGAAATGTTGCAGTTGGGAAAGGATTATCATGAGCATTGAAGGTCCTTCTACCTTTTCACCCCTTTGTGGAATGAAGCTAAGTATTAGAGAAGAAACACACCAGACCACACAAGTAAGCCTAGTCTTGGTTCCATTCTCTGCCATTCTTCACCAATTAGCTGTGTGGAATCCAGGAGGCCACTTCACCTCCCTGTGCCTATTTTTCTCCTTTGTAAGATGAAGCTTGCACTAAAGATATAGGTCAAAATATTTAGGTCTTATAGCCACAAAATCTTTTTTTCTAACTCACATTCATAGAAAAACCCCATGTCTCTCTAGAGGAAAGTGATTTTACACTGTCAGATTCTTGTCTCTCTAGGTTTCTGGCCACATGGGACTTACCACACAGTCAAAATGTCGCCCAGCTTTTGGCCTTCCTCCCACAAACCCTGAATCCTTTACACCCTCTTGTATTTATTTCAAATCCCTCCTCTACTGAATACCAGGATAGTCTTGAAGTTTCCATCCATTCCAAACAGAACATCTGCATTCTGTTTCTTAAAGGCTTGGTTCTGTTCATTTCAAAATAGCTGAGGACAAAACTGGGTGGGTATTGTATGAGACAATCTTAGGTCCTTTCCTACACACCTCCCTTTCTCTTTCTCTTCCTTATATTTATGCATTTGATGTTAGAAAAAGAGGAGCAATACTGAATTTGGTATCCTTCCCCAAAAGACTAATAATCACATTTCTTTTTGTTATTATTGTTTTAATTAGTTATACATGACAGCAGAATGCATTTTGACACATTGTACACAAATGGAGCACAACTTCTCATTTCTCTGGCTGTACATGATGCAAAGTCACACTGGTTGTACAAATCATACATGTATGTAGGGTAATAATATCTGTCTCACTCCACCATCCTTCCCACCCCCAAACCCCCTCCTCTAATTCTCCTCTGCCAAGTCCAAAGTTCCTCCATTCTTCCCTGCCCCTCCTATTTTGGCTCAGTATCTGCTTATCAGAGAAAACATTTGGCATTTGGTTTTGGGGGATTGGCTTATTGTGCTTAGCATGGTATTCTCCAGCTCCATCCATTTACTTGCAAATGCCATAATTTAATTCTTCTTTATGGCTGAGTAATATTCCATTGTGTATATAATACCAAATTGTCTTTATCCATTCATCTGTTGAAGAGCATCTAGATTGGTTCCATAGTTCAGCTATTGTGAATTGAGCTGCTGTAAACATGTGGCTGCATCACTGTAGTATGCTGATTTTAAGTCCTTTGGTTATAAACCAAGAATCAGTAAGTGGGATGGATTCAAACTAAAAAGCTTCTTCTCAGCTAAGGAAACAATAATGTGAAGGAGAACCTACAGAATGAGAGAAAATCTTTACCTCATGTACCTCAGACAGAGCATGAATCTCTTTATAAAGAACTCAAAAAACTTAACACCATAAAAAAATAACCCAATCAATAAATGGGCTAAAGAACTGAATAGATACTTCACAGAAGAAGAAATACAATAGATCAACAAATATACGGAAAAAAAAATGTTCAACATCTTTAGCAATTAGAGAAATGCAAATCAAAGGTACTCTAAGCCAATCCCAAAAAAACAAAGGCCAAATGTTCTCTCTGAGAAGTGGATGCTGATCCATATTGGGAGTGGGGGCATGGGAAAATGGAGGAACTGTGATTGGACAAAGGGGAGGGTCCGGAGGGGAGGTGTATGGGGGCAGGAAAGATGGTGGAATGAGATGGACATCATTACCCTAGTACATGTGTGACTGCACATACAGTGTAATGCTACATCATGTACAAGAGAAATGAAAAGTTGTGCTGCAATTCTGTATAATGAATCAAAATGCATTCTGCTGTCATATATACCTAATTAGAATTAATTAATTAATTAATTTTTTAAAAATTACTCTAAGATTTCATCTCACTCCAGTCAGAATGGCAATTATCAAAAATACAAGTAACAGTAAGTGTTGATGAGGATGTGGGGATAAAATGAACATTCATACTTTGCTGGTGACACTGCAAATTGGTGCAACCACTCTGGAAAGCAGCATGGAGATTCCTCAGAAAACTTGGAATGGAACCACCATTTGACCCAGCTATCCCATTCCTCAGTTTATACCCAAAGGACTTAAAATCATAATCATATTTCTGATCTTTGTCTTTGGCCTCAGCTACACAAATAGAAACTCCAGCAAGCCCCTCTAAGGAAGAGTTCTTTCCCAAATTAATGGTGGTTCTTAAGGAGACTTGCTTATGTCTTTTAACTAAGGCCTGCTGGCTTTGGTATGTCCATCAATTTATCCCACACTGAAGCAATCCCAGGCTCTACTGTAGTCCCCATCTCTTCTTCCCTTTTATCCAACTATTCAGCTAGCAGTTCCTGTGGTATCTGGCCCCTCTACTCAGAAATAACTTTATCTGAGGTGGGGAAACTATGATGTCCTCCTTCACACCTGACACCTCCACCATAGATCTCTCCCCAACAACACAGCAGCAGTCCAACAAGCTGCTAGATAAGAAGCTGTGCAATCAGAGAATAAAATGCCATAACCCCTACTGTAGGTTGCTTAACTTGTAATTAACCACCGAATTGTTTGTTAAGAATGTAAGGCAGCTCCTTCACTAACGATTCTCTTGGGGGCCTCCTTTAGAGGCATAATGGAAAATGTCTACTTTCCCTCCTCCTTGGGGAGTAGAGGAACAGGAATAGCTTCACATCACAAATACTGTGCTCATCCAAAAAGGTGGCATCCCCACTTCCAGGCTCTTCTTATATCAGTAAGTGGGATGGATTCAAACTAAAAAGCTTCTTCTCAGCAAAGGAAACAATAATGTGAAGGAGAAACAAAATTTTAATACTCAACAAATATTCATTTAATGAATGAATGAAACTTCATTTATTGTAATTTTGCTTCCATGACCATAGCTGATGACCTAAGAAGAACTGAGTCATTGGTTTATCATTTGTCAATCATATTAGACAATGAGAACATTAGCCAATGTTCTAAGAGAAGTGGAACCCAAAGACACAAGGATTCTAGGTGAGCCTTTATTGAGTTCTTGATCTACAAGGTGACAGGAAGCTGGGATAGGACGGCACATGCATGGTAACACAGAAAGAGCCGATCTGAAAACAGGAAAATTAATGAAGCAGATATGAAGAGAAGTGAAAGGAGACTGTATGAACTCAGAAGAAGAAGAAGAAGAAGAAGAAGGAAAAAAGACTCATCTCTTTTCCTGACTCTCTAGTCCTTGGTTTCAGTATCCAAGAGGCCCAGTCATATCCACTATCCTCACTCCTCACTTCCTAGGAAAGCTCAGAATCCCTCCAGTGATTTTCCTTATCTCACCAAGTTTGGTGGAATTATGTTCCTTGAAACTGAAAAAGCCCTCACACTGAGAAAGAGTTTTCCATATCAGTGAATTCTCTAGATTACTGAAGTTCTTACTTGAACTATTTGTAATAATCTATTTATAAGCATATTATACAGATTTACTCTTTCATAGAATTTTTAGAATATAATTGTTTACTTGATGACTCCAAGTCACCTGTTTGTTAAATAAATAGTCCTTCAGTGTATGACTTTGCTGTCAGCTGTCACTATCAGAGCATCTTTCCTCTTAAAATGAATCTTCTAATTTCTTCAAAGCGTACTTTTGAGGAGTCATTTCTACAGGATGATTTTTCCTGGGTGATGACTCCAACAGTCCTGAGAAGAGGCTCACTCTCAAATGGATAGTGGCTCTTAGAGAAATTGGGCTACCTCTTGGAGCCTACCCCCCTCACTGCTGAACCCTAGCCCCTGACTCTGAAGCTTTCAAGCCAAACTGTTGCCCTTCTAAACTCCTTCCAGTCCCTCTTCCACTAGGAACTTGCTCCCCTCATCCTCTTTTATTTCTACTGTTAAGTGTTCACACACAGAAAAGTTCTCCAATATCAATTATTCTCTCTCAATAAAATGGATCTCCCTTTCCCAAGGGGCCACCTGGTTGGCAACAGAGAACAAAGGCCAAGTCCTGATGCCTTTGCTGCAGAGTCCAAGTTGATGCTAACTGGACTGCCTCTTGGTTGCTCACATAAGGGATTAGGTTCCTCTCTAACCAGCACACCGTTAAATCCACTAGGCCTGCTTATTTTTATCGTCATAACAAGGGTGCCAAGATCAAACATAGCCTCAAGTTTATAGAGGTAACATAAAGCCACACTCTTAGGTCATAGGCCAGACTCATCATAATAAGTCTCCTGTTCTCTGATAGACAGTTTCAAGAAAATAAACCCAAGTATATCTCAGGACCACCAGGTGTACTCTTAACTCCAGACCAGGGACCTGACCACCCTATAGTCTGTTCTTGGTGATGTAGGGTCCTGGTTATCTGAACCAAAGGCTCTAGGACCCAGATCAATTAGAAAGACTATAGAGGCCCATCTTGGTAGCTCCAGGATCACTTTTACCTCAAGGTCCACTTTACACAGGATCCATCATAATGTAAAAATAAGATCAGTCTACCAAATCACCAAGCACAGCCACCCGTCTTCCATTTCAGACAGTGTCTATTCACAAGTCTATGTTTCTAGTTGAGCTGAATTTTCTCTACCCAGACCATCAGGAACAAAGTCAGGATTCTTATAGGCTAGTAGACCAGAGATATAAATTAGTGTACATGGAATTTTGTTTGTGTATATATTTTCTTTATGGAATTATTCCTTTCAAACAAGGTCAGAAAAGATAATATAAGTGGCATGCAAAATGTGGCACCATAATGGACAAGGGTTATCTTTAGGGATCCACAAAATATATAAGAGAAAACACTTTCTACAATCGAAGGTCTGAGACCCAGAGGGATAAATGGAATCAAAGGGATCAATAGAACACTTGAGAAACTTAATAGCAGAATTTATAGCATATGTCACAAACCTACCTAAAAGCCATCTGGAGCAAAGAAAAGGACACCTGTCTGGCTTAGTGTCTGCTACAGAACCCTCTCCAGATAATGTAGATAAGTTTCTCTTCTTGAGAACTTCCAAAAATTAAAAACTACCAGCTATAAAAGTGAATTTTTATACTAAAAGGATATAATACTAAAATGTATATGAGAAAATAATTAAGACTGGGTCTGACCCCTAAGACATGAACTACTATTTGTTTTACTTAAAACATTTTTATAGCATTTATTATGTACAAGACACTGTTACTAAGTGATATACAAATGTTAAGACATTTAGTGTTCATAACACCCTGAAAATAAAGGCAGCTAAATGAGAGAAGCAAAAGCTGTTCAGGCAGAGTCAGCCACCATCACATGCATTTAGCATAGACTAAAAGACAGTGAGAGGAGGGCAAAGCTTTCCAGTGGAGAAAAGGGAAGCTGCAGGTAAGCCCAGATTGGGAGATATTGGCCTGGGGAAGCTGCAGGAAGGCTGACTAGGAGTGGGGCATCCTAAGCAATTGCTAACCTAACAGAAGCATATTTGGCTTTCTCTGCTTGGTCCTAAGTTGGAAGGAGGGACAAAAATTGGGGAAGCTATTGTTTATTAATATAGTCCTGGCTGTTTGGGACCAATAGTTGCATGGGTTATTGTTGTACTTTCTAACCTATTTGCTAGAGACAATAGTCTGATTTGTAGATGGTAAGCTAGCTTCCTGGGCTGCCTCAAGAATGCTTGCTATTGGGTCAGTTCTGGAAACTTATTTTCTGTGAGGAAATTTAAATCTCTGTTCCTCTCAGTTGTTTGGTGTCCTACCTATCCAATCCTGCAGCCCAGTCAAGAGGATCACAGCTGGCCTTTGCTTGGTATGCTACAGCATGAGACTGGGAATGTGCTGTTATGCTAATAATTGATGAGAGGGGTTTTTGTTGTTTTGTTTTATTTTCTGAGTTTTGCTTGTGATTATCTTTCCTGGGAAGACTAGGGAAGGAGAATGTTTACAGTTTGGGTTCACTGGACAGAAATTCTGAAATGGGGATTGGCATGCAGGAACTTTATAATAGAGGATACTCTTGGCATGAAGCCCAGTAGAGGGAGCAGGAACTGAGCAAATAGAAAAGTGGAGGTGTGGTGTGACTTCAACAAAGGACTCCACTGACCCCCGGCGCGGGGGGGGGTAAATGAAAGTGAGAAGGCTTTAGAGTTGTCCTACATTGCAGCAAGGCTGTATGTATCCTCTTATTTTCCCTCTAGAAATTAGTAATAGTGTAAGTTGCCACCAAAAGCAGCTATAGAGAGCTGATGGCCAAAGCTGATGGTCAAGGCTGTCTGCTGAAAACACTCCCAAAAGCTGGGAATTAAGTCCTTCCAACCCATAGAAGAATCAGCATCATAGCATCCACTCCAGAAAGTAAGTGTGGAGTCAGTTTATGTATTAAAATATCATTATCAGAAAGCAAAACTATTTAAAAAAGTATTCCTCAGACTATCTAAAAATAAAAAAGAAGCACTATTACCTGGTGATGTTACATTTGGTTGCACCAAAATAGAAACAGTTGAGCCAGTACAAAAACAATCCCTGAGTGCTTAAGTGGCAACTTTAGGAATGAATGAACCCCTAGGAGTACAAACCCCCAAAAGGCATGTGTGGGTGGGGTGACCGGCCTGTTCCAAAATGCCTTCTATTCCCATCTGATCTTTATTTACACTACAAATTTTGCAATTGTCTTAAGACACCAGTTCAATGGAATGAGTCTTGGATCCTGAACCAGAATTAGATTAGAGCATGGACCAATTGATAAATTCCTTTGGATTTTGGGTAGCTTGTCTGGGCTCTCATTGAAAAGAGATTTCTCTGCCTGCTCTGGGCTTCAATCATGTGATCCCTGAGCCAGCATTCTCTCTTGAACTCTGGCTGACTCAGGGTTTTCTAGTTTAATTAGTTTTCTGTTACTGTAACAATATAACTAAGATAATCAAAAGAGGAAAGGTTTATTTTGGCTCATGGTTTCAGTCATTTGGCCCCATTACCTTTGTGCCTGTGTTCGGAAAGGACATCATGGTGGGAGCATGTGGTAAAAGAAGCTGCTCACCTCATGTCAGCCAGGAGGCAAAAGAGAGATAGGAAGGAGTCAGAGCCTCAATATCACCTTCAAGGGCATACCCCAATGATCTAATTTCCTTCCAGTAGGACCCATCTCCTAAAGGTTCCTTCACCTCCCAGTGGCACCACAGGCTGGCAACCAAACCCTTAATGCAGGGTCACTGGGGGACATTTCAGATCCAAACTATAGCACAGGGGCTGTCTACAGGGTTGTGAAAGTTCCATGAGGGTAAGGGGACAGGAGAAGAAAGGGACAAGGACAAAAGAAGGAAAATAAGACAGAACATAGAAAGGCTGCCTATGCAGTGTCGTACCTGAACACAGGTGACAGATGAGAAGACATTTCAAAATTCTTTCATCCTCATGAATCTAAGATTAAGTTGACTTTGCAAGTAATTTTCTGCAGAGATCATGTGTGTTCTCCCCACCTACTAAGGCTAATTTTCTAATTAGGGAACAAAACATTATTCTACCTAACAACATCCTCCCACTGGGGAACACAGCAAAGCTTTTAACGCCTTCTTCCTACCGCTTCTAGCAGATAATCCACAGAGAGAAACAGAACACACTAAAATAAAACCCTCTCCACTTAGAAAATGGATAAAAGACAAGGCCAGAAGAAAGCTACCCCATGATAACTGAGTAGTGAAAGTTGAAAGTGCTCTTTCAACACCCATCAAAAAGTAGAACTATGAAAAGAAATCATCTACTTTTTCAAGCAATTTGCTCCTTACAACAAAAATGTTAAACACAAAACAAAATGCTGAACCTTTCAGAAAATAGCTTTGAAAGCTCATATGCAGAAGCATGTTACATTCATTTTCCCAAAATATTTCCCCTGCCAAAGGAAAAAAAAAAAAACCTGTATACCATTTGTTGGAGAAAACATACTGTTTCAAATAATACACAGCCTGACAAATACATCTCTTAGATTTTCTAGCTATTCTAATAGAAAATCCTTCTATTTTTTACATTGAACAATCCCTTTGGAATTATAAGGATACATTCATTCCAAAAGTATATGACTTTTAGATTTGTATTTTTCTATTCTTTTCACAGGTTTTCTAGCAAAATATTCAGATTGTCCTGGATTCTTGCTAACTCGGAGACCTAAGGCTTTATAGGCTAAGAAAGGCACGGAAAACTTACTTTTTTAAAATTTACAGTACAGTTAATCCCCATATTAATCTTTAATATGTCATTCTTACACTAATTTAACTAAACTCAAATGACCTGAACCATTCTCTCATTGGAAGGATGTTATGAAGTATAGAAGAAACATTTAACTCTTGTTTTACGCAACTGGATTATTTTTTCCTCTTGGTTTTATTGATTGGAGTTTAGCTTTTAAAAAAACCTAGACTCGCTGGGCGCAGTGGCGCACGCCTGTAATCCCAAGTGCTAGGGAGGCTGAGACAGAAGGATCCTGAGTTCAAAGCCAGCCTCAGCAACCATGAGGCACTAAGCAACTCAGTGAGACTCTATCTCTAAATAAAATACAAAATAGGGCTAGGGATGTGACTCAGTGGTTGAGTGCCCCTGAGTTCAATCCCTGGTACCAAAAAAAAAAAAAAAAAAAGATGATAGTACATGGCTATTGCCATAGACATAAAAAAAAAAAAAAACAGGTTCATTTAGGTAGCTCTAGTTCCTGGCCACCATAAAATAATATAGAAAGAAAAATACCAGGTCCATCAACATTCTGGGACTCTGGGACTTCACAGTCATGATATCTTTAGTGTAGCAACTTCTCCACCTCAACCTGAAATTTTATATGGTCTATTTCTATAACTTTTTCCATTTCGTGCGGTATTATATATCCCATGGCAGACATCACTTGGCAGGAAGGGGCTTTCTGAATAAAATGAACTACATATCACAAAGAGAGCAGAGTCCCACAGAAAAAGCGGGGAAATATTGATGCATGCCAACTGTCACAGGCAGGAAGGATAAATAAAGAATCATCACTTCAGCTGTGCTCCTGTTTCCTAAATGCCATATCATAGAGGTGTAGACCCTTGCTGGGTTGACATGGCAGTTCATGATTTTAGGCCCTTGGGCTAAGAATTTAATTTTCTTTTCCATCAGGTTTTGAAATGATATTGCTCTACTTTTCCTATGAGCACAGGCAGACTAACATGGAAGCATGCTTTTATCTTAATCAATTATTTGTGGTATGCTTACAATAGACTTGAGTGGAAGTCTGTTGGTAGGGTTTGTGTTATGCTCAGCCAATACTATAAGGAGCCTAGGCAGGTTAGAGGAGTCAGTAAAAGTTTCTACTTGAGTAGATCCACAAAGGCTTCATGATGGAGAGGACGTTGGAACCAAGGCTTGAAGGGACAGCATTCTAGAAAGACAGCAGTATGAGCAAAGGTACAAAAGTGAGAAGCTACTGGGCATCCACAGCTAGCAAATGGCTGGTACAGATACACTTGATTTCTCTGAATTTCTAGAAGACCCTTCCATCATCTTTAGTCCCCCCCCAAAAAACCACCTCAATTTAAAAATTAAAATTTCTAGTCTCACATAACCGGTAACATTCCAGGATTTAACTGCGTCCTCTCTTTTCTCCACCCTTTTACTTTTGTTGGCTTCAGTTCAGAAGTGGGGCAAAGAATGATGTATGATTCTTCTACTCTCTACTCTCTGTGAGCTTACTTCCTCCCCCACTGGGAAGCCACAATTTCAGACTCCTTTCTATGATTTGTCCCCCAGAAGTTCACCTTCTGGAGGCTTGATACTTCAGGGTGGTAGGACCTTTAAGAGGTGGGGCCTAGTGGAAGGTGACTGGGTCATGACCATCCTCAGGAAGAGATTAACAAGAGTGATGAAGAGAGTTAACAGGAGTGGACTGGTCTTAATGAAACTGCCTGGCTCCTCCCCAATCTCTTGCTTCCTCTCTTACCATGTAAAATCTCTCTATCCCCCCCACCCTCTCTCTCTCTTCCACCCCTACCCCCACTGTCCCCATGCCCCCACTATGTGATGCCATCTGCCAAGTCGTAATGCAGCTGGGGACCCCTCACCAAATGTTAACACCACATTGCTTGGACTTTTCAGCCACCACAATGGTGACCCAAATGAATCTCTTTTTTAGGAAAAATGTGTTAACCAGTGTCAGGTTTTCTGTTATAAATAGACTAAGACACCCCTCCAGGGTCAAAGCCGGTGCCAATGAGTGAGCAAGTAAGACAAGAATTCCCAGATAGATCTGGCTGTGTACCATGGATTGTGATGGTACTTTCCATGGGTTCTTAATGAAATTTCCATGACCCCATGAAACCCCTTGGCATCTTCTCTCATGTCAGTCAATTCCTACACAACATGCCTGAAGAAGACCCCCACACCAGGTCTCTCTCCGAAATGTGTCTACAGGAAACCTTCCACATCCCTTTCTCTGACAGAATCTCAGACAGCAGACCGCCCCCAGCACAGAAGGCACTCTTTCTTGCTCTGCCACTGAAGTGGCCAATTAGTCCCTTTCACCTCTGAAATTCCTATGTTATTGTCAGACCTCAGTCTTTGGAGTCTCCCAGCTGTGGTGAACATATCTCTAAACTATCCAATTGTCCCTTGCCCTCTTCCATGCCCTCACAAGCTGGAGTGAGAAAAGGACACCCTATATCTCCCTCCTCCAAAGGGTGCATTTGCCTGCATATGGCCCATCTATGGATGAGTATATAGACCAATAATAAATGGATAGATAGAATAAATGATATTTACTTAAATGTGATAATATCATTTATATACAATACATGGAATTTAATTTCACTTGAATTTAACAGAAGGGAAATAAACTGGAATTGTGAACATCAAATTAATGTTTTTTCTTCACAAGATATTATTTCTTTTTTATATATTTCTTTTTTAGTTGTAGTTAGACACAGTACTTTTATTTATTGTATGTGGTACTGAGGATTGAACCCAGGGCCTTGCAGGTGCTAGGCGAGCACTCCACCACTGAGCCACAACCCAGCCCAAGATATTATTTCTTAAATGGCTTTCAAAGGATTTTTTTAAAAAAATTGAGGAAAATTGAATTTTCTGTCATTAGGGTTTTTTTTCCCCTGCCATGTTTCAATTTTAGACAGAATTAAGAAACCCCCTGCTTTGAAAGAACATGTCTTCTCAAACCTCTCTCCAGACTCCTGTAGTTTTCTTCACTATTAGTTTACATTTTTCATTTACTTTGTATTATCTAAACATGATTTGCAGTGGGAGGGAGGTTAGCCTGAAATTCATATTTAAATGGATTTGATGCACGTCCAAATTATGTTATTAGAGTTTCTCTATTCTTTATTTTTATTCAACTCTTATTTTTCTAGGTTAATTGGTTAAAAAGAATTACATGGATATTGTATTACTTGAATGCACTTATATTAGCTGATATATGCCAGTTAAATACAGCTTTATTTGGGTATAATATTCTTGGCTCAGAATTTCCTCCCTCATAAAGTAAATTAGTACAACCATTATGAAAAAATTAATGGAGGTTCCTCAAAATATTAGAAATAGAACTATCATATGATCCAACAATCCTACTACTGGGTCTATATCCAAACGAGTGAAATAATGTGGAAGAAATTTGCACTAGCCAAGATATGGAACCAACCTAGGTGTCCATCAGTGGATGAATGGATAAAGAAATATCACACACACACACACACACACACACACACACACACACACAAATGGAGTATTATTCAGCTGTAAATGTAATCCTGTCACTTGTAGCAACATGGATGGGAATGGAAGACACACAAGTGAAGTATGTCAGACATAGACTGACAAATACCACATGTTCTCAATCACACATAGAAGCTAAAAAAAGTTGATATCACAGAATTAGAGAGTAGAATAGTGGTTACCAGAGGCTGGGTAGGGGGAGGAGGCAGGAATGGAGAGAGGTTGATTTATAGGTACAAGGGTGCAACTCATGGAAATACCACGTGGTGCCCTGTAAATATGTACAATTATTATGTGTCAATTAAAATAATTTTTAAAGAATTTCTTCCCTCAGAATTTCTTGGACTTTGTTCCATTGCCTCCTTGCATTAAACACTGGGGTTGGGGTGAAGTAAGTCAGACATAGACTGACAAATACCACATGTTCTCAATGCAGGGAGAGCAGCAGGGGCCAGGATGATCTTCCCCTTTCTGATGATTTGCTTTTTCTCTTAGAATACAATGTAGAAATAAAGGCAAAGGAATAAAGTTTAAATGAAAAAGTATTTGAAACGTGGTAGAAGAAATAAGCCTATCAATTAAAAAAGCTCAGTGAAGGGCTGAGGTTGTGGCTCAGTGGTAGAGTGTTCACCTAGCACATGTGAGGCACTGTGTTTAATCCTCAGCACCACATAAAAATAAATAAATAAAATAAGGGTACACATACATGGAATTAAATTTAAAAAAAGAAAAAAAACATCTGAGTGAACAACCAGTCGGGTACCCCCCCAAAATATCACACCAAGATACATCATAACTAAATGTTTTAAAACTAACATCAAAGTCCTGAAAAACAGTCAGATGTTTATATTTATTTGAATGGAAGTAGATTTCTCTTCTGAAACCACAAAAGACAGGAAAAAGTGGCTTGACATTTTTCAAGTACCTGTACCTAAAGAAAAACAGAACCATCACTCACAAAGTCTATACACAGTAATAGAGATAATACAAGAATTAAGGGAAGCTGCAGCTGGCTCAGTGGTAGAGCACAAGTACAAGGTCTGGGTTCAAACCCCTGCATCAGAAAGAAAAAAGAAATAAAGACATTCTCAGGTGGAGAAAAACTAAGAATTTGTTGCCGTCAAATCCACTCCTAAAACATGGCTGAAGAAAGCAGGTGCAATAGCCCACGCCTGATAGCCCAGCTACCCAGGAGGCTGAGACAGAAAGAGAGTAAATTTGAGTTCAGCCTGGGCAAATTAGCAAGATACTTTCTAAAAAAAAAAAAAAAAAAAACATGTTTGGTGGCACACACCTGAAATCCCAACAGCAAGGAAGGCTGAGGCAGGAGGATCACAAGTTCAAAGCCAGCCTCAGCAACTTAGCAAGGCCCTGTTGCCAAATTAAAAAAATAAAAAGGGCTGAAGATGTGGTTCAGTGGTTAAACACCCGTGGGTTCAATCCCTGGTACCAAAAACTTTTTTAAAAATTCTTAAGTGTTGGGTACCCATCAATAAAAACAGTGGGAAAATAAATAAAATGTACAATTTTTTTTTAAAGTTCTGGGATGTAGTTCAATGGTAGAACATTTGCTTAGTGTGTATAAGGACCTGGGTTCAATCCTCAGTGCCACCAGAAAAAAAAAAAAAAAAGAAACTAAAGAAAGTTCTAGACAGTACCCTACACACAAAGAATGTTCTCTGATAACAGAAACCTCAAAAAAGAAGGAAAATTAAAGCAAGTAAAAAAAAAAGAAAGAAAAAATTAATAAGAACAATAGGCTATCCTACTTCTAATGAGTTTCTTAAATCATATTTGATAACTGAAGCAAAACTTATAAATCTATCTGGTATGAGGTCAGTGAATATAGAGGAAATGCTTAACAAATATATTTTAACAAAAGGAAGGTAAAGAAACCTAAACACAGGTAAATTTTCTACTCTTCACTTGAATTGAGAAAACACTGATATCAGCCAAATGAGACACTTCGCAGTTAGATAGTTCCACCTACAGTAACCACTAAGAAAGCTATCAAAAAGAGGTCCCCCAAAATGTTATGAATAAATCCAGATAGTACCCTAAAAACTGTTCAAATAACACACAGAAAAAGAGGACAAAGGAAGGAGAAACAGGAGAAATAAATCGAAAACAAACAATAAAATGAAGATTTAAACCTTAACATATATGAAAAAGCAAGCTATGCATTGGGAGAAAATATGTACAAACTACGTTTCCAACAAAGTACTAGTGTGTACAATATAATAAGAACTCTCTAAACTCAATAATTTTAAAAGTCTTATTAGAGAATGGGCAAAAGACATGAAGAAACATTTTACCTATGGAGATACATATACGAAGGGTAATTAAGTGCATGAAAAATGTTCTGTCATTAGCATTAGAGAACTAAAAGTTAAAACCACAATGGCATGGCAATGCACATCTATCAGGGCAACTAAAATAAAAATAAATTAAGGACAACAAATGCTGATGAGAAAGTGGAGAAACGGGGGAGGACTCAACATGGTGGCGGGCGGGGAGGCAGCGCTTCCATTACCTCCTCAGCCACACGGACAGAGAGACACATCAGAGCATTTGGATTCTGCCTCCTGAGAAACTCCCAGCAAAATTCCACTGAAGTGAGACCTAGGCGGGGAGTTTGGGATTATTGAAGGTGACAGCTTGCCCTGGTACCAGTGAATCTCGGCCACCCTGCGTGCGGAGGTGCTGGCCAGCTGTTTGGCGACCAGCCACAGATGGAGGCTTTTCAGCACTGCCAGGGACCGTGAGCGGTGTAGAGAAGAGTTGGACCCTTTGAAGTGGTTGCTAACCAAGCCTCCATGAAACAGCGGACCGAGAACTGAGACCGAGACCGGGACAGACCAGAGACAGGCCAGACCTACCCCTCCCATCGGACACCCCGGCAAGCAGTCTGGAGCCCACCATAGCAGAGAGCTGACGTCACCAGAGTTCGGCAGACAGGATCCCTTCCCAGCAAAATCGGCTTTAACAGGTGTGTGACTCCCATCCCCACCAGATGCATACAGCTGGGAAATCTCAAAAATCTCTCCCCAGAGCTCTGTGGGTGTGACTGTAGGGGCCGAGGGAAGCAGAGGGGACTCCTGACCTCCAACTTCCCCTACCACCAGCGTGGACACCCAAGGCCTTAGCCACCAGCTCCCGGGAGTGTGTCCACTGAAGGGGTCCAGGCAAAATAAGCTGACGGTTCCCAGATCACCCGTTCCACAACCTTGGGGTCTGGGTGAATGGCAAACAGAGAGAGTGCTCAGTCGTTCGGGAGAACAGGGCACTCAGGGGGCTGCAAGTATAACTAGATCTGTGGAGAATGCCTCCGGTGAGCTGGGCCTGGCTGGCTGGCTGAGGAAGGGGGGAGGGGCCGGAGAAGAGAAATGGCTCTGGACTAACAGGATTGGAGAGACGCCCAGTAGGGGAAGAGGAGCCGCTTTACAGGGATTGCTTCCGGCATATAGAGGGCAGAAGCTCGGCTTGGAGGGCACAGCTCCACCTACTGAAAGAGAAGAAAATAGAACTCTTTTCCCTTTTCAATTTTTATTGTTCTTTCCATTCTCCTTTATTCTACCTATTTTTCTCTCCCTCTTTCTCTTTAAGGACTTCTTCCTTCCCCTTACCCCTAACTTTCATCCCAAGCATTAAGACTTTCATTACGTGTAATTTTCTAAATGCAAATAGGTGACTGTTCTGAGGCTGTCTATAGTGCTCCTAAGACCCTAGCTACTACGAAATACCCTGATCCATTCGCCTGCCTGTTAATATCCCCCTTCAGTAGAGCAATCGTCCAAAGTAGCCAAGACATACTAACCTTCATACCATCATAGCACCCAACCTAAACATAAAGTCCTAAGACCAAACAACAGATCACTATATGCCTACAGAATCTGTAAGCCTTTTATGAAATGAATGAATCTGCTTTAAATTACAATAAAGCCCAACATCTCTAGACATAGTCTCCCACCACAAAGGAGAGACCACAGAGATATACAAAACCAAAACAAATTTATAGGAGAAAACAAGCAGTCAAAGAATTGGAAAGTAACATGAACACCATGAAAAAACAAGGGAAAAAAGGATTACAAACAATGCAGGAAAACTTAAATTTACAGAAGAACCTAGAGGCATCAGAAAAATGGACAGAGAAAGAACTCAAGGCATACCTGACTCAAATGGAATGGAATCTTAAAGAAGTCATTACACAGCAAGTCCAAACAATGAAAGAATACTTTGAAAATGAATTACATAAACAGATTCAAGAAGCAAGAGATAGAGATTAAAAAAAAACATCAAACAGTAATCCTAGAAATGTAGGAAACCATAAACAAAATCAAAAACTCAAATGAGAATATTATAAGTAGACTATATCAAATAGAAGTCAGAACATCAGACAATGAAGACAAAGTATATCAACTCGAAAAGAGTATAGTCAATGCAGAAAGGCTGGTAAGAAACCATGAGCAAAACATCCAAGAGACATGGGATGTCATAAAAAAAACTAAACTTAAGAGTCATTGGGATAGAGGAAGGTATAGAGGTCCAAACCAAAGGAATGAGCAATCTATTGAATGAAATAATTTTAGAAAACTTTCCAGACATGAAAGATGGAACGGATTGCCAAATCCTGGAAGCCTACAGGACCCCAAACATACAAAACCATAATAGACCAATTCCAAGACACATTATTATGAAGATATCCAACATACAGAACAAGGAGAGAATATTAAAAGCTACAAGAGAAAGGAGGCAGATTACATTCAGGGGTAAACCAATTAGGTTAATGGCTGATTTTTCATCACAGACGTTGAAAGCGAGAAGACCCTGGAACAAGGTATTTCAAACGCTGAAAAATAATGGATTCCAACCAAGAATATTGTATCAAGAAAAATTAAGCTTCAGGTTTGACAATGAAATTAAAATATTTCACGATAAACAAAAGTTAAAAGAATTCGCAGCCAGAAAACCAGCACTGCAAAGTATTTTGAGCAAAACACTACAAGAAGAGGAAATGAAAAACAGCACCCAAAACCAACAGTGGGAGATAACTCAGTAAAGGGGGGGAAAATAATCAAAGAGGAAAAACAAGTCAAATTAAAATAAATAAATAAATAAACAAACAAACAAACAAACAAACATGACTGGAAGTACAAACCATATATCATAGTAACCCTAAACGTTAATGGCTTAAACTCACCAATTAAGCGACATAGGCTAGTAACCTGGATAAAAAAAACCAGATCCAACAATATGCTGCCTTCAGGAGACTCATATGATAGGAAAACACATACACAGGCTGAAGGTGAAAGGTTGGGAAAAATCATATCCAATAAAATCAATTTCAAACCTTAGTTAATCAAAAGGGATAAAGAAGGACACTATATACTGTCAAAAGGAACCATTCACCAACAAGACATAACAGTTATCAATATGTATGCATCAAATAATGGTGCTGCAACGTTCATAAAACAAACTCTCCTCAAGTTCAAGAATCAAATAGACCACAACAAAATAATTATGGGTGACTTCAACACACCTCTCTCACCATTGGACAGATCCTCCAAACAAAAGTTGAGTAAAGAAACTATAGAACTCAATAACACAATCAATAACCTAGACTTAACTGACATATATAGAATATATCAACAATCATCAAGTGGATACACGTTCTTCTCAGCAGCACATGGATCCTTCTCAAAGATAGACCATATATTATGCCATAGGGCAACTCTTAGTAAATATAAAGGTGTGGAGATAATACCATGCATCTTATCTGATCATAATGGAATGAAACTGGAAATTAATGATAAAAGAAGGAAGGAAAAATCCTGCATCACCTGGAAAATGAACAATATGTTACCGAATGATCAATCAGTTACAGAAGACATAAACAAGGAAATCAAAAAATTCTTAGAGATAAATGAAAATACAGACACAACATATCGGAATCTATGGGACACAATGAAAGCAGTTTTAAGAAGGAAATTCATTGCCTGGAGTTCATTCCTCAAGAAAAGAAAAAATCAACAAATAAATGAGCTCACACTTCATCTCAAAACCCTAGAAAAGGAAGAGCAAAACAACAGCAAATGTAGCAGAAGGCAAGAAATAATTAAAATCAGAGCAGAAATCAATGAAATTGAAACAAAAGAAACTATTGAAAAAATTGACAAAACTAAAAGTTGGTTCTTTGAAAAAATAAATAAGATCTACAGACCCTTAGCCATGCTAATGAAGAGAAGGAGAGAAAGAACTCAAATTACTAACATACGGGATGAAAAAGGCAATATCACAACAGACACTACAGAAATACAGAAGATAATTGGAAATTATTTTGAAACCCTATATTCTAATAAAATAGAAGATAGTTAAGACATCGATAAATTTCTTAAGTCATATAATTTTCCCAGATTGAGTCAGGAGGGTACACACAATTTAAACAGACCAATAACAATGGAGGAAATAGAAGAAGCCATCAAAAGACTACCAACCAAGAAAAGCCCAGGACCAGATAGAGTTTTACAAAACCTTTAAAGAAGAATTAACACTGATACTTTTCAAGTTATTTCAGGAAATAGAAAAAAAGGGAGTTCTTCCAAATTCATTCTATGAGGCCAATATCACCCTGATCCTGAAACCAGACAAAGACACTTCAAAGAAAGAAAACTACAGACCAATATCTCTAATGAACCTAGATGCAAAAATCCTCAATAAAATTCTGGCAAATCGATATAAAAACATATCAAAAAAATTGTGCACCATGATCAAGTAGGATTCATCCCTGGGATTCAAGGCTGGTTCAATATACGGAAATCAATAAATGTTATTCACCACATCAATAGACTTAAAGATAAGAACCATATGATCATCTTGATAGACACAGAAAAAGCATTCAACAAAGTATAGCATCCCTTTATGTTCAAAACACTAGAAAAACTAGGGATAACAAGAACTTACCTCAACATTGTAAAAGCTATCTATGCTAAGCCTCAGGCTAGCATCATTCTAAATGGAGAAAAATTGAAGACATTCCCTCTAAAATCTGGAACAAGACACGGATGCTCTCTCTCACCACTTCTATTCAATATAGTTGTTGAAATACTGGCCAGAGCAATTAGACAGACAAAAGAAATTAAAGGCATAAAAATAGGAAAAAAAGAACTTAAATTATCACTATTTGCAGGTGACATGATTCAATACCTAGCAGACCCAAAAGGGTCTACAAAGAAACTACTAGAGCTAATAAATGAATTCAGCAAAGTGGCAGGATATAAAATCAACAGGCATAAATCAAAGGCATTCCTGTATATCAGCGACAAATCTTCTGAAATGGAAATGAGGACAACCACCCCATTCACAATATCCTCAAAAAAATAAAATACTTGGGAATCAAACTAACATTTATACAATAGAAACTACAGAACCCTAAAGAGAGAAATAGAAGAAGATCTTAGAAGATGGAAAAATATACCCTGTTCATGGATACACAGAACTAACATCATCAAAAGGGCGATTTTACCAAAAGTTCTCTATAGGTTTAATGCAATGCCAATCAAAATCCCAATGCCATTTCTTGTAGAAATAGATAAAGTAATCATGAAATTCATATGGAAAAATAAAAGACCTAGAATAGCAAAAGCAATTCTAAGCAGGAAGAGTTAAGCAGGTGGTATAGCGATACCAGACTTCAAACTATACTACAGAGCAATAGTAACAAAAACAGCATGGTACTGGTACCAAAACAGGCGGGTGGACCAATGGTACAGAATAGAGGACACAGAAACCAATCCACAAAATTACAACTATCTAATATTTGACAAAGGAGCTAAAAGCATGCAATGGAGGAAGGATAGCCTCTTCAACAAATGGTGCTGGGGAAACTGGAAATCCATATGCAACAAAATGAATCTGAATCCCTTTCTCTCGCCATGCACAAAAGTTAATTCAAAATGGATCAAGGAGCTTGATATCAAAACAGAGACTCTGCGTCTGATAGAAGAAAAAGTTGGCTCCGATCTACATATTGTGGGGTTGGGCTCCAAATTCCTTAATAGGACACCCATAGCACAAGAGTTAAAAACAAGAATCAACAAATGGGACTTACTCAAACTAAAAAGTTTTTTCTCAGCAAAAGAAACAATAAGAGAGGTAAATAGGGAGCCTACATCCTGGGAACAAATTTTTACTCCTCACACTTCAGATAGAGCCCTAATATCCAGAGTATACAAGAACTCAAAAAATTAAACAATAAGAAAACAAATAACCCAATCAACAAATGGGCCAAGGACCTGAACAGACACTTCTCAGAGGAGGACATACAATCAATCAACAAGTACATGAAAAAATGCTCACCATCTCTAGCAGTCAGAGAAATGCAAATTAAAACCATGCTAAGATACCATCTCACTCCAGTAAGATTGGCAGCCATTATGAAGTCAAACAACAACAAGTGCTGGCGAGGATGTGGGGAAAAGGGTACACTTGTACATTGCTGGTGGGACTTCAAATTGGTGTGGCCAATTTGGAAAGCAGTATCGAGATTCCTTGGAAAGCTGGGAATGGAACCACCATCTGACCCAGCTATTGCCCTTCTCGGACTATTCCCTAAAGACCTTAAAAGAGCGTACTATAGGGATACTGCTACATCAATGTTCATAGCAGCACTATTCACAATAGCTAGACTGTGGAACCAACCTAGATGCCCTTCAATAGATGAATGGATAAAAAAAATGTGGCATTTATACACAATGGATTATTACTCAGCACTAAAAAATGACAAAATCATGGCATTTGCAGGGAAATGGATGGCATTAGAGTAGATTATGCTAAGTGAAGCTAGCCAATCCCTAAAAAACAAATGCCAAATGTCTTCTTTGATATAAGGAGAGCAGCTAAGAACAGAGCAGGGAGGAAGAACATGAGAAGAAGATTAACATTAAACAGGGAAGAGAGGTGGGAGGGAAAGGGAGAGAGAAGGGAAATTGCATGGAAATGGAAGGAGATCCTCTTTGTTATACAAAATTACATTTAAGAGGAAGTGAGGGGAAAGGGAAAAAAAGGGAGAGAAATGAATTACAGTAGATGGGGTAGAGAGAGAAGATGGGAGGGTAGGGGAGGGGAGGGGGGATAGTAGAGGATAGGAAAGGCAGCAGAATACAACAGACATTAGTATGGCAGTATGTTAAAACGTGGATGTGTAACTGATGTGATTCTGCAATCTGTATACGGGGTAAAAATGGGAGTTCACAACCCACTTGAATCAAATGTATGAAATATGATTTGTCAAGAGCTTTGTAATGTTTTGAACAACTAATAATAATAATAAAAAAGAAAGTGGAGAAACAATCCTTATACATTGCTGGTAGGACTATAAAATAGTATAACCACTCTGGAAAATAGGTTGGCAGTTTCTAAACTAAGCATTCAACCACTTTTGCATTCTCAGGCATTTACTTATCTCAAAGAAATGAAAAATATATTCCCACAAAAACCTGTACACAGAAATTCACAGCAGCTTTAATCATAATTACTGAAACCTGGAAGCAACACAAATATTCTCAGCAAGTACACAGTAAAACTATGCCACCTGTATACTATGGAAAACTAGACAGCAAGAAAAAGAACGAGCTATTGATACATGCAATAACTTGAATCCATCTCCAGAGAATTATGCAGAGTCAAAGAGCCCATCTCAAAAGATGACAAATTGTATGATTCCATTTAGATACCATTCTTAAAATGACAATGTTATAGAAATGAAGAACAGATTAGTTGTTTCCAGAGATCAGAAATGGGGAGGGGATGGAGGAGCGGGTGTGGTTATAAGAGAATGACACCAAGCTTCTTTGTGGTGATGAAGACATCTGTATCTGGATTATATCAATGTCAATACCCTAGGTGTTATATCTGCAAAATGTTAACACTCAGTGAAACTAGATAAAGGGTACAGAGTATCATTATGTATTATTTCTTACAACTGAATTTGAACCTACAATTTTCTTATAATTAAAATTTTATATTTTTCATAGTTTTTTTCATAGCATTGTTCTGAGAGATATTACCCATTCCTATTTTGACCAGTAGTTCAATTCCTATTTATCTAACCTAAGCACATTTAAATTCTAAATATTCTGTTCCTCTGGTCACAATGAAGGAAAGTCAATGCGTTATGACTACACAATTGTTAAAATTAATATTTATTACAAATAAATTTTACATAATGGCTGCTAATCATTTACCTTATTGCACTAATCAAAACTTTGTATGTCTTTGTTGGGAACTGGATTTTGGTGAACACTGAATTCTTTATTAGAATGCCCACTGAAAAGATAAACAACTGAATGGGTGAAGAAAGATGATAGAATCATTAGCTTCAGTCATGAATAGAGGAAAAGGGCAAAAGAGAGAAAAAAGAAATGTAAAATGAGGTGAGATGAAAAACAAAGAAAAAAATACATATAAAATCAGGGTTAGACCTTTACTTATAAAAAGGTTGGTTTCCTTGGGGCTTAAGAAATTATTATGAAGGTACAAGTCATTATTCAAGAAATGAAACTGACTGGGTCATTTGCTCTTCATGCTTTGCTTTGTTTCAAGAGTTAGATAGACAGGAATTCATATAATAATATAATTAAACACATACATATGAACACATCCAGAAAGCACTGGCCCATGGCAAAAATAATAATTATGACTTGACTTCTACTTCTCACCCCAGAAAATATATCTATCTGGCTAAGAAAATGCCCAGAAAACTAGTGGCTTCTGCATATATTTGGGTTGAGTTTTTGTTTGTTTGCTTATTTTGCCAAAAGTTCAGGGTTAGAGCTATCAAAATTAAATCAGTGAGCTATTCTTCACAAAAAAATGAACTTTTGGATGCAAGCTAATTGATAGTTTCTACAATCACATATCTCTAAATTCAGGGCAATTTTATTTATTGTTTCTTATTTAATTAGCATACTCTTGAGAAATTAGTTGCCCTTTTGATATCATTGAAGGCCAGTAACACAGGGCTCAACAGTAGAATGCTCGCCCAACATGTGGGAGGTCCTGGGTTCATCCTCAGCACCACATAAAAAGAAATAAGTAAAATAATTGTGTCCAACTACAACTAAAAAAAATAAATATTTTTTAAAAGGCCAGTAGCACATTATTATTGATAAATCAATATCTGCTCACTTGACAGAACTGTGAGCAGGCTTATTCATTAATCAACAGGTTGAAACTGGTGTATGGATTATGGAGATTTGCCAAGGCATAGAGCAAGATTAATTAATCAGGATACAATAATCTGATCATATGATTTTTTAGTCAGAGTTAATCTAATTAATTAGAAAATTATAGTGGAAACCCAGGGCATTTCTGGGAATTGGTGGTCATCTGGAACTAAGAACTTCAGCTTTGTTTTAGCTCCTTTGTCCCTCGTCAATAATCCCAACTGCCATTAATCCCTCCAGAACTCTATTGTTGGCATGGTTTCTGCAATCCTTCTCCAAACCCTCCACTGCAACCATCTCCTTGCCATTTGATATTGACTTGGAGATCCTGAAAGAGAATGGCTGTTGTTGGAAGTTAAGAAGAAATATAAGTAGTTCTGGGCTGTGATGAATCTATATAGAATTAATTTCCCTAAACCCACATGATTAGATATAACTATTACAGGTATAATGATTATATTCCCCTTTCAACCCAAAGAATAACTATGACCTTAAATCAAAGTATAATATTTATTTTACTACTATTGACTTTTTCTAATGAACACTTAGAAACTATTGCTAAATAAATCAAAAATACAAAATCAGTATTTAATGAATACCATGAAACATACAAAAGTGATTCCTTCACTCAAAAGAAAAGGTAGGTACAGAAACAAAGTTAAAACATGTGTTGGGTAAATAACAATAGAAGGAACCTATATAGCAGTCCTTGGTTGACTGCCAAAGAGCTGTTCAATCAGAAAAAAGTAAAGATGCTCACAACAATGTTCAAAATTGTACTGATAGTTTGAAGAACCCTATGTCTTATTTTGTTGAGATAGAAGACTTTGGAAGGTTTTAATAGAAGAGGAAGAATTTGAGTTGGCTTGTAAAGAATAGCAGAATTTTTTTTCCTTTTTTTATATTTTTTTATTTGTTTTAATTAGTTACACATGACAGTACAATGACCTTGACATACCATACATTTGAATCAGATGGGATATAATTTCTAATTTTTCTGAATGTACAGGTTGCAGAATCACATTGGTCATGCAGATATATATATATATATATATATATATATATATATATACACACACACACACACACACACACACACACACACACATACAGTAATAATAATGTCTGTTTCATTCTACTATCCTTCCTATCCCCCCCATCTCCTCCCCTCCACTCCCACCTAATCTAAAGAATAGCAGAATTTAGAGAGCATCCAAACAACCTAGAGCAGTGCAGTGTGAGCTCCTGATAACAGAGCTAACCAGTCTGGGTGACAGAGAGTTTGTGAAGAAAAATGAATGGGGGAGGGGGGATTAAGCCAAAGACATTGACTTCAAGATGGCATCAGAAGCCTACTTACTTAACTCTTATCTCAAATATAAAAATATTGTAGAATCTTTGCCAACTCTGGAACTTAATATGGTATTTACTAGAATTCAGAAACTTCTAAAAAATGCTACAAGATAAGTATAACTAGAATCAAACTGAAGAAAGGCCCAACCATTTCAGGGAATAGGGAGTTGAATTCCTCAGAGGGAACAAAATTATATATCCCTGCAAATTCTGAGTCATAGGGTTGTATGAAGGGTCACAGCGGCTAAACATCAATTCCGAGACGTCTGGAAAAGTAGGAAGAAATAAAGCACTACAATATGCTCTCCATTCCAGCTAACACTAAGATGGGCTATGTGTCAAGACTAAAGAGATTGGGGTCATTCTATTAATTGAATTCCTCTGAAGTGGAACACTGACATTCCTCTTAGGAAAATGTATAGATAAGCCTTAAGTTATAAGGTGAGTTCGCTCCATGGGCCTTGTTATTGTCTAGGTCAAGGAGAAGAGGAGGGTCTCCTTTGCTTTAGGGGAAAGAAACTGAAGTTCCCAGGAGAAATTAGGGTAGATGAGGAAAGAGAATCCTTAAAGCTGGGAACAGACACTCCCTTAGAGATGTGGTAGCCTAAACAGACTTTTGGGAAGAACAAGAATATCCAGGAGATGGATTACTCATTGTGGGGGCCTGCAACATAAAGTCCTACACATGAATACTCACCTCCCTGATGAAATCTTCAGGTAATTCTAGGAGGCTCTTGGATTCTTTTTGTCTAAGTAAATTACTTTGAGTGATAATAACTTCTTCATTCAAACTGATATGTGTGACAGGAGTTGGGGGAAGGTGAACAGAAGATTCATGTTTTTATTTTTTTATTTTATAGTTTTGCACCACAGTTATTTTTTTAAATACATTTATTTATTTATTTATTTGGTGCTGAGGATCAAACCCAGAATCTCACCTGTGCAAGGCAAGTGCTCTATCACTGAGCCACAACCCCAGTCCCAGATTCATGTCTTGATACAAAAGCCAGGTACATCATAAGAACCTGGGATTAGTTTCAGGTGAAAAAAATCATGGGAAGACTTCTTAACTTTTCTAGGATGTGTTCAGACAAAATAATTCAACAATGGCAAGATTACTGTGGGAAGGTGTTAGACCATAATGCAAAGAAAAGACTACTTACTCCAATTGAAATCAAATTAAAGCAAGCTTATAATTCTGACTGGCCCAGGCTGATTCTCCTGAAAAACTCGGGAACAGAAGACAGCCCAGCAGCTCTCTAGGAGTACAGCTTTATAGCACAGAAAGTTTCACAAAAGGAAGGTGTCTTGATAACTTACAGATAACAAATTTTTTTATATTTAATATTGCATTCAAGAGAAATAGAAATAATGAGCAGAAAATTTTAAATTACAATTGAAAAAGTTAAAATGAATGTTTAGTTGGCAAGTCTTGCCAGATAACAAATTTTGACAAGCATAACACAAAGGTTAGTTAATATTTTAGCTGGTCCCGATGTCAGAATTTATTAAGGCGCCATTAGAGCTTCAGAGAGGGTCATTATCTGGCCAGGGAGAGCCAGAATTTATGAGGCTCCACTAAAGTTTTGGAAAGGGTTGTTATCTGGTCAGGGAAAGCCTGGCATGGGTGAGTTCAAGGCATGGGCAGGCATTCCAAGCAAGTTTAGAAATCACAGTGATTTATAGTAAAGATGAAATGAACCTTTCATGCCTTTGTGGCTGCCGCAGTCTGGCTGGGCAAAATAACCGGGAGGTGACAAGCAACTTGAAGGTTGAAGCGGTAACTGAGAGGGAACTCAAGGTAGTGGGCACCCAAGTTAGCAGGAGCCCCTTTATTGCGGAGCAGCAGAGGTATATATACCTAACTGATTACACACAGCTTGACTCAATTAGCATCATCCAGATACAGCAGTCAGCCAATAAGGAATCCCCACCATCTTAATGGCTCGGTGGTGTTGCTTCACAAACCACTCCTCCTGGCAAACTGCCAGGCACCATCTTGACTTGATTTGTGGTCCCCAACATGTGGCGAGATGGCTCCCAATCTTAAGAGGGAATTAGGCTAGGTTTATCAGAAGGCAGGAGAGGGTTGTAAGCAATTGACATCTATGATATACCACGTGAAGGGGTGAATTTGAATCAAATTCAAAAAACTTTCCACCTTCCAAAGATTATAAAAAGAACATACTTGCAAGGTGTGGTGGCAGTTGCCTGTGTAATCCCAGCAATTCAGGAGGCTGAGGCAGAAAAATCATAAGTTTGAAGCCAGCCTCAGCAACTTAGCAAAGCCCTAAGCAACTTAGTGAGAACCTGTCTCAAAAAATTTTTTTAAATTATTTTTCAAAAAAGCTAGGGATGTGGCTTACTCATTAAGTGCCCTGAGTTTAATCCCTGGTGCCACACACACACACACAAACACACACACACACAAATAGAATGTGAGTTAAAAAACAAAGCAGACACTAAACCTCATGAGACCTAGATAAATGACCCAGCACTAATAAAGAGCAAGAAATAGCCCAATACACTTCAGCACAATAATGGGTCCATTATTTCTAAAGGCAGAGCCAGAGTAGTTTCTTTACCTAAACTATTATTTATTAAAAATTGCCTTTTAGACAGACGAGTAGTTGATGGTTTGGCAGTTCTGCTGACTTGAATACTACCCTAGAATTGAACCACGTTCACCTTCCCTGAACTCCAGCCCATTCTTCTGACTAAAAACTTGTGTAGAGACAAACATCATCTTTTCCAGGAAGTTCATGGAGATGCAAGATGTACTCAGGCAGGTACTAAGACAGAAGATTTCTTCCTGTGGATTCAGTTTCTTGAGGGAGAATAAGGCATTATCCAAATAAGAACTTTAAAGAAGGGAGTAGATGAAACCCAGTGCAAGAGTGTGAGGATTAAAGAGTCAGAGAATGAAGACCAAATCTTTGCACAGCTCTATAGAAAAGCAAAAGCCAAGCCCTGAGAAGTGAAAAGAAGAAAAATAATAATGTCTGGAAAATATTTGACACCACAACAAAGTTCCCTGCTTTATGTCTGATTGTGACCTGAGCTTCTGCCAACAGATCCAAATAAAGCAAAAACAACTTTCTCCAATTCAGAGAGGCCAGTAACTTAACTGACGGTATGGAGAACACAAAGTTTGAACCTACAATCAACTTCAGAAAACTAAATGTGGGTACAAAAGGGAAAGCCCTTGTTCCCACCTCACATAATATGCCAGCTGGGGTGTTGCCATGGTAGGTTCACAATGAGGGTGGTCAGGCAGTTAGAGCCATAGACAGAGCCTCTGCTGATCTTTTCTGCCACAATAAACATCGAAAGCAGCTTGGCTCAGCTGTGAAGTTGTGGGCTGTTGTACTGCCTTGAGCTACAGCTGTTTTGAAGTTTCTTACAGTCCAATAGAAATAAAAGTGACAAAATAAAACCACACAAAAAAAGACAGGTGATACTTGAATCTCTGAATTGCAAATTCTAACATTGGAAACTACAGGCAAATTTACCTGTAAGATTAAGCTAACAAGGTGCTATAATTTGGGTCTGGAATATACCCCAAAAGACTACATGTTAAAGGTTTGGCTCTTAGCTTGGTGCTATTGAGAGATGATGGAACCTTTAAAAGGTGGGGCCTAGTAAGAGATCTTTAGGTTATTGGAGGTGTGCCTTTGAAGGGGATGTAAGGACTGCACCAGCCTCTCTTTTGCTCCCTTGTCATGGGAGCACTATAATGAAGGACTTTTCCATTCCAATCCTCTTTTTGGAGCAAAAAAATCTTGACCAGAAGCATCCTCAAGCCATCTGACTTCCATCATTGTCTGAGTGGTCATAGCTTAGCTCCATGTTCACCCATAAACAAAGAAAACAGGACCAGTGTGATTTACATGGAGTAGCCTACCCACTATAGCAATTAGCATATCATAATTGGTAAGGGAAAGTAGACTTCTGGCAAGCCACATTTTCCAGGTACAGGGTAATGTGCCCATTAGAAATTCATTCAGCTGCAAGTAGCAGGAAGCATAGGTATTAGCAGGGGAGGTATTCATAAGCCCACGTAATTAGAAGTCATGTAGTTCCTTTCCCTCTTTCTGCTTTGCCATCCCTAGCCTGTTAGTCTTTACCCTTGACTTTTCCTGTACCTCTGACATAACATTTGCATCACATTTGCATTCAGGGAATTTAGCAAGGATGAAGAAGAAAGGGCAAAGAAGTAATGAGCTTTTTTTGGAAAGCTTTTGCCTTTCTATTCAGAAAAGGACTCTGACTCCAGGGACTTGTGTTTACATCTTGCTGGTCAGAACCATGCCCCATGCCAGGACTATCTACAGGTGAGTAGAGAGGCAGACCTGCGACCAACCGGCAGAACAGGCCCAGGGGCCCGCCGGCGTGGTAGACACATCACCCCAATTGCAGGAGGGGCTGAGCCGCCGCCTGCGCCTGCAAGGTAGGCAGACCTGCGACCGACTGGGAGAATAGGCACAGCGGCCCGCCGGCATGGTAGACACATCACCCCAATTGGAGGAAGAGCCCAGCTGCCACCTGAAAGGTAGGCAGACCGCGTGTCCTGAAGAAGGGTCCCAGCGGCCCGCCAGCCTAGTTGAAAGAACACCCCAATTGGAGGAGGGGCACAGCTGCCGTCTGCGCCTGCAAGGTAGGCAGACCTGCAACCTGAAGAACAGGCCCAGCGGCCCGCCAGCGTGGTAGACAGATCACCCCTATTGGAGGAGGGGCCCAGACATTGCCCGCAAGGTAGGCAGACCACGCAACCCGGAGAAGGGGCCCAGCGGCCCGCCAGCGTGATAGACAGATCACCCCAATTGGAGGAGGAGCACAGCCGCCACCCGCACCTGCAAGGGAGACTTTGCAACTATACAAGAGCAATATAAATATATAGGGGGGAAATTCAATAACACAACAGTTTCACCAAGCAGAAAGAAACACAAGCAGTATGAAAAGACAAGGAAAGAAAGGACCACAAGCAATGCAGTTCAACTCAACTTTAGAAGAGGTAATAGCTGCAGCAGATGGAATGTCAGATAAAGAATTCAGGATATACATGCTTCAGATGATTTGGAGTCTCAAGGAAGACATTAGACAGCAAAATCAGACAATGAAAGATCACTTCGACAATGAATTACATAAACAAATCCAAGAAGCAAAAGATCAACTATACAGGGAGATAGAGGTTATAAAAAACAAACAAACAGAAATCCTAGAAATGCAGGAAGCAATAAACCAACTTAAAAACTCAAATGAGAATACTACCAGCAGAGTAGAACACTTAGAAGATAGAACATCAGACAATGAAGACAAAGTATTTCAACTTGAAAAGAACATAGACAGCTCAGCGAGACTGTTAAGAAACCATGAGCAGAACATCCAAGAAATATGGGATAACATAAAGAGACCAAACTTAAGAGTCATTGGGATACAGGAAGGTATAGAGGTCCAAACCAAAGGAATAAGCAATGTGTTCAACGAAATAATACGAGAAAACTTCCCAGACTTGAAGAATGAGACAGAATCCCAAATCCTAGAAGCCTACAGGAAACCGAATGTGCAAAATCATAAGAGATCCACACCTAGACACATTATAATGAAGATGCCCAACATACAGAATAAGGAGAGAATTTTAAAAGCTACAAGAGAAAGGAAGCAGATTACATTTAGGGGTAAACCAATCAGGATAACAGCTGATCTTTCAACACAGACTCTGAAAGCTAGAAGATCCTGGAACAACATATTTCAAACGCTGAAAGAAAATGGGTTCCAACCAAGAATTGTGTATCCAGCGAAATTAAGCTTCAGGATGGAAGATGAAATTAAAACCTTCCTTGATAAACAAAAGTTAAAAGAATTTGCAGCTAGAAAACCATCTCTTCAAAACATCCTCGGCAAAACATTACAGGAAGAGGAAATGGAAAATAACAATGAAAACCAACAGTGGGAGGTAGTACAGTAAAGGGAAAAAATAATCAAGGAGGAAAAACAAACCATGTTAAGTAACATAAATAAACAAATATGGCTGGAAGAACAATCCATATCTCAATAATAACCCTAAATGTTAATGGCTTAAACTCACCAATTAAGAGACACAGGCTAGAAGAATGGATCAAAAAAAAAAAAAAAGATCCAACAATATGCTGCCTATAGGAGATGCATTTGATAGGAAAAGACATACATAGACTGAAAGTGAAAGGTTGGGAAAAATCGTATCACTCATATGGACTTCGGAAACAAGCAGGAGTGTCCATACTCACATCAAATAAAATAGATTTCAAGCCAAAGTTAATCAAAAGGGATAAAGAGGGACATTACATACTGCTCAAGGGAACCATACACCAACAAGACATAACAATCATAAATATATACGTCCCAAACAATGGTGCAGCTATGTTCATCAAACAAACTCTTCTCAAGTTCAAGAGTCTAATAGACCACCATACAATAATTATGGGAAACTTCAACACACCTCTCTCACCACTGGACAGATCTTCCAAACAAAAGTTGAATAAAGAAACTATAGAACTCAATAATACAATTAATAACCTAGACTTAATTGACATGTATAGAATATACCACCCAACATCAAGCAGTTACACTTTTTTCTCAGCAGCACATGGATCCTTCTCAAAAATAGATCATATATTATGTCACAGGGCAACTCTTAGACATTATAAAGGTGTGGAGATAATATCATGCATCTTATCTGATCATTAGACCATGGAAACATGAAGATTTAAACACATATATTAAATTATGTAGAGACATTAATGAACAAGAGCAAGTCGTGGCAGTTGCAGTAAAACAGGCTTTAGATGCCAGGCCAAGAACATGCTACAATTGTGAACAAACAGGACATTTTAAAAGGAATTGCCCCATAGGAGGAGGGTTTAACAAAACTAGGTATCAAAGGAGTAGAATACCGGGTATTTGCCCACGATGCCGTAGAGGGAGACATTGGGCTAATGAATGCCATTCTCAAACCACCATAGAGGGTACTCCATTATCAAAAAATGATCAAGGACCAGGTGTTTATCCACGATATCATGGAGAAAGGCATCGGGCTCCATTGCCAAAAAATGGACAGGGGGGCCCAATGCTCTGGGGCCCAAAACCACAAATATACAGAGCACTGGAGGAACCCAGCAACCCCATCAGGGTAGTGCCCAGGACAGATTGTCCATCAGATCCCTCATCATACAAACCAGAGGGAGCGCAGGGTTGGACATCTGCGTCTCCGCCAGAGCAGTACTAACTCCAGAGATGGGAGTTCAAATCATTCCCACAGGGGTAAAAGGACCTCTTCCCAAAGGAACAGTAGGCTTATTATTGGGACGCAGCTTTTCTAATCTAAAAGGGCTTATGATAAGTCCTGGGGTAATTGATCCCGATTATGAAGGTGAAATAAAAATTATAGCCAGTTCTCCAAAGGGTATATCAGTAATTTCACCAGGAGATAGAATAGCACAGTTACTAATAATACCCAGCCTACATGATAAATTTTCCAGTCATACTGTAGAAAGAGGTTCCAAGGGATTAGGCTCCACAGGTGTAGATTGGGCTATGCTTTCTTTAAATTTAGATTCTCACCCCATGCTAAAACTAAATATTCAAGGACATGAATTTAATGGGCTACTGGATACAGGTGCAGACCTTAGCATCGTCTCTCGTCAAGAATGGCCAAAACATTGGCCATTACAACAAGCCACTCAAACTCTTCGAGGCCTAGGAGTGGCGACTAATCCCCATAGAAGTGCAATGGTATTAGATTGGAAGGATCCTGAAGGATGTGAAGGAACTATACAGCCATATGTATTGGATCATCTTCCCGTAAATTTATGGGGACAAGATGTCCTAGATCAATTAGGTTTGACATTAACAAATAACATCAACCAAAATGCACCCACTATTATGACTAGACAAGGTTTTAGGAAAGGAAAAAGATTAGAAAAACAAGAACAAGGTATAGCAGCACCAATACAATAAAGGAGAGGCTTGTGGGAAGCCGGTGGTGGCAGTTGGGCTCTGAGGGTTTTTCCTGAGGAGCTGTTTTGTTTGGCATGTGTGGTTCTAAAAATAAAGTTTGTTTTTTTTTTGACAAGTGGCTCCTGAATTGTGCCCAGCCAGACTGCGGCAGTACAGCATCCCTTTATGTTCAAAACTCTAGAAAAACTAGGGATAACAGGAACATACCTCAATATTGTAAAAGCTATCTATGCTAAGCCTCAGGCTAGCATCCCTTCTGAACGAAGGAAAAATTGAAGGCATTCCCTCTAAAATAAGGAACAAGACAGGGATGCCTTCTCTTACCACTTCTGTTCAACATAGTTCTCGAAACACTGGCCAGAGCAATTAGACAGACGAAAGAAATTAAAGGCATAAAAATAGGAAAAGAAGAACTTAAATTATCACTGTTTGCAGGTGACATGATTGATACCTAGCAGACCCAAAAGGGTCTACAAAGAAACTATTAGAGCTAATAAATGAATTTAGCAAAGTGGCAGGATATAAAATCAACACGCATAAATCAAAGGCATTCCTGTATATCAGCAACAAATCTTCTGAAATGGAAATGAGAACAACCACTCCATTCACAATATCCTCAAAAAAAAAATAAAATACTTGGGAATCAACCTAACAAAAGAGGTGAAAGATTTATACAATGAAAACTACAGAACCCTAAAGAGAGAAATAGAAGATCTTAGAAGATGGAAAAATATACCCTGTTCATGGATATACAGAACTAACATCATCAAAATGGTGATATTACCAAAAGTTCTCTATAGGTTTAATGCAATGCCAATCAAAATCCCAATGCCATTTCTTGTAGAAATAGATAAAGCAGTCATGAAATTCATATGGAAAAATAAACGACCCAGAATAGCAAAAACAATGCTAAGCAGGAAGTGTGAATCAGGCGGTATAGCAATACCAGACTTCAAACTATACTACAGAGCAATAGTAACAAAAAAGGCATGGTACTGGTACCAAAACAGGCGGGTGGACCAATGGTACAGAATAGAGGACACAGAAACCAATCCACAAAACTGCAACTACCTTATATTTGATAAAGGGGCTAAAAGCATGCAATGGAGGAAGGATAGCATCTTCAACAAATGGTGCTGGGAAAACTGGAAATCCATATGCAACAAAATGAAACTGAATCCCTTTCTCTCGCCATGCACAAAAGTTAATTCAAAATGGATCAAGGAGCTTGATATCAAATCAGAGACACGGCGTCTGATAGAAGAAAAAGTTGGCTCCGATCTACATATTGTGGGGTCGGGCTCCAAATTCCTAAACAGGACACCCATAGCACAAGAGTTAATAACTAAGATCAACAAATGGGACTTACTCAAACTAAAAAGTTTTTTCTCAGCAAAAGAAACAATAAGAGAGGTAAATAGGGAGCCTACATCCTGGGAACAAATTTTTACTCCTCACACTTCAGATAGAGCCCTAATATCCAGAGTATACAAGAACTCAAAAAATTAAACAATAAGAAAACAAATAACCCAATCAACAAATGGGCCAAGGACCTGAACAGACACTTCTCAGAGGAGGACATACAATCAATCAACAAGTACATGAAAAAATGCTCACCATCTCTAGCAGTCAGAGAAATGCAAATCAAAACCACCCTAAGATACCATCTCACTCCAGTAAGATTGGCAGCCATTATGAAGTCAAACAACAACAAGTGCTGGCGAAGATGTGGGGAAAAGGGTACACTTGTACATTGCTGGTGGGACTTCAAATTGGTGTGGCTAATTTGGAAAGCAGTATGGAGATTTCTTGGAAAGCTGGGAATGGAACCACCATTTGACCCAGCTATTCCCCTTCTCGGTCTATTTCCTAAAGACCTAAAAAGAGCATACTACAGGGACACTGCTACATCGATGTTCATAGCAGCACAATTCACAATAGCAAGACTGTGGAACCAACCTAGATGCCCTTCAATAGACGAATGGATTAAAAAAATGTGGCATTTATACACAATGGATTATTACTCAGCACTAAAAAATGACAAAATCATGGAATTTGCAGGGAAATGGATGGCGTTAGAGCAGATTATGCTAAGTGAAGCTAGCCAATCCCTAATAAAACAAATGCCAAATGTCTTCTCTGATATAAGGAGAGTAACTAAGAACAGATTATGGAGGAACAGCATGAGAAGAAGATTAACATTAAACAGGGACGAGAGGTGGAAGGGAAAGGGAGAGAGAAGGGAAATTGCATGGAAATGGAAGGAGACCCTCATGGTTATACAAAATTACATACAAGAGGAAGTGAGGGGAAAGGGGAAAAAAAACAAGGGGGAGAAATGAATTACAGTAGATGGGGTAGAGAGAGAAGATGGGAGGGGAGGGGAATGGAGGGGGGATAGTAGAGGATAGGAAAGGCAGCAGAATACAACAGACACTAGTATGGTAATATGTAACTCAGTGGATGTATAACCGATGTGATTCTGCAATCTGTATACGGGGTAAAAATGCGGGTTCATAACGCACTTAAATCAAAGTGTGAAATATGATATGTCAAGAACTATGTAATGTTTTGAACAACCAACAATAAAAATTTAAAAAAAAGAAGAAGAAACACCAATGGCAAAAAAATAAATAAATAAATATTTTTTTAAAAAAAAGGTGAGTAGAAAATTGAGCAATTGTGCTGCATAGTTTGCTGCAATCAACAAAATCTGAGTTCAGTGACTAGAGAAAAATGGAAGAGATGGATATCTGATATGCAAATAGCAGCATCTGCCAGACACAATAAAAATAAAAAAGTCTGGCACTTTTAAAAATCAAATCCCTTGCAAATTTAAAAAGCAGTCTTCTTATAAATCCTTGGATGTAAGAGAAAGCAAGAACTGTAATACTATCTACATCGATCACAATAATAACAATACATAGCAAAGCACAGAAAAATAATCCCCAAATACCCAGAAAAGAAAATGATTTTGAGCTTTAAATATTTTTAAAATTACATTTTTACAAAAAAAATCAACTAATTGAAGAAACTAGAAAAAAATAAATGAAAGCAGGAAGTGAGAATTACTTATTAAAAAGTAAAATTAACTAATTATGAAATTAAAAAAAAGATTGACAAGCAAATATTAAGACTGTCCCTTGAGAAGATCTATAAGAGACACAAACTGTTGGCAAGTCTAACCAAGACCGAAAAGGAGAAAATGAAAATATAAAAACAAAGAATGGAATCAAATAACAGATAAAAAGTAAAAAATTTCAACTACAAAACAATACCATTGTGTGGTTTTTACAATAAGTGAGACATTGTTATGATAAATAAGATTATTTTGATCAAATTAATAATTTCTATGCAGATATACATTACCACATTCAGCTCTAGAAGAAATTAAACTATTTGGAAAATAAACCAAATAGAAAAGTAAGAAACATACACAAAGAAGAAAATGTCTCATTTTTTAAAATATTTTTATTTTTTAGTTGTAGTTGGGCACAATACCTTTATTTTATTGATTTATTTTTATGTGGCGCTAAGGATCAAACCCAGGACCTTGCATGTCCTAGGTGAGCACTCTGCCGCTGAGCCCAACCCCCACCAGAAAATGTCTCAATTTTTAATGGAATTGTGATAGCCATATACTGAAACCTATGAAGGAGAGAAGGAAAGAAGAAAACAAGTGAATCATTCCTAAAAATATAATACAAAATAAAATATGAGACTATTAAATCTGGTTCCAACTTAAATAAATAATTTATCACTACCAGAAAAACACTGAAAAAAAAAAGTATATAATATTAGGAAAATCTATGTAGATAACTTATCATATTCACAAACCAAATATATAAAAGATATTAGATAGGTGTCAGTAAGGACACCTGATAAAATCCAACATCCATTCTGGGAAAAAATTAGAAACTGAATATGTTACAAATAGAAGGAAACTTCCTGGAAATGTAAGCAAATATTTATCAGAAGTTACTATTAAATATAATAAGTAGTGAAATGAAATTATTGCTAGAAACAAGATGAGCATATTTGATTTCACCACAATTATTCAACATTGTTCTGAAAGTTCTATTCAGTACAATTAGAAAAGAAGAATTAAGAGATATACATAGTACACAGCAATATATATCAATACCATGTTTGGCATATGATATGAGAGTCTCCCTGTAAAATCCTATAGAATCAATGAAAATTTTATATATAACAGTTATTGCTCAACAAATATATAATTTTATTACTATCATAACTAGCCAATTAAAAAATGTAAAGGGAAAGGTCCCCATTCATAATGACACAAACAGGAAAACAAAAACTACCCAGGGATAAACTTGAGATATACATGAGACCTAGATTAAGGAAACTGCAAAGCTTTACTAAGAGACATTTTTAAAAATGAAGAATAACAAGAAATAAGCTATGTTCCCTATAGAAAAATTTTAATTATGTTAGATGATTTTTCTCCCAAATTAATCTATAACATTAATGCAATCCAAGTAAAAAAAAAACTTGTTGGAATTTTACAAAATAATTCTAAATTCATTTAGATGAACCAATTATAGGAGAATATCCAGGAATTTTTTGAAAATTAGGAGAATTGCTTTACAGACATTAATATATATTACAGAGCTGCAATATTTAAAACAGCATAGTACTGACTCAGGATCTGACAGAATATAATAGAAAGTCCAAAAGAGACCCAATTTTAGAATAGTTTAGAAGGTAATATCATAAACATAGTTTTTCTTCCCCCTGTATTAGTGTTCAATAACTGAGTTAGGGACTATGGGTGCACACCTATAATCCCAGTGGTTTGGGAGGCTGAAACAAGAGGATTGAAAGTTCAAGGCCAGCCTCAGCAACTTAGTGAGGCCTCAGAAACTTAGTGATGTTATAGTTTAAGCACCGTCCCAGGTTTCATAAAATGACTTCCAGACCACTCACGTACAATCGAATCAAGCCTTTATTGAAGCATACCGCACGGCAACTGACTGGGAGCATAAAGTCTGTTCTGGATCCGCCTCAAACAATTGTAAGGGCCTTCCTTTTAAGCTTGAAAACCACAAAAGGGACATTTGGGGGTTTAGCCAACGCAAGCAAGCCAAGTTACAGAAGCAGGAGATTGCAGTCAGGTGACAGGAAGCTTAGCCAATCACAATTAGCCCATTCACCCCAATTACAGAAACAGAGCCCCATTAGATATTTCCATGTTCTTGAGGGTTTCTACAACAAAAGGAAAAACAACTTGCCCCAATCATGACCTTTCTATTTGGCATGGCTGTTTTACAAAATGGAGTTACTAAACAAAATGGAGTCACTTTGGCTTGATTATCACAGTGAGACCCTGTCTCAACATTTACAAAAGGCGGGGGGGGGGGGGGGGGGGGAGGGTAGGGATGTAATTCAATGTTTAAGCACTCCTGGGGGTTCAATCCCCAATACCAAAAAAAAAAATAGTGTTCAATAATTGGTCCTGGGGTAACTGGATAATTATTAGAAAATCCAGAGACCTTAAATACTGTATACTTCACAACTTATTCCAATATAAATTCTAGACGGACATAATTTTAAATAGCACTTCATAAATTTTTGTAATACATTTATTTTTTGTTTGTGAAGAAATCATGAATCCAATTAAAATGTAAATGTCAGACTGACATAACTGAGAGATAAACATGACTGAGCCAGTATCTTTAACTCATAAAGCAGCTTTTATAGTTTTGTAATGTTTTTAAAATACCTAACTTTTAATAAAGAAAAATACAAATTACCAATAAATCTGTACGATTAATGTTTAATCTTCATAAATAATAAAAGAAATTCAAATCATTATACAATAATAAGTGACAATTTTTTACCCGTCAGATTGACAAAAAGGCAAAAGATTGAAAGTAGGCAATGTTGGAAAGGTTACAGACAAGAACACTTTGGATACTTTGGACAATTGGAAAATATGCACACATATTCTCTAAATGGGGAATTTTGACCATACAAATCTATTCATATCAAAAAAATTTTCACTTTTAAAAAATATTTAAAATGATGTCCATTGCAGCATTATTTATAACAATGAAAAATAGGAGACTAATTGAAAAAAGCATGGTACATCATGAAATAGAATGCTGTGTGACCATTAAAAATGATGTGGTCATAAGAGTACGTCCAAATGTATTTAAAGTTGCTTTCAAAACAAGAAACTCCTAATTGAAACAATGGTTAATTGAGAGTAGGTACAGAATAGGAATTTATTTTTCTAATTGTGTTTCTTATTTTTTACACTACATTTACAGCTTTGCTTTTAAGTTTGTATAAGAAAAATTGATGGTATATTGCTAAAGACCTTGCATTTTGGGCCAAGAGGTTCTTACAGCCTTTAAAATGCACACAGGATATTGGCCAACATCAAGGAGCTTACCCCTGGCTTGTTCTCCTACATTCCTTTCCATTAGGAAGGGTGAGCTCAGCATCTACCAAATAAGATCTAAACAGGGAAGAAATTAGTCCAGGTTAGAATTCTCAAAATGGAGAATCTCTGCACTCCACAGAACGAGGGTGAGGGTGTTAATGGAAAACATTGCTTAGATAGAGGCTGTTTAATCCATTTTATGGGATGAATTTGAACAATGAGAAACTCAGGGCACATTAGTCTGCTAGGGCTGCCATAATAAAATACCACAGACTGGGTGTCTTAAGCAACAGAAATTATTTCCTCATATTTCTAGAGGCTGGAAGCCCAAGATGAAGGTATCGACAGGGTTACTTTCTTCTGGGGCCTCTCTCTTTGGCTTGCATATGTGGCTGCCTTCTCCTATGTCCCCACATGGCCTTTCCTCTGTGGCTATGTCCTGATCTCCTCTTCTTCTAAGAACACCAGTCTAGAACCTTCCTAGTGACCTCAATGTAACTTAATTACTTCTTTAAAGGCCCTACCATTAAATCTGAGGCTCTTAGGGTTAAGACTTCCACACCTGATTTTGGGAGGTACACAAGTCAGCCCATAACTCAGGGTTATCCTGGCACTGTGGCTATCAAACTGGAGGACAGGTGGCCTGATGGTAGGTTTTATCTAAGTAATAGGGTGCTTACCCTTTGTTTCAGAGATGCTCTCTACAGAAGTATAATTCTTTCTTTAAGGCACAAGATTTGGAGACTAGAAATAATTGTGAGACTCAGTAAGTGAGGATGAAGGATTGCTGTCATTCTGTCTGTGAGGCTGAGTTCTCTCTGACAGGATGGGGTAAGAGGAAGGAAAGTTTAAGAAGCCCCTCTCTGGACTGTGGGGAGTCCCAGAATTTTCTCACTACAAGTCAAAGGAAGATTTCCAAATGAGAACAGAGAAGTAAATCCAATTATGCCCTGCCCAAAGGGACTGATGGTCAGTTAAATTCAAATCCCTTCAGCTTTACAAGTAAATAAATAGATTTCAGCTTCTCTATGATGACAAAAATGGGTTGAGAGTTAACAGCCCTCTCTTTCCCTGCAAATCTGGACCCATCAGCTACATGAGATTTTTAAAGCTTTACAATCCTAGACATGTCTCTGTTAATGCAAAAAAAGCTTTGTAAGCAAAAAACATTGCCCTTAATTGCACACTACTTTAAATTTCTGTTATTCTTGAAAACAAAATAAATTATTGACAATCTGAGGCTATCTCTAGAACAGAAAGCACTCACTCTTTTCTTCCCCACAAATCAATAAATGATCCTCATCTCGTGCAAATTTTCTTCCTGAATATGGACACCACAATCGAGTCAGCAGAGTTAGAGTTCTTTAAACAAAAGAGAGATGAGTATCTAAGAATTTGATTTCCCAAAAGCCTGGAGAAATGAGGTGTGGAGAATGAATACATATGCAAATATAAGTATACACAACACTCACAAACTGGGAAATCCTCCAACAGGATGGATTTGAATGATTCAGTGCTATCCCAGGCCTGTGGTTATCAAGGAGAGCAATTTGCTCAAGAGGGAAAAGGAGCCACTACTCAAAAGTAAGGTGATACTAATTCTATCCACAGTCCCAGACAAATATTAATCTTTCTGTATCTTCCTATAATTACAATCACACTTTCACTCACTGACAAGAAATCCTCTTGGTTTTAAGCAGCAGCTCTCCTTCCGCTGGGCCTTTGAAGAAGATAAAGGATCACAATCCTAAAATTGCCACCAGGGGGCGCAAGCGATACATTCCTGCCTCTCCTGGTTTACCCCTACCAGATCTGCGATCTTTATTGAACTGAATTTTGTCCACCGGCTAAAGGTGGACCTAAAGTCCAACCAAGGAAGAAGAAGCAACAAGGGGAAAAGAAAATGAGTATGTTGGTGAGTTGCTGGAAGGCCAGAGTCGAAGGCTCCTGATTCAGCACTCAGGAGGACTGCTTGCTGATTCCCAGTCTGATATCGCCCCGCATCTGTTGTCTACTCTCTAGCAAAACCCAACATCTCATCACTCCCTCGCATACACTTCTGTGTCCTGGCTCGGTTGTTCCCTGCATCTGTCATACCCTTCTGCTCTCCACCTGCTTGTTCTTTGTTTGCACTCCCCAGGCCATCTAAACATCATCTCCAGAAGCCTGCCCTGTTCCTGCAGGCCAGGTGACAGTTTGCTTTCCAGAAGCTGCCCTAAGTTCCTGAGTGACCTCTCACCTCATCATTAACCCCCATGCTATTGAGATTTGGGGGACTTTTGTGTTTGTCGGAAAGGACCTTGTTGACCCTATCTGCGTAGATAGGACACCCAGCTTACTTTGGAGTGCGGATCCACTTTCTTTATGCCAGTCAGGTTTGAACTATCTAACAATGTTAGAGGTTTAGTCTTGAGTTTCCCATTGTCCCATTGGCATAAGAAGCACTCTGCTCCACTTACCCTCCTGGTCTTCACATTATTTTCCACCTAGAAAACTGCTTTAATAAGTGAATTGACCAAATCCAAACAAAACCAAAAGATGGTCTTTGATTTTTAGGATGAACCATATAACCTGAAATTGCCAGATGTGACCAGTAGATGGTGATCTTGAACCAGTGAAGTAAAATGTTGCTTTTTTCCGCCCAGAGTGAAAATCATGAGCCAAAGAAGCAAAAGGAAGATAGATAAATAGAAAAAAAAAAGGGGGGGGGGATGGGGACGGAGAGGGGCGGGGGGGGGGGTGGGTACAAAACATAATTTCTTATTGTTTACAGAGTATGAAATTCAAGTTTTTAAATAAAAATAATAAACTGTCCCTACTGGGACCCAAAACAATGGGGCCTGGAGGGCTTGCCGAGTCTCATTTTCTGTAAGTTACAGAAAATGCTTTTTTCTCCCTGCTATTCAGCAATCCGTTCCCAGCTTAAATACCCCTATTTTTAAACAACTATAGTAAGCCCTTGAGAAATAAAAACTGTGATTTAATAAATAGCCAATTCACAAACCAGAATATTTCGTGCAAATATTTGACTATTCCGAATATTTTCTTAAAAACGTTTCTGGAATGCCCATCCCTTTGTATTCTTTGTTAAGTGAAAAGTAAGCATTGCTTTTGTACATCAAGAAGCCTTGGTGAAGCTTGCCCTTGTGAAGATGAACTCTTTAAAGTGAAGCTGATCAACAAGCTGAACAAAGAGAGGTCCAGCTTGGGGTGGCAGATAAGGTGTCCTGGCACGCTTGAGTACAAAGACAGTGCCTGATCTTTCTGGGAGGGCTTCCTTATGAATTGACTGAAGGGGACATCATTTGTGTGTTCTCACAATATGGGGGATTGCTAACATTAATCTTGTGCTAGACAAGAAGACTAGGAAATCCAAAGGGCTCTGTAGACCAGAGGAGCACAGTTCTGGCATTTGACAATTTTAATGGGATCAAGATAAAAGGAAGAACTATTCGTGTGGATCACGTGTCTAACTATGAGGCTCCTAAGAACTCAGAAAAAGTGGATGATGTGACCAAAGAACTCCAGGAGAAGGGCTGTGGGACTAAAACTCCCTCATTGAGTTCATATAAGGGTTCTAAAGATGACAAACACACAAAAAAGCAGAGCGGGGGAGGAGGGGGGGAAGGAGAAAGACAAAGAGAAGAACAGCCATCCTCTTCTTCGTTGCTTGGAAACAAGACAATAAAAGAAAAGAATGACTCTGCTCCTAAGAAGCACAGCAGCAAGAACTCAAAGAAGGTTCATAAGTCCAAATCTAGAGGGACAGAAGCACCACCCTTGATCCCTGAGGTCAGGATTTCCTGCTGTGGTAGGGCAGAGGGCGCAGAGAGGGATCCCAAGAAGGAGAAATCTAAGAATGAGCACAAGCCCTCAAGCAGAAAGAAGGCAGAAGACAGAATAGGGATGGAAACAGAGGGCGACGCTCAGACACACATTCTAGCTGGCACAGTGGGCATTTTGAAGGATGGTGTCACAGAAGTAGAAGTAGGAGCCAAGATAAATCCGGTACACAAAAAAGGCCCACTGCTCCTGGGAGCAGGAGACTTTCAACACCTGCAACTGTAGGCAGCACTGAAGCCTGTTTCAGCTGCTTGGTTTATTTGAAAATGAACTGTTTATCAAATTCAGTTTTGCTATTAATATTTCCATATATAAAATCTCTGTGACTGATTCTTATAATCCCTTGCATTTGTTGAGAAGGTTGTAATTTCAACAGCCAGATATCCTGGAATTTTTGGTGCAGTCGTTGTCTCTGGGAATATACTTGGTACTTAATCAGAGTATGTGTCCTAAATTTTGGTTCATAAATATGGCCCTTGAACCCACAGACCCCAATTTAAGGTGAAATTGCCAGAAAGGGAAAATACCAGATAATTCTAGAATTGTATTGCTTGTGGTAAGTATTTAGAATCCAGGATGTGGAGCTATATAGAAGTGTGGCTTCTTAGGAATTGGTAGGAGTCCTAAAATTAGCCACTTCCCTCCCTAGCTCTCCCTTGAAAAACAGTTTTTAAATATCTTACTTATTTATTTTTGGTGGTAGATATATCTCTTTCTGCATATGTCCCTTACCATTTGTTTATTCATATTGAGATGAAATTCACATATGAACTATTTTACACACACACACACACACACACACACATACACCAAAAAAAAAAAAAAAAAAAAAAAGAGAAAGAAAAAAGAATAAAGAAACCTTGTCTGGTATCACTAAGTATCAAAATTATAACTCCCCTTTTTTATACCAAACCACTAGGCAAACTTCTGATTATAACACGGCTTCCTCTATAGCTTTCCTAGAGAAAGGATGAAAATAGCTAACGTTTATTATTCATAGTCCAATAAAGATTGTGCTAAATGCTTCACTTCATTCAACTCCCAAATACTCTAAGCCTGTTTCCTCTTCTACAAAATGATTTTAATAAAAAAGGCGTGTAGTAGAATGATTTGCTCAAGGTTATAGTTACAAGCTGTTCAACTCAGGCTAATTCCAGAGCTCAACTCACATTCTCAGCATCCAATGTGAAATACTCTTGCCTCCTTCCCCACTTCTCCTACCACATTATCACCATCTAAGGGATGAAAAAATACACATTTTCTTTTATTCACTACCGTATCCCCAGAACCTAGAAAAGTGTCTGGCACATAGTAGTTACGTTACTTAGTAAATTATCTGTTGAATATTTACTTGTGGCTCTGTCAACTTGGATAATGACAGTCAGAATCTGCCCTTGAAAGAGATATCCAGTTTGAGTTGCTGACACCTGAGATTTCTAATCAAGCACAGTAAGAGGCATTCACAGGACCACTGTGATCTCACAAAGAACTGCCCACCAAGGAATGTATGGGAGATAGGTGACCTGTCTGCACTCCTGATCACTGACTGTGTCTTTCCTGTTAGATGTTTCTATGGCTACAAGAATGAACACCAACTATGGGTGCTAACCATTATTAAACAGTCTACATACATTGTGTCTAAGACCAGCAACATCTCTACATTGTATTACAAAGTGTTTAAAAGAGGCTTAGTGTGTGTAAGTAATTTGCTAATAGATGGCAGAGCTGAAGACTTGATTGTGTGTGCAGCTACTCTGGGGTCCAAAGGCAAAGTTATAAAGGGAAGTTTTGTGATTCATTTGATTGGAAACCAGATATAACCAGGCATCTTACAGAACTGAGATCAAGGACCTGTGTGGAAAGTAGAGATGACTAGGGATCCATATGCCTCCCCAGCTAACGGAGCTTTGACCAGAATCCTGTGGCATCTGGATGCTCCCACATATTTATTTATTGAACAAATACTTCCTACGTTTCTGCCACCCTCTTTCCTAGGTGTTAGGTACACAGCTGTGAACAAAGCAGACAACAATCCCTGTCCCCATTGAGCTTATGTTCTATCCAGGGAGATCATAAACATAATAAGTAAATTTTCAGTATATTGGAAGGGGATGTACTGTGGGAAGAACTGGAACAGGTAATAGAGAGGGACAGGGTACTGAAATTTAAAGGAGGTTAGTTGGAGTATAGTTCTATTTTGTTTTCTGCTGTGCTGGGGATGGAACCCATGGCCCTGAGTATGCTCTCGGCAAGTTCTCTTTCACCGACCTACACCTTCCAGTCATTTAATGGAAGTACCTTCCAAGAGGAAAAAACAGACAATATAAACACCCTAAGACATAATGTATTTGCCTTCAGGAACAGTACAGAGTCCAGTGTGGCTGAAGCAAAGATTGGGACAGGGAGATAGCCTAAGAGCAAGATAGTAGGAGTCAGAGAGGTACTGAGGACAGAAACCCTAAGGGCCTACAGGGCTCTGTTAAAAGCTTCCCTTTCACTCATGGAAAGAAGGAGGAAAGAAAACCTTGAGGCAATCAAGCCTCTTGGGGAGGGGGAAACTAAGATTTTTGTTGTCTGTTATCAAGAAGAATTAGGGTTTAAAATAGAGATTTCTGAGTTACAGAAAGCAAAAGCAATATTTTTGAAGTGTTGAATTTGAAGTTTGTGAAATTCTATTACATAAAGTTGTATTTTACTTTATTTTGCAAAATGCTTAGGAGAGAAGTGAAAACTTTCCCCCTGAAAAGCCCATGCATGACTTTGACAGGCACTTTTAATAATTACAGCATTCACCAAATTGCTTTTTGACGTTGTTGTGGTTTGGAAGTTTTTGGTTTCATTTTGTTTGCAATTTCATAAATTTAACACCACTTTGGAAGGTTGACACAAAAACTTAATAAAAATCATTTTTTTCTTTTCCTCATCTACTTTTGTAAAGTTCCACAGTTTGAAATACACACCAAACAAGTAAAATGTATATTTGAGTTATTTTGTAACAAACTAACACAGATATGTATCATGAGAAAAATATTCTTATGTGGCTGCCTATCTACCACTGGGTTGGAATGGAACCACCATTTGACCCAGTTACCCCACTCTTTGGCATATACCCAAATAACTTAAAATCAGTATACTCACATCAATGTTTTAGGAGTTCAACTCATGTTACCTATGGTATGGAACCAACCTAAATGCCCTTCAACAGAAGAATGAATGAAGAAAATGTGATACCTATACACAATGGAATATTATTCAGCCTTAAAGAAAAATAAAATTATGGCATTTGCTGGCAAATGGATGGAACTGGAGACTACCTTGCTAAATAAGCCAATCCCAAAAACCAAAGGTCCAATGTTCTCTCCGATATGTGGATGCAAATTCATAGTAAACGAGGTGGGGGGTGGACAGGAGGAATAGAAGTTCACTGGATTAGATAAACAGGAATGAAGGGATGGGGGGTAACAGGAAAGACAGTAGAATGAACTGGACATAACTTACCTATGTTCATATATGCATACACACACAACCAGTGTGACTCCATATCATGTACAACCACAAAAATGGGAAATTATACTCCATGTATGTATAATATGTCAAAATACATTCTACTGTTATGTATAACTGAAAAGAATAAAAAATATTTTAAAAAACCCTCCTTCAAACAGGTTTAATATAAAGAAGAATTAATGTCCCACTTATCTGAAATATTCAAAGTAGGGTAAATGAACTAGTAGCTCGGCAACATCACCAATAACCTAATTTTTTCCCATATTTCTGAACTGCCTATCTCAGTGCCAGCCTCACTAAAGGATGATTGTTCATGTTCCTAAAACTGCCCCCCAAATTTCTTCCTAACTAGTACCAGGGGAAAAGAGAACATATTTGCTCTAGCATTTTGACAAAAAATACTAACATTCACTCTAATTTTAACAGCTCAGGCCATGAAGCTACTCCAGATTCAAATGCTGTTACCAGGGACTGGCTTAGATACGGCCATAGGTGCCAATCCCACATCCAGGTTGGACTGATCCTCCTTAGAATCAACCCAGACAGAAAACAGAACCACAGGTAATGAGAAAAGAGAAATTACGCTGCAAAGGTATAAAATCTAACAAAGAAAAGAAAAACAGATGTATTCTCCCTTTGGTTAGGTTTTTGGCACCAGACTATACCTATTTTGTTTCAAGAATGTTCAAAGCACTGCTGTTTAAAATAGCAAAACAAACAAACAAAAAAATGGAAGTAACTTCAGTGTTCAACAATAAGAAGTCAGTTAAATAATTCATTGTATACACATATAATAAAATATTATATCAACAGTTTTCAACCTCTGAGATCAAAAGTATCCCTTTTAAAAAAGATTTAAAATTTATTGAGGATCCCAAAGAGTCTTTGTTAATGTGGTTTATAGCTATCATTCATTTAAGAAGTCAAACATAGGAAGATTTAAAAATATTTATTAATTTGTTTAAAAATATTAAATCATTACATGCTAAGATAAATATGATTTTTTTTAAAAAATCGTATTTTTAAAAAAATAGTGACAAGAATGGTATTGTTTCATTTTTGGAAATCTTATGACATAGTTTAACAGAAGTGGCTGGATTCTCAGATCTGTTTCTGCATTTAATCTATTTTGACATGCTGTTCTGGCAAATTGAACTTGACACAAGTATACAGTTGGAAAACAGAGGAATTTTACAGCTTTTTCAGATAATGGTAGACAGTTTTGAAATTATACCAAAACTGAATAAGTTATAGTTTAAGATAGTTGTAGTTTAAGATACCTGAGATCCAACAGATCTTTTATTCATGCATGATTATGTAACACCATGAATTAATCATCCAGAAAATACTGATTCATTGAGTTATGCAAATCTTCTAAACATATATAAAATCTTTAATATCAAGAGTCATATTTTAAAATTATTATCTATCTCATTAGATAAATCTTTAAGTTAAGGCAAGTGGCAAGTTTTTGGTAAAGGATACAAATTTTCCAAAATTATAAATTTTACTAGAAATTTCAAATATTATCACTGGTGAAGTGAGAAGCTGACATCATTTAACCTTGAGAAATTGTTGCTGAATAACCAAGTTTTCTGTCGGTCTGTTTGTTTGTTTGTTTTGGTGAAAATTATATTCCATGAAACAAAGTAGCCAATTCAATTCACAACTCAAATAATCAAACAAAATCAAATTTCTAGAGATGATCATCACACTTTGGCATGCAGCAAGAATGTTTTATGTGTACTTGACATTTCATCACATAGAACGTAAATGCATGGAAATGTACAAGAAATATCTAGAAAACTATGTATGACATATTTAATAGGTGTTCCCTTCTGGCACTGGGATGTGATAAAATGACAACACAGGGGACTTTTACTTTTTATTTATAGTTTGAGAGTTTTACAATTAAAATTCTTTTATGTATTATTATATATAACCAATTAAGGAAACAAGTAAATATGAGAAGGTCTAGCAAGATATACAAAGGGAGATAACTATGATTTCCTATCAGTAGAACTAAGGGTGATTTTCATTATCTTCTTTTTTCTACTTTCTGGACTTTGGTAATTCTTCTATAATAAACAAATATTTCTTCTTTATTAAAAATGATTATTTTTATTAACAAAAAAGTCAATCAGCCAGGTTTAATGGTGCACACCTGTAACCCCAGCTCTCAGGAGACTGAAAAAGAAGGATTGCAGATTGAAGGCCATTCTAGGCAACTTAGTGAGACCTCATTTCAAAATAAAAAATAAAAAGGGCTAGGGATAGAGCTCAATGGTAGAATGCCCCTAGGTTTAATTCCTAGTATTGTGGGGATGGGAGGCAATCAAGGTTCTGGAATGTATTTATAAATTATATGATGAACTGCTTAAAGACATATAATCATGGTTTACCAAACTCTGTCAGAGTTTGAGCTTCAGATATTTATTTGTACTACATAAGAGACATTAGAATCAAATGCGGAAATTCTAATAAAAAGGTATTTGGAGTAATTAAGTAAATGAAAGTTATATATGTATATATCTTTATAATATTTAACATGAAGGACATTGTTTTATTATTTGAAAAATATCAGAAGCTAGAAAATACAAAGTGCAATAGCTGCCTAATACAAATGGAATTCTTTTAACTTTCTTTTTCCCCACTTACATGTTTTCCAAAATACTGTTTCATTTTCACTGGTCTGGTCAACTAATACCATCTACAATGCATACACAAAAGCTTCTTTGAAAGACAGTAAGACAATTTGTGAAATAACTATGCTTCCTTACACTTGCAAGACAGATTTTTGGTAAAATAAAAAGATTTTATATCACATAATCACTATACAACTATTAATCTGTTATATATATCAAATCATCACATTACAATTTACAAATATATTATTATAAAAAAATTAAAAAGCAAGACACAACACATTCCCAAAATCAATCTGAAAGAAAATTTAATATTCTATTTTATGATATATTCACTTAGATTGAGAGAAGACTGAAATACTTTATCTGAACTGTGAAAAACTAAGATGCCAGTCCTTCAATATACAGGTGAGTTTTATTTTGGGATTAGAATAATTTTTTAGCTAAACTATTACTCCTAACCCTTTTCAAAAATAAAATATAGCTCTTTCCTCTTATAAAACAGTAAGACACACAAGGTCATTCTAGTAATTGCCAACTTAACTAAAAAGACCTTTCTTTATTGTTTTGGTCATTGATTTGTTGCTGGTGGCAGCTGATGTTTCACTTCTTTTGGCAAACCACTCAGGTAATTTTCTTTTTGAGGCTTCTGATGATGCAGCCTATAGGAAACAGAAAGAAAATACAAAAAAAAAAAAAAAAAAAAAAATCTCTATTACTGAAAATATACAGCATTTGCAAAAAAATAACACAGGTTCCTGGATATACAACCACCTTTCCTCCCCACACAAAACCAACCAAACCAAATAGTGACATCCATAGAAATTTATGGGTCAAAAAGTTAATAAAAAAAGAAATCATTATCATTTCTTTAGGCAATTACTTGCTATCCCGTCATCTGTTCTTAGACACTCAAGTCTAGGCACTAATGTAGTAAAGGAAGAATTTGGACATTATTTTAATCCCATAGTGAATCTGCTTTGGGTTAACGAAAATGGTGAATTTTTAATTTTCTGAGAAAGGCATACAGTCATGCATGCAGACACACATACATTAGGCATTTGAAAAAGAACATAACTTCTAATGTCCACAATGGCAGATAGACTAGAAGAGTGATCCAATTATTATCAGCACCTTGCAGAGTGATCAAGACACAGCAGACACTCATGAAATAGTCAATGAATAAATGAAAAATAATATTTTTTTAAATCTCAGAGTCCTTTGAGACTCTGCTGACAACTACAAATCCCCTTCCCAGAAAAAAAAAAAGAAAAAGAAAAAGATAAATGAACACAGGTGCAACACTGCACACAATTTTAGCAACTCAAGCACTAAAAGCCTCTTAACTATAGGTTAAAAGTCCCTGGAAAAAAGAATACACAGGATGGGTTTGTGTACCATACCATCCATACATGAAAAAAAAATTTTTTTTTAAGTAGGCAAGAATTCCCTAACTCTATAATAGCATTAATCTGAGCATTCAGTTTGAGTACTAGAACTTCAGAATAATATAACAGAGAAATCATTCTAACATGAGTATGCCTTGGAATCAAGCAGAGTTAACAGTGACTGGAAGTATTTGAAGGCTTTATGAGAAGGTAGCTTTATTCAAGTTACAAAACATCTGTTACCCTCATGTATAGCTATAATATAATTTATTTTAAAAACTGATGGTTTATTTATATATTGTTTATCAACTGCTAGCTATGTTTTACTGTTATGTTTAAAAGCTATTTATGTTAAAATAGTTGAGGATAAGAAAAAAAGCAAACAATCACAGGCAATACACTATGAAACTTTATATTTTAAAAAGCTGTTAGTGCCATCCTGTAATCCCAGCTACTGAGGAAGGTTTGAGAAAGAAGGATCACAAGTTCAATGCCAGCCTGGGCAACTTAGTGAGACCAAATCTCAAATAAAAAAATAAGAGGCTGAGGGTGTGGACAAGTGGTAGAACACTCCCTAGGTCCAATCCTCAGTACTGTTTAAAGAAAAAGAAAAAATGTCCTTGGTTTAAATTCCAACTGAGACACATGCAATATGTATGACTCATGCATGTTATTTAAGTTTCTTCCACAGAAAAGGGTAATCATAGTATATATAACATCACTGAAGTAACTGGAGTTAAATGAAAACGTGCAAAATATCAAAACACATCTTGACTTATTCTTGGTACTTACTAATATTATTTTTTCCTACAATATTTCTATAGCATTTGTCAGTATTTATAATTATAACAATGATCTTATTTCATTGAGAAAAGAGGGGGAAATGCTTATTCACTGTGTCTTCTGTCTCAACAATCAGTATATGAAGAGACCTTAATTATGAGGTGTAAGTCATTTATTAGAAACATTGCTCTCCAGGTGTCTATTTCCTTTATCAGTAGAACAATAAAATTCCCAGCCATCATAAAAAGGAATTTTATGGGGCTATTTACCACTATTTGATGTTCCAAATTCTATCACCATTGCCATTAAGTTGTAATAGAAAACATTAACTCATTTGCTGATTATATGCCTACACATATTTAAGTAAAGAGAAATAAGTTATATTCACATTTAATTTCATCTATAACTAAGAAAATTCTATACATATTAGTTATCAAGCCTGACATATTTGTCATGAAAACTATTTTCATAAATCAATTTTACCTGTGAGTGAGAATCTAAAAATAAATCTTCTTTTTCTGGATAGTTAGATGGCTGACTCCAGGAAGTTGGTTTTATTGGATGTCTGTGATCTCTGTCTTTCATTGAAAAATTGTCAGAATGCATTCCAACAACCTTTAAAATTTTTACAAAATATAAAATAGTTATGTCATACACTATTCTCTTAGTTAAAAAAAAAATCTATTCCTAAGAAAGTAGAACAAAATCAGATAAGGACACATCAATGAAAACAATAGACCAATATCCCTGTGAACTTTGATGCAAAAGTATTTAATGAAATATTAGAAAATCATATTCAACAACATATTAAGAAGATTGTATATTATACCAAGTTCATTTTACATCAGGGATGAAGGACAGTTTAAAATATACAAATCAAGAGCTTCCAATCACTCCTGCAAGGTAGGCGGGCCTGCGACCCACCGGCAGAAGAGGAGCAGCGGCCTGCTGAGAGGCTGAGCCGCCCCCTCCCCCTGCGCCGGCATAGTAGAGGGAACTGTGACCAAACACAGAGCAGGCCCAGCGGCCTGCTGAGGGGCAGAGCCGCCCCCCACCCCCCGCGCCTGCCAGGTAGGTGGAACGGTGACCACCGACAGAAAAGGCCCAGTGGCCCGCGGCGGGACAGAGCTTCCAATCACTCCTGCAAGGTAGGCAGGCCTGCGACCCACCGGCAGAAGAGGAGCAGCGGCCTGCTGAGAGGCAGAGCCGCCCCCTCCCCCCCGCGCCTGCAAGGTAGACGGAACTGTGACCACCATCAGAACAGGTCAGACCTGCAACCGAGAGACAGAACAGGCCCAGTGGCCTGAGGAAGGGTAGACCCGCCCCCCCCCCCCGCGCCTGCAAGGTAGGCGGACCTGCGACCCACTGGCAGTACAGCCCCAGAGGCCTGCAGAGGGGCAGTGCCGCTGCCTGCGCCTGCAAAGTAGGCAGAACTGCGACCACCGACAGAACAAGCCTAGCGGCCCGCAGAGGGACAGAGCCGCCGCCCGCGCCTGCAAGGTCGGCGGACCTGCTACCGACCGGCAGAGCAGGCCCAGCGGCCTGCCGGCGTGGTAGGCACATTGCCCCAATTGGAGGAGGGGCAGAGCCGCCGCCCGCGCCTGTGAGGGAGACTTTGCAACTATACAAGACCAATATAAATATATAGGGGGAAAATTCAATAGCACAACAGTTTCACCAAGTAGAAAGGAACGCGAACAGTATGAAGAGACAAGGAAAGAAAGGACCAAAAGCATTGCAGGTCAACTCAACGTTAGAAGAGGTAATAGCTGCAGCAGATGGAATGTCAGATAAAGAATTCAGGATATACATGCTTCAGATGATCTGGAGTCTCAAGGAAGACATCAGACAGCAAAATCAGACAATGAAAGATCACTTCAACAATGAATTACATAAACAAATCCAAGAAGCAAAAGATCAACTATACAGGGAAATAGAGGTTATAAAAAACAAACAAACAGAAATCCTAGAAATGCAGGAAGCAATAAGCCAACTTAAAAACTCAATTGAGAATACTACCAGCAGAGTAGAACACTTAGAAGACAGAACATCAGACAATGAAGATAAAGTATTTCAACTTGAAAAGAACATAGACAGCTCAGCAAGACTGTTAAGAAACCATGAGCAGAACATCCAAGAAATATGGGATAACATCAAGAGACCAAATTTAAGAGTCATTGGGATACAGGAAGGGACAGAGTTTCAAACCAAAGGAATCAGCAATCTATTCAATGAAATAATACGAGAAAACTTCCCAGACTTGAAGAATGAGACAGAACCCCAAATCCTAGAAGCCTACAGGACGCCGAATGTGCAAATTCATAAGAGACCCACACCTAGACACATTATAATGAAGATGCCCAACATACAGAATAAGGAGAGAATTTTAAAAGCTACAAGAGAAAGGAAGCAGATCACATTTAGGGGTAAGCCAATCAGGATAACAGCTGATCTTTCAACACAGACTCTGAAAGCTAGAAGATCCTGGAATAACATATTTCAAACACTGAAAGAAAATGGGTTCCAACCAAGAATTGTGTTTCCAGCGAAATTAAGCTTCAGGATGGAAGATGAAATTAAAACCTTCCACGATAAACAAAAGTTAAAAGAATTTGCAGCTAGAAAACCATCTCTTCAAAACATCCTTGGCAAAACATTACAGGAAGAGGAAATGGAAAATAACAATGAAAACCAACAGTGGGAGGTAGGACACTAAAGGGGGGAAAATAATCAAAGTGGAAAACACACCATGTTTAGTAACATAAATAAACAAATATGGCTGGAAGAACAACCCATATCTCAATAATAAACCTAAATGTTAATGGCTTAAACTCACCAATCAAGAGACACAGGCTAGTAGAATGGATCACAAAACAAGACCCAACAATATGCTGCCTACAGGAGACGCATTTGATAGGAAAAGACATACATAGGCTGAAGGTGAAAGGTTGGGAAAAATCATATCACTCATATGGACTTCGGAAACAAGCAGGAGTATCCATACTCATATCAAATAAAATAGATTTCAAGCCAAAGTTAATCAAAAGGGATAAAGAGGGACACTACATACTGCTCAAGGGAACCATACACCAACAAGACATAACAATCATAAATATATATGCCCCAAACAATGGTGCAGCTATGTTCATCAAACAAACTCTTCTCAAGTTCAAGAGACTAATAGACCACCATACAATAATCATGGGAGACTTCAACACACCTCTATCACCACTGGACAGATCTTCCAAACAAAAGTTGAATAAGGAAACTATAGAACTCAATAACACAATTAATAACCTAGACTTAATTGACATATATAGAATATACCACCCAACATCAGGCAGTTACACTTTTTTCTCAGCAGCACATGGATCCTTCTCAAAAATAGATCATATATTATGTCACAGGGAAACTCTTAGACAATATAAAGGAGTAGAGATAATACCATGCATCCTATCTGATCATAATGGAATGGAACTGAAAATCAACGATAAAAGAAGGAAGGAAAAAGAATACATCACTTGGAGAATGAACAATAGGTTACTGAATGATCAATGGGTTATAGAAGACATCAAGGAGGAAATTAAAAAATTCTTAGAGATTAATGAAAACACACACACAACATATCGGAATCTATGGGACACATTGAAAGCAGTTCTAAGAGGCAAATTCATTGCTTGGAGTTCATTCCTTAAAAAAAGAAAAAACCAACAAATAAATGATCTCATACTTCATCTCAAAATCCTAGAAAAAGAAGAGCAAAACAACAGCAAAAGAAGTAGAAGGCAAGAAATAATTAAAATCAGAGCTGAAATTCATGAAATCGAAACAAAAGAAACAATTGAAAAAATTGACAAAACTAAAAGTTGGTTCTTTGAAAAAATAAACAAAATCGACAGACCCTTAGCCATGCTAGCGAAGAGAAGAAGAGAGAGAACTCAAATCACTAACATACGGGATGAAAGAGGCAATATCACAACAGACACTTCAGAAATACAGAAGATAATCAAAAATTATTTTGAATCCTTATACTCCAATAAATTAGAAGATAGTGAAGGCATAGATAAATTTCTTAAGTCATATGATCTGCCCAGATTGAGTCAGGAGGATATACACAACCTAAACAGACCAATATCAATTGAGGAAATAGAAGAAACCATCAAAAGACTACCAACTAAGAAAAGCCCAGGACCGGATGGGTATACAGCAGAGTTTTACAAAACCTTTAAAGAGGAATTAATACCAATACTTTTCAAGCTACTTCGGGAAATAGAAAAAGAGGGAGAACTTCCAAATTCATTCTACGAGGCCAACATCACCCTGATACCTAAACCAGACAAAGACACTTCAAAGAAAGAAAACTACAGACCAATATCTCTAATGAACCTAGATGCAAAAATCCTCAATAAAATTCTGGCCACTCGGATACAAAAACATATCAAAAAAATTGTGCACCATGATCAAGTAGGATTCATCCCTGGGATGCAAGGCTGGTTCAATATACGGAAATCAATAAATGTTATTCACCACATCAATAGACTTAAAAATAAGAACCATATGATCATCTCGATAGATGGGGAAAAAGCATTCGACAAAGTACAGCATCCCTTTATGTTCAAAACTCTAGAAAAACTAGGGATAACAGGAACATACCTCAATATTGTAAAAGCAATCTATGCTAAGCCTCAGGCTAGCATCATTCTGAATGGAGAAAAATTGAAGGCATTCCCTCTAAAATCTGGAACAAGACAAGGATGCCCTCTCTCACCACTTCTGTTCAACATAGTTCTCGAAACACTGGCCAGAGCAATTAGACAGACGAAAGAAATTAAAGGCATCAAAATAGGAAAAGAAGAACTTAAATTATCACTATTTGCAGATGACATGATTCTATACCTAGCAGACCCAAAAGGCTCTACAAAGAAACTATTAGAGCTAATAAATGAATTCAGCAAAGTGGCAGGATATAAAATCAACACGCATAAATCAAAGGCATTCCTGTATATCAGCGACAAATCCTCTGAAATGGAAATGAGGACAACCACTCCATTCACAATATCTTCAAAAAAAATAAAATACTTGGGAATCAACCTAACAAAAGAGGTGAAAGACTTATACAATGAAAACTACAGAACCCTAAAGAGAGAAATAGAAGAAGATCTTAGAAGATGGAAAAATATACCCTGTTCATGGATAGGCAGAACTAACATCATCAAAATGGCGATATTACCAAAAGTTCTCTATAGGTTTAATGCAATGCCAATCAAAATCCCAACGGCATTTCTTGTAGAAATAGAGAAAGCAATCATGAAATTCATATGGAAAAATAAAAGACCCAGAATAGCAAAAACAATGCTAAGCAGGAAGTGTGAATCAGGCGGTATAGCGATACCAGACTTCAAACTATACTACAGAGCAATAGTAACAAAAACAGCATGGTACTGGTACCAAAACAGGCGGGTGGACCAATGGTACAGAATAGAGGACACAGAAACCAATCCACAAAACTACAACTATCTTATATTTGATAAAGGGGCTAAAAGCATGCAATGGAGGAAGGATAGCATCTTCAACAAATGGTGCTGGGAAAACTGGAAATCCATATGCAACAAAATGAAACTGAATCCCTTTCTCTCGCCATGCACAAAAGTTAATTCAAAATGGATCAAGGAGCTTGATATCAAATCAGAGACACGCCGTCTGATAGAAGAAAAAGTTGGCTACGATCTACATACTGTGGGGTCGGGCTCCAAATTCCTCAATAGGACACCCATAGCACAAAAGTTAATAACTAGAATCAACAAATGGGACTTACTCAAACTAAAAAGTTTTTTCTCAGCAAAAGATACAATAAGAGAGGTAAATAGGGAGCCTACATCCTGGGAACAAATCTTTACTCCTCACACTTCAGATAGAGCCCTAATATCCAGAGTATACAAAGAACTCAAAAAATTAGACAATAAGAGAACAAACAACCCAATCAACAAATGGGCCAAGGACCTGAACAGACACTTCTCAGAGGAGGACATACAATCAATCAACAAGTACATGAAAAAATGCTCACCATCTCTAGCAGTCAGAGAAATGCAAATCAAAACCACCCTAAGATACCATCTCACTCCAGTTAGATTGGCAGCCATTATGAAGTCAAACAACAACAAGTGCTGGCGAGGATGTGGGGAAAAGGGTACACTTGTACATTGCTGGTGGGACTGCAAATTGGTGCAGCCAATTTGGAAAGCAGTATGGAGATTTCTTGGAAAGCTGGGAATGGAGCCACCATTTGACCCAGCTATTCCCCTTCTCGGTCTATTCCCTAAAGACCTAAAAAGAGCATGCTACAGGGACACTGCTACATCGATGTTCATAGCAGCACAATTCACAATAGCAAGACTGTGGAACCAACCTAGATGCCCTTCAATGGATGAATGGATAAAAAAAATGTGGCATTTATACACAATGGAGTATTACTCTGCATTAAAAAATGACAAAATCATAGAATTTACAGGGAAATGGATGGCATTAGAGCAGATTATGCTAAGTGAAGCTAGCCAATCCCTAAAAAACAAATGCCAAATGTCTTCTTTGATATAAGGAGAGTAACTAAGAACAGAGTAGGGTCGAAGAGCATGAGAAGAAGATTAACATTAAACAGGGATGAGAGGTGGGAGGGAAAGGGAGAGAGAAGGGAAAATGCATGGAAATGGAAGGAGACCCTCAGAGTTATACAAAAGTACATACAAGAGGAAGTGAGGGGAAGGGGAAAAATAATACAAGGGGGACAAACCAATGTCAGTAGAGGGGGCAGAGAGAGAAGAGGGGAGGGGAGGGGAGGGGAGGGGGGATAGTAGAGGATAGGAAAGGAAGCAGAATACAACAGACACTAGTATGGCAATATGTAAATCAATGGATGTGTAACTGATGTGATTCTGCAATCTGTATATGGGGTAAAAATGGGAGCTCATAACCCACTTGAATCAAATTGTGAAATATGATATATCAAGAACTATGTAATGTTTTGAACAGCCAACAATAAAAAATTAAAAAAAAAATAAATAAATAAAATAAAATATACAAATCAATAAAAGTAATTTATCACATCAATTAGAATTAAGGTCAAAAACACTTGGTCATCACAATAGATGCAGAGAAAGTTTTCTAACAAAATTCACCATCTATTCATGATAAAAACACTTAAGAAACTAGCGATAGAAGAAACCTAACATCATAAAGGCTGTCTACAAAAACCCCAAAGCCAATATCATAGAGAATGGGGGAAAAGTGGAAACATTCCTTTAAAATATGGAATAAGATGTCCACTCTTACCACTCCTATTTAATATAGTACTAGAAATTCTAGCAAATTCAGCAAAGTAGCAGGTTACAAAGTCAACACAAAAAAATCAACAGCTTTCTTATATAACAATAATAAGTCTGCTGAGAAAGAAATCAGGAAAAAAAAAATCTCACAATTGCCTCAAAAAAAAAAAATGTGCTAAGAACTAGGTGCTGTGGATAATGTAATAAAGGCAGCTTGCTTCCCACCTTCAAGAGGCTTATAATCTTCAGTATCCTCCTGAGATGTTTATAAGCAAGCATACAAATACATTTTGTAAACGTGTTTTATAAAGTTTCTGGTTATGAAATATACATCTGAATTTAAAAAAATAAATACCTAGGAATAAATATAACCAGAGATAAAAGACCTCTATAATGAATACTATGACCTCTATAATGAATACTATACACTGAAGAAGGAAGTGAAGAAGATAAAGGAAGATGAAAGACCTCCCCATGTTCATGGGTAGGCAAATTTAATATTGTTAAAATGGCCATATTACCAAAAGCAATATACAGAGAGTCAATGCAATTCCAATGACAGTCTTCAAAGAACTAGAAAACACAGTCCTAAAATTCATTTGGAAGAATAAAAGACCCAGAATAGCCAAAGCAATTCTAAGCCAAAAAAAGCAATGCTGGGAGCATTGCAAAACAAGACTTCAAATTATACCACAAAGCTACAGTAACAAAAATTTCATGGTGCTGGCATAAAAAAAGAAATGAAGACCAATAGAATAGAAGACACAGAGACAGATCCACAAAAATGCCTGTCATCTGATCTTTGACAAAAGTGCCAAAAACATACATTGGAAAGAAGACAGCCTTTTTTTTTTTTTTAGAGAGAGAGAGAGAATTTTTTTAATATTTATTTTTTAGTTTTCGGTGGACACAACATCTTTATTTTTATGTGGTGCTGAGGATTGAACCCAGCACCCCAGGCGAATGCGTTACCGCTTGAGCCACATCCCCTGTCCAAGACAGCCTTTTTTAACAAATGATACTGGGACAATTGAATATCCATATGTACAAGAATGAAACTAGCCCCTTATCTTTCACTCTGAGCGCACACATGCATACACACACACACACACACACACACACACACAAATTCAAAGTGGATCAAAGATCTAGGAATTAGACCAGAAACTATAAAACTCCTAGAAGAAAATATAGGGTCAATACTTCAACATATAGGCACAGGCAACAACTTTCTGGAAGCTCAGGAAATGCTTCCAAGAGTTAATTAATGGGATGGCATCAAATTAAAAAGCTTCTGCACAGCAAAGGAAACAATTAAGAATATAAAAATGGAACCTACAGAATGAGAGAAAATCTTTGCTAGCTACTCTTCTGACAGAGGAGTAATATCCACAATATATAAAGAACTCAAAAGACTTGACACCAAAAACAAGTAACTGAACTAATAAATGAAGTGAACTAAACAGACATTTCTCAAAAGAAGAATTACAAATGGCCAATAAATACATGAAAAACTGTTCAACATCATTAGCAATTAGGGAAATGCAAATCAAAACCACACTGAGATTTCATCTCATCAGAATGGCAGTCAGCAAGAAAACTAACAATAATAAATACTAAAGAGGATGTGGAGAAAAAGGAACACTTTTATGCTGTCGGTAGAACTCTAAATTAGTACAACCACTATAGAAACCAGTATGGAGGTTCCTCAAAAGACTGGAAAAGTCATCATAATATAGTGATACATGTATACCCATGTTTACAGCAGCACAATTCACAATACCCAAACTATGGAACCAGCCCAGGTACACATCACAGATGAGTAGATTAAAATAATGTGGTGTAAACACATTATTTTTAATGAAATTATGTCATTTGCAGGAAAACAGATGAAACCTGAGAACATAATGTTAAATGAAATAAACCAAATTCAGGTTAAGGGTCATATGCTGGGGAAATGCTGGGGAATGATACTAGCCAAATTATATAGTTTTACTGTGTGCCTGTAGGAATATATAACAACAAATCCCAACATTATATACAACTACAGTGACCAATAAAAAAAAGTATGGGAAAAAAAGCAAGCTTAAAAGAAAACTTTCTCTTATGTAGTCAAGAAAAATAAAAAGAAAAAATGATAAAGGAAAAGGTATTGGAAAGAAACTTTGCAGCAGCAAAGTTTTTAATATTTCTAAATACCAGTATTAAAATAGATAGCAAAACCAAAAATCCATCTTTTTCTTTTTGAGTTCAACATTTTTTTAGGTCATCTTTAGTTTTACAGCAAATGAAAACAATAAATGTTATGCATTATATATTAATCCACAAGCAGTCTGACTTCATATATGAATGGCACTCGAGAGCATGGGAAATTTAGCTTGGAGGTATCTAGAAAAAAGTCAAACTATTAAGCAGGTAAAGACAGACAACCAACAGCCATTAACACCAATATAGCCACCAGGCAAGGTGATGCACACCTGTAATCTCAGCAACTCAGGAGTCTGAGGCAGGGAGATCACAAGTTCAAGGACAGCCTCAGCAAATTAGTGAGGCTCTGTCTCAAAATTTTTAAAAAGGGTGGTCTGGGGATGTGGTTCAGTGGTTAAGCAAACCTGAGTCCAATCCTCTCAGTACAACAATAAAAATAACATTTTTTTTTTTTAAAAAAAAGATCAACACAATAAACATCTGTATGAGAAAAAGCAAAAACAAATAGTGAGGTGTCTGTAAACAGGAGAACCCCAAAACAGTCCGCTGGGGTGGACATGGTGGTACATGCCTATAATCCCAGCAGCTCAGGGGGCTGAGGCAGGAGGATCATGCATTCAACATGAGCCTCAGCAATTGAGTGAGAACCTGTTTCAAAAAAAAAAAAAGGCTGGGGCTGTAGCTTTGTGGTTTAGTGGTTAAGTGCCCTGGTTGGTTCAATTCCTGGTACAAAAAAAAAAAAAAAAAAAACACCAATAGAAAGCATGATAGAGTAATGTGAAAACAGCATCTTAAAATTGGAGGGCTTTTGTCCAACCCAATTAGCATGTGAATGTGAAGAGTTCCCACTGGTGTCTGAAGTGGCTAAAGCTTTGATGAATCTGTGACCACTCAAGGCTATCTTCTAGGAGAAGGCCCCACATTCAAGAAAAAGTGCTAGGGTTATCAAAATCAAGTAGATCATGTACAACAGAAACAAATGGAAAAGAAAGCCCTATATATCTCATATTTGAATATTACAACGACATTAGAATTATGTGAAATTGAAAAAGAAATCCTGACCATGCCTTCTTTTAAAGTGCAGGAAAACTAATTTCACATTAAAAAGAGCAACAGAAAAGAATCAAGATCACATCTCAGACATCAGACCTGCTTAGACACAGAGTAAAATAGCAACCTTTGTTTTTTAGGGATTGGCTAGCTTCACTAAGCATGATCTGCTCTAGTGCCATGAGGAAGAGCAGGAAGAAAAGATTAACATTAAACAGATACATGAGGTGGGATGGAAAGGGAGAGAAAGGGAAATTGCATGGTAATGGAGGGAGACCCTCATTGTTATACAAAATTACATATAAGAGGTTGTGAGGGGAATGGGAAAATAAACAAGGAGAGAAATGAATTACAGTGGATGGGGTAGAGAGAGAAGATGGGAGGGGAGGGAGGGGGGATAGTAGAGGATAGGAAAGGTAGCAGAATACAACAGTTACTAATAGGGCATTATGTAAAAATGTGGATGTGTAACCGATGTGATTCTACAATCTGTATTTGGGGTAAAAATGGGAGTTCATAACCAACTTGAATCTATTGTATGAAATATGATATGTCAATAGCTTTATAATGTTTTGAACAACCAATAAAAAAAAAAGAAATTTGAATTATAAAAAAAAATAGCAACCTTTGAAAATGAGCTGAAAAACACTAATAAAATTATTCAAAACATGAAAAACAGCATAAATCAAAATCAGAAAACTAAAAAATTGAAAGAAAAACTCAGGGGAAAAAAATAATCGAAGAGAAAGAAAGAATTTAATGAGTACTAAATTATGCAGAAAACAGAAATAAATATTATGTCCAAAAAGAAATAGAAGGTTAAATAAAATTGTAAAGAGAAATAAGTTAAATAAAATTGTAAATAGTTAAATAAAATTGTAAAGAGAAATAAGAAGTATTCATAAAATGCAACCAATATTGAAGGTAGGTAAGGAAGACCATAACATATAGATAGAAGTCCCTAAAGAAGAAATACAAAGCAATGGAACAAAATACTGAAAATATAATTTAAGAAAACTTTCTTGAATTAAACAAAAAAAATTTAAAGCCATAATTCAAGAAAATATTCCAGAATAAAAAACTACATATTCAAAGAACCCACTGTATTCCCATGTATCTTAAATCAAAACTACCATTATCAAGACATAGAATTCCTCCATTAAGACTAGATCAAGCTTCTGATGTAACAGTAAATAAAACAGACATAATAATAACTATGCATCAACTAATAAAAATAATTCATTATAATTACATTCTTTATCAAAAGCCTCAATGATAAAATGGAACAGAAGAAGGAATATAATCCAGGTCAATAAAGAAGATGAACTTTAAAACACAAAAGGCTCTGAAAGGAGGCCTCCAAGAGACTACATTAATCAGAGCACCTTTCTATACATGGAGGCTGACAAAAGATGCTTTGATGGCTCCCTCACCTCTTAATCTACTCCCACTGCCTGCCTCAATACCCTTTTTCTCCTAAGTGGGGGAAAAAAGGCTTAATTAGACATACCTTTAGGATCCAATAGGCTTAGTATGACTTCCTCCCACCCATCTCCCAAAATCTGTCTCCACTCTCTGTTGGCATCTGTTGCTATTTCAGTGGGAAAAAAACAAAATTGCTAATGTGTGGTTAAAATGATACTTTACTGTAAAGGTAAAGTAACAAGAAAAAATAAGTTACATCTTTTCCTATACTGACAATTAGAAGTTGGGGAAAAATAAGAGAGTCTTAAGCACTTAATAAATGAACCTAGTATAGATTACAAAAATGAAAGGTTGGGCATAGAAGATAAATTTCATTAACTCCACCCAAAATATATTTACTTTAATGTTCCTTTTATAACTATTCAACTAATTAAATCTCATTAGGTTATCTAGGACATGACTATACATAAGCCTAAGTATAGAATTTCAAAAGACCAGTTACCTTATTTATAAGGTTTTGAGAAAAGTAGGAGTTTGTTTGAAATCCTATAAAGATTACCTTAGAATTAAATTGTAGTCCCTAATCTTGTAATTTAAGTATTAATAACCTACTATTACACTAAATTTATCATCTAGGAACTAAAATAATTTTTTAGTGTATTATTAAATGTTCAACAACTTTTATCTTGGACTCATATAATTTTAGACCTGGAAGACGCTGAAGGTCAAATTGTATAATTTATGCAATCATTTAAGAGTCACCTTGTCAAAGAATAATTATTCTCTGATCACTTTTTTTATTGATTTGTTAAAAATAAATGACAGTAGAATACATTATAATTCTTCTTACCAATCCCCAAAAGAAACAAATGCAGAATGTTTTCTCTGATATAAGATGCCTGACTCATAGTGGGGTAGGGAAGGGGAACATGGGAGGAATAAATGAACTCTGATCACTTTTTTATCTCATATAACACATCAAGCAATAATTTTCAAAGCATTTGATTTTAATACAATATACTACCTAAAATAATACTAAATTTGTAAATTTCTCTCATCATGCATAAAACACTTTATGATATGCTCAGAACTGTGAACAAAATTATCCCGGTATCCCACATATTCAATGTAATAGTAACAGCATGATGAATGACAAAATGATATATAAATAAGCTTGGGGGATATTTATAATAGAATTTGTTTTCTTTTTTTTTTTCATTAACTATATAAATTGCCATATGCTTAAATCCATTACCTACACCACTGAAATAAAAAAACAATTTCCCAGATATAAGGTCAAACTGCTACAAATTAAGCTGATATAATATATAATCAACTAAATAGAAGGGAGATCAGTGGAGGAAGGGGATTGAGAGGGAGGGAGGAGCTGACCAAACTTTCTTATGCACATACATGAATGAACCAAAGTTAATTTCACTTTTTATGTATATCCATAATTGACTAATTTTAAAAAACCATAAGTAAACAGAAGAACAATCAGTAGAGTTGAGGAAAGGGAATAGAGGGAGGAAGGAGGGGAACCCATAAAGGGAGGAAGAAGGGGCAGGAAAGGGGAAGTACTGGAGACTAAATTGGAGCAGATTATATTCCATGCTTGTATAATTATGTCTAAACGAACCCCAATATTATATTTATACTGAGTTAATAAAAAAAAGTACAGATCATTCTAGTATTAGAACATGCAAACTGAATAAGCTCTTTATGAAAATTCTACATATAATTAACACCTTAGTACTGGTGCTTACTTCTTCCTTGTTTCTCTTAGAACTTAAACAGGTCTCTTCAGAGTTGGGAAAACATCTCTTTTTGTTGGAATCACACGAAGGCTGGAATAACGGTCTGCTGTCATGATTATTTTCAAGGATCTCAATTGCCATGTGGATAAGATATGTGTCGATGTTTTCTGGAACTAACATTCTAATTAGTTTAATTTTATTCATATCTGTAAAAGATGAAAAAAACAATTTTAAAACAAATTGTGCAGAATACTTTAGAAAAACCTATGAGCTGGATACAGTGAAATATTTTACATAAAGGAAGGAGGAAGATTACCCAAGAAAAATTTCCTCTTTCACATGCTTATAGCCCTACAAAAATGATAATGGACTACAAACAAGTCCCCCTCACTCCTGCATCCCCTCAATCCACCTGGCTCCAATATAGGTCAGTACTTTTGACTCTGAATAAATTTATGTTTCACACTACCTTTTGTAGACCTCCCTGAGAATCAATCCAAGCATTTAGAGAAATGTTCCTACAGGAAACTGCTTTGAATTACAAATATCCATTACAAATTAATATATCTTAAAAATAATTTATTCTTAAAATAGGAGCTAATCATATTTGTAATATACTAACAAAAAGAATCCTTTCAATGGGTATTATAGCATAACAAAACACATCAATTGTTCAAAATGCTTATTAACTAGATGAGCTTTCTGGGAAACATATGATGCATATTCAAAATCAAGGAACTTTGAATTTTTTGTATCCAACAGAACTAATTCAGATTGGGTCTTCTACACACCTTCTACAAATTATGTAGCAATCTTTTACAAACAAACCACTAGGCATGTTTCAAGCACTTCCTTCAACATCATATTCATCTGCATGCTCTAGAACATAACAAAAATAAGCAGCATAGAATCTACTCACTCATATTCATGTGACTTATAAAACACATCAAACATTCTAACAATTCAATTTAGTAGTCAGAAACCAAGTCGTTTTTTAATGCCCACCCTGAAAAAATGGTTTCATATTATTACAGTTTTCAGATTTACATCTTTTTTCTTCCAAAGATCTTAGCTCGCTATTCCAGGCCTTCTCCCATACACTCCACTTTGATTAAAAAAAAAGGCAGAAAGAAAGTTAAGAAGCTCATTAAAATTAGGACACTGGGTTATCTAAGTATTTTTAAAGTTTTTAAGACTGGTACTAAGCATAGTCTTAGAAAAGGAAAATAGCCTCTAGTTGCCATATCTACCAACCAAACTAAAATTTTATTTGTTCCTTGATCATTATCCAATTCTAATATACCATGGAAACATCACAAATTTTATTACTTCATTTTTTTATGACTAAAGAATGTTTAGTTCTATGTGTATGTCAGAATTTACTTTTTGAGTTCCCTTTGTCTTCTCTGTTTTTTTAAAACCAGCGTTATGATGAATATCATATTATGTATATCTTTCCATACTTATAGATTCCTAGGAGACAGATTGATAGTTCAAGGGTTAGACACCTTTTATATTTTGATGTATATGGCCAAACTGTTTTGAGACAGTAACTAATAACCTACATGTTGCTATGGAGCAAGTGAAATGTGGCTGGTATGAATAAAAAATGAATTCTTAAATATAACTTACTCTAATTAATTTAAAATTAAATTTAAAACTGATATTTGATTCTTTTATTGGAAAACTTAAGCATTTTGGAGCAATTTGATTATGCCAATCTACTTGTTAAGATGTAAATTTTATGAAATCTAAACATACCTAAAGTATTTCTACTTAAACTTTAGCATCAGAAGATATGCTATAAATGTAAAATATCTGATTTCAAAGGTTTATTACAGAAAAAGAAATATCATTAGTAATTTTATATTGATTAAATGTTGAAATAATAAAATTTTAGTATATTAAGTAAATTAAATTGGTGGCTAATATCATATTTCTATTGAATAGTGCTGCTCTAGAAAAGTATAAATTGTCACACAACCTAATCAATTAATACAACTATAATGTACTATATTTTCTTCTGTGGGTATCTAAAAATCAAATACATCCTTAATTTCTTTTTTTTTTTTTTTTCCTTTTTTGCACATTGAAAAGATTGAACTCATACGCACTCAACCACTAAGCCACATCCCCGGACCTATTTTTCTGTTTTATTTAGAGACAGGGTCTCACTGAGTTGCTTCGCACCTCACTGTAGCTGAGGCTGGTTGTGAACCTATCCTCCTGCCTCAGCCTCCAGAACCACTGGGATTACAGGCATGTACCACCATGCCCCACCCATCCTTAATTTCTTCATGCTATAAATGAAATATTTGCAAACCAATTTTTTTAAAATCCATACAATCTTGAACTACCATAATGTCATATAGGCTAATTGAGTCATTTAAAAAGAAATTAAAAAGGTATTTTGAATCAATTAATTTCTAATACTATAATGTCTTCTTTTTCATAAAATTACAATATATAAACCATTGCTTCTGGTGTTTAACCTCTGTTAGTGATTTAAGAAATACATAAAGTTAATAAAATTTTAGGTATAAGTAGAAAATTCATATTTTTTACACATTTCTTTAAGTACCTTTTATATTTCTATTTTAAAGTCATCCTTCATTATACATATGCAAATAAGTGACATCTAGCTTTAAGGATCCATCTTATTCTGGTCCAACTTTCCAAGTAAATAAATATCTACTGAAGAACTAAATAATAATACTAGCTGTACTCCTTCAGTGATTTAAGTATTTGTGTTTGTGTGTATGGTGCTAGGGATTGAACCCAAGGCCTCTTGCAACCGAGGCAAGCACTCTACCAACTGAGCTACATTCCCAGCCCTCCTTCAGTGCTTTAAAAGAGACCATGTTACCCCTACTTTTATGGCACGTCCCGTGGAAGCCACCTTTTATTTTCCAGTTACAAGTACACAAAAATGGGAGAAAGAAATTATTCAAAACATTATCTGTGCATCTCACTAAATACCTTTCTTAATTAGTTATTAAATACAGTCAGAATCAACTCAATAAAAAGGTTAAGATTATATAAATACAGAAGATTTAAAAGAAATAGACTTCCATAAGAGTTATATAGCCCAAATCTATGTAGCAAATAAGGGTGTTTCAAAATAATATTTTAATACACCAGTACTTAATTTTTAGGTAAAGACTATGTTACATAAAATATAGAAAATTTCTCACTTCAGGATGGTGCCAAATTTAAATTTCAATTAAACTTTTTCATTAAAACACAATTACATGATAAAGCTGCAGTTAAATAAGATGATTAGAATTGCATTAAATCTGTATAGTGCTTTTGGCAGTATGGTCATTTTGACAATATTAATTCTGCCTATCCAAGAACAAGGTAGATCTTTCCATCTTCTAAGGTCTTCTTTAATTTCTTTCTTTAGCATTCTGTAGTTTTCATGTAGAGGTCTTTCACCTCTTTCATTAAGTTGATTCCCAAGATTTTTTTTTTTTTTTGAGGCTATCATAAATGGGGTAGTTTTCCTCCTTTCCCTTTCAGAGAATTTGTCACTGATATACAGAAATGCCTTTGATATACAGATGTTGATTTTTATATCCTGCTACTTTGCTGAATTCATTCACAAGTTCTAGAAGTTTTCTGATAGAATTTTTTGGGACTTCTAGGTATAGAATCATATCATTGTCATAATGCTAAAAAAAGAAGTCATAAAATTCATCTGGAAAAATAAGAGACCCAGAATAGCTAAAGCAATCCTTAGTAAGAAAGGGAAGTAGGTGGCTTCACTATATCAGACCTTAAACTATATTACAGAGCAACAGTAACAAAAACAGCATGGCATTGGCACCAAAATAGACCTGTAGATTAATGGTACAGAATAGAGGACACAGAGACAAACCCACATAATTACAGTTATCTTATATTAGACAAAGGTGCCAAAAACATACATTGGAGAAAAGACAGTCTCTTCACAAATGGTGCTGGGAAACCTGGAAATCCATATGCAACAAAATGAAATTAAATCCCTATCTCTCACCATGCACAAAATTCAACTCAAAATGGATCAAGGACCTAGGAATTAAACCAGAGACAGTGCGCCTATTAGAAGAAAAAGTAGGCCCAAATCTCCATCATGTCAGATTAGGCCCCAATTTCCTTAATAAGACTCCAAAAAACAAACAAACAAACAAACAAAAAACAATAACCCTATCAATAAATGTGCCAAGGAACTGAACAGACACATCTCTGAAGATGATATACAATCAGTCAACAAATATATGAAAAAATGTTCAACATCTCTAAAAATTAGAGAAATGCCAATCAAAACTAAGATTTTATCTCACTTCAGTCAGAAAGGTAGCTATTAAGAATACAAACAATAAGTATTGGTGAGGACGTGGGAGAAAAGGCACCCAAATTTGTGCAGCCAATATGGAAAGCAGTATGGAGAATCCTTGGAAAATTGGAAATAGAACCAGTGTTTTGATCCAGCTATCCCACTCCTTAGTCTATACCCAAAGGACTTAAAAACAGCATACTACAGGGGCACAGCCACATCAATATTTATAGAAGCACAATTCACAATAGCTAAACTGTAGAGCCAACCTAGATGCCCTTCAGTAGATGAATGGATAAAGAAAATGTGGTATATATACACAATGGAATACTATTCAGCATTAAAAGAGAATAAAATCATGGCCTTTGCAGGTAAATGGATGGAGTTGGAGAAGATAATGCTAAATGAAGTTAGCCAATCCCCAAAAACCAAATGCCAAATGTTTTCTCTGATATAAGGATGCTGATCATAATGGAGTTGCCGGGGAGCATGGGAGGATTAGATGAACTCTAGATAGAACAAAAGGGAAGGAAAGGAAGGGAGGGGGCACGGGGGTAGGCAAGATGGTGCAATGTATGAAAGCACGAATGGTATGACTGTACTTTGTGTACAATCCGAGATAAGAAAAATTATCTCTATATGTGTAATATATATGTGTAATATGAATTGTAATGCTACTGATATATAACAAAATTTTAAAATTTATTTTAAAAAAGACAAAAATAATGTCATTAATATAGCAAGTATATCTTTATTTCTTATCATTTATAACTTAATTATGTTTTCTCCAGTAGGAGAACAAATAGTATTTTATCAAAGAAAAATAAGAATCTAAAAGCAAAGTCTCACATCAATTCATGGTATCTTATAGACTATAAATATACTATCAAAACAAATAAAAGTCAGAATTTATGGTTATCACAACCTTCTTAACTTTCTCCATTTTGGCTCTGGAAGGAAAGTAGGCCAAAAAATATACTTTTTTAATATTATGTATGCAACCTGCACACATATATTGACACAAAGCTAAAATATGTGCTTAATAAGTCAAAAACTCTCCGCTACTCTTTTCAATTTAATTTGATATTTATCTCCAAATAGAAATTTATTTAATGCTATACTCTGCATATAATGGTAAAGACAAATATTTTATTAATGTTTTAGTCATTAATTATTGCAAAATACTTTTCTCATCTCCCTAATATTTGAAATCAAGCTGTTCAATTATAAGAATGTTTCATGCTTACATATTGATTTCAATATTGTTTAATTTAAAAAGTTATCTAACATCAGAAACTGAAATTGCTAAACTTAACATAATGGATACTAGATATTGTAAACAATACTTAAAGATATAGAAGTTATTAAACAAAACATTATCAAGCTAATTTATTTTACTTATCAAGTTAGAAATTTATAAACCTGAATCCTATATAAGACTTATAAATTGCATATTTCCTTCTTTTAAGTTAACTGGCAATATAACTTAAACATGGTTTAATAAAAAGAAAAACTTGCTCTAACCTTAGATATGATATTAAAACAATTTTGCAACTCTACAAGTCTCACTTTTCTGTCTCTAAAAACAGGATGTGAGTGGGAAAGAAAAAATTTAATGTTCCCAATTTCTTTTCCAAATATAAAGTTCCATAACTTTATGACTATATGATTTAGAAATGAAATCACCAGCAACTCAATTCTTCATCATAGACAAATAAAATAGATGTTGTCAATATTTGACTGAATAAATATAATCTTAAATTTTCCTTTATCATTTCCCGCTGCCAATAATAAACTGAGATTAGAACATTCATCTTATGTCACTGAAGAATATTGCCCAAAAATTCTTCTTCTTTTCTTCTTTTTTTGGTACCAGGAATTGAACCCAGGGACACTTAACCACTGAGTCACATCCCCAGCCCTTTTTATTCTTTATTTTGAAACAGAGTCTTACCAAGTTGCTGAAATTGGCTTTGAACTTGTGATCCTCCTGCCCAAGAATTCTTTAGGACAAACACACACACACAAAATACATTATGTTCTTCCAGAATTATTAAAGGTGTATGTTTCTGTAAAATACACTTGGCTATTGATATCTGTGGGTTCTGCATCCCTGTATTCCATGTCCTGGGTTTACTTTTTACCCTTATTTCTTAAACAATACAGGATAGTAACTGTTTATATAGCATTTACATTATAGTACGTATTTATGGTAAGTAATCTAGAGATGTTTTAAAGTATACAGAAGCATTATGTAGATTACATGCAAATACTAAACCATTTAATATAGGAGACTTCAGCCCACATTTTTGGATTTATGCAGGGGAGAGAGGGGTCTGAAACCAATATCCTGCAAACACTGAGAGATGACTGTAGTTTCTAAAATCTTCCTTTTTATATCCATATTTATCAACTTCATATATTCTGAATTAGCTATTAAAAAGGATAAAGTATAAAATGAATCAGATTTAAAGGGTATTTTTAAGATGTTGTGAGATCTTACCATCTACTTCTTCAGTTATAATCTTTTAGCATCACCACTTACTATTTATCATGTGCCAGGGTTTTCTGTTTTATCTAATTTATTTCTGTGTAAGACAAGCAATATTATCCCTCCCTATTATAAAGATGAGGCAACTGAGGCTCAGGGAGATTGGGTAATCTATCAATGTTCACATAACCATGAAATGGTAGACAGAAGATCTGAGAATATATCTGTTGCCTGAACCTTTGCTCTTATTGACTAGGTAAAACCATCTGGATTTAAGGAAGGCAATCTTAAGGATTTAAGGAAGTTAGTCAAATAACAGCAAACATGATTGTCAATATTTTTTCTTAAAAAAGGAAAAATATACAAACTTAGAGAATGTTGCCTACTACTGAAAATTTTATCAAAAGACATTGTTTTCTGAGTCCTGATAACACATTTATAATGAAAAAATAATTTCAGAGTATTAAAATCAAGAAAGCATTTGAGTCTGACTTTTCCTAAAACAGTGTCTTTTTGCAATGAAGAAACAGATTTTACCACCTTAATCCAATCCCTTAAAGTAATTACTATCTTCCTCCCTCAACCTTAATTACCAGCAAAATAGCTGCTGGTGTTATAAAGACTGGAATGTGACCAGGAGAGCTGGCTAGCTTTCTCAGAAGATAATCCACAGCTAAATTACCTTGAATATTTTATTGTATAGGATTTGGCTCTCGGGCTTTCAAAGTTAGAAACCAAATTTAACCCTTATCAGATTCACACTGACCAAGTTCACAAAAATTCCAATTTATTAACTTACAATTAATATATAATTATCAAATAGATACTTAAATAAGCATGACTAGAGCATGCTTTCCCTATAGATAGAGAAAATTATAACCAGAAAGCTAGAAAGTGACATAGAAGCTGAATTACTTGTTAAGAGTATCAGACATGATCTTGATATAATATTATCAACAGGCTCGATGGCCACCACTCCTCATCTCTGGATCTTAGATGAGCTCCACCAGAACATGCCCTTCTCTCCTGTTTCTGGGCTTCCACAGTGGGTCAATGGAAGCGATGAAAGTGTTTGTTCTTTACACCTTCAGTCAAGTCTTGCTTTATCCTAGAAATAATGCTGCCTTTTAAGATGACTTGATTATTTTTGCTCTGGTCAATTAAATACTATTAACTGCTTTTAGAGAGTGATCTTATTTCCCTTATTTTCAAATTCTTCGGGAGAACATTATAGTTGCTTCCATGTGGGAAAGAATTTGAGGTCATAAAACATAATTATTCATGTGGTTTTGGAGATAAGGCCTTATGTTTGTTCTATCTTAATAGTTTGGAAAAAATTATTAGATTCACTGAATTATGACAAACCAAGTTTATACATATATACATTTAAGGGAGAAATCCTCTAATATCCCACAACTTTACTTCTGTAAACAATGGATCATTCCTTATAATTTTTTTGCAGGGCAAGTAAAGAGGCTCTACTTCTATGAGCACAGTTGAGATTTTGCAAATCCTCCTACAGGAGCTACAAAACTTGACCTACCCATCCCATGTCACAACCATTTTGTTGATTAGAGAGATTACTCAAGTCAAACAAGGAATCAGAAAGGTTTAGGGGAAAACAAGCTGTCAACAAGCTGTTGGGAAAGAATGTGGAGAAGTATTTTTTTGCAAATAATGAGGTAGAAATTAGAAAAGGGTAAAGTGCACTTTTGGGGCGCTGGGGAAGTTGTTATCTAAAGTGGGAAGGAAAAAAGAATTTCCCAGTATACTTTTCTCTGAATGATACTAGGAAGAAAATTTGTTTTTCTAAAACAATAAGAAGCATTATAAAAGTTAGGCTTTTACAATATCATAAAGGGTCAATTCTGTTAAAGTGAAAAGTATTAACAGATTGCTTGTTTACTTCATCTGGGTACAGTGACTCAAGTCATTAAGGCTGCAAAGAAAGGCCATGTTTATCACCTGAGTTGACAGGAGGGTTTCGGATAACATCAACAATAATCTTCTGAACCTCTGGAGTCAGGCCTGCTCTCTCCATATCCAGGGGGTAGCCAGCTTTCACTGCTTGGGCTAAGTGCATGCCAATTGCTGTGAGAGGCAGAATCCTCTTCTCAGCTATGCTAATCTATAGACAAACAGTAGGAGGAAAAAAAGTATTTTTTTTTCAAGTTTTCACTATACCTCAGGGTAAGAAAATACCTAAAACCTTCAGAAAGTACACGTGCAATGAGAAATAAATAATGGACTACACTTTCACTTAAATTTTTCATTTTATTTCTTTAAAAGTACTACAGACTTCCACAGGATCTACTTTTTATAATCATTATATTGATTAAAACAAAATCACCTAACTTTAGCCAAAAATTCAATCTTCATACGTAATTATTCACTTTAGAAAACTATTAGTGGCAGAGGGAAGCCATTCCATGTAAATCTAATAGTGGTCATAACCTACTGGAAATACAGAAAATTGTACTGTAATATTCTACATACTTGAAATAATAGACGGTGCTTTAGTTACATCAATTTCCAAGGAAACAAATCTTAAAATGCTTAGTGATAACATAAGGTTTAGATGTGTTCCGTAAAAGGCTCATGCAAAGACTTTAACAGGTGTTTTAAATTGGCTCTATTCACAAAATAATAGTTATAATTTTAACAAGGGCTGTCAGCACTATCCTACTATTGAATTTAGCATGAATTACATTAAATTTAGGATAGTATTTCATATTTATAAAGTTTTTAAAACAAATGTGACTCCAAATATATTAAGATATGTATTAGGTGAAACATTCTTTTCACAACATTCAGAAAGCTTAGTCATTCAACTCTAACATTTCATAATACTCCTCATGTATTTCTAAAGTCTAAATTTGTAGACTATCTTTGTGACTATTGATACTTTTACAGAACAGTCCATTTAAGGTGCTACTTTCAAAAGTAGTATTAAATTACTTTCATTAAATGTCTACCTTTTTTACTAAAAAGTGGGCACCATGTGTGCATAATATCATGGTTATTTGATACGGTTATTTGATACTAGGCATCAAATTACCTCAAACTAATTGTATTATTGCTCCTGATTAATTAGTTGTTAGGCATCTTTAATTTGGTGGTTAACTGGCAAGACCCTCTCAGACTCTAGGGAGGTACAAATAATTAACCATCATATCACACAATAAAATACTACCAAACCCCAAAAGACATAAATGAAGATATACCACTGTTCATATCTTAAAGTATGAATGTGTAATATAACATATGAAACCTCATATTATGACTATTAGAATGCACTTTATTCAGAAAAATCTGGAGACTGTACCAGATTTCCTTAATAACTATATCCATTTCTACCATATATATATATATGGCCAAATCATGGATATACAGGCATATTTAACATGTATGTGTAAATTACTAATTACATAAGAATTCAACTTAAAATTTCTATTTAACATGTATTTTGTTACAAAAATAGTACAATAGAATTATTTGGTTTCTCAGGTAATAACTTTTATACTTTTAATTGAGGAACCTATCTAATTAGACCGTTAAGTTAGTAAGATAAGCTATGAACAATTTATTTGTATTTACAGTGGACCCTGAGTTAAGTAAACATGCAGTTTAGTGGATTGAGGCACAGTGGATATGAAAAGCTGGCATTGGATCCCATAATATGTTCCAAATCAATTTAATGTCAGAGAGAACAGGAATTCAAATCAACTAAACTCAGCTAGAAGCCTCATTCTATCCCTATTCTATCTCTTCATATTGTATACCCATCAAAACAAATAAAACCTCAGAAGCCTTAAGGATTTATATAAGAACAATGAAAAAACATTAAGAATGGCTATTTCTTTACAGTAATTAAATCTGTCCCAAAGAACATCTGTTTAGTTTTAAAAAAAATGCAAGAAGATAGAGTAAAAATAAGTTTTTTTTTAAATTATTTTATTTCCAGTTTTTGAATATACTTTCAGAGATAACTGTACACATTTTTAACACATACAAGGAGATATGAATATAAAAGCAGGAATATATACATTTATGTATATGTGTGTGTGTATATATAGTTTTTTCTTTTTTTTTTTAAACACCATTCTGCATGTCCATTTTTTAAACTTAATGTATCTTGAACACTGTTTCTTCCTTGTTTCTTTTTCTTTTTTTGTTTTTCTGTGTATATGGTTTCTGGGGGTTGAACCAAGGGCCTCACACATGCTAATCATGCACGTACTCTACCACTGAGCTACACCCTCTGCTCTAGGAGATTTTTTTTCTTAACAGTACATATAATAGCTTTTTAAATTATTAGTTTCATTTAAAAGAATAGTTTTAAAATATTGCTGCTGCAGTATCCCTGAGCTATAAATGTGTTTACTTATAATGCATATAATCTCTTTGAAAAAAATCACTGTCAAACCAGTTTTGCTGTTGCTCCTAGACAGGGATAGGCTTAACAGAGGAAATGTCATTGTTTTAAAATTAAAAATAAAATAAGACTTCTTGTGCAGTTAGAAGAAATTGGTCACAACTCCCAGCTCTAATATACAAAAGCTAATAAAACACAAGTTTAAATAAACTAAAAAATTATCTGTAACATAAAAGTAATACTTACCAAAGACATTTTCTTTTCTTGGAATAAAGAATATGTGCAGGCCACAGACTGTGAGAGTGAGCATTTTTTATTTTTAACTTCCAGACTTTTCTTCTGTTCTTCTTGAGGTATTATATTTGAAAAGAGGTCTGTCTACATAATTGTAAATGTAGCACAAGTAATGAATAATAACATCAATGATAGATATAATAATATCAATATATAATCATTTCCCATTAGGAAAAAATAAGAGAAGTCAACCAAAGAATTCTTATGGGGAGCTCAAAAAGAAGTTGGATTTTTCACATATTGATTTTAAAAGGAAAAGTAATACTAGAGGACATAAATTTTATATTTGTAATAACAAACTTTATTAGTCTTCTCTTTAGTTAATAAGAAAAGGAACTACAATGTGAACCACTCTGTTCCTATATCCCTAATCCTTTGGAAGTGAATATTGAATAATGAATAAACAAAATCAATATTCAACAGGTAACCACAATCACAAATATGTGTGTGTGTACACACACACATGCACACACACACACACACAATTAATTTATAAAAATATAGCCTAACCAGAACTCTAACCTTTAAACATTATGTAAAATCTCAAATATGGTTCCTTAAAAGATGTTTAAAAGGAAAAAACAGAGTAAAAATAAAACTAATATAGAAATACTGGAATATCTTAAAGATATAGACAACTATTTTCTTAATCACACACAAAACAGCCTACTATAGTCGTAACAAAATTTGTAACAAACTAGTTTAATAATTTAAAGAGCCTTGTTTCCTGATGAGTGACACTGGTATCATTTTGGCAATGTTTTTTATCATTATGGTTTATTAAATTTTGTTTAGATACATGAGGAAGAATATGAGTTTTCTTTGGGAAAGCCATTTACTTTTTGTTTCCATATTCTGTCATTAAGATAATTCAACTTAAAAAATTGTTATGTAAGTTTTGGTCTACCAATTGGCAAGAAATATAAATGTCTGACTTTTCCTTATTATATGTACAATGCCTAATTTTAGAATTTGAATCATCCTGCATGTTTTCCAAACTTTTGAGGGCATTTCATAACAAATTTCAGAGCTATACTTTCACATTAACATTAAAGAGAATTGTAAACAAATACCCTGAAGGGTGGGGATTTAATGTTCTGAGCATATAATAGGTCTAAATAAAATGGGGCAAGGTGTTATATCTTTCTATTTCCACTTTAAAGTTTCAGAATGGCTGCATTTTGGAGTTTGTAGAAAGAACACATCAAGACAGAATAGATGTTTTCTAGGAAAGCTTTGCAAGCTTCTTAGACTGGTCCCCATGCTGTGGCATTTTGCCATGGTTTAGTGTGGGGTTTCAGTCCTCATTCTTGCAACCTTAAAAGTCTGATGTGTCAAAGCAGTTGCACTTTGGGAATTATAAGTGTTTATACTACTAGGAAGCAAATTTATCAACCTAAAATACAGGACTTAGTCAAATTTCAAAATAAAGCCTACCAATGAAATAGAAACAAAAGCCTCCCAGACAATCGCTTTACTATCATCTTTTAACAAGTAACTAACAAATTTTTATAACTATTTACTATAAAAACAATCTGAATCCATTTTCTAAGTGTCCAGTATGAAAATGCAAATAAAAGGCTAAAATGTTGCTTTTGAAATGGTCAAAGAAAGGTTCTTTTCTAATAGTTCCAATAGTATTTTACCTGAATACTATTTTCTATGCAGAACTGTTTGATGACTTCCAACAGAGGAGCTAACACAGTAGCTTTGCCTTCAGAAACACCATCGATCTGTTTTACATTTTCAACTGTCGTTGGTCTATCATTTAAAAAAAAAAAAGTCAATAAACCACTGAAACAGCATCACTCCAGCAATACAGTTGATGTTCAGCTTCATAGTGATATTTAATAAATGTACATTTCTTTAAAAAATAAAATACAAATTACTATACAAGCAGGCAAAAACTTTATAAATTTATTTCTTTGCTTTCCTCCACTTACAGATTTGCTGTTTTAACAATTCATGAATAAAACCACCACTACCTCTATCACCACTAAAGCATAGTAGCTGTACTATCTAGTAAACAGGTCACTGTCAGAAAGAAGCAGGCTAACATTTTATCTTGCACTATTATTTATATTATTATTATTGCAAAAACAAAAACTAGGAGGTACTACCTGAGGACAATTAAGAGCCTTAAAAACTCTCTTTTTTTAAGACTGTTTCAATCATTTTTTTCTACAAAATGCTTATCTATGGCTGGGGTTGTACTTCAGTGATAGAGTGCTTGCCTAGCACATGAGAGGCACTGGGTTCGGGCCTCAGTACCAAATAAACAAACAAACAAAGTAAAGGCACTGTGTACATCTACAACTAAAACTATTTTTTAAAGATGTTTACCTATAACAAAAATCTGCTAACTAGGCTTTTAGTTCTTATTTCTTATTGTGTCCAATATCCAAAAGACTGTAAAATATCTTCTAAAAATCTGCCAAGCTAATGATAACTCCTTTTCCTTAAATATCTTCTCCAAATATTAAAGTGTGGACTTAGAATACAGGTAAATATTTTCAAAAAAATATTATTGTAAAATATAAAGCACTGTAATGTCATTAGAAAATTCTGCGCTAGAGTTACATCTATTGAATGAAATTTAGTGACAATTTTTAAATGAAGTTTAAAAAGATGAATGAATGAAAATTAGCAACAAACACATTTTTGGAAGGAAGTATAAAAATGAATACAATTACCCAGCAACTATTCTTTGGGAATAATTTCTTCTAAATATTTATTAAATGCCTAGTCTTTATTAGGCATTGTGCTTAGTACTGTGAAAGACACATAGAGAATAGGAACAAATATCTCTATCCACAGAGACTAAAATCTAGACGATATAATATATGTCTCCCATTAATTATAAAAATTAATAAGGCATTCTGTGAAAGTGCCATTAAAGCATGTTTAGAATTCATCTAAAAGTTCTTTATGAATTCAAGATAGAGGAATTATTTTGCTGAGTAACACAACAGGAGGCTTCATGAAGTAAACAGTAATAAAACTAGATCTTGAAGGATTTAAGAAGAGTTTTAAGGAATCAAGGAAATACAAGGCAAAAGCAAGACTGTAAATAAATATATATAAGTTGAAAAGGAATCTTCAATAAATGGTAGACAATCCAGGTAAGATATATCATTCTGAATTCTGTGACTTAGATGAAAAAAAGCAGGTTTAAGTCCATAATGGAGGGGCTTGATTTCTAGGCTAAAGAAGTTAAGATGGGGGGCTGGGGATGTGGCTCAAGCGGTAGCGCGCTCGCCTGGCATGCGTGCGGCCCGGGTTCGATTCTCAGCACCACATACAAACAAAGATGTTGTGTCTGCCGAAAAAAAAAATATATATATATATATTAAAAAAAAATTCTCTCTCTCTCTCTTAAAAAAAAAAAAAAGAAGAAGAAGAAGTTAAGATGGTTTCCCATGGAGAGATAAACTGAAGAGTGACCACTTAAAAGGCTATTATAATAAGTACTAATATGGGGTTGAATAGGCAGGAAGGCATATATAGATAAATACCAAAACATTCCAATGAACACTAACTGAATAAGAGACAAGATATATGTTAAGGAGTGGAAACAATATCAAGTTTTAAACGTGTGATTAGAAACATGATAGTACCACTAAAAATGAGGGATTCAGAGAGAGGAGTACTGGCATTTGGATAAAATATGTACATGGAAGGTAAATGAACAATGAGTTGGATTTTATATATACTGAATCTGATTGCTATACATAATTGGTTCTCAACTCATGCAGAAACGTGGAACTAAAGCTTAGCAAAGAGATCTGCATAGCAACATGGGAGATTTGGGCGTTAGCTCACAAATCTGATAGCTGAATCCCTGGTCAGCTTATTACTTAATGATATATTTTACAAATCTATTATGTCAGAGGAAATAAATCAGAATGTAAACAAACAGCTTACCTCATTTTGGCCATATCCAACAATATCTTATTTGTTGCCAAAATAGCTGGAGGTACATCCATTATATTGGCATGTCTCTGTCTAGCTTCTACCAATTTGCGATATAACATAATCTGAACAACAACAAAAGAGAAAAGAACTCACAATTTTTTAATGTACTTAGAAAAATTCAGTTGTTACATTTAGAGCTTCAGATACTACATTTTCCCTTAAGATGAAAATAAACTGAACTCTATCTCAGATTCTTAGCTAAAGAACAATTTTTAATAAACTGGTAGCAGATTTTTAAGCATGCACAGAATACTAACTCCCCTCTCATAAATTAATTACCCCTTTTCACAAAAACCTTACCTGAGTCTCTTGCTCTTGGGCCAAAAGAACAGGATCTGAGAAACTGTAAGATTTTTCTGATGAATGCACCATGATACTAAAATATTAAAAAATAAATAAATAATAAAGTCTTTTCTTTCTCCTAATTTTATTTTGCCCATAAAAATGAGAATATCATTCCAACTCAGTACAAATATTTATTCTTAACAATGCCAGGAGGGCAATTATTATTTAAGTGGCAACAATTAGATTTTAAATATTTCAGAACAAATACAGTCAGTATAATCATATAGTTAAAACTGTAATTTGAGTTCTTTATAAAATTGATGTACTTAAGAAAAGTATCTGTCCTATCCTCCTCCTCAAACAAATGTTTTGAAAGAAAATACTGCATATCCATACTAAAGAGAACATTTTTTTCTTAACTAATACAAATACAATCTATGATTCTTGATGTAAAATCGCTGATTTTCAATTGATGGAAAACATAATATTATTCAGAACTTTCTTCAAAATGAAATGAATAAGCATAAAGCAAAAGAAGTAGCTAGATGTGGTGGTACATACTTGTAATCCCAGCAACTCAGGAGGCTGAGGCAGGAGGACTGCAAGTTTGAGTCCAGTCTCAGCAACTTAGCAAGACCCTAAGCTACTGACACCCTGTCCAAAAATAAAAAATAAAAAGGGCTAGGGATATGGCTCAGTGGTAAAGCACCCAAGTTCAATACCCAGTAACAAAAAAAAAAGAAGTAATTTTGTTTTGTTTTGGACTCTTCAAGAGGGAAAAACTATACCTAATGAGGAAACATGGTATGAAAGGTGCTAGGCAGCAAACTAGATATTCTACAAGAGACATTTCTCATTGATAAACTAATTGGAAACAGGAAAAGTTATAAAAATGAAATTGTACAGAATAGTCTACATAAGAGGTGTCACATTTAAATAAATTCCTGCTTTGGGGGACAAAAGGGAGAGCATACTTGATATTTAAGAGATGTTTACAGATTTCTCTGTTATAAGAACTCAGAAACTATAATGTAAAGAATTTCATTTTCACAATTATCAAATTAAGTATTAACAAATCCTATCACTACAATAAATAGACTGGACCCTGAAGAAAGATAACTACAGTTCAAAGAACTAGTACTATCAGGTTAATCAAGAAAATGATAAATCTGCTTTAAATTACATATTAACATTTATATTAGAATTATAGAATCTTTATACTACAATGCCATTTGAAAAATGATTTTTAAACTATTTCACAAAGGAAATTTTATTATTATGTATACTGGCCAAATCCTGGTAATATCCCTGAGGCAGAAGTATATGCAGAAAAATTTTAACAAAAAAAAGAATGTGATGTCTCTGAACATCATTACAAGTTCACAGAAGAATGTTTCAAAGTAACTATAATGAATATCATCAAAGAGATTAATAAAGATACTGTATCTACGAAACAAGAAAACAGTTATATATTATTAAACAAAAAGAGAACCAGAATTCTCATCAATTAAAAATTTGACAACTAATATTCAATGTTCACTAGATGGGAAGTGTTAAAAATAAAGGAGGAGACAATTATTAACATCAGGAACAATAAAGGTAGTGGTGGCCATATCAACAGAGTTTGGCTTTAGTATAGAATATTTTTGTGGTTATAACAATATAAAAATAAATTATTAATATGACCAAAACTTATAATTATGTTGGGAGGATTGAAAGAAGGCAACCTACTATGACAGCAATTCAATAAAACATTTCTATAATTGGTAAGTCATAAACTAGTATCTAAGCATGTCATTTAGAAATATAAAGATTAAGTACCAGAGAAATCAGATGGAAGATTGAATACAGCTAAGTAGGCTTAGGGAGGGTGAGCAAAGTGAGCAAAGCATTAGAAAGTGCATACTTTATTACAGACCTCGAAGTATCAATTGACTTTTCATATGTATTATTTGACGAAAATAAAAGTATCCTGTGTACTTCTGTACACTAAATCCTTATATTTAAATTCATTTCTAGGCAATTCCACAGGTATCCCAAACTCAGTATTAACCCATCTATCTTTTTCAATCACCGAGTACTAACAATTCTATCACTAGGACAAGGGTGAAGCTTAGTGGTAGAGCGCTTGCCTCATGTGTGTGATACCCTGAGTTCAATCCCCAGCACTGAAGGAAAAAAGTTCTTAGAAGTCTAAATATCTCACAAGTCTCTTTCTCCCCATGCCCACTGCCATTTCTCTCATCTATGCTACTATCACCTCTTGCAAATTCCTCTGCAATCACCTCCTTATTTGTGTCTCTACAACAACTCTAACCTCCTCTATTCTCTCCACAACAAACAGATTAATAAAGGGTTGGCACACAATGGTCTACAGGCCAACTCCAGCTTTTTTTTTTTTTTTTTTTTTTGGTCAGGACTTAGCTAAGTCTTTTATACTTTGAAATGGATTTTTTAAAAAAGATCATTCTGTGACATGCTAAATTATATAAACTTTAATTTAATAAATAAGATTTAGTAGGAACATGGTCACACTCATTCCTTCATATATTATCTGTGGCTGCTTTGAGGCTACAAAAGTAAAGTAGAGCAGCTGTCACAGAGGTTTGGGCCTTCAATGACTAAAGTATTTACTATCTTTCTTCTATAGAAAAGTCTGTCAACTCTCGTTCAGAAGTAGAGCTTTGACCACATTACTGTTCTACTTAAAACACTTCCTTAGGTTCCTAACTGCCTTTATGATCTAGTCAAGTGCTTAGAAGAAACTGGATACTCTGGACTCTATTTAATTTTCTATCTTCAATTTTACCACTCTCTACTGATAGGTAATCTCTAGCCATATTGCTGAGCATAGACCTTCATTTACTTTCAGCTTTTTACATGTGAACAATTCCTCTACTTGGAACACTTTCCCTCATATCACTTGACTGACTTCCACTGAAGCTTCAAGTATCACTTCTGGGAAGCCCTGATTAAGCCTCTATTGTTTCCAAAATATTATTTTCTGGATTGTAGTTTTATGTTCCCTTCCCTGTATATCCCATTACAGTATTAGCTCTGTGGGGGGCTGGTGACTATGTCTCCATTATTCTCCACTGAATTCCAAAACCTAAAATAGCACCTGGAACTAAGAAGCCTAGCAAAAAAAAAAGTAAATATTTAAATGAAAAAATGCTTCAGGATATTTAATGGACATATTGTTTTTTACACCCCTTAACCTTTCTGTTCATATAAAACAATGGTAATTACATTTCACACATTCAAACAAAAAGGAATTGATTGGGGTAGAAAACTGATATTATGATAAACATTTTATTAGCTCCAAAGTAGTATTATCAAAGTGAGCAAAACATTAGAAAATGCATAACAATCCTAGATCACATTAATATACTTTGACCTGATATGAATGTAAACATAGTCCATTTAAACTGTGTATGTATAACACGGGCCCTGACATGACATGATTTTCAAATTTTCCTTCTTCAGAAACTCTGGAATTTGTACTCTTCTCACTCTTTCATTAATCAGTAAATCAAATAGTAAGCCTAAATGTTCAAGTATATTATCTTTATTCTCTCCCAACTCTATATGTGTTTATCATTTTATGTTGCCATAAATTCCTTTTTTTGAAAATGAAGTGGGTATATTTCACACAAATGTAATAACAGTGGTTAAGGCTAGTTGTATACACATATAGATTTAAAAGTCACCTCTGCCATTTGCTATATGTTCTTCAACAAGTTAGTTAACTTCTTAACCCTTGGTATCTTCAACTATAAGATGGAGATAAATAATAGGGAGTACTAACTCACAGACTGTTGTAAGATGAAGTGTTACATATGAAGTGCTTAGCATTTAACATAGAACCTGGCAAACAATAATACCCATGAAATGTTAGCTATTAAATTAATACTATCATTGTATGGACCTGTCAGATCAGACAAGGCAGGCAGCTACCAAAGGAGGCAGATTTAAAAGGGCCGCTGAACAGGCTTTATTGAGATATCACTCCCGGGTGGAACTCGATCAGACCCACAGAGGGGACAGGGGAAGGGTCTGAGGAGAAACCATGTGGAAGCTCGCACCGGACTGGACTTTTATGGGGCTTACAGCAAGAAGGGAAGGGCTTGGGACAGGAAAAGGTGTTTCTAGGGTCCCTTTGCCCCCTTGGAGTTGGTCAGGGGAGTTGGCTGAACTCTAGGATTGGCCAGGGGGTCCTGCTGATTGACAGGCATTTCCGGCAGCATCTGATTGATGTTCTTTTCAGGCATGGGCTGCTTTGTTCTAAGTTGCCATTAAGTCGCCACCAAGTCGCTGCCATGGACCTAACAGGATCTACTCTAATAATTGTAGTACTGGAAACTTATGCTTTAACCTCCTTTTGTCAATGAAAAAGCCAACATCTAACAGTCCTTTATCTTCAGGAAAGAAAGGAAAGTAATACTGATAATATAAGTATAGGAAATAAATATTTGGAACTCTGTACCTTTTTTTAGGAATGTTACTCCCAGAAGAAATGTTAGCAAGTGCTTTGGAAGAACACGTCCTCTCCAAGTTAGACTGCTTTTAAAAACATAAAGGATCATTTAAAAATCACAAGTTTCAAAAAACACTTAAATACAAAGAAAAAAGGGTACAAAATCTCACAATGACAATCTCTCCTCAGATAACCAAGTCATCAAATAAATCAACTGAAAATAAGCTCTTGAACTATCAACTTTTAAAATTCAAAAGGCAATTAAAAATACAACTCAATAGCTGGGGGCTATGGCACACACCTGTAAGCCCAAGGTCAAGGCCAGCAACTTAGTGAGGACCCATCTCAAAATAAAAAGGCAAGGTATATAGCTCAGTAGTAGAGCACTTACCTAACTGCTCAAGGTCCTAGGTTCAATCCCCAGTACCAAAAAAATAAAACACAAAAATACAACCCAATGTCCCACTAATCCAAAACTCATAAGTGATCAAAAGAACATTCTAAAGTACAGTAAGAGCCCAAGACACGAAACTGATTCAATTACATTCCACATATTTTAATAAAGCAGAAAAAGTATACTACAAAGTTTAATTCACCTGTATGTCCCGTTTCCACATTCTAATTAGCTAATGTCCACCTGTGGGTGAGTTCCTAATCTACAATAGCTGTCTAAGATCCCAACAAAGCAAGAAAATGTGGATGGTGCCTGTATGTGTGTTTGTGCTTGTGAAGTGAGTAATGTAGCTTTAATGAGACTATTTAGGAAGTAGGCTTATTTTTCCATCAACCTTAAGCATTATAAATATGTAAAAACTAAGCTAAATTAGTTATCAAATAGGCTTAAAAGAATCAAAGTAAGTTTTTTTCCTCAAATACTTCTAATTCTTCTAATAGCTCCAGAAATCACATATTGCATTTTACTCTATTCATATCATTTCTCTTTTCAATTTATGACTTGTTATATGTGCCATTTTCCTCTTTATGTAAAGCAGAATTAACATAATGTTTTAAAACAAGAGTTGCAACAATTAAAAAATAAAATAAATTAAGAACCACCTCTTTAAAACAAACCTTCTCTGCAGTTAATTCAATTGGTATTTGATTAGAAGAATGCGGTTCGGTGCCTGAAGATACAGTTTTAGAACTGAAAAATAAAATTAAATTATCTCAAATGTGAAAATGCAATTATCTATCATACCCCTACTCTCTCAGAAAAGCAGATGACATTATATTATCCTTTTTAAATGACCCGATGACTTGTAAATGTAATTTCTTTTCCCAGAAAAGGAAGATGTTTGAAAGAAAAAACTGATACACAATCAATAATATGTAAAGGTATTAAAAAGTAGGCAATAAGTGTATTCCCTTCCCATCTTCTACACATGAGAAGAAAATGCAGTATATGAATTCTTCAGCATTCATGTCAATGCTACTTAATCAATGGAAAAGAAGTTTTCTAATGGTCAACTACTTCCCATCAACCAAGAAAGTTCTGTGATTTATCTTTTCCCAGGGACTCCCTTTCTTCCAAATTGACTAAAGTAGATATGCAAAAACAGGCAGGCAATTCATTTTACTTGAGTGGTACCTAAAATCACTGAAACAGCAACACCACCAAAAACCCATAAGTTAACAGAAAAAAAAAAAAAACTGAAAAATGAACCTTGGCCGAAGAAACTTCCTTGGACACAACTCTTCATCAGCTTGAAGCATAAGACTCTGAGGAGATTCTGCATTGGATCTATCAAGCCAATTTCTACCCTATTGAAATAAAAAAAGAATCTTAATGCATAGTTGAGAAAAATTAAGTCAAACAGGTAGACTTCTATACTGTTTACCTTTTTTGTAAGGGTGCAAATCTTTGCAAATTTGTTATGCCCAGGAACTTCTACCAAGAATCCTTCAGTTATGAGGTGACGGGATAAGGCCTTCCACCAATTCTCTGTTTGATCCTTACCAGTGCCAAAAAAACTGTGACTACGATATTTATTTGCAATACGCTGAGAACTCTGAAATCAGGAATAAAATTAATATCTAAAAATGCTTATCCAACTAAATGGAATAAATTAAAAAACAAACCCATCCATTGATTCTTTGGATTTAACCAAAAAATCCAACTTTAACAACCTATAAAATTAAAAAAATTTTTTTTAGTTGTGATGGGCACAATATCTTTATTTTATTTATCTTTATGTAGTATTGAGGATCAAACCTAGGGCCTCACATGTGCTAGGCAAGCACTCTACCACTGAGCTACCACCCCAGCCCCCTATAAAATTTTTATATCCATCCTGCTTGTTCTGTACCCAACTCATACATAGTATGTGTTCCTTTTATATTTTAAATAATCACAGAAATTTTCACATATAACTCAGATGCACTTCCCAATGCATAGGTTTAAATACATGTTTGGAATTGTCAATCTCTGCTCTTTAGACCTTTGAATAACATACATTATACTTTAAAAAGATGATCACGATCTACAGCTCAAGTCTAGAACCATGGATGTTAAAAGACAATGTGACATGATAGTCCTGTAACAATTCATGGCTTCCATGCATGGCTGCTTTTACTGTGTGTTTCTTCATTATACACTACAAAGTTTATTCACTCCTTTATGATTTATTTGCTTCACTGAGATATACCAAGGAAAACATGCTAAACAGTTGATGATTTTTGAGATATTTTTCCCTAAGTGATGAGAGAATTCCTATGGGAGACCCTTCATAGCCATCAAGTTCAAGAAACACTGAGAAATTTATCCTTTCAGAGAGAGGACTCTACACTCCCTACAAAGTACTCTTCCATTCACATCACCCTTGTACTGCCTCTTTCTTTCATCCTACACATTTAAATACTAGTTCAAATGTATATGGTAATATATGAACAGAACTATTCCTGTCTAATATAGTTGAGGTAAATATAGCAGATAATAATTCAAGGGTCATCCTAACCTCAGTCAACTTCTACTGTACAATCTGGGAAGTCACAAACACGATTTCTGAAACTCTTTCGGTCAGGGTTCTGGATATGACTTAAGTTCTGCTCATCAGATGTTTGCATGGTATGCAAACATATTTGCATGGTATGCAAAAGCAAAATGTGAGGTAAAGGCTACTCCTCTACTAGTTTTGTAGATAACATATTTTTTAATGAACATTAACAAGGAACCCAGCAAACAACTATTAGCTTTGTAAGTATCAAGAGGCATTTACTTTGTTGACACAGATTATAGCAACCTCAATGTGGTTCTCAGCAAAAATAGAACCCTCCTGAGTGCTATGGCTTCCAATTCAGTGCAATTCAGGATAAGGTGTCAGTGATAGCTTCCCAAGTTGAGAGCTTCCTGATCACAGAAGAGGCAGCTGCTCCTTTGACAGACTGCTTTGCAAAGTAACCTTGTCAATAATTTCCTAAGTCACTTAATATCCTTTCTGTTTAAATTAATTAAAATGATCATTAGCTTTCTAATATAAGTACTGTATTTTAGGTTGTATTTATGTTATAAAAACATTCATCCCTTCAATATGTGAAGAGGTGATTATATTCTGAATACTTAATATAAAATAATACTTAATATAAAAATGCAGTCTAAAATTTTAGAATTGGGAAGATAATTAAACATTTCATCTACGAAGGTTTAACAACCAATGTATATACAAATCCAGAGGTCAAAATTAAAAGAATATGCAGGATGAGCCACAATAGACATAACTCAGGGAACTGTAAGACTCTATTAAAAATATACTAGCTTTATTCAACTAATGAGAACATAATGGTTATAGGTTTATTATTTTGTAATCTAAAAATGTGAATTCCAGGTTTTTCAACATGGCGGCGGGCGAGGAGAGATCAAGTCTCTGACTTCTTCAGCTGCGTGGGCATAGGGACTCGTAAATTGTCTAAATGCTGTTTGCTCAGGATCACTAGGCAATGCTGAGCTGACATGGATCTGGGGCAAACAGTCTGGGCCCCTCAGAACACACACACTGAGCCCAGATCGGCTGCATTCAAGTTCGCCTGCTTCTCGTGACTCAGCACTAACGATCCTAGGCAGTGGCCACAGGATTGAAACAGGGCTTGGGAAAGACAGTCAGGACCCACCTGTTGCATTGGTCACCCGGCAAAGGGAACGAACGGTCACCATTTGCACAGGATACCACCATGGCAGAGAACTGACGTCACGGGTGGAGGAGATAACTTCATTGAAACCAGCGCGACAGGTGTGTAATCCCCTAGCCATCTCTCTCCACACAGCGGGGAAACCTTAAGGGCCCCTCCCAGCTCTCCTGTGAGCGCAATAGCCAGACCAAGGGAATCAGGAGTGGCGCGGGACTCGCGGAGCGGAACTCCCGGCTACCGCTCCCACCAGTGCTGACAACTGAGGTCTCTTGCACCAGCTACTGGGGGCGTGGCTACCGGAGGGCAAGAAAATTCACTGGGGGTTCTCAGCCCCAAGCTCTACAAACTTAGGGTCTGAGGGAGGCAAACAGAGAGAGTGTGCCCAGGCATTCATGAAAACAGGGCTCCCAGGAGCAGCAGACCTGGCGTGTAGCCAGTATTGTGGTGAGCGTCACAGGTGAGCGGGGCCAGGCTTGAGGAAACACAAGAGAAGGCTCTAGGCACTCAGGATTGGAGACCCGCCCAGTCTGGGAGAAAGAGCTGCTGCACAGTGAATGGTTCCCACCTATTGAGAGGAGAAGCTTGGCCCAGTGGGCACAGCTCCACCTACTGGAAGAGAAGTTAATCGAACTCTATGACGGCATTTATTATTATTTTTTTTTCTTTTTCTTTCATTTTCATTTTTGTTGTTGTTGTTGTTCTTTAACTTTTTTCAATGTTTTTAATTTTTTTTAATTCTTTTATTTTATTATTCTTATTATTTTTTAAATTTTCATTTTCATTTTTTTATTATCATTATTATTTTTTTAAAAAAATTTTTTTCTTTCATTCTTTATTTTCTATTTTTTTCTTTTGTCTTTTCACTTCTTTTCAATTTTCTTATTCCCCCTTCCTTGAATTCTACCTGCCTACTCTCATTCTCTTTAGTGATTTCTTCCCTTCCCTTCTAATATCTTTCCTCCCAAGCATCAAATAAATTTATAAGAGTAAACAGTAACTCAGCAGTCAAACAGAACAAAAAGTAACATGAGCAGCATAAAAAACCAAGGAAGAAAAGGAGTACAAACAATGAAGGACAGCCTAAATATTCAGGAGGACCTAGAGGCATCAGAAAAATGGTCATATAAAGAACTCAAGAAATACCTTAGACAGATGGAATGGAACCTTAAAGAGGATACGAGACAGCAAATCCAAACAGTGAAAGAATACATTGAAAATGAATTACATAAACAGATAAAAGAAGAAGTTAAGCATCTTTATCAGGAGATAGAGATTATTAAAAAAATCAAACAATAATTCTAGAAATGAAGGAAACGATAAACCAAATTAAAAACTCAAATGAGAGTATCACTAACACAGTGGAGCAAGTAGAAGCCAGAACGTCAGATAATGAAGACAAAATATATCATCTTGAAAAGAGTCTAGCCAACTCAGAAAGGCTGGTAAAAAATCACGAGAAAAACATCCAAGAGATATGGGATAACATAAAAAAACCAAACTTACGAGTCATCGGGATAGAGGAAGGTACAGAGATTCAATCCAAGGGAATGAGTAACTGCTGAATGAAATAATTACAGTAAACTTTCCAGAAATAAAAAAGGAAACGGATATACAAATTGTAGATGCATACAGGACACCGAGCACACAAAATCACAGTAGACCAACGCCAAGACACATTGTTATGAAGATATCCAACATACAGAACAAAGAGAAAATACTAAAAGCTACAAGAGAAAGGAGGCAGATTACATTCAGGGGTAAACCAACAAGGTTAACAATGGATTTTTCATCACAGACGCTGAAAGCGAGAAGATCCTGGAACAACGTATTTCAAACACTGAAAGACAATGGATGCCAACCAAGAATTCTGTATCCAGCAAAATTAAGCTTCAGGTACGACAACGAAATAAAAATCTTTCACGATAAACAAAAGCTAAAAGAATTTGCAGGCAGAAAACCAGCATTGCAAAGCATCTTGAGCAAAACACTACACGAGGAAGAAATGAAAAACAATAACCAAAACCATCAGTGGGAAGTGCCTCTATAAAGACAGAGGGCGGGGGGAAAGCTAATCATGGAGAAACAAACTAAATTAAAAAAAAAAAAAAAAGAAGAAGATAAATAATCAAACATGGCTGGAAGTACAAACCATATATCAATAGTAACTCTAAACATTAATGGCTTAAACTCTCCAATAAAGCGACATAGGCTGGTAACATGGATTAAAAAAACAAATCCAACAATATGCTGCCTCCAGGAGACACATCTGATTGGAAAAGACATACACAGGCTGAAGGTGAAAGGTTGGGAAAAAATATACCACGCACACGGTCCTCGTAAGCAAGCAGGGGTGGCCATCCTCATATCGAATAAAATCGACTTCAAGACTAAGTTAATCAAAAGGGATAAGGAAGGACATTATATACTGTTAAAAGGAACCATTCACCAACAAGACATAACAATTATCAATATTTATACACCAAATAATGGTGCTGCGACGTTCATAAAACAAACTCTCCTCAAGTTCAAGAATCAAATAGACCACAACACAATAATTATGGGTGACTTCAACACACCTCTCTCACCATTGGACAGATCCTCCAAACAAAAGTTGAATAAAGAAACTATAGAACTCAATGGAGGAAGGATACCATCTCCAACAAATGGTGTTGGGAAAACTGGAAATCCATATGCAACAAAATGAAACTGAATCCCCTCTCGCCATGCACAAAAGTTAACTCAAAGTGGATCAAGGAGCTAGATATCAAATCAGAGACTCTGCGTCTGATAGAAGAAAAAGTTGGCTCCGATCTACATATTGTGGGGTCGGGCTCCAAATTCCTCAATAGGACACCCATAGCACAAGAGTTAACAACAAGAATCAACAAATGGGACTTACTTAAACTGAAAAGTTTTTTCTCAGCAAGAGAAACAATAAGAGAGGTAAATAGGGAGCCTACATCATGGGAACAAATTTTTATTCCTCACACTTCAGATAGAGTCCTAATATCCACAGTATACAAAGAACTCAAAAAATTAGACAATAAGATAACAAATAACCCAATCAACAAATGGGCCAAGGACCTGAACAGACACTTCTCAGAGGAGGACATACAATCAATCAACAAGTACATGAAAAAATGCTCACCATCTCTAGCAGTCAGAGAAATGCAAATCAAAACCACCCTAAGATACCATCTCACTCCAGTAAGATTGGCAGCCATTATGAAGTCAAACAACAACAAGTGCTGGCGAGGATGTGGGGAAAAGGGTACTCTTGTACATTGCTGGTGGGACTGCAAATTGGTGCGGCCAGTTTGGAAAGCAGTATGGAGATTCCTTGGAAAGCTGGGAATGGAACCACCATTTGACCCAGCTATTGCCCTTCTCGGACTACTCCCTGAAGACCTTAAAAGAGCGTACTACAGGGATACTGCCACATCGATGTTCATAGCAGCACAATTCACAATAGCAAGACTGTGGAACCAACCCAGATGCCCTTCAATAGATGAATGGATAAAAAAAATGTGGCATTTATACACCATGGAGTATTACGCAGCACTAAAAAATGACAAAATCATGGAATTTGCAGGGACATGGATGGCACTAGAGCAGATTATGCTTAGTGAAGCTAGCCAATCCTTAAAAAACAAATACCAAATGTCTTCTTTGATATAATGAGAGCAACTAAGAACAGAGCAGGGAGGAAGAGCAGGAAGAAAAGATTAACATTAAACAGTGACATGAGGTGGGAGGGAAAGGGAGAGAAAAGGGAAATTGCATGGTAATGGAGGGAGACCCTCATTGTTATACAAAATTACATATAAGAGGTTGTGAGGGGAATGGGAAAATAAACAAGGAGAGAAATGAATTACAGTAGATGGGGTAGAGAGAGAAGATGGGAGGGGAGGGGAGGGGGGATAGTAGAGGATAGGAAAGGTAGCAGAATACAACAGTTACTAATAGGGCATTATGTAAAAATGTGGATGTGTAACCGATGTGATTCTGCAATCTGTATTTGGGGTAAAATTGGGAGTTCATAACCAACTTGAATCTAATGTATGAAATATGATATGTCAAGAGCTTTGTAATGTTTTGAACAACCAATAAAAATAAATAAATAAAACCTTAAAAAAATGTGAATTCCAAAACAGGTATATTAACACATTTATGTCATTTACTACCGTTTCTAAGGCACAGATTTCCAAAAATAGCCTAAGTAAGGTATATCCCTCAAAAAAAGAAGCTAGGATGAAATGAAGTAAAGGAGACTAAATTCCCACCAGAGTCCGAGACATCAGTGCCTAGATACTGGAATATAAACAAAGGCTTCCGCCAGGAGTAGTTAACAGTCTATAGTTGCTCTCTATTAAATTTTCAAAATAAAAATAGAAGGTTTATTAAAATAAACAAAGTAAGGAATTTTAGAAGCATGATGATTATATTTATGAAAATGTTATTAGAACAAGATTTAGAGAAATATAAACTAGGTATGACACGACACTTTTTTTCTTACCCACAATCTTTGCCTATGCTAACTCTCACTTTGGTTGATTTGAATAGAATGTTTAAAAATCAAACATCAAATACATATGATGAACAAATCTAACGACCTTATGTACAACATGAGAACTATAGTTAATAAAACAGTACTATAATTGGGATTCCTGTTAAATGAATAGGTGCTCTTGCCACAAAAACAAGCAAACAAACAAATAAATAAAAAATTGGTAACTATGTTGAAATAATGGATATACTATGTTGCTTCACTCCAGGAACCATTTTATTATACTTATGTACCCTCCAAACATAGTGCTGTTTACCTTAAAAATATACACATAAAATTTATTTCAAAAAATAAGTGACATAAAAGAAAATATCATAGAATTTAACAACTGAAAGGAAAGCTGAATCTGTTTGATCTATCTTAAGTCATTTTCTTACTTATACTCTAACAAATAATCAAACATGTTATGTCACATCCCACAGTGTCTTTGTACTACAACTAGGATAGAACATAGGCCTCCAAGACAACTAGCACCAATTTTTTATTAGTTTTACATGTACTCTGCATGCATACATACACCCACATACACAACCAATATACTAGGTAGGTTTTTAAGCTACTTTACCTGGGTTTAGGTCACTGCTCTGGCAAGTTATTCAACTATGCTTCTAGGCCTGACTTGATATGCAAGTATAATAATAGTTTCTATGTCTTGGGAATATTATACAGGTGAAGTGAGTAAGTAGGACAAATCCTGTCTCAGTAATATTAACTTTCTTTTTACTAGTTAACAGCAGACCCTTTAACTGAACCTGAATTCCCTAATCTAACAGTATTAGTTTCCTCTGGAACATTTGCTAATAGTCTTGTACATCTGCTATGGGGCTCACCTTTGTAGTAGAATATTCTACTGCTTATAAACTAGTAACACCAAAAGGTATTAAGTTGCCTAACTAGCACTTTCTAGTTCTCTTAGACACTAAAAATTACTGATAGATTTTCCTTTCCTAAGCAGAAAAAAAACCTGAAGTGAATCTGTGTACATCTACTAGTATGAAGCAATAAAGCTTTTTCTAACTAGTCAGGAGTAACTGTCTCTTCCCTTTATGATTAAGAATCATTGTGAATACTGAGTTTTATGTGAATAAATTTTCACTGTCTTGTTTCCATGGTAATAATCATGCAGAGAATGAAGTATCTTTGCTCTTTGATAAAGAACATTTTTGTTTTAAAGAAATCATATATTCCCTTTTCAACTAGAAACCCAAATGGAACCAAGTAACTTAAAAAAAAAAAAAAACCAGAATTAAAGCAAACTGCAGTAAGAATTTTCAACAACAAATGTTTGATGATTTCTCACTCCAAGAAAAACATCCTCCATTAATTGCTTTAATGTTTCAGTTAATTTAATTTTCCAGGTTATCTACTGTCAAGAGTCAAACTGCCTGGAATGGGAAAGCTGCTATGAAGAGAATATAGGGCTTTGGGTATTGATTTTTATAGAGGGCACAATTTTATACACATATCACTCGTCAACCAATAACAAATCTTCATTTTAGTATCTCTAGATAATTCGATTTAAAAATACAAATTTAGAAGTGCATTTAATAGCATAATAAACACAAAGGCACTGTTAGGAAAGCTATTTGTCCATCCTGCTACTGGCACAAAGTAACAGTATGGCCTAGACCAGATCATTTAAAAACTCTGTTTCAATTAGAATAAAATAAAACGATAGGGCCAGTCTTTTTGCCAAGTTTTGGCACTAAGAGTCTATACTTCTATGGGATGAAGTCTTAAAAAGGAAATTTTCATCTCATTATTTTCCTTTAAAAATCAGGTTAGAAAAACAGGGTCAACAAAACTTAAACTCTTGGAATGTGGAAATCTAACTGATGAGTAACAGTTGCAATAAAGAGAACTAACTGACTAGTCAAATTACACTACTTGACATATGAGTTTTTGATAAACAGTTTTCTGACCTAGTATCTGACAGAGAAAAACAAAAGACTAAAATTTTGCCACTTTTCCAAATTAACTTCTTTAAAATTCACAATTGCTTTTTGTAGTAATTCTTTCTGCTGGGAAAAGCATTTTCCTCCATCCTTCTTCCTTCATTCTTTCTCCAAATGTCCAAATCAACTATACCTCTCAGAAATCTACTGTATCCCCCATAAAACAGAAAGCTCCAATTAAATCTTCACAAACACTTCTAATTCCCCTAAGAATACTCTCTCTAGGACTTCAATAATAGTTCCTATCGGTTCATATATCCTTTACCTCTTTCTAAACTATATTATACTTACATCCAAGTAATATTTTCTACACTAGATGATAAGCCTCATCTAATTCAACTTTGGATCCCCTAAAAAATACAATATAGTGCCTAACACAAAAATAGATGTTTAATAACTAGTGGAAAAATAGCTATAAACTTCAACTCAAGAAGCGTTGAATTCTAAGTTCTTAAGAGTACAAAACATGTCCAGAGCTTCTATTAAATCTCTCTCACACAGACACACACACACAAATACACAGACTCTTTCTCAGTTCCTACAAGCAAAAGAGGTTCATGATTACCACTTTAGGGCTTCAGAAAATCATTTTGAGCTGTTAATTCCGTGTAAAATAAAATCAAAGGATAAAGTAACCATAATCATCTCTAGGAATATATTTTAATCAGATGAAATTGGTTGTCTAGAAAATCAATGGGCAGTCCTTTCCTGTTAGGTACTTTGAAAATCAGAGTTTGATTAAAACTTACCAATAGTTCCAATGGCTGTCTAGGTAAAATCATCTTTTATGAAAAGCACTATACAATGCTGGAGCAATGATAAGGTTTAGCATGTTAATAATATGATCAGAAAAGATGTTTCACTTAATCTTTCCTATACAGATTAATGACTGTGTTTCCATTTTCTAATCTATAAAATTAAGGCCACTGTATATATTGTCCATATTCACACAGGGGGTGTAAAATTTTTTAGATGGTGAACAATTTAAAACAAAGTTCCTTAGGCAATACTATCATGATTTAATTTCTAATAAAACATGATCTTAAAACAAAATTTTAAACTCCACTTACAAACTTGTGAATAAGCTGCATAAATGTTTATGCTATTTAGGAAAATCTTGTGTAGATGAACAACATCATGTATTGCTGAAATTGCATTTGTTATATATTTGCACACATAACATTATTTCTTTTAAAAACTCTAAAAGTTTCTCTGTTTAAGACACATCATTTTACAGATCAAAATTATCTACAAAGATATTAATGTATCCTAAATTGGTTAAGGAGAACAATTCCCAAAGGTATTACAATTATAATTTTTAAAATAATATCCCAGTAGATAGCAAGATCACTGAAATGGGGGGTGGGGGGTAGATAGGGAACTTACCTTATTTTCACTGCAGTTAGTGTCTCTAAATTTTCATTAAGTGGTACTTTTTAAAAAGTTTTACACTTTTATCTAGCAAGGGTAGTATAAAATTTCACAAAGGATAAACTTCTTAATTTGAGGACTCCCAAAAGACACTGTCAGTATAAAAGGTCTGAGTTGGTTTTCAAATAATAGGTGAAATCTGATCCCTCTTGTGACCAGTTCAAGTTAGTCTATGAGCCCACTTAAACTTATTTGTTGATACTGGATACTACTGGATTATACCAAATTAAAACAAGGATAATGTTTATAAGTTATACATTCAGCTGGGGTACAAAGGTGTTAAAGGTGATAAAAATTTAAAAAATTATAGATCTCAATTATATTTAAGCTGTCCCATGCAATTTGTTTGTTTGTTTTTTAAATAAAAAATATAGTATCACTCATAGGAATTAAAACAAAGTTCCTTAGGTGACACTTCCACTATTAAATTTCTGATCAAACTTGTGATTTAAAAATAAAAATGTAAACACCATTCAGAATATTAAAATATCAGTAAATGAAAAGTTAATATGTTTTCAACTATTAAAAATATTTCTTAACTAAGTTAACAGGTTCCTTTCTAAACAAAATAAAAACTAAAAAATATTCACATGAGCATTTGACTATTTAACAAATAAATGCTTATCTAAAATGGTTTTATTGGGCTGGGGATGTGGCTCAAGCGGTAGCGCGCTCGCCTGGCATGCGTGCGGCCAGGGTTCCATCCTCAGCACCACATACCAACAAAGATATTGTGTCCGCCGAGAACTAAAAAATAAATATTAAAAAATTCTCTCTCTCTCTCTCTCTCTCTCTCTCTCTCTCTCTCTCTTTAAAAAAAAATTAAAATTCTTTGAAAAAAAATGGTTTTATAAATTCTACATACAAAATAAGAATTTTAAAGAATATTTAAAATAAATGTATGTAACTGTAAAGTGTCCTATTTTCCACTCTTAGTTTAGTCAACTAGTATCAACATAGAACACTTAATTTTGTTCTATCAGGAATAAAATCATATTTTATTTTACAAAACAAAAGTAAAGTCAAATTTTTTTCTTGGTATTTTATACTTCTGGTAGGAAACAGAAGAGGAAAACAAATATGTTGCCAAATATTGTTATGAACTAAGACATTTACAAAATTATCCTCAAAACTACAGTTTTGCTTATTTTAAAATTCTTTCCTGGGTACCAAAAAAATCCAACTTTATTCCACCAGCGCCTTGATAATGAAAGTTAACATGCCTTAACTATCCTAAGAAAGATCAGTCTAGGGATTTACCCCAACAATGTAATAAACTAATATAATACTTCAGACTGAGACGCAAAGATGAACATAAGCTTGGAACATCAAACAACAATAGATGTGACACATATATGTTCTGTCAGAAGTAGTGAATTGCAGGGTTTAAATGTAAATTAATGTTGATTTTCTTCATTTCTAATAATTCACCTAAAGTCAAAGCTATAATCACAACACAATAAATCTTTAAAGAAACCATAACAGGAGCAAAAAAAGAACTAAGAAGGTCATTCACATATACTTACAGATCCTCGGAGAAATAAAATTGGAACCCCAATTCCAAACTTTTCCTCTAAGATGCCCACAGCAGATAACAACTGGAATGCTTGTGGACCAAAGTCCTGTGATGTATCATCTGAGTCATTATTAGAATCACAATGATTCAATCTGAATAAAAATATTAATTATTAAGACAGCATAAACAAAATACATACCTTAAGCAATAAAAAAAGATTTAATGTGCAAATTAGCCAAGTAAAAAATATCTCAAATGTGTCAACTGCTGTAGAAGATACAAAATTTATATAGCCAAGAGCATGTGAAGTATCTCAAACATGACAAATAAACTATAATACAGCATCCCAGAATGTTATGCTAATGGTTCCCCTCTAGTGTCCTAAGAAGCCAAGTTTCATGGCAAGTGGCCCAGACCTTAGATGGAAGAAGACTAAGAAGTTCAAGAAAGTACGACAGTTCCACTTGATGGATTATATATGAACATTGGACTTTTGTGTTAGGTTTTGTTGGAAAAAAAATGGGGTTATTACAAAAGAAAATTTTAACTTAAAAAGAAAATCTCCTATCCAATAAACTGTTAGTTTAAACTCTAACTTATAGTTTAAACTATAAATTATGACAGAAAGATATAAACTCTTCATTTAAGTGTACATAAGGTAAATTCATAAATCATTCTTCAACTTGATATGAAATTTTTATTAATATAAATTTGATTTTTTTTTTAGGTCAAGAACAGCAACAAAAAAATCCTTAGGGAAAAATCAACCACCTAATTCAACTGATAACTTTCATAGCAATAAGAATGCATTCAATATTCCAGATAAAATAATGTTTGGAGGGAAGGGGAAAAACTATGTTTAGGTTTATTCTTCTATTCTAACATCTTTAGTAGGATGATTACCTGGTTAATTTACTCTACTAATAAGAGTAACTAAAGCTATCAAATTCTCATAAAGAACTACCTGTATTGCATTTATTGGTTTTTAATATAATTATCACTAAATTCTAAAAATATTTTAATTTCCAGTTTGATTTTTCTTTAAGTTATTTAAAAGTATTATTTTAGATTTCCAGATGCATAAGAATTTTTTATTTATCTTTTAGTTTACTATCAGATTTTAATATATTATCAGAATATGTGGTGAATTAGATACCAATTCATTGAAAAATGCTGAGATAAACTATAATTTAGTAAAGGGGTCAGAAAACATTTTCCATAAAAGGCCAGATAACAAATACATCAGGCCTTGTAGACCACAATGGGTTTTGTAGATAACTACTTAACTCAAGCAGTCATCATAAACAGAAGGGCATGGCAAAGTTCCACCAAAATTTTATTTACAGAAAAACAGGCAGTAAGTGAAGTGGATATGGCCCAAATATCATATTGCCAACCCCTGCTCTTGTAGTCAATATTTATAAATACTCCATGTATACATGAGAAGTATAGACTCTCATTCAGTTTTTCCCAACTAATATGCTGCAAACAGATTCTAGGTGGGCTGAAAGGTTAATTATTTCAGTCCAAGTTACCTGTATTCTGACATTTGCCCAGTGTGGGATACAAATACTGATCATTTGTTAGGGGGATCATGAAGTAAATAAAGTAATTTACATCCACTTCTCTAGCTGCTTGATAAGTTTTCTATTACTAGGTGCCTAATAAATAAAATTTGTACTATAGTGACCAAATTTCCTATAACTTGCTAATTTTTTTTAATTATTTAACCTACCAATAACTAAAAAATTATATCAAACTTTTCCACTTTGAGGGCAGATTTGTTTATTTCTTTGAGTTCCCTCAATCTGTGCTTTATGGGAATGAGTTTTCTGTTTTGTTTTACCTTGTTTGTTTTTTGAGACAGAAAACAATGTTCTCTTGGTGAAGGAACTATTTATCATTATGCAGAGAACATCTCCAATCCTAATAGCATACCTTGTGTTTTATAATAATGTATCTACCACACAAAAGTATATGGCTAACTCAAGCAGGTGTATCATTTGTTTTAATTTTTCAATCAATAAAGAGTTACATTAGTCATATTTGTGTAAAGTTCTACAAATTTTAACACATCATAGATCCACATATATAGATTCACCTAATCCTCACCATACTCAGGACACAAAACAAATCTATCACTCAAAATACTCGTTTGTGCTACCGTTTTGTATACCTTCTCATTCTCACTAACCTCTGGCAACCGCTGATCTTCTCTTCATCCCTACAGTTTAAATACAAGTTTCAGAGAATATCATATAAATGGAACCATATTGTAGAACTGGTGTTATTTCTTCTTCAAATGTTGGCCAGATTTTGTCACTGAAGCCTTCAGGGCTAGAAATTTTATTTTCGGAGGCTGTTAATAAGGAATTCACTTCCTCTAATGCTTGGGGGACCATTCAAGTTCACCTATTTCATTGTGGCTGAGTATGGTTAGTTTGAGATTATTAAGTAATTAAATTAAGTAATTTCATCTACATTAGTGAATTTATATGTAAGTTGTTCATAGTGTTTTATTCTTATCCTTATTAATGTCTACTGGATTTGTAGCAAAATTCCCTCTCCCATGCCTGCTATTAATAAATCTATTTCTCTTTCTTCTGTCAGTCTTGCTAGAAGTTTTTATCAATTTTGTTGACCTTAACAAATAATGACCTTTTGCATTCACTGTTTTTTACTACTCTTTTTTCTGTTTTCTATTTCACTAATTTAGGCTCTTATCTATATTATTTCCTTCCTTCCACTTCCATTTGCTTTATTTTGCTTTGATTTGCTTGTTTCTTATGTTGGAAGCTTAACTGGTCTGAAACCTCTCTCCTTTTTTAATATTTAATGCTATAAATTTCCTTCCTAGCATAGCTGTATACTAAACATTTTTGTATTTTTATTCCATTCAGTTAAAAATATTTTCTTATTTCACTTGAGACTTTCTCTCTGATTAATAGTTTAGAAGTGTGCTATTTAATTTCCAAGGGTTTAGAGACTTTCCTCATATCATTCTGTTACAACTTTCTAGTTTAATTCCAGTATAGTCAAAACACATACTTTATCCAAATAGATTACTTCCAAATTTATTAAAATTTTGTTTTATGACCCAGAGTATGATTCATGTTTGTAACATTCCATCTTCCCTTAAAAAGAATGTGTACTCTGTTGCTGTTGGATGAAGTGTTCTTTTAAAAACTAATTATATCCAGGTTGTTGACAGTTCTGTTTATTCTTATCCCCTTAGTGATTTTTTTTGTTCTACTACTTCTATTGATTACTGAGAGAAGATGTTAAAGTCACCAACTATAATTGTGGATTCTCTATTCTCCTTTCAGGTCTTTTAGGTTCTTTCTTTGAGTATATAAACATTTAGGATGTCTTCTTGGTTGGGATAGTTGATTTTACGTGTAACTTGGCTAGTCTGAGGTACTCAGTTGTTTGGTCAGATACTAATCTAGAGGTTGCTGTGAAAATATTTTGTAGCTGTGATTAATATTCATAATCAGCTGGCTTTAATTAAAGGAAGTTACCATCAATAATGTGGGTAAGTCTCGTCCAATCAGTTGAAAATGTTAAGAGCAAAAAATGTAGCTGAAGAAAGAATTCCACTTCAAGACAGCAACATCAACTCTTGCCCATGTTTCCAGACTGCTTAACTTGCCAACCCCCACAACTGTGTAAGCCAATTCCTTATAACCAACTCCACATAATTCCTTTCATCCTTCCCCCTTTAATATAAAACCATTCATCCTATTTCTCTGGAGAATCAAGACTAATAAATGAGTGAGCTGATCCTTTTACATCATGCAATGTCCTCTTTTATTCCCGCTAGTATTTTTTGTTCCAAAGTGTCCACTGCACAACATTAAAACAGCAACTTCAGCTTTCTTTTGACCTGTGTTTTCATGGTACACTATGTTTCATTCTTTTGTTAACCTACCTATATAAATATACTTGCAGTGGATTTCTTACAGCATATAAGATAGGGTCACATTTTTAAATCAATCCTGAGAATTTACACCTTTAAATGATATTTTTAGACAATTTACATTTAACAATTGATTATGTTTAGGTTTAGGTCTACCCTTCTATTGTTTTATCTATTACATAAAGTAAAATACTCTAAATTGTTTGCTTTTTAATTTTTAAATAAATTCATTTAGTTTAAAAAAACTAAAATATACATTCAACAAAAATTCAATTAAATATGACCTAAAAAAAGAGAGAAATTTTAGAATGTTCATCAAGAAGAAATCTGTACCTGAATCTGCAATTATCACAGCATTTTTCAGTTCCCATAATACCCATGGAGGCCTTTCTTAGTTGTTTGTCCTCAAAATGAGACAAGATCATTCTATCCAAGAGAAAATTTTAAATTAAATAAATAAATACACACACGTTAACTTCATTGCTAAAAATAGATAAAATCACCATTAATTATTTGCTTGGAACCTCATTATTTGAGTTTAGTTTACTCAGGCACAAAGAAAGCTGCCTTTAAAACTGAGCATACCATAACATCAACAAAATATTCTTTCAAAATAATTCTAATTATTTAGCAAATGTTTTTCTTAAAAGAGAAATAGCCTGAGTTTTCATAAACCCAGGCTACTAATTGATATAAAATAAGTAATACAGCTGAGCATGGTGGTACATGCCCATAATCCCAGCTACTCAATAGGCTGAGGCAGGAAGAATACAAGTTCTAAGCCAGACTGGACAAAGCATCAAGATCCTATCTCAAAACAAAAAATAAAAAGGACTGGGGATACAGCTCAGTGGTAGGGTATCCCTGGGTTCAATCAAGAGTACAAAAAAAAATAAAATAAAATAAATAATACATACTGTCGCCTACATCTCCTGGAATGAAGATATTTTTCCATTTTTGCCATCATCTTTAATTTGTATAATCGAAACTTTTCATTACGTATCTCAGTAAGGCAGTTCCTGTCAATTCAAAATTTCACAGGGATACGTGAAACTATTATTTATTACTGCTTATTTTCATAACCTACAAAACTCACACTCATATTAGGATAAAGAATATTTCTAATCATCCTAGAAAGTTCTCTTATATTTCTTCACAATCAATGCCCCCAAAGGAGGGAAGCACTTTTGTAATTTTTATAAAAATTGCTTTCAAAAGAATTCTACCGGTGCCGGGCGTGGTGGCGCATACCTATAATCCCAGAGGCTAGGGAGGCTGAGGCAGGAGGATTCAGAGTTCAAAGCTAGCCTCAGCAAAAGCAAGGCACTAAGCAACTCAGTGAAACCTTTCTCTAAATAAAATTCAAAATAGGGCTGGGGGTGTGGTTTAGTGGCCTGAGTTCAATCCCTGGTATCAAAAAAAGAAAAAGAATTCTACCTATGTCCAAGTAACAATTCTTAAGCTGCCTTTGAAAAATTACTATACATGCTAGTTCTTCATTTTGATTTATATGTCACAAACTTTTTGATTTCCAGCAAATCTTTTATTATACACAAATTTTTACCTTTTCCCAGGTAAGTCTATGCATTATTTTAATTTATTTTCTAAGAAACTGAATGCATTTATATAAAGAATACCAAAAGAGGCTCATTACCAGTAGGAGTCTTTATCCCTATTAAGTCTTCAGAGAATTTCTTGATCCTCCAAAACTAACTTTGTATATTGGGGTATGCAGGAACACCAATAAAGTATAAGAAATAAATTTCTTCCTCAAACAAGTATAATTGATTTTCTTCTATAATACTGAATTTATTAAAAATTGTTAAATCGGGCTGGAGCTGTGGCTCAGTGGTAGAGCGCCCGCCTCGCACTTGGTAACTATAAAATGGGATTTCTGTTCATTCTGTTCGATCCTCAGCACCACATAAAAATAAATGAAGATATTGTGTCCAACTACAACTAAGAATATATTTTTTAAAAATTGTTAAATAGTATTAAAACACATTATCTTCTAAAAAGCCAGTGCAACTAAGCTCACCCTGTTTGTCTAGTCTTCTGTGAATAAATTTTATAAGTATCAATATCAAATGATAAAAATCTCCCGAATAGCTTTGTATACCTTTCCAAGAATAAACAGAAGAAGGCAAATGAAGGGGAGGGAGGAGGGAAAGGAAAAGGAACTACAGAATGAAACTGATTTCTGAATTATGCTCCATACATATATGAAAGAATAAACAAACAGACTCTAAGGTAACTATGGCTGAAGACATATTACAACATGAGAAGACATGAGGAGGAAAAAATACTATTCACTTGATGTACAACAGTAGGAAAGTATTCTGTAAGATCTATGTTATATGCCTAAGTATAAAACTTATTTAGGTAATTCCTCACACTCAGGAATGGCTAAAATTAGGTCATCTCCTCTATGTGGCAACATTTATCATCAATGTTCTTCATAGATGTTGTCTGTTTTGGATTTTTGCTTTCATTTGTTGGTTGATTTGGGTGCTTTATTTTTATTTTTTTTTAATTTGTTTTACTTAGTTACCCATGACAGTACAATGATATTGACATATCATACATTTGAATTAGATGGGATATAATTTCTCATTTTTCTGAGTGTACAGGTTGCAGAATTACATTGGTCATGCAGTCACGTATATACCCACAACAATAATAATGTCTACTTTATGCTACTGTCCTTCCATTCCCCCCTTCTCCTCCCCTCCCCTCACTTCTCTCTACCTAATCTTGTTTTTTTTACTTTAAATATACCTGCAAATTACTTGAAATTTTAGACCCTGCTTCAATATTTTCTTGGAAAGAAAGAAATATGCAAGGTGAAAACAATAGTTTTTACCTATTTAAGTTAAAGTCTGCTGGAGCCCAGAGTATATGACAAGAACTTTGAAGTCCATCACGGCCAGCTCTACCAATTTCCTGATAATATGATTCCATTTCTTTAGGAGCACCATAATGAATGACTCTGCGAATGTCAGCTTTATTAATGCCCATTCCAAAAGCTATAGTAGCGATGACACACTGAGAATAAATAACATAGTTTGACAAACATATTTAACAGAATTAAAACTTTAACAATAATTCAATCATTAAAATATCTGGCATAAAACTAAATTTAATATAATTTCAACAAATCACCTATAGAATAAAAGAGTATCTGCCCAATTTACTTATTAAAGATTGGTAACTATAAAATGGGATTGCTGTTCATTCTCTATAAAAAGCATAAAATAAGTGGGTTCTCTGAACATCTGTGAGTGTGAGACACAAAAGAGGGTCTTAAAAATATTTATTGTATTAAATGAAATGTTTATATTATGAAGTATTCAAGTATCTTACTACATAGCAAAGTATCTTATCCTAACATGATTCTAAGACAGAAAAACGTCTCATTAAAGATGGTGAAGTGAAACATAATTTTCACTTCATCCTTAATTTTCTCTATATCCTTAAGAGGAAATGACAGAATACCTAATATGCATGTATATGCTAAGAAATCTTAACAAGTATTAACAATAAGAATACCAGTAAATGGATGGGGCTGGAGACTATCATGATAAGTGAAATAAGCCAATCCCAAAGAATCAAAGGCCAAATGTTTTCTCTGATATGTGGATGCTAATCCACAATAAGGGGGTGGGGGGCTAGGGAAGAATAGAGGTACTCTGTACTAGACAGAAAGGAGTGAATGAATAGGACATTATGACCCTATATACATATATGATTACCCAACCAGTATAATTCTACATCAGGTACAACTACAAGAATGAGAAGTTATACTTCATTTATGTATGACTTATACATGCATTCTACTGTCATGTAAGAACAACAACAAAAAAGAATACAAAAAGAGCTGGGCATGGTGGCTCACTCCTGTAATCCTATCTGTTCAGGAGTCTGAGGCAAGAGGATCACAAATTCAGCAACTTAGCAAGGCTGTAACCAACTTTACTAATAAATTTAGTAAAATTTAATATAATTCAAAATAAAAAAATACAAAAAGGGCTGGAGATTCAGCTCAGTAGCTAAGCACCTCTGGGGTCAATCCCCACTACAAAAAAAAAAAGAGAGAGAGAGAGAGAGACAAGTAACCGTAATAAACTACATGACTGCATTGCTTAAAGATTTAAAAAAAAAACCTTTACAGAGTAATTGTGTAAATCTTGTACAATGAAATAAAATTATGATACAAATAATGCCTATAATCTCAGCTACTCATGAAGCTGAGGAGGATTACTTGAGCACAGGAGTTCAAGATCAGCCTGAACTCAAGATCAGCAATACAGGGAGACCTCGTCTTTTATTATTATTATTATTTATGTATTTAAATTAGGTATATAAGACAGCAGAATGCACTTTGATTCATTGTACACAATTGCAGCACAATTTTACATGTCTATGGTTGTACACGATGTAGCATCACACCATATGTGCAGTCATACATGTACCTAGTGTAATGATGTCCATCTCATTCCACTGTCTTTCCTGCCCCCATGCACCCTCCCTACCCTCCCTCTCCTTTGCCCAATCAAAGTTCCCTCCATTTTCCCCATGCCTCCCAGCTCCCCATTATGGATCAGCATCCACCTATCAGAGAGAACATTTGGTCTTTGGTTTTTTGGGATTGGCTTACTTCTCTTAGCATAATATTCTTCAACTCCATCCATCTACCTGCATCTATCATCCTCGTCAACACTTACTGTTGTTTGTATTCTTAATAACTGACATTCTGACTGGCATGAGATGAAATCTTAGAGTAGTTTTGATTTGCATTTCTCTAATTACTAGAGATGTTGAACATTTTTTCATATATTTGTTGATCAAATTCATATCTTCTGAGAAGTGATTGTTCAGCTCCTTAGCCCATTTATTGATTGGGTTGTTTGGTATTTTTTGGTGTTAAGTTTTTTGAGTTCTTTATATATCCTGGAGATTAGTGCTCTGACATGAGTGTAACAAAAATTTGCTGCCAAAATGTAGGCTCTCTGTTCACCTTATTGAATGTTTCTTTTGCTAAGAAGGGAGACTTCGTCTTTAAAAAAAAAAATTGTAAGAAAATTGGTGAGGATGTGGGGAAAAAGGTACATTCATACATTATTGGTGGGACTATAAATTGGTGCAGCCAATATGGAAAGCAGTATGGAGATTCCTTGGAAAACTGCAAATAGAACCACCATTTGACCCAGCTATTCCACTCCTCGGTCTATACCCAAAGGATTTAAAAAACAGCATGCTACAGGGACACAGCCACATCAATGTTTATAGCAGCACAATTCACAATAGCTAAACTGTGGAACCAACCTAGATGCTCTTCAGTAGATGAATGGATTAAAAAAATGTGGCATATATACACAATGGAATATTATACTCAGCAATAAAAGAATAAAATCATGGTATTTGCAAATAAATGGATGGAGCTGGAGAAGATAATGCTAAGTGAAGTTAGCCAATCCCAAAAAATCAAATGCTGAATATTTTTTCTATATAAGAAAGGAAGCCCCTACACCATAGGTGGGTAGGGAGGGGGAGCATGGGAGGAACAGATAAACTCTAGATAGGGTAGAGGGATGGGAGGGGAAGGGAGGGGGCATGGGGTTACAAATGATGGTGAAATGTGATGGACATCATTATCCAAAGTACATGTATGAAGACAGGAATTGGTGTGAATATACTTTGTATACAATCAGAGTTATGAGAAATTGTCCCCTATATGTGTAATATGAATTGTAATGCATTCCACTGTCATATATAATTTTTTTAAAAAACTTGAAAAAGAAAGAAATAAGTAAATTGAGAAAATGGGGTTAGAAATGCATAAAATGGAGAGGGAGAGGAAAAGGACACTAAAGGATGTGAAAAAGATCTAAACTTTCATCCTTCACAGTGGGGAGTCAATAGATAATGCCTAAAACATATAAAAAAATTAAGTAGTAGCAATAGAGGCAAATCGTGGCAAAAAAAAATAGTTTTAAACACCTAAAGGCTCAGCTAAAAGAGTTGAGAGTAGGAAAAAGAAGTGAAAAGGCATGAGGGGCTACTTGCGGAGTTGTACGTATAACTGATAAAAATTAAAGTCCATTTTAAAGAAAATAGGTAAGCTAAGATAGGACAGGAGAATAAAAAGGATAAAAGGAAAGAAGAAAACTACTGAACTAGTCAAAGGATGATGAGAAGGGTGAGAGAAAAATAAATACACCAATAATAATAATAATCAATAATAAGTTAAAGCTTTGGACAAAGACTAGGCAATTTTTCTATATTTAAGGGTTAATAAGCAACACAATAATGATTCTACTTTTAATCATATTATTTTTAGAAGAGATCAACCAATTCCATAGGCTTTATTTTTAAAATATCCCTATAAACTTTCAAGTATAAATAAATATATTTTATCAAATAAGTGATTTGCAGCCTCATTCCAGAAAGAAAGAGAATTTAAGGTATCATTAAAGGACAAGTGAAAATACAAATGGATATACAACAAAAAGTCAGGATTAAATATAAGAATGAATGGCTAGATTAAAAGGCAAATCTACATGCAAATATAATTAGATATGATTATAAAAATCACAAATAAAAGTCTATTTTTCTAAAATTATAAAAATATAGTTAGATATGGCTATAATAATCACAAATAAAAGTCTATTTTTCTAAAAATATTAAGATTCTAAGCATCAATCCATCTAAGCTATTAAGAGTTGAAGATATCAGCTAGACTTTAGCCCTGCACTAAGGTATAAGTCAATTGTAAAAAGAATTACAGGAAAAGTGAATATTTAGAATTCAGGATATTCATTCATTCGTTAAGCACTAAATAAATATCAATGACAAGTAATCAACTGCAAAAGCACTAGCCTCTTCCATATAGAAGATAAAATATATTTTCATCACTTGAAAAAGTGATTTGAGAACTTTCAATACAAATGTGGAACTTCTAAACAATTAATGACAAAGGACTATCTGGACCAGCTGTTAGATAAAACAAAACTTGATGTTAGGCTAGAGTAAAATAATCAATACTAACTTATTAATCTTCATAATATGTATAAATATTTGTGACATCCCACCATAGAAAGGGAAAATATAGTATCACATATATACATACACCCTTCTAGAGATCAGGTGTAAGCTAAAAGATTACTATAAGGATTTTTAAGCCATATTTCAAAATATTAATATTTAAAGGAGCTGTGTATTGGTAGGAAAATCAGATGCATCCAATGAAATTAACCATCACAAAATAACATGGATAAAGTTTGTACTCTCTCATATTTTTGGGAGATATTTTAGTCTAAATGAATAATTATTAAATTAAATGAACACCTGAACAAAGAATAAACCATTGGTCAGTTAAAGGCTTGAAGACTGATTGCTAAGATTTAGTAGGCAGCTAATAAATTTTATCAGACAATTTTCAAGCCACTGAGATAATAAAAAACACAAATTTGCATAAAATCTCTGTCCAGTTATGACAGCTGTTTCCATCTGTGCAAAGAAGGGGAAAGAAGAGAATAGATACTTTGGGGCAGATATGCATTACAGCAAACCTACACACAGTGAACTTTATAGACAGTACATATGAACTATACTTAAGTGTTAAGATGTTTGAACAATTCTAGTTTGAGGTGGATAACAACTACCTCTCATAGGGAGGGCTTGATAGAAAACTCCAGGGCTGATGCAAGTTCATTTCTTGAGAGGAAGAACTATTATATTGGCTTACAGTAATCAGGTGGATATGATGCTGACATCATTAAGTTGTTGAACGAAACCAACTCATGTGACTTGAATTTAAATTCTCCCAGATATTCTCTAGGTTGCCTACTGAACCAAGCCAATCATGACAGGAGTCTCAGTGGCACCATCTCATAATAACTTCATCATTACCCTTCCCTTCTTCAGTTCTGCCCTTAAAATTAATCCTATTAAATGCTACCAGTCTATTTTTATGATAATATCATTCTGCTCAAAAACACAGAAGAGTTCATCATGTTAATATTCAAACTCTTTTCTGTGGCATGCTAAGGATTACAAAACACATACAGAGGCTGTCTTACAGCCTGGGAGGTTCAGGTCTCCCTTCTCCCTCATGCCAACTCCAACTAGAATTATTATTTAATCTATCTTACCTATTAGATAAAAGCTCATTTAAATGAAAAATTCTAAGGTTAAAGTAATCAGGAAAAATTACAGGAATCTAGCACCAAGCCCAGTATATCTCTTTCCTACAAGTTTTAAAGCCATCCATAAACCTGGCCAACAAATCCATTTAATCTTTTTCTTAGGAGTCTTTTAACAGTTCCTCACTGCCTCTTTATCCATAGTTTTTGCCATTCCTATCCCTTGCTCTTTCCCTCCAGTCATTCCAAACCACTCATAATTTGCTGAGCCCTGCAAACACTCTCACATCACACGTTAGTCCTTGTTCCTGGAATTCTATAACCAATTCTTCTGCTCTCATCACCTACCAGCCTACAAACTTCTATTCACATTTTCAAACTCTATTCAAATTGCACCTTCCTGGATAGTCAACTCACATAACAAAACCTATCTCAGACGGCTTTTTATACTTAATAATCTGCAACAGTTTTTTCATACACTTACCTTTCACATTACATATAGACTGATTTCCTTAACCAGAGGAGCTATATTATATTTAATACCAAAAAGTATTTAATAAAGATATGATATAATTTGAGAAATATCTATTTTCTCTAAGGAGCACAGAGAGTAATGACAATTGATTCTCACACCTGAATTTCATCTCTCATGAACCTATGATGAACATCTTTCCTTATGTTAAAACTCATGCCTGCATGGTATGTTCCACAGGCTAACTTCAGTTTCTTAAGTTCAGCAGTAACTTGTTCTGTCATTTTTCTAGAAGGACAATAGATGATAGTTGGACCTTCAAATTCCCAATCAGAACTAGAAGGAAAAAAGGGAAAAAAAAGAACAAACATAGTGAGAGAAAGAAGGGGGCGGGGGAAGAATATTTCAGACCAGTTTGGGTTTTATCTCATTTAACATTTCCTTTCTATTAAACAAAAGACTAAAAGCATATTAAAAAACAATGACATATTTAACTGCATGAAAATCTAAAACATTATGGAGAATCACGTGTGAAATAAGTTGTAGTGAGCTCCAAAAACTTTTGACTTAGTTTTGGTTCAAATCAAAGTTAAAATATGAAACAAGTAAGTTTGTCCTAGCAGAAGTCATGATACAAATGCATCAACTATTGATGCAAATATTCTAGGAATGTAACACAACAGAGAAACAATTAGTCTTAATTTTTGTAGAAGTGAATATTTATATAGAAATATGTATAAAAATTCTTATTCTTTTATGTTCATAGAGTTGAGCTTATTTACTAAAAAAAAAAAAAAAAAAAAAGACCTTTTTGGAATATTGCAAGATTGCTTTTATGGTTCAAAGAAGTAATTACTAACAATCTTGAGACCATCAAAGTTTAAGAAAAAACTGTTTCAATGTCTATTGTAGAAATTTGTGCTTACTTATTAAGAGTGTAAACAATGATTTCCATAAAACATTTAATACCTCAATGTATTCATTTACTTAAAGGTATTCATTTATGCTGACTTAATTATTATAGACAGACAACTATTTTAGATTCATGAAAAGTTATTTTAGGGCTGAGACTGTACCTCAGTGGCAGAGTGCTTGCCTAGCATGTATGAGGCACTGAGTTCAATCCTTAGCATTGCATAAAATAAACAAACAAACAAAAGGCATCTGTCCATCTATAATTACAAAAATAGTAATTTGATTTAATTTTAAATTCATATACCCTTTGATGTAATTTCAATTTAAAGTTTGTTTGTTTTCTGGGTACTAAGGATAGAACCCAGGGGTACTTTACCATTGTACTACATCTCCTTCCCTTTTTTTTTTTTTTTTAAGAGAGAGAGAGAGAGAGAATTTTTTAACAATTATTTTTTAGTTTTTTGGCGGGCACAACATCTTTGTTTGTATGTGGTGCTGAGGATCGAACCCGGGTCGCACGCATGCCAGGCGAGCGCGCTACCGCTTGAGCCACATCCCCAGCCCTCCTTTCCTTTTTTAAATTTTCATTTTGAGGAAAGGTCTTATTAAGTTGCCAAGTCTGGCCTCAAACTTGCTTATCTTCCTGCCTCAGCCTCCCATGTGGTTGGGGTTACAGAAATGTGCCACCTTGTCTGGCTCCAATTTGAATTTTGGGAATTTATTTTATAAAAATACTTATCTGCCAAAAGACTATACAAATATTCAGAGTAAACCTATGATAGTGAAAAATAATCTAAATGTTCATCATTATGTATATTCGTATAATGGAATACTAAAAAAACTTTTTAATATGTCAAACTGCACTCTACTGTCATGTATATCTTTTATTTTTTTAGATGTACAGGGACACAATACCTTTATTTTATTTGATGTGGTGCCGGGATTGAACCCAGAGTCTCACACATGCTAGGCAAGTGGTTTACCACTGAGCCACAACCCCAGTCCTCCTAAACAAACATTTTTAAAAATTAAATGTTTGGGGCTGGGGTTGTGGCTCAGAGGTAGACCACTTGCCTACAATACATGATGCACTGGGTTCAATCCTCAGTACCACATAAAAATAAAAATGAAGATATTGTGTCCACCTATAACTATAAAAAATAAATGTTTTTTAAAAATTAAATGCTTATAAAATCATTAAGAAGGACTATGGCAGAGGCTACTGAAAATTAAACAGAAAAATCAGGTAATATTAATAATATTAATAACCTACACTACACAAGTTTTGATAGTAAACATCTTAAAGGAGTGAGAAAGGCTAAACTTTTTTTTTTTTAAGTTCACAAAAATCTTATTATAAAAAACACATTTTCAAAGAAGAAAAAACTGCTCACCAAAATCTGGATAGTATATTCTACACATTAAGGCCCTAATTTAATAAAATAAAATATATGGAAAGATACTTTAAATGAAAGGAGAAATGGATATGGTATGAAATTATTTCTTTATAAACTTAACAACAAAAAAATAGGGGTGCACGTCTGCATAGTAATAGAGTAAAAGAAGTCTATGTAGCTAAACATCAAAATATCAATAGTAAATATACATAGAGAATGGGACTGAAAAATGAGCCATTTTCAACTTACAAATGCATCTGTATTATTCAAAATGATATTAAGTATTAAAATTTAAAAAGATACAGACAATATGTAAAAATTTGAACTTAACAAATCAAGCCTAAAAATTCCTTTTACAAAAGGAATTTACTGCCAAGTAACTTACTAAAAACTGTTATGTCTTCATAACAATTTCCTGAGAGTAAAAACAAAAAGCAGCCCTTATTTGCCTAACCATTAAATGAAATAGGCAAAAGAGGTTCATCTAATTATCTAAATAAATATAATGTGAGAGCTGGGACTGCAGTTCAGTGATAGGATGCCGTTGTGTGCGTGTGAGGCCCTGGGTTCGATCCTCAGCACCACATAAAAATAAATAAATAAAGATATTATCTCCATCTACAACTTAAAAAAATGTTTAAAAAATATATAATGTGAATATAAAAACAAAATAAGGCTATTTTAAGAAACATTTTCAATCAATAAATAGAAAAAATGTAAATACTGACAAATGGCAGAATCAAAGTAAGAGAAGAAAATGGAAATAAAAAACCATTGATCTGAAGCCTTAATTACCCTCTACTTCATGTCTCAGATCTGTAGAAAGCATTCTGACTCTCAATGTTTTACTACTACTATACTCTGTTTGAAGAGGACTGAAAATGGGTATAGAATATTTCTTGATCTGTTTTTAGAAAAAAATTCCATATTAAATATTGACATATTGCTTCCAATATTAAGCAAAGGAGTCTGATCTTCATTCCCTAGAATAGAATTCCAGAAAGGTGCTCCAAGATTTAAGAGGTGTGCTTTCAGAAGATGAATATGAAAGTTATGTGCAGAGTGCAACAATGAGCAAGAGGAGGAGAGAGATCTGTTAGGAGATATTCAGTCTGGGATATAAAGTAACAAAGACATCAATTAGAAGAATTAACATAAAAAAAAACAGAAAGAAACATTTGCATAAGACATGGAGACCAACAGTGTCAAAACACAGAGAAGCCCACATGGTGGTGTTTGCCTATAATTTCAGGAGCTCTAGAGACTGAGAGAGGAGAATCCTGAGTGCAAAGCCAAGCCTCAGCAATTTAGAGAGGCCCTATGCAACTCAGTGAGACCCTGTCTTTAAATAAAACACAAAACAGGGCTGGGGATGTGGCTCAGTGGTCAAGTGCCCCTAAGTTCAATCCCTGGCGCCCCACCAACAAAAAAAAAAAAACCAAATACTAACAAAAGAGGTGAAGGACCTATACAACGAAAACTACAGAACCCTAAAGAGAGAAATAGAAGAAGACCTTAGAAGGTGGAAAGATATACCTTGTTCATGGATAGGCAGAACCAATATCATTGAAATGGCCATATTACCAAAAGTACTCTATAGGTTTAATGCAATGCCAATCAAAATCCCAACGGCATTCCTCGCAGAAATACAAAAAGCAATCATGAAATTCATCTGGAAAAATAAAAGACCCAGAATAGCAAAAGCAATTCTAAACAGGAAGAGTGAAACGGGCGGTATAGCGATACCAGATTTTAAACTATACTACAGAGCAATAGTAAGAAAAACAGCATGGTGCTGGTACCAAAACAGGCAGGTAGACCAATGGTACAGAATAGAGGACACAGAGACCAACCCACAAAATTACAACTACCGCATATTAGACAAAGGTGCCAAAAGCATGCAATGGAGAAAGGATAGCATCTTCAACAAATGGTGCTGGGAGAACTGGAAATCCACATGCAACAAAATGAAATTGAATTCCTTTCTCTCACCCTGCACAAAAGTTAACTCAAAATGGATCAAGGAGCTACGAATCAAACCAGAAACTTTGCATCTAATAGAAGAAAAAGTTGGCCCTAATCTCCATCTCGTGGGGTCGGGCTACAAATTCCTTAATAGGACACCCATAGCACAAAAGTTAAAAACAAGAATCAACAAATGGGACTCACTCAAACTAAAAAGTTTTTTCTCAGCAAGAGAAACAATAAGAGAGGTAAATAGGGAGCCTACATCCTGGGAACAAATCTTTACCCCTCACACTTCAGATAGAGCTCTAATATCCAGAGTATACAAAGAACTCAAAAAATTAAACAACAAGAAAACAAATAACCCAATCAACAAATGGGCCAAGGATCTGAACAGACACTTCTCAGAGGAGGATATACAATCAATCAACAAATACACGAAAAAATGCTCACCATCTCTAGCAATCAGAAATCTCACTCCATTAAGAATGGCAGCCATTATGAAGTCAAACAATAACAAGTGCTGGCAAGGATGTGGGGAAAAGGGTACACTTGTACATTGCTGGTGGGACTGCAAATTGGTTCAGCCAATTTGGAAAACAATATGGAGATTCCTTGGAAAGTTGGGAATGGAACCACCATTTGACCCAGGTATTCCTCTTCTCGGACTATACCAAAAAGACCTAACTAAAAAGAGCATACAACAGGGACACAGATACATCAATGTTCATAGCAGCACAATTCACAATAGCTAGACTGTGGAACCAACCCATATGCGCTTCAATAGATGAATAGATAAAAAAAAAATGTGGCATTTATACACAATGGAATCTTACTCAGCACTAAAAAACAAAATCATGGCATTTGCAGGGAAATGGATGGCATTAGAGCAGATTTTGCTAAGTGAAGCTAGCCAATCCCTAAAAAACAAATGCAGAATGTCTTCTTTGATATAAGGGGGGCCACTCAAAACAGAGCAGGGAGGAAGAGCATGAGAAGAAGATTACCATTAAATAGGGACAAGAGGTGCGTGGGAATGGGAGAGAGAAGGGGAATTGCATGGAAGATGATAGGAGACCCTCATTGTTATGCAAAATTACATATAAGATGGTGTGAGGGGGAAGAAAAAAGAGAAAAAAACGTCACAGTAGACTGGGTAGAAAGAGAAGAGGGGAGGGGTGGGGAGGGGGGCATAGGAAGGGCAGCACAATACAATAGACACTAGTATGGCCCTATGTATAAATGTGGCTGTATAACCAATGTGATCCTGCAATCTATACACGTGGAAAAATAAGATTAAGATTACATACCCCATTTGAATCAAATGTATGATATGTCAAGATCATTGTAATGTTTTGAGCAACTAATAAAAAAATTTTTAAAAAATGTTACCCCCGCCCAAAAAGGCAAAGAGAATGATAAAGATTACAAATATTCCTATTCAAGCATCAACAGGGAATAAAAATAACAGAAGAATTGGTCCCTAACTTCAAAAATATACTTTTTCTCAAGTTACTGAACTGATTATGTAATACCACACTTAACTTGAACCACAGCTAGGTAAAAGCTGAAATAAGTCAAACATGTATTAGAAAGAAATAGTAAAAAAATAAATAAATTATTCTATAAAAAAAGAAATAGCTACAAAAATCCATCAACCATTAAATCCTTACCTTGTCTTTTTAACAAGAAATGGCTTTAGATCTTGAAGAATGTTCCCTGTTTTCCGTCCAACTTCTAAATATAGATTTGGTCGATCAAAACTAGTACAGGTAATCTGAGGATTGTTCAGTTTTAAGCAACGTACAATGTCTTCCCGGATTGAAGAACTTGCAGTTGCAGTGAGGGCAATGATTGGAACCTGAGTGAAAAAACATGATTTTTTAAAAATGTTCACTAATTCTAAATATTTCTACTGCCTTCTTACAAAAAGAGTGTTACAGGAGGTACACTGTCAAAAATACCTTAAAATTATACTTTTTAATAAAAGAAAAAGAAGCTACTTAACTGTTTTCAGTCTTCTAAACATAACATTACTTCTTAAAAAAAAGCAGAAATCATTTATAAGCACTAAATACAATTTACTTTGTCTTATTAAATTAAATGTATTTATTAGCTCGCTATCTTTCCAGTTATTATTTTGAACTATTACATCTATAATAGTACCCATATAAGTAAGGGTGCATTACTTACTTTTTTTTTTTGAAAATCTAACTGTATAAAGCAAGGAGGTGTTTTCTGTGGTTTTTCTTTGGCAGATTGGTGTTTTAGTGTTTTGTTTTTTTGTCTCTCGTGAAATATGTCAGTTAACAGCTTTTCATATCTAAAAGCAAAGCTTCCCATGACCTGGATAACCTCTTCCCAGTCTTACTAAAGTGAATCAATGGCATGGTATATATAATATTAAATGTGTATTATTAATTGCTTCCTAAAGCAATGAAACCATACTCTATTTTCAGTCTAGCAAAGACTCTGAATTATATAATCAACCAAAAAGGAACATAGTAGGCATGAGGAAAAACATACAATCTTTCAGAAATTCAAAGGCACGATAACAAAATACCTCCCATAAAACTACACTTCATATTTTTGTTCCTATTATAAAAGGGAATCATACTCAATTATGCTATATTTCATAATCAGGAAAAAAATGGGTTACATCTTAAGGTTGTTCCTAAATAATTAGCTGTTCCATTACCAGAATACAATTTTCCTAAAAATACGTTTTGGCTTATTACAGACAGAGGAAACAATGTCGCAATAAAATGCTTTTTTTTGTTGGATATGCTGTAGCTATCTCACAAACCAGCTTAAATAATTATCTTTTGTATGTAAAAATTTACATACAATTTATCAATTCAAAAAAAAGTGTATGTAGAGTCTGACTCAAAATTAAAACAAGATACAAATTACAAACTTTTTTGTTACATTTGCAATTAATATAGATTTACTGAATTAAAAACTATCTCATCTTGGGAGGTTTTATGAATGAAAAAAAAAACCCAACATGACCAATTAATTGTATCATTTTTATATTCTCTATCCTTAAATTCTGTAAAACTGAGGAGATCCAACATGGCAGCGGGCACGGAGAGATCAAGTCTCTGACATCTTCAGCTGCGCAGGCATAGGGAGTCGTAAACCATCTAAATGATATTTGCTCAGGATCACTAGGCAATGCTGAGCTGACGTGGATCTGGGGCGAACAGTCTGGACCTCTCAGAACACACACTGAGCCCGGATCGCCTGAATTCAAGCTGCCATTCGCCTGCGCCTCGCAGACAAACCGCTGTGACTCAGCACTAAACGATCCCGCTGAAACAACTGATGGGCCCTTCTGAACCTGCGGAGGTTAATACCAACCGAGCCTTCATAGGCAGTGGCCACAGGATTGAGACGGGGCTTGGGAGAGCCAGTCAGGACCCACCCGTTGCATTGGTCACCCAGCAAAGGGAACAATCTGTCGCCATTTGCATGGAATACCACAATGGCAGAGAACTGACATCATCAGAATGCGGCAGAGGAGATAACTTCATTGAAACCGGCGGTGACAGGTGTGTAATCCCTTAGCCCTTCCTCTCCACACAGCGGGGAAACCTTAAGGGCTCCTCCCAGCTCTCCCGTGAGCGCGATAGTCAGACCGAGGGAATCAGGAGTGGCGCGGGACCCGCGGCTACCGCTCCCACCAGTGCTGACAACTGAGGTCTCTTGCACCAGCTACCAGGGGCGTGGCTACCGGAGGACAAGCAAAATTTCGCTGAGGGTTCTCAGCCCCAAGCTCCACAAACTTAGGGTCTGAGGGAATGGCAAACGGGGAGAGTGTACCCAGTCGTTTAAGAAAATAGGACTCCTGGGAGCAGCAGAACTAGTGTGTAGCCAGTATTGTGGTGAGCGTCACCGGTGAGCAGGGCCTGGCTTGAGGAAAAGTAGAGAAGTGACTAGACACAAGAGAAGGTCCTAGGCACTCAGGACTGGAGACCCGCCCAGTCTGGGAGGAGGAGCTGCTGCACAGTGATTGGTTCCCGCGTATTGAGAGGAGAAGCCTGGCCCAGTGGGCACAGCTCCACCTACTGGAAGACAAGTTAATCAAACTCTAAGACTGCATTTATTAAATTTTTTGGGTTTTTTTTTTTCATTTTCATTTTTTAAATTTTTTTATTATTTTTTTAATTTTAATTTTTTTTATTATTTTTTTTCTTTTTTTATTTCCTATTTTTTTCTTTTGTCTTTTCATTTCTTTTCAATTTCCTTATTCCCCCTTCCTTGAATTCTACCTGCTTACTCTCATTCTCTTTAGTGACTTCTTCCCTTCCCGTCTAATACCTTTCCTCCCAAGCATCAAATAAATTTATAGGAGTAAACAGTAACTCAACAGTCAAACAGAACAAGAAGTAACATGAGCAGCATGAAAAAGCAAGGAAGAAAAGGAGTACAAACAATGCAGGACAGCCTAAATATTCAGGAGGACCTAGAGGCATCAGAAAAATGGCCAAATAAAGAACTCAAGGAATACCTTACACAGATGGAATGGAATCTTAAAGAGGATATGAGACAGCAAATCCAAACAGTGAAAGAACACATTGAAAATGAATTACATAAACAGATAAAAGAAGCAAATAAGCATCTTTATCAGGAGATAGAGATTATTAAAAAAATCAAACAATAATTCTAGAAATGCAGGAAGCTATAAACCAAATTAAAAACTCAAATGAGAGTATCACTAACAGAGTGGAGCAAGTAGAAGCCAGAACGACAGATAATGAAGACAAAAATATATCATCTTGAAAAGAGTCTAGCCAACTCAGAAAGGCTGGTAAAAAATCACGAGAAAAACATCCAAGAGATATGGGATAACATAAAAAAACCAAACTTAAGAGTCATCGGGATAGAGGAAGGTATAGAGGTTCAAACCAAGGGAATGAGCAACCTGCTGAATGAAATAATGACAGAAAACTTTCCAGAAATAAAAAAAGAAACGGATATACAAATTGTCGATGCATACAGGACACAGAGCATACAAAATCACAGTAGACCAATGCCAAGACACATTGTTATGAAGATATCCAATATACAGAACAAAGAGAAAATATTAAAAGCTACAAGAGAAAGGAGGCAGATTACATTCAGGGGTAAACCAACAAGGTTAACAATGGATTTTTCATCACAGACGCTGAAAGCGAGAAGATCCTGGAACAACGTATTTCAAACACTGAAAGACAAAGGATGCCAAACAAGAATTTTGGGTCCAGCAAAATTAAGCTTCAGGTACAACAACGAAATAAAAATCTTTCACGATAAACAAAAGTTAAAATAATTTACAGCCAGAAAACCAGCACTGCAAAGCATCTTGAGCAAAACACTACACGAGGAAAAAATGAAAAACAATAACCAAAACCAACAGTGGGAAGTGCCTCAGTAAAGACAGAAGGAGGGGGGAAAGCTAATCATGGAGAAACAAACTAAATTAAAAAATAAATAAATAACTAATCAACTAAATTAAAAAATAAATAAATAAATAATCAAACATGGCTGGAAGTACAAACCATATACCAATAGTAACTCTAAACGTTAATGGCTTAAACTCTCCAATAAAGCGACATAGGCTGGTAACATGGATTAAAAAAAAAAAAATCCAACAATATGCTGCCTCCAGGAGACTCATCTGATTGGAAAAGACATACACAGGCTGAAGGTGAAAGGTTGGGAAAAAATACACCAGGCACACGGTCCTCGTAAGCAAGCAGGAATAGCCATCCTCATATCGAATAAAATCGACTTCAAGACTAAGTTAATCAAAAGGGATAAGGAAGGACATTATATACTATTGAAAGGAACCATTCACCAACAAGACATAACAATTATCAATATATATGCCCCAAATAAGGGTGCTGCAACGTTCATAAAACAAACTCTCCTCAAGTTCAAGAATCAAATAAACCACAACAAAATAATTATGGGTGACTTCAACACACCTCTCTCACCATTGGACAGATCCTCCAAACAAAAGTTGAATAAAGAAACTATAGAACTCATATCACAATCAATAACCTAGACTTAAGTGGCATATATAGACTATATCAACCATCATCAAGTGGATATACTTTTTTCTCAGTAGCACATGGATCCTTCTCATAAATAGACCATATATTATGCCATAGGGCAACCCTCAGTAAATATAAAGGGGTGGAGATAATACCATGCATTTTATCTGATCATAATGGAATGAAACTGGAAATCAATGATAAAAGAAGGAAGGAAAAACCCTACATCACATGGAAAATGAACAATATGTTACTGAATGATCAATGGGTTACAGAAGACATAAAGGAGGAAATCAAAAAATTCTTAGAGATAAATGAAAATACAGACACACTATATCAGAATCTATGGGACACAATGAAAGCAGTTTTAAGAGGGAAATTCATCAGCTGGAGGTCATTCCTCAAAAAAAGAAAAAACCAACAAATAAATGAGCTCACACTTCATCTCAAAGCCCTAGAAAAGGAAGAGCAAAATAACAGCAAATGTAGCAGAAGGCAAGAAATAATTAAAATCAGAGCGGAAATCAAAGAAATTGAAACAAAAGAAACTATTGAAAAAATTGACAAAACTAAAAGTTGGTTCTTCGAAACAATAAATAAGATAGACAGACCCTTAGCCATGCTAACGAAGAGAAGAAGAGAGAGAACTCAAATTACTAACATACGGGATGAAAAAGGCAATATCACAACAGATGCTACAGAAATACAGAAGACAATTAGAAATTATTTTGAAAACCTATATTCCAATAAAATAGAAGATAGTGAAGACATCAATAAATTTCTTAAGTCATATGATTTGCCCAGACTGAGTCAGGAGGATACACACAATTTGAACAGACCAATATCAATGGATGAAATAGAAGAAGCAATCAAAAGACTACCAACCAAGAAAAGCCCAGGACTGGATGGGTATACAGCGGAGTTTTACAAAACCTTTAAAGAAGAATTAAAACCAATACTTTTCAAGTTATTTCAGGAAATAGAAAAAGAGGGAGTTCTTCCAAATTCATTCTATGAGGCCAACATCACCCTGATTCCAAAACCAGACAAAGACACCTCAAAGAAAGAAAACTACAGACCAATATCTCTAATGAACCTAGATGCAACAATCCTCAATAAAATTCTGGCAAATTGGATACAAAAACACATTAAAAAAATTGTGCACCATGAACAAGTAGGATTCATCCCTAGGATGCAAGGATGGTTCAATATACGGAAATGAATAAATGTTATTCACCACACCAATAGACTCAAAGATAAGAACCATATGATCATCTCAATAGACGCAGAAAAAGCATTCGACAAAGTACAGCATCCCTTTATGTTCAAAACATTAGAAAAACTAGGGGTAACAGGAACTTACCTCAACATTGTAAAAGCTGTCTATGCTAAGCCTCAGGCTAGCATCATTCTGAATGGAGAAAAACTGAAGGCATTCCCTCTAAAATCTGGAACAAGACAGGGATGCCCTCTCTCACCACTTCTATTCAATATAGTTCTCGAAACACTGGCCAGAGCAATTAGACAGACGAAAGAAATTAAAGGCATAAAAATAGGAAAAGAAGAACTTAAATTATCACTATTTGCAGGTGACATGATTCTATACCTAGAAGACCCAAAAGGGTCTACAAAAAAAAACTACTAGAACTAATAAATGAATTCAGCAAAGTGGCAGGATATAAAATCAACACGCATAAATCAAAGGCATTTCTGTATATCAGCGACAAAACTTCTGAAACGGAAATGAGTACAACCACCCCATTCACAATATACTCAAAAAAAAATAAAATACTTGGGAATCAACCTAACACAAGAGGTGAAAGATTTATACAATGAAAACTACAGAACCCTAAAGAGAGAAATAGAAGAAGATCTTAGAAGATGGAAAAATATACCCTGTTCATGGATAGGCAGAACTAACATCATCAAAATGGCGATATTACCAAAAGTACTCTATAGGTTTAATGCAATGCCAATCAAAATCCCAACGGCATTTCTTGTAGAAATAGATAAAGCAGTCATGAAATTCATATGGAAAAATAAAAGACCCAGAATAGCAAAAGCAACTCTAAGCAGGAAGTCTGAATCAAACGGCATAGTGATACCAGATTTCAAACTATACTACAGAACAATAGTAACAAAAACAGCATGGTACTGGTACCAAAACAGGTGGGTGGACCAATGGTACAGAATAGAGGACACAGAGACTAATCCACAAAGTTACAACTATCTTATATTTGATAAAGGGGCTAAAAGCATGCAATGGAGGAAGGATAGCCTCTTCAACAAATGGTGCTGGGAAAACTGGAAATCCATATGCAACAAAATGAAACTTAATCCCCTTCTCTCACCATGCACAAAAGTTAACTCAAAATGGATCAAGGAGCTTGATATCAAATCAGAGACTCTGCATCTGATAGAAGAAAAAGTTGGCTCTGATCTTTGTGGGGTCAGGCTCCAAATTCCTTAATAGGACACTTATAGCACAAGAGTTAATAACAAGAATCAACAAATGGGACTTACTCAAACTAAAAAGTTTTTTCTCAGCAAGAGAAACAATAAGAGAGGTAAATAGGGAGCCTACATCATGGGAACAAATTTTTATTCCTCACACTTCAGATAGAGCCCTAATATCCAGAGTATACAAAGAACTCAAAAAATGAAACAATAAGATAACAAATAACCCAATCAACAAACGGGCCAAGGACCTGAACAGACACTTCTCAGAGGAGGACATACAATCAATCAACAAGTACATGAAAAAATGCTCACCATCTCTAGCAGTCAGAGAAATGCAAATCAAAACCACCCTAAGATACCATCTCACTCCAGTAAGATTGGCAGCCATTATGAAGTCAAACAACAACAAGTGCTGGCGAGGATGTGGGGAAAAGGGTACTCTTGTACATTGCTGGTGGGACTGCAAATTGGTGCGGCCAGTTTGGAAAGCAGTATGGAGATTCCTTGGAAAGCTGGGAATGGAACCACCATTTGACCCAGCTATTGCCCTTCTCGGACTATTCCCTGAAGACCTTAAAAGAGCGTACTACAGGGATACTGCCACATCGATGTTCATAGCAGCACAATTCACAATACCAAGACTGTGGAACCAACCCAGATGCCCTTCAATAGATGAATGGATAAAAAAAATGTGGCATTTATACACCATGGAGTATTACGCAGCACTAAAAAATGACAAAATCATGGAATTTGCAGGGAAATGGATGGCATTAGAGCAGATTATGCTTAGTGAAGCTAGCCAATCCCTAAAAAACAAATGCCAAATGTCTTCTTTGATATAATGAGAGCAACTAAGAACAGAGCAGGGAGGAAGAGCAGGAGGAAAAGATTAACATTAAACAGAGACATGAGGTGGGAGGGAAAGGAAGAGAAAAGGGAAATCGCATGGAAATGGAAGGAGACCCTCTTTGTTATACAAAATTACATATAAGAGGTTGTGAGGGGAATGGGAAAAAAACAAGGAGAGAAATGAATTACAGTAGATGGGGTAGAGAGAGAAGATGGGAGGGGAGGGGAGGGGGGATAGTAGAGGATAGGAAAGGTAGCAGAATACAACAGTTACTAATATGGCATTATGTAAAAATGTGGATGTGTAACCGATGTGATTCTGAAATCTGTATTTGGGGTAAAAATGGGAGTTCATAACCCCACTTGAATCTAATGTATGAAATATGATATGTCAAGAGCTTTGTAATGTTTTGAACAACCAATAAAATAAATAAATAAATAAATAAATTCTGTAAAACTTTTTAAAAACTTAACCCCAAAACTAATTTAATTGATGTCTGGCTTCCAATCAGACTCTTCTCTGAATTTTGAATGCCTCCATAAGGAAGTAGAGATAAATGGGCTAATTTAAAGAAGTTAATTTCTCTAACCAAGCCTTAATATAGATACATTTCTGTGTTAATATATAGGTACTAACAAATATATGGCTGAGTATAGGGAAGTTGAAAAATTAGAAGTTGTGGGCTGGGGTTGTGGCTGAGTGATAGAGTGCTTGCCTAGTATGTGTGAGGCACTGTGTTTGACTCTCAGCACCGCACATAAATGAATGAATAAAATAAAGGTCCATCAATGTCTAAATAAAATATTTTTTTAAAAATAGAAATTACTAGGACATACACATTCTCACCCTTACAATAAAGCATTTCCCTTAAGTGCTTCTATCAACTTATTTGTAAATACATTAATAAATACTTGCTTCTCTGCATATGCAGATTAAAAAGGGAAGTGTTTTAGGATATAGCTCATAAGAAGAGAGGGTTAGGGCTGGGATTATAGTTCAGTGGTAGAGCACTTGCCTCGCATGCATGAGGCCCTATGTTCAATCCTCAGTACCACATAAAAATAAATAAATAAATAAAAATAAAAGGGGAGGGAAGGGAACCATTAAAAAAAAGAGAGCGGGGGGCTGGATATGTTTCTAAGAGAGATAATGTATCAGTAGACAGAAAATGCATTTACGAAAATATGGAAATTAAATGTCACATCTCCAAAAAGTTAATGGAAACATCAGACAAAAGAGCAGCACAGCAGTGAAACAAACCTGGCTTGGAATCAACTACTTGGGTTTAATGTCTATCTTTAGCTGTGTGTTTATCTCTCTAAGCTTTGGTTTTGTCCTATAAAAAATGGCTACAATAACAGAACCAGTATCATCGAGTTCTTATGAACATTAAATGAGACAAAATATGTAAAATGCCAAATATACAGGACAGCATAGAACACTCAAAAGTTTTCAACTGTAACCACCATTGTTACTGCAACAATTAAAAAGGTTTCTGTATGGAAATTTCACAGATATGGGTAGTAGTCCCAGATTTGCCACTGGCCTTGGCAAAGTGGGCTGTTAGACCCCTGAAATTTAAAAATTCCCATTTGCTTAGAAATTCCCAATTCCAATGACCAGCTAACAGTGAAAATGATTATAATATAAATAGTTACTCTTTTGCCTCCAACATTCTAAAAGTCACAGTTAAGAATGTTGCTTCTGACTTTCTTATATTTGATAAAGGGGCTAAAAGCATGCAATGGAGGAAGGATAGCATCTTCAACAAATGGTGCTGGGAAAACTGGAAATCCATATGCAACAAAATGAAACTGAATCCCTTTCTCTCGCCATGCACAAAAGTTAATTCAAAATGGATCAAGGAGCTTGATATCAAATCAGAGACGCGCCGTCTGATAGAAGAAAAAGTTGGCTATGATCTACAGTCGGTGGGGTCGGGCTCCAAATTCCTCAATAGGACACCCATAGCACAAAAGTTAATAACTAGAATCAACAAATGGGACTTAATCAAACTAAAAAGTTTTTTCTCAGCAAAAGAAACAATAAGAGAGGTAAATAGGGAGCCTACACCCTGGGAACAAATCTTTACTCCTCACACTTCAGATAGAGCCCTAATATCCAGAGTATACAAAGAATTCAAAAAATTAGACAATAAGAGAACAAACAACCCAATCAACAAATGGGCCAAGGACCTGAACAGACACTTCTCAGAGGAGGACATACAGTCAATCAACAAGTACATGAAAAAATGCTCAACATCTCTAGCAGTCAGAGAAATGCAAATCAAAACCACCCTAAGATACCATCTCACTCCAGTAAGATTGGCAGCCATTATGAAGTCAAACAACAACAAGTGCTGGCGAGGATGTGGGGAAAAGGGTACACTTGTACATTGCTGGTGGGACTGCAGATTGGTGCAGCCAATTTGGAAAGCAGTATGGAGATTTCTTGGAAAGCTGGGAATGGAGCCACCATTTGACCCAGCTATTCCCCTTCTTGGTCTATTCCCTAAAGACCTAAAAAGAGCATGCTACAGGGACACTGCTACATCGATGTTCATAGCAGCACAGTTCACAATAGCAAGACTGTGGAACCAACCTAGATGCCCTTCAATAGACGAATGGATAAAAAAAATGTGGCATTTATACACAATGGAGTATTACTCTGCATTAAAAAATGACAAAATCATAGAATTTACAGGGAAATGGATGGCATTAGAGCAGATTATGCTAAGTGAAGCTAGCCAATCCCTAAAAAACAAATGCCAAATGTCTTCTTTGATATAAGGAGAGTAACTAAGAACAGAGTAGGGACGAAGAGCAGGAGAAGAAGATTAACATTTAACAGGGATGAGAGGTGGGAGGGAAAGGGAGAGAGAAGGGAAATTGCATGGTAATGGAAGGAGACCCTCAGGGTTATACAGTGGAGGAGGTAGAGAGAGAGGAGGGGAGGGGAGGGGAGAGGTGGGGAGAGGGGAGGGTGGAGGATGGGAAAGGCAGCGGAGCACAACAGACACTAGTATGGCAATTTGTAAATCAATGGATGTGTAACTGATGTGATTCTGCAATCTGTGTATGGGGTGAAGGTGGGAGTTCATAACCCACTTGAATCAAAGTGTGGAATATGATATGTCAAGAAATTTGTAATGTTTTGAACAACCCACAATAAAAAATTAAAAAAAAAAAAAAAAGAATGTTGCTTCTGGGCTGCGGTTGTGGCTCAGTGTAGAGTGCTTGCCTAGCACGCATGAGGCACTGGATTCAATTCTCAGCATCACATGAAAAATGAAGTTATTAAAAAAGGGAATGCTGCTCCTGCAACTAGAAAATAAAGTAACATAATAAAATTAAAGAAACAATAAAGATTCACTTCAAAAGTAAATAGAACCTATTCTTAGAATTCTGTTTTGGGTACTTTATGATGCTACAATTTTACAAAGAAGGTTGGGGATGTAGCTCAGTGGTAGAGTACTTGCCTAGCATGAGTGAGGCCATGAGTTCAACCCCAGGTACCACACATAATTTATAAGCAAACTAAAAAATAATATACAGGCAGGTTATGAGAAGGGTGATCATACATGCTCATTTTACTGGGCTACTCTCAGTTTATATTTGTAGTCACAGAATAATTAAAAATTTGAACCCTTAAATTTTCAGAAGCAAACTGGACAGATGCTAAATTATACTGCCACCTAGTTGTAATAAGTTACTAAGTCTTAAAATTAATTATTTGAGTTTATTAAGTCTAGGTTTCAGGCATCAATTTTTGCCAAAACAAGCAACAAAATATAAAATAATCGTGTGATTTTATAAATCTAAAAAGATATTTAGCATATATTTCCATAGTACAACACCCAAAGATTTAGAAAACTATAACTATTCCATTTGCTTCTAAATTTGGGTCATGTTTATTTTAACTCTATATTCTATAATACACAGAGAATTTATTCCTTCATTTCAAATGGTTACTGAGTGTCTGCTGCATGCTTATCTTTTTTCCAATAGGTACTAGGAAGAAAGTAACACAAAGGACCAATATGTCTCATGGATTTCACAGTTCCCCCATTAATGTTACAGAATTTTAAGACTTCTGTAGAGTTTTATGCCTGGCTGCTCTTTCTCAAGGCTCCCTTTAATAATTACTTCCAAATAGAAATCTTTGTGCCAAATGGTTTAGTGATATTTTTGCTATTTTTTAGACTTACTGAAATAATACAATAAGAATTCCAGGTTTATAACAGGTGTCCTAGTGACACTTGAATTAAAAAAACAGCACCAAGAACAATGAGAAAAATGATTGGGCTACAACCACCAGGTGGCATTTCTCACCAATTAGCTAATAAAGAGGATTCTTGAAAACACCAAGAGAACAACATTTTCTCAGCCACTGCTTGACAAACACCCTGTCCCAGAGGTTCAACAGAAGGAACACGCAATATTTAAAATCATCCCAAGAAATGAAAATGATACAGTGACGTCAATAGCTAGACATAATAAAAGATTTAATTCCACCTGAAAAGTGTTTAAGAAGTACATAAAATATTTAAAACTCCTTTTAAACAATCCTTCTAGTATCAAAGGCCTAGGAAAAGATTACAGAAAGCAATCTTCCTAGTTTCCAAAAGGTTGCTTTAAACCATTCTAAATTAATGAAAATAAGTTCTCTAGGGCACTGTGCCTATGGGATTTCACCATCAAATCCCTTCTCTATCTATTACATGTACTATTAACACTATCACTATTAATCTTTCTGTATTATTTGTACCAGTCCACATACTTTATATTGTTAGGTATTATTCATTTGTGTGTGGGTATATGTGTGTATATGTGTGTGTGTGTGTGATGATGCTGCGTCAAACTCAAAGTCTCATGCATGCTAGTACTGATTTTATTTTTATAGGTATGAATCTAAATTCTTTTACTATCTGAAAGCAGAAACTATGTTTTATGCCTCTTCCAAATAATTTACTATAGAAATTAGCAGAGTCCTTTGGTGTAACTATTTATTACACAACTCTTTCACAGCTATCTGTGTAGGAGATTACTGATTATCAGCTTTCTGATCAGAATTCATTCATTCAATCACCCAATTATTTATTGAGCATCTACCATGATCCAGGTACTGTTACAGATTTTTTCACCAATCAAAAATCCCTCCTCACAAAAAAAAAAAAAAATATTCTGGTAGGTGCTCACAGAAAACAGACAAAATATAGGAAGTTTAAAAAAATAGAGATAATAATAGAGATAAATGCTATTTCTAAAAATAGCAAAGATATCTGAGGATGATTTAATGTTGGGGAAGGAGGATTAATGTGATATTTCAAATATGGTAGCCCAAGAGACCTAAATGAGATGGCAATATTTCAGTGAATATCTGACAAAAATAAGGGAGCATAAATCAACTGGGTGAAAAGTATTCAGGAAGAAGGAATATGAGAGGCAAAGCTCAGATGCAGAAGTGAGGCAGGATAGAAGAAACTCACCAGGCTGATGCCAAACCACCTACACACGCACTTCCAGTGTTCTGTATTTACAAAGTTTCCTTTGTGCCTCTTCTTTTCTTTTTTCTTTTTGGTACTAGGACTTGAACTCAGGGCATTTACCACTGAGCACACCCCCAACGCCAGCCCTTTCATTTTTTATTTTGAGACAGGGTGTCACTGAGTTGCCAAAGCTGGCCTGAAACTTGTGATCCTACTATCTCAGCCTCCTGAGTTGCTGGGATTATAAGCATGTGCCACCACACCCAGCCTACCTTTGGTTATTGTAATTATTACACCTCAGTCTACTTCCTTTGTGCCTCTTTTGATATATCCTGAAATTTCCTTCCTTTCTGTGGCATAAGTCAAGAACCTGCCAGGGCCAAACTGAGATTCCTTCTGTCTAAAAGGGGACCTCCTCAGACCCTTATCCAGTAATGTATGTATGACTGTATATGTAAAGCCCTAGGAAGGTGGAGTGGCTGGAATGCAGTGAATGAAGAGGCATTTAGGACAGGATAAGGTCAAAGCAAAACTGGAAGACTAGATAATAAGACTCAGTAAGACATGGTATCAATGTCTGCATGCCACTACCAGAGGGTTTGGAGGGGAATATATCAGACATATTTAAAAAGTATTAGTTCAAATGCTGTACTTAAATAGATAGGAGAAGGGGAAAAGTGAAAGCAGGAGATTACTGTAACAGTGCAGGTGAAAGCTGGAGATTTGTACCAGGGAAATGGCAGGGATCAACTGATTAGATCCTAAAGACCTCACAAGATTTCCTTACTGTTTAAATGTATTGTAGAGAGTGAGACAAAGAGTAGAGTTGAATGAAATTCTAAAAATTTTGACCTCAACACCAGAAGGATGAAGCTGTTATTAAATAAGATTTTGGAGATTCTTGGGAAGGGAAGGTCTAGAGTGGTGAGACTATCAAGAAGTCATTCTGAAACAGTTTGAGATACCTATTAGACATCTAAGTAGAAAAATCTTCAGAAGGTAACTATATATCTACATGAGTGTTTATATGTGTATGTATACCACATACACACAAGTATACACACATATATACATATTCTATAAATATTCTTTGGAATATTATATTTATATTCTATAAAATGTAACAAAAAATAATGATAATACCAAGTGCTGGCATGGAGGCAGAGAAACTGAATCACTCACATATTGCTAATATTAGTCCAAGGCTGTAATATAAACCTGAAGGTTCTCAGGATATAGATAGTATTAAAACTATATGTTGAGCCAGGCATGGTGGGGTGCGTGACTATAATCCCTGAGATTCAGGAGGCTGAGGCAAAAGGATTTCAAGTTCAAGGCCAACCTTGACAACTAAGCAAGACTCTATTTAAAAACAGAAAAATAGAAAGGGCTGGGAATGTATCTCAATGGTAGACAACCCTGGGTTCAATGCCTAGCATGGGGCAGGAGGCATGGGGGGTGGGAGGAGAAAAGGGCTGGGGAATATAAACTCTGTTAGAGTACATGCCTAGCCTACAGCAGTCCCAGGTTCAATTCCTAGTACTGCAAAAAGAAAAAGCCCTATCTGTTAGATAAGATGATAAGGAATTTGAGTACAAAAGAATAAGTCCAAGGACTAAGGTTTCAAGCTTGCCAACATTAAAAGGATAAAGAGATGAGAAGAAACAAAGGAGACTAAGGCAAAACCAAGGAAGAAAACCAGGATAGTATGCTGTTCTGTGACAAGAACTGTTTCAAGAAACAGTATAAAGATATTCAACAGAAGAAGGACAGCCTTTTCAACAAATGGTCTGGAGCATTATAAGGGAAAACAATGAACCTCAACCTAAACTTCACACCTATATAATTGAACTCAAAATGGATCACAGACTTAAATGTAAAAAATAAAACTATAAAGTTAAGGAAAAACAACTATATAAGAAAATCTTTACCATCTATGGCTAGGTGCAGAGCCTAGTCCCTAAGTGAAAAAATTGATAAACTGGATTTCACCAAAATTTTAAATGCTTGCTCTTTTAGACACTGTGAAAATGATGAAAAGATAAGCTAAAACTGAAAGGAAGTATTTGCAAACCACATGTCTAACCAAGGACTCAGATCTACTATATATGTGTGTGTGTGTGTTTGTATGTATGTGTGTATATATATATATATAATATATATATATATATATATATATATATATATATATATATATATATATATATAAAACATACTATATATATATATATAACATAATATCACACATGTATGTTATATGTATATATACACATACAGATATATATATATTTATTTATTTTTAAAACTCCTAATACTTGACAGAAAAAAAATTTAAACATAATCCAATTAAATCAGGTATTTCTACAAAGAGGCAACTTACACAAAAATCTCAAAATCATTCACCATTAGACAAATACAAATTTAAAACACAAGATATCATTCCATATCTATCAAAATGGCTAAAATTTTAAAAATAGTGTTAACACCAAAAGGTGGCAAGGATGAGAAGAAACTGCATCTCTCATGCATTGCTGGTGGAAAGTGAAAATGGTACAGCCACTCTGGAAAACAGTAAGGCAGTTCCTTAACAAAACGTGCACTTACCAAAGGATCCAGCAACTACTCTGCGGGCATTTACCTCAGAAAAATAACAACTTATGTTCACTGGTTGTTTAACCACTGGCTTAATGAAGGACCTTTAAGGTACACACAAATATTCATAGTAAATTTATTCATAATAGCCCAAAACTGAAAAATAACCCAAAAGTTCTTTAATATAGGTAAATGGTCGGACAAATTTTGATATGTCTATACTATGGAATACTGTGTAGCCATAAATAGGAACAAACTTTTGAAATATATGATAATTTGGATAGATATCAAGAGAATGAGAAAAAATTGCAAAATGCAATAAACTGTGATTCCATTTATACAACATTTTTCAAATAACAAGATTAGAGAATTATTAGCAGGAACTGAAGTTTGGGGTGAAGAGGACTGTGGGTGTAGTTATAAAGGACAGTACCAGGAAGCCTTGTGGGAACGAAAACAATTCTATATCTTGATTGCAATGGTAGTAACTCAAAATTTATTTGAGAAAAAATGGTGTAAAATACTCCACACATATATACACAAATGAGAACTTACAAAAATAATGAAATATGAATAAACTCTGGTATTATATAGTGTCATACTCCTAGTTTTGATATTATACTACAGTCATGCAATTACTGGGGAAATTGGGTGAAAGTACACAGGATCTCCTTACATATTTTTGTTTTACAACTTCCTGTGATCTTTAGGTTTTCAAAATAGAAAATAAGGTCAATACTGTGTTTTCAAGCCATTCATGTAACACATGCCCTTCATGTAGAACACTCATGTAAAAAATTTTCAAAAAATTTGGTTTTCTACAGTTTTCTATGAAAGGGAATAAAGTGGAATTCCAGTTCTAAAAGCTTTTCCTTTTTAAAAATATTTTTTAGTTGTTAATGGATCTTTACTTATTTATATGCAGTGCTGAGAATCAAACCCCGTGCCTCATACATGTTAGGCAAGTGCTCTACCAGTGAGCCACAACTCCAGCCCCTTAAAAGTTTCTTTTAAAAAATACCATTAGAATACTTGAATTTCCAGATTTCTAATGTGATACAAGAGGGATAACTATACTTTACTACATCCTATCACAAAAGAACTTACAAGTGAAACATCACTGAGAAGCATGGTAATCTAACCATGTTTCTAAAGCAACAGTCTACAACTATGGCCTATAGGACAATATGGCCCACAGCCTGGTTTTGCCCATAGTGAAGAATATACTGTAGTTCTACATTTTTAAAAGGGTATTTAAAACAAGAGAGAAAGAGAGCAACATGTGACACATACATACTACTCCTATTATCTGCAGTGTGGCTGTCTGTGGTTTCAGTTATCCATGGCCCAAAAATATTAAATGGAAAATTCCAGAATTAAATAATTTGTAAGTTTTAAATTATATGCCATTCTGAGCAATGTGATAAAATCATTCTAATCAGCTCCATTTTCCCTAGGAAGTGAATTGTCCAGTACATCGATACTGTATATGCTATTGCTGGTTTGTCATTTAGTAGCTATCTTGGTTATGAGACTAATAGTCAAGATATGGCAATACTTGCAATGGAGTTTTACTCAGCCATAAAGAGGAATGAAATAATGGCATTTGCCAGTAAACAGATGGAAAGGAGAAAAAAATCATGCTAATTGAAATAAGCCAGACTCAGAATATCAAAGGTCAAATGTTTTCTCATATGCAAAAACTAAAACAAAATAAGGGAAAGAAGGCAGTCGGGGAGGGGATCAGATATCACAAAGACCTAGGGAATAGCAATGGAGTTAAAAGAATAAGATGGAGGGAGAAAGGGAAAGAAGAAGATAAATGGGATGAATCTAACAAAATCATGTTATATTCATATATCAATATACCAAAGAGAATTTCACATTTATGTATATATAGAAGAAAGGAAATTTAATAGAGTAGAGGAGAGAAAATCAGGGAAGGAGGAGGATTGGAAAAGAAGGGGATGAAGCTTGAAATCGAATTCCTTGCATGTATGATTTTGTCAAAATGAACGTAATTACTATGTATTATTATGATGGTTTAATAAAAAATTAAAAATAAAAATTATATGGCAGTGCTTATATTCAAATACCACTTATATTACTTAGTTACTGCTCCAGAAAGCGAGAGTACTAGTACTGGCAATTTTATTACAGAATACTGTTATAATTATTCTCTTTTACTATTAGTTATGTTTGTTAATCTCCTACTGTGCCTAATTTATAAATACATAGAGTTTAGTACTATATGCTGCTTCGGGTATTATATCACTGGGGCTCTTGGAACATATACCCTATCAATAAGGGGGGACTACTGTAACTATTATCTGATTCTTTCAAGAAAAGGTTTGCCAAGCCTTATTCTATGGTATTTCTCCATATATTATAGACCAACCTTATAAAGAAGCCAAAGTTAGAATTTTTTAAAATCTTTCCCCTGATTACATCATCCGTTTGCCCTTTGATAAAGAAGTCTGCAGCTTTTTGGCCATTCCCCAGATCTGAATGCTCCACTTGGTGAAAATGTCATTAAAAAACATTAGAGTTGGCAAAGCTTACCATTGGGAGTGTTGCCTTTAGAGAGCTCAACATCCTGAATGAACTTCTAAAATCATGCCCCCACTCAGAAATACAATGAGCCTCATCCACAGCAATAAGTGTGATACCTACAAAACAAAAATGAGAAAAATAAAAGTTCAAAAAGAAAAAAAATTCATCTAAATCAACATCATTTTTTTCACTTAAGACTATATAAATATTACCCCAAAAAACCCAAAATAACCCAAATCAAAATATTTGTTTCATACGAAAACATAAGTATAAATAGTACCAGATAACATTTAAAAAAAAAACACTATTAGAAAAAGGAGAAGGAAAGAAATATGGATAAAAGGCATTAGGATAGGGCTGGGGCAGTAGCTCAGCGGCAGAGTGCTTGCCTAGCACGCGTAAGGCACTAGGTTCGATCCTTAGCACCATATAAAAGTAAACAAATAAAATAAAGGTATTGTCCATTTACAACTAAAAAAAAAAAATTTTAAAGGCATTAGGATAAAAAAAAGAAAGAAAAAGTATGCATTAATTCAAATAACATATTTATTAAATTTCAGCTTTTATTGTTATTCCTTGGGAAAATGAATGACTTATTTTTTTATCCAAAAACTATCACTTATGAACCATCTCTCAACAATGTTTTTTAAAAGTGGCCTGTTCTATTTTTCTGTGGCAACACCTTAAATCTTATCTCATGGATTAGCTTTCAAAAGAAACAGAAAGAGTATATTTCCACTGAGATTAAGTGCATCAGTATCCAAAATTGATCACATATCATATTGCAGAAAGTTCCTCTAATACGTCATAGAAAACAAGATGAAATCCACATTGTCTAATGTAAAAGGGTATGGGAAGACTAAATCTCATTACATACAAAGCAGGTAAGAAGAAATATAATTTGGTACCCACCCTGCCTCCCAGCATTCTCTCTACTCTTCCCACACTATAGACATACACTAAAACAGAGTTGATAGTGTGTAGTATTACATGTCACTGCAAAACCACCCAATAAGACATTTCAAAGTAATGACTAATATTGGTTTTGCCCTCAATTTTCAAGTTAAAGACAAATTTAACTTCCCTTTATGGGAATACTAATAATGTTCTGCCAGGGTGGTGATTAAAAATATGTGCTCTGGAATCAGACTGCATAGATGTAAAATGTGGATCCACCACTTACCATGTGTATTTCCTTGAACAAGTTACTCAAGCTTTTCAAGTCTTGGTTTCCTTACGAGTAAACTGTGGATAGTAATAGTACCTAACATTTCTTATAACTCTAAAGATTAAATAAAATCATTAACATAAGAGGCTAAAATAGGGCCTGATGCAAGAAAAAAAGAGTTTAATTAAAAAAAAAAACTGTTGTTATTTTAGTTATTATATGGTCATTTTAATCTAAATCCTTTTCTAGGAATAAAAAAGTGAAATATTAACAAGAAACACTGATCTCAAAGAGTTCACAATTCTAAAAAAGGAAATGGACATAAAAATAAACAATGGCAATTCGTTGAGATTGTACTAGCTATGATAATCCAAACAGAGCATGAAGGAAAAAGAAAGCAAATAAGCAAAGTAGGTTGATTAGCAAATTCTTTGGTTACTAATTGAACATAACTTGCCTATATTCATATATAAATACACCACCCGTGAAACTCAACATCATCTACAACCACAAGAATGGGATCCTAATTAGAATAAGTTATACTCCATGTATGCATAATGTCAAAATATACCGTCATGCATATCTAAAAATAATAAATAATTTAAAAAAATTAAAAAGAGTGGGGATGGTGGCTCACACCTGTAATCCCAGCAGCTCCAGAGGCTGAGGCAGGAGGATCGCGAGTTCAAAGACAGCCTCAGCAATGGCATGGTGCTAAGCAACTCAGTGAGACTCTGTCTCTAAATAAAATACAAAATAGGGCTGGGGATATGGCTCAGTGGTTGAGTGCCCCTAAGTTCAATCCCTGGTGCCAAAAAAAAAAAAAAAAAATGCAAAAAAATTCTCTGGTTACTAACTGGGAAATTTTCAGTGTTACCACTATACTTATTTTGGCTTTAGAAACTAAATCAACCAGACTTTAAATAGCTTAAAACAAAGACGATGTCCTCCTGTATTTTAAAAGTTTTAGTTGCAGTATTGATAAAGTAGCTTATAGTGAAGTTGAACCTTGTACATTACAATCAGTTTAGGCAAACTTTATCAACATACACTTTATTTTATTTTTGATGTTTTTGGTGCCAGGGATTGAACCCAGGGATGCTTAACTACATCCCCAACTGTTTTATATTTTACTTAGAGACAGGGTCTCACTAAGTTGCTATGGCTAGCTTTGAACTCACAATCCTTCTGCCTTGGCCTCCTGAGTCACTGGGACTACAGGCATGAACCACCACACGCAGCTAAAATACACTTTAAATGTACAAGTTCAAGTGTCTTGCCAGGTCCTAGACATATTTCATTTTGGCATACTGGCCTTTTAAGCCTTATTTCCAAAGTTAAAAAACAATTTACAAGTATGGTTGGTAAGGATTCTCCACACACAAGCATACTTGCTATTTCTGTTATAAATTTAGACTACTTACATAATTTAACATTTACCTAAAACTGATAAATCTGATTAGCTAAATGTCAGATTACTGTATATATAACACACTGAGTATGTTCTTTTTTGCAAGCATTTCACAATTTCCTACAAACAAAAGCCAAAGGAAAATATTTCAAAAAAAAAAACTCATTTAATATGTCCCTTTTAATTCAACACTGAGTCACTCAAAAAAACCATTTTCATCCTTCATAAGCAAAATGTTCTATGCTCTACTCTAATGAATGAGGGTTCATAAGTTATACATTACAAAAACTAGGAATTTACAACTCTTAATTAAATAAATATTTACTTAAATAATTAAACTATTAATTCATTGTAACAGTATCACAGAAATAAAACAAATATTAAAGTGGAACAAAAATATTCAGACCACTATGGACACAGATACTAACTTCTGCAATAAAACCAAGAAACATATGAAGTAGCTAAGTTTAACCCAAAGTGAAATATTAACAAGAAATTTCATACAACCTAAAAGGAGACATTTCAAACTCACATTAAAGGCAAAAATAGAATATACCAATAAGGGAGCTTAACAGATGATGGGTATACTCTTTGGTAATATATTTAACTCAAATATTAATATCTACTCTCATTCTTGGTTTTATCACATACAACTTTGTTTTCATTATATTGCTAGAAAACTGTTACTTTCCCTATATGTGATATTAACTGACAGTTGTGATATTATAAACCTAACCTATTTGGAATTATTTCAATAAATAATTATTCAAATAGATCATACAATCTGGGAAAACTTTAGTTCAATTGAAAATTTGAAATATAATCATTTGCAATAGAAGCCATGACACAACTCACAGGTGGCTCAGCCTCATCATCAAAAAAACAACAAATAAAAATTTTATTTATTTTTATTTTATTTATGTTTGTTTATTTGTTTTGGTACTGTGGCTTTAACTCGGGAGCTCTTTACTACTAAGCTATATTCACAGACTTTGTTATTTTTTTTTTTTATTTTGAGACAAGGCTTCTCTAAGTTGCTTAGGGCCTCGATAAGTTGTTGAGGTTGGCCTTGAACTTGCTTGCAATCCTTCTGCTTCAGCCTCCTGAGCCCCTGGGATTACAGGCATGCATCACTGCACCCAGGCAAAAACAATTTTTTAAAATATTTTTTAATCTGTAGATGGACATAATTCCTTTATTCTATTTATTTATTTTTATGTGGTGCTAAAGATTGAAACCCAGTGCCTCACACTTGCTAAGCAAGCACTCTACCACTAAGCTACAACCGCAGCCTCCAAAAGTTTTAAGTATAAAACAAAAAATGGCATCAGATTTTGATTAATTCTATATTTACATTTCCTAGTAAATGAGCTCTGACTTAGAATATCAAGGTTTTAGGTTTAGTTGTTCTGTAATCAGTCATACTCATTTATAATTAAAGGTGGTTTCCAACTTTGGCTACTCATAAAAATCACCTATGAACAGCTAGAGGTGCCAGGCCCCATCCTAGGCCTGTTAGATCAGAATGTGAAAAAAGGTAAATCATAATTTCATAGAATCTAGTATTCAACATTCATTCAATGGTACATTTCAGTAACATTTCAAGCAACACACTCAGGGAATATAAACAAACAAGAATGGTATTTTTCACTCAAAAAGTTTGTAGTCTCTTGGAAAAGCAAAACAGATACATTAAATAGAAAGTTATAAAACAGGGACCCAATTTCTATGGCAAAAAGAATTACAATGTTCTAAGAGATAAGACAAGAAAAACACCAAGTTAGAGAATCAGAGATTCCTTGGAGGAAATATTTGAAATCCAGTACCCACAGGTTTAACTTCAATGGGTAACAATTCAGGAAGTATTTACAAAGATCTATTTGTCACTTACCAATATTTGCCTCAAGTTGCCGGAGTAGGTCCAAATTACCTAAACAGAATTCTGGAGTCATGTATACAATCTGATATTTGCCTCTATAAACAAACAAACAAACAAATAAATAAAAACCAGAAAAGGAAACATACAATAAAGAAACTAACCACCTCAATAAGTTATACTTGAAATCAAAATACCTAATAGATTTTTAACACTATATTATGCCACTTATGAAAAACTACATGAATGCTATTCATGTGGGGATATATGATATACATTAATTCTTTTATTTCTATTCAACATATCAAAATAAAATGTGTCAAAACTCTTATCACAGACTATTTAGCACTAAGATGACATTAAAAGCCAGATCCTGATTTCCAGCATTCGAGTCCCAAAATTAAAGTGTTTCAATTAAATGATCAAGCCTTAATAAACTTTTCACAATGTAATCCCAGCCACATACCACCCCCTTCTCTCATGTTTACTCTATGTATTATGCTTTCTTGTCTAAACCTTATTGGGCATTGGAAAGACACTGTATCAAAGCCAAGCCAAAAGGTTTCTATCTTGGAATCTGGAGTTCTGATCAAGAAACAACCAGCCAAGTGAGGTAGCACACACCAGTACGTAATACCAGCGGCTCAGGAGGCCGAGGCAGGAGGATTGCAAATTCAAAGTTAGCCTCAGCAAAATCGAGGCACTAAGCAATTCAGTGAAACCCTGTCTCTAAATAAAATATAAATAGGGCTGGGGATGTGGCTCAGTGGCCAAGTGCCCTTGAGTTCAATCCCTAGTACCCTCTCCCACCCAAAAAGGAAAGAAATAACTAGTCACTGCAATTGTAAAAAGAAGAGAGTTGCAGAGCAGCCATTTTCTATTTTGTAACAAGACAAGTTGAGAATACTTAAGCTCTTCAGAAAGAAAAATGATGAGGACACATATGCAAATAAAAAGAAAGCCCTTCTGTATTTTCCATACCAAATTATAGTCGTCCTAAGTGGGGCTGGCTAATTTCTTTTTAGATGGATCCATATGAGACATTATCCCTAATATAAAACTCAATATTTGCTTACACTCGTTGCAGTTAATTTCTTTTTCTAGGCAGAAAGAATCATAATAAGACTATGTTTGTAATGAAGGCTAGGTCTTAAGCAAAACATTTCTAGAATGTTTTCCCCATTCTAGCAAATGAAGCCAGAGATAGACTTAAATAAAATAAAACTTATTCTACATAAAAATAACTTTACAATATTTAATTCATTCATCCAACAAGTATTTGAGTGTCTATTCCAGGCTAGGCATTGCACTTTCATTAGGAACACAACAAATGTCTTTACTTTCATGAAATTAATATAGTATTCTAATTAGCATAAGACACAATAGAAATAACAAGCTCTAATATCATACTGCCCAGGTTTGAATTGTAGTTCTATTTCTTTTTTTTTTTAATTTTTTATTTTTTAGTTGTAGGTAGACACAATATCTTTATTTTATTTATTTATTTATTTATTTTTAGGTGGTACTGAGGATCAAACCCAGTGTCTCACACATGCATGGCAGGTGCTCTACCACTGAGCCACAATCTCTGCCCCTGCAGTTCTATTTCTTACAAACTGAGTGATCTTTAGCAGGTTAGCTTTAGTTTGCCCCAGTTTTTTCAGTATACAACAGTAAAAATAATTATCAAGATAGCTAATTCTTTAGATCCCTAGATTCAAGGTAAAATAAAACACAAAAATCCCAGCAGGTATTTTGGTTGAAAAGGTGATGTTGAAATACTTAGGGACGGCGTGTCTCTGATTTGATATCAAGCTCCTTGATCCATTTTGAATTAACTTTTGTGCATGGCGAGAGAAAGGGATTCAGTTTCATTTTGTTGCATATAGATTTCCAGTTTTCCCAGCACCATTTGTTGAAGATGCTATCCTTCCTCCATTGCATGCTTTTAGCCCCTTTATCAAATATAAGATAGTTGTAGTTTTGTGGATTGGTTTCTGTGTCCTCTATTCTGTACCATTGGTCCACCCGCCTGTTTTGGTACCGGTACCATGCTGTTTTTGTTACTATTGCTCTGTAGTATAGTTTGAAGTCTGGTATTGCTATACCGCCTGATTCACACTTCCTGCTTAGCATTGTTTTTGCTATTCTGGGTCGTTTATTTTTCCATATGAATTTCATGACTGCTTTCTCTATTTCTACAAGAAATGCCGTTGGGATTTTGATTGGCATTGCATTAAACCTATAGAGAACTATTGGTAATATCGCCATTTTGATGATGTTAGTTCTGCCTATCCATGAACAGGGTATATTTTTCCATCTTCTAAGATCTTCTTCTATTTCTCTCTTTAGGGTTCTGTAGTTTTCATTGTATAAGTCTTTCACCTCTTTTGTTAGGTTGATTCCCAAGTATTTTATTTTTTTTTGAAGATATTGAAAAAGTTGGCTACGATCTACATACTGTGGGGTCGGGCTCCAAATTCCTCAATAGGACACCCATAGCACAAAAGTTAATAACTAGAATCAACAAATGGGACTTACTCAAACTAAAAAGTTTTTTCTCAGCAAAAGAAACAATAAGAGAGGTAAATAGAGAGCCTACATCCTGGGAACAAATCTTTACTCCTCACACTTCAGATAGAGCCCTAATATCCAGAGTATACAAAGAACTCAAAAAATTAGACAATAAGAGAACAAACAACCCAATCAACAAATGGGCCAAGGACCTGAACAGACACTTCTCAGAGGAGGACATACAATCAATCAACAAGTACATGAAAAAATGCTCAACATCTCTAGCAGTCAGAGAAATGCAAATCAAAACCACCCTAAGATACCATCTCACTCCAGTCAGATTGGCAGCCATTATGAAGTCAAACAACAACAAGTGCTGGCGAGGATGTGGGGAAAAGGGTTCACTTGTACATTGCTGGTGGGAAAGCAGTATGGAGATTTCTTGGAAAGCTGGGAATGGAGCCACCATTTGACCCAGCTATTCCCCTTCTCGGTCTATTCCCTAAAGACCTAAAAAGAGCATGCTACAGGGACACTGCTACATCGATGTTCATAGCAGCACAATTCACAATACCAAGACTGTGGAACCAACCTAGATGCCCTTCAATAGATGAATGGATAAAAAAAATGTGGCATTTATACACAATGGAGTATTACTCTGCATTAAAAATGACAAAATCATGGAATTTACAGGGAAATGGATGGCATTAGAGCAGATTATGCTAAGTGAAGCTAGCCAATCCCTAAAAAACCAATGCCAAATGTCTTCTTTGATATAAGGAGAGTAACTAAGAACAGAGTAGGGTCGAAGAGCATGAGAAGAAGATTAACATTAAACAGGGATGAGAGGTGGGAGAGAGAAGGGAAATTGCATGGAAATGGAAGGAGACCCTCAGAGTTATACAAAAGTACATACAAGAGGAAGTGAGGGGAAAGGGAAAAATAATACAAGGGGGACAAATGAATGTCAGTAGAGGGGGCAGAGAGAGAAGAGGGGAGGGGAGGGGAGGGGAGGGGAGGGGGGATAGTAGAGGATAGGAAAGGCAGCAGAACACAACAGACACTAGTATGGCAATATGTAAATCAATGGATGTGTAACTGATGTGATTCTGCAATCTGTATATGGGGTAAAAATGGGAGCTCATAACCCACTTGAATCAAAGTGTGAAATATGATATATCAAGAACTATGTAATGTTTTGAACAGCCAACAATAAAAAATTTAAAAAAAAAAAAAGAAATACTTAGGGAAATATAAAGAACCCAGAATACCCAAAAAAAACTTTGAAAGAAAAGAACAAAACTGGAGGGACTGGGGCTGGGGTTGTGGCTCAAGCGGTAGCGCACTCGCCTGGCATGCATTAGGCCTGGGTTTGATCCTCAGCACCACATACAAAGATGTTGTGTCCGCCGAAAACTAAAAAATAAATATTAAAATTCTCTCTCCCTCCCTCTCTCTCTTCTCTCTCTCTCTCTCTCTTTAAAAAAAAACTGGAGGGACTTGCACAACCTGATTTCAATGTAATGAAGTAATCTAAACACTCATCAAGACAAAATAGATTTACAAAACAAAGACTAGAGCAGCAACAGACCCACATGTATGTACTCAACCTATTTTTGACGCAGATGCAAAGTCAATTAGTAAAGAAAGGATAGTCTTTTCAAGAAGTAGACTAGAACAATTGGATATACTTGTGTGAAAAATAAACTGCAATCAATACTTCATACAATATTCAAAAATTACTAAAATATAGATCACACATCTATATGTGAAATTTAAAACTATAAAACTTTTAGGAGAAACATAAAATCTTTGTGACCTAGACTAAGCAAAGATTTCTTGGATGAAACACTAAAAGTAAATTCCATAAAAAGACTAAATTGACAAACTGGACTTCATCAAAATGTAAAATTGCAGCTATTCAAAAGAACTGTGAAGACAATGAAGAAAAGTCATAAACTAGGGGTATATGTGTGCAAAATATAAACAAAATAAAGGATAATAAAGGATCTGAATACAGAATATATAAGTGATTATCAAAACTCAATAAGAAAAGCAGAATGAAAAAATAAAATTGACTAAATTATGTTGTGTAAATGAATATATAACAATGGATTCCTCCAATATGTATAATTATAATGCACCAATAAAATAAGAAAAAAATAAGAATGGGCAAAAAGAATGATTAGATGTTTTCCCTAAGAAGACATACAGGTAGATATGAAAGAATGCATAATTAGTCATTAGGGAAAATCAAATTGAAAACACAATGAGATCCAATTAAAATAGCTAAAATTAAAGACTGTAACATCAAGAAATAGTAAGGATAGGAGGCTGGACCTCTCAAACTGCTGGTGGGAATATAAAATGGTATACCAATCTCAAAAAGGTTGACAGTTTCTTAAAAAGTTAAACATAGATTTACCATATATTCCAGATCCACTCCTAAGCATATACACGAAATACTTAAAAACACACTTTCATACAAAAATTTGCAAATGGGCTGGGGATGTGGCTCAAGCAGTATCGCGCTCGCCATGTGCGTGGCACTGGGTTTGATCCTCAGCACCACATACAAATAAAATAAAGATGTTGTGTCCGCTGAAAACTAAAAAATAAATATTAAAAAAATTCTCTCTCTCTCTCTCTCTCTCTCTCTCTAAAAAAAAAATTGTAAATAAATGTTCATAGCACCATTATTAGTTACAGCCAAAAAGCAGAAACAACCCAATGGCCATCAGTGATGAATGGATAAACAAAATGTGGAACGCGTATACAATAGAATATTATTTAGACATAAAAAGAAATGAAGTACTGAAAATATTAAACTAAATAAAAAAAGCCAGGTACAAAAGACCACAAAACTCTATGAGTTCACTATACAAAATGTCCAGAACAGGCAAATTAAATAGAGACACAAAGTAGATTAGTAATTGGAATGAAGTAGAAAAGGAGACAATTGGAAGAGACTACATAATCAGTGTGTCAGTACCATTGGGGGTGCTAAAATGTTCTGGAAAGAGATATTAACACTAAAAGCTACCAGACTTTAACAATGGTTAAAATGGCTAAATTTTATGTTATATGAACTTAATCTCAATTAGAAAAAAGAAAGTTTAAATATATATCTACCCCTTCATCCCATCAGTTCATTCCTTGGTATATACCAATAAAATGAAAACATTTTATGTTCAAACAAAGACTGATGTACAAAAGTTCATAAGCTTTATTTGTAATAGCTCAAAAATGGAAACAATACAAATATCTATCAACAGGTGACTGGACAAACTACAATATATCCATATAATGTAATCTACTTGATTGTAATTAGCTATTAATAAGTGTTAATGCATAAACAAATCTCAAAACAAATATGCTCTATTATTTAAACCAGACAAAAAAGAGCATATAATACCTGGATGATTCTGTTTAAATACAATTTTAGAAAACGCAAATTAGTTAATAGTGACAGTAGATCAACAGTTACTTGATGACTAGGGTGGGAAAGGCAGAGACAGGAAGAAAGGTACGGTACGAGTAAACTTTGCATGTAATGGATATGTTCATTATATGGACTATGATGATGATTTTTCTAGGTATATGTATACATCAAAACTTATTTAGTTATATATTTTTCAATAGGTAAAAATTATTATATATAAATTATATCTCAATAAAAGGAATAAAAATGTTTTTAAAAACAAAACAGATGCTCACAAATGACTATTATAATAATGTTTTAATTAGCTTTATTATTCATAGCCCAAAACCAGAAATAGCTTAGATATCCATCAATGAAGAAATGTAAAAACAAACTTTTTTATATAATGAAATATAACTCAGAAATTTTAAACAAACACTATTTCCACATGCAACAACATAAAGGAAATCACAAGAAGATTATGCTGAATGAAAAAAAATCTTACACAAAAGAGTTCATATTGTCTGATTCCAATTACATGAAACTCAAAGAAGACAAATTTAAACTGTGGTAGGGAAAATTAGAACAGTGCTTTGCCTCAGGATATAAGATTGGAAGGACAGACTAGGAAGGGACATGAAGAAATCTTCCGAAATAACAGTAATATTCAATTATCTTGATGGGGTTTGGGTTACTCACTAAATATACATATGTAAATTCATATATACCTATATTAAAAATACATGCACGTTTTTGTGCATATCTGAAATGATATTCTTCTTAGAAATGAATCATGATAGAAATGGTGGGACAAGAGACCCAGAATACAGTCCCTTCTCAGCCACAAATTCATTGAGTGGTTTTTGGGAAATGATTTACCTCTGGGCCTCAATTTTCTCATCTATAAAATGAAACAAATCTAGATATTCTCCGAATTCTCTTTCAAAATCAAAATTTTATAATTCAATGCTAATCTAAGAACTAAAAATAATAGATATCTTAAGTTCTGAAGATTTTAAAATTAATAATTCTCAAATAAACTATAAAAAGAAAGCATGTTTAAAATCATGGCCATTTTATTCATGGATTCAGTAAATTTTTTGTGTGTACAAAATTCTCCCACATAGACAACTGACCACATGATCAGAAATCATATAAATTACTCACAATTTAATATCTTCGAGAACATTTTTTGATTGTGCTGATCCAAGAAAACAGGTTGGAACTTTGGACATTCTATGAGAAGAAAGAGCAATATTCTAGAGCAATGTCTATAGTACAAATATTTACATCATTCTTAATTGAGAAGGAATAAAAAAACATGATAATGTGTTACTCCTTGTCTTTGAAATCTCACTTTTTGTGGTGAACTAAATTAATACAAACACTATGGAAATCAGAATGGAGGCTCCTCAAAAGACTAGGCATGGAATCACCATATGACCCAGCTATACTACTCCTCAGCATTTAATTCTTTAGGAATTAAAGTCATCATACTACAGTGATATAAACATACCTGTGTTTATAGCAGGCAATTCACAGTAGCCAAATTGTGGAACCAGCCTAGGTGCCCATCAATAGATGAATAGATAAAGAAAATGTGTCATACATACAAATGGAGTTTCATTAAACCATAAAGAAAAATGAACTTATGTCATTTGCAGGAAAATGAATAGAACTAAAGACCATTACGTCAAGGGTCTTATGTTTTCTTTCAAATGTAGAAACTACAGAAGAAAAAGGAAAAGAAAGGTGGGGGCAGATCTCATGAAATCAGAATAAAGATCAGTAGGGGAAAAGGACGGGGTTGGGAGGAGAAGAGTGAGGGGAGAAGTGCTACGGAGTGATATTGGGCAAATCATATTGTTATTTTGTGTGCGTGTACAAATATGTAACAAATCTCATCATTATGACAACTATAATGCATCAATAAAAATGTGGAAAAAGAGACATATTGAGCTTTTTAAAACTTAAAAACCAAAAAGAAATTCTCATTTTATATCTCACTAACTTGATAAATTTTTTCAAGGGCTATATCAGAAAGTAGTTGTTAAAGAGAATCTTTAAAAAAAGATTGAAAGCTCAGGTTGAAGAAGTTGGAAAGGTTTTCACAGATTAAAAAACACACTTTTACATATATACTTCATACCAAGCTAAAGAATATGAGTAACAGAGCTGGGGTTGTGACTCAGAGGTAGAACGCTCGCCTAGCGGGTGCAAGTCCCTGGGTTCAATCCTCAGCACCACATAAAAATAAATAAAAACAAAGGTATTGTATACAACTAAAAGAAATAAATATTTTTTAAAACAAGAATATGGAGGGGCCAGGGGATTAGCAAGGATGGTGGAATGTGATAGACATCATTATCCAAAATACATATATGAAGACACGAATTAGGTGTCAACATATCTTATATACAGAGATATGAAAAATTGTGATATATATGTGTAATAAGAATTGTAATGCATTCCACTGTCATTTTTTAAATCAATAAAAAAGAAAAAATAAAATAAAATAAATAAATAAATAAAAATAGGTGGTGTTCCAAATGGATAAGTGCCCACATCAGTAATCTTCCAGAATTAGCTTATCCATCCTGGATTTTATTTTCTGAATAGAATCCAAATATCAATAGCATCAACAAGCAGATTTGAAAATTCAATAAAAACATACTATTATTTTAAAAAAAAGAATATGGGTAACAGAACTAGAAGAGAATTTTGAAACAGTCAATATAAACTGGTATAATATAATAATGCTTTTTCAGAAAATTTTCGCAAGGCCACCTGATAGCCTTGAATTACAGAGAACTCAATACAGAAAATCAAGGTTGGACATATAGCACAGTGGTGGTGGAGCCTTAAAAAAAAAGATAAGCCCTTCCTCCAAAGTGTCATTTACTTTTAGAAAAGCATTAGTGTGAACTAAATTTTAACATACATGATACATCAGATGTTTCACTCATAGAATAAAAGAAGAGGGAAAGATGTGGCAATGCAAACATTACTTACTCCAGCTGGAGCACTTGGTCTTCCATCAAAGAAATAAGAGGTGAAATGACAATGCCAATCTTGCCTATATAAACAGGTGGGTACTGGAAACACAAACTTTTTCCATATCCTTGAAATTAAAAAAAATATACTCATAGAAAAAAAATTAATCCTTGATATTTTAATCTTCTTCTTAAAAGGCACTTGCATAGCTGAATGATCATATTAACATTTCATCTTCCTCAAAGATAATTCATGCATAAATTTGTGCATTCATCCCCTATATCAAGTCTTACATATTTTATATCAATTCTACTTGTATTTTGAGAATTTAATGAGAAATTAAACATTTTTAAATCTTCAAGTTTTATTTTTCAAAAGACAGGTTACTTGCTTAGTATAACTTACCAGTTGCCATGACAACAACATTATCTCTTCTTTCTTCCAATACAGAATGAATAACTTTCCACTGAACCCTTGAAGGTAAAAAGCATAAAGCTATTTTATTAATAAGATGACACTAAATGGATAAAGTTAAAACCTATTTAATCTTTTTACTTCTGTTAAAAAAATTTCTTTTATACTTTTGAGCTTCATGTACAAATATGTTCATAACCTAGAACTTTAAAACAAAGAACTTCATTTGATCAACTTCCCATTCAGGTTGACTGAAAAACTAGGAGTTTCCATTTGGTATATGTATTAAATGTTGTTACATATATACAAAACATAAAATGAATTTCAAGCTTTATACTAGATATTCAAAAGAACAATGCTTTAAACAAAAGAAATGTTTAGGTTTAAAATGAAAGAACTTTAAGACCATATATTATGCCACAAAGGAACTCTTAGCAAATATAAAAAAAAAAGTCAAGATACTACCCTGCATTCTATCAGATCATAATGTAATGAAATTAAAATTAATGATAAATTAAAAAATAAAAGCTATTCCAACACCTGGAGATTAAATAATATGCTACTGAATGAATAATGGGTTGCAAAAGACATCAAGGAGGAGATTAAAAAATTCTTAGAGGTGAATGAGAACACAGATACAACATCAAAATCTCTGGGACACTACAAAGGCAGTTCTAAGAGGAAACCTCACTGCCTGGAGTTCATTCCTTAAACAAAGAAAAAGTCAACAAATAAATGACTTAACATTACATCTCAAAGCCCTAGAAAAAGAAGAACAAATAAACATTAAAAGCAGTAGAAGACAGGAAATAATTAAAATTAGAGCCTTGAATTACAAGCTACAGAGAAAAAATAAATAAAATTAGAGCAGAAATCAATGAAATTGAAAGTGAAAAAATTAACAAAATAAAAAGTTGGTTCTTTGAAAAAATAAATAAAACTGACAAACCCTTAGCCATGCTAACGAGGAGAAGGAGAGAGAAAACTCAAATCACTAACATACGTGATGAAAAAGGAAATATCACAACAGACACTACAAAAATACAAAAGATAATTAGAGATTATTTTTGAAAACTTGTACTCCAATAAAATACACAATATTGAAGGCATCGACAAATTTCTAGTCATATGATTTGCCCAAATTAAATCAGGATGATATACACAATTTAAACAGATCAATTTCAAGCAATGAAATACAAGACACCATCAGAAGCCTACCAACCAAAAGCCCAAGACCAGATGGATACACAGCCAAGTTCCTCAAGACCTTTAAAGTAGAACTAATACCAATACTCCTCAATTTATTTCAGAAAATAGAAAAAGAGGGAGCACTTCCAAAATCATTCTATGAAGCCAATATCACCCTGATTCCAAAATCAGACAAAAACACATAAAAAAAAAACTTCAGACCAATCTCTAATAAACATAAATGCAAAAATTCTCAATAAAATTCTGACAAATCAAATACAAAAACATATCAAAAAGATAGTACACCACAATCAAGTGGGGTTCATCCCAGGGATGCAAGTTTGGTTCAACATGTGCAAATCAATAAACGTAATTCATCACATCAATAAACTTAAAAGATAAGAATCATATGATCATCTCAATAGATGCAGAAAAAGCATTCAACAAATTACAGCACCCCTTCATGTTCAAAACACTAGAAAAACTAAGGATAACAGGAACATATCTCAACATCATAAAAGCTATCTACACTAAGCCCCAGGCCAACATCATTCTAAATGGAGAAAAATTGAAAGCATTCCCTCTAAAAACTGGAACAAGACAGGGATGCCCTCTTTCACCACTTCTATTTAACATAGTTCTTGAAACTCTAACCAGAGCAATCAGAAAGAAAAAAGAAATTAAAGAGATACGGACAGATATAAAAGAACTCAACTTAGCACTATCTGCCAACAATATGACTCTATACATAGAAGACCCAAAAAATTTCACCAGAAAACTTCTAGAACTAATAAATGACTTCAGCAAAGTAACAGGATACAAAATCAATACCCATAAATCAAAGGAATTTCTGTATGTTAGTGACAAATCCTCTGAAAGGAAAACTACCCATTTACAACAGCCAAAATAAAATAAAATACTTGGGAATCAACTTAATGAAAGAGGTGAAAGATGCCTACAATGATAACTACAGAATGCTAAAGAAAGAAATTTTAAAAGACCTTAGAAGATGAAAAGATCTACCTTGTTCTTGGATAGGCAGACTTAATATTGTCAAAATGACCACACTACCAAAAGCATTATACAGATTTAATACAATTCCAATCAAAATCCCATTGACATTCCTCATAGATAGAAAAACCAGTTATAAAATTCATCTGGAAAAACCAGAATAGCTAAAGCATCCTTAGCAAGAAGAATGAAGCAAGTAGCATCACTATGCCAGACATTAAACTATACTACTATATACAGAGAAATAGTAACAAAAACAACATGGTATTGGCACCAAAACAGACTTGTAGACCAATGGTACAGAATAGAGGACACAGAGACTAACCCACATAATTACAATTATCGTATATTAGGCAAAAGCACCAAAAATGTACATTGGAGAAAAGATAATCTCTTCAACAAATGGTGCTGGGAAAACTGGAAATCCATAGGCAACAAAATGAAATTATCTCTCTCTCACCATGCACAAAATTAGCCCTATCTCTCACATGCACAAAATTCAACTCAAAGTTTAATTCCCAGAGACCTAGGAATTAAACTAAAGATACTGCATCTATTAGAAAAAGTAGACCCAAATCTCCATCATGTTGGATTAGGCCCCAACCTCCTTACTAAGAATCCTATATCAAGAATCAATAAATGGGATGAATTCAAACTAAAAAGCTTCTTCTCTGCAAAAGAAACAGTGAGGTGAATAGAGAGCTTAAAAAATAGGAGTTATTTTTTACCCCTCACACAGCAGATGGAGCTCTAATCTCTAGGATATATAAAGAACTCAAAAATCAACTCAAAAAAACAAATAACCCAAACAATAAATGGGCCAAGGAACTGAACAGACACCTCTCAGAAGAAGACATACAATCAGTCAACAAATATATGAAAAAGTGTTCAACATCCATAGGAAATAGAGAAATGCAAATCAAAACTACTCTAAGATTTCATCTCAGTTAGAATGGCAACTATTAAGAATACAAATAAGTGTTGGCGAGGATGTGGGGGGGAAAGGCACACTCATACATTGCTGGTGGGACTGCAAATTGGTGCAGCCAATATGGAAAGCAGTATGGAGAATCCTTGGAAAACATGAAATGGAACCACCATTTGACCCAGCTATCCTTCTCCTCAGTAAATACCCAAAGGACTTAAAAACAGCATACTACAGGGACATAGCCAACATCGATGTTTATAGCAGCACAATTCACAATAGCTAACCTGTGAAACCAACCTAGATGCCCTTCAGTAGATGAATGGATAAAGAAAATGTGATACATGTACACAATGGAATATTATTCAGCAATAAAAGAGAATAAAATCATGGCATTTGCAGGTAAATGGATGGAGATGGAGAATACAATGCTAAGTAAAGTTAGCTAATCCCAAAAAGCAATGCCAAATGTTTTCTCTGATTTAAGGCTGCTGATTCATAATGGTGATGGGGGGCACGGCATGGGAGGATTAGATGATAAGACACAGGGGAAAGGGGGAGGGAGGTGAAGAGAGGGGAAATGGCAATAGTGGAATGAGATGGACATCATTACCCTAAGTACATGTATGAAGACACGAATGGTTTGACTGTACTTTGTGTACAATCAGAGATATGAAAAATTGTGCTCTATATGTGTAATAGAAATTGTAATGCATTCTGGAGTTATATATAACAAATTAAAATTTTTAAAAATGAAAAAAAAAATAACAGAACTTTGTGGTGATAATGTTCTATATCTTGATGAAGACTTAGGTTATATAGATGTGTGTGTGTACACTTGAGATTTGCAAACATACATTTAAGGTTTGTACTCTTCCTAATATGCAAATTTTATCCAAAAACTGTAGTAATGGATGGATAGAGATATGTATAAATGGATGTGATAAAACAAGTAAAATAAAGTGTTAATAATAGAATGTAGGTGGTGAATAAGCCCAAGTCCACAGCAGTAGTAGTAGTAGTAATCCTTTCAATTTATTGTATCTTAGAAATTTTTCTTAATAAAATGTCAAGGTAAAATCAATTGGAAAGGTGATCTTCTGCTATGCTGATAATGACCTATTCTTATCTAAGTGCTGGTTACACAGAGTGCTCAGTTCATCAAAATTCATTGATCTGTATCATATGTATATTTTTCTGTATGTAGGATATATTTAAATAAAAATATCTTAAAACAGAAAAAATGCTTCAATATATTCTTCTGCAAGTTCGCAAAGCTGGAAAACAGTCTACATTCTTAACAGTTTTATTCAAATTTACTTCTTGTTCTTCTCATTTTTATTCATCCTTTTTATGTATATATGTGCCTGTTAAATGTGAATACATTTGAGTATATTAAAACAGATAAAATTACCACTATTCTTTCAACTATTGCCTTATGAACTTCTTAGCATACTATGGAAAATATGATGCACAAAAAAAGCACATAGATACTTAATGGAAAAAAAATCAGCATTAAATAAAAATTCATTTTTTAATATTTCTAAACAGAAGCATTCAATTAAAATGAAAATCATTTTTCCTTACTGATAAAAAAAATTTTCAGAAATAATTTTATAGTCACACATAAGAAATACAGTGTGGCATGCATGATTACAAAGAAGTTGTATGCTACTGTTAAAAAATGGGTTATTTACCTTTTTGTTCTTTGTGAAGAAAACACTAAGTATTTTATTTAATTAACTGAAATTATACTCACGGTTTAAAATTGTTATGGCCAAAGTAGGTCTTGAGGCAAACAATATGCTTTTCATTGGGTTCTGGCAATAAAAGATCTTAAAATAAAACAAAATAGGCATTTCTGTTCAAATAGAAATACACTAAATAAGAGGAGGAAGGAGTTTATTTCATTGGCTTTTTTTAAAGAATAAATATAGTGGTAGGTTTCAGAGGTTACTGTTTTAATTCCAACTTAATTTTGTTCTCAGAGTATAAGTAATGACTTCAGGTAAATACCTTGATTTTACTAAAGTATTAAAATTTTGTTGTGGTTCAGACTTTACCAGCACTGCAAAAAACTAATGTTTTGGAAATCAGCTAAGTTTTTAAGATCTAACATCTAGAATCCACCATAATAAGCAATATAACAATCCATAATTTATAATATAACTAACTAATTAATGGTAATCAGAAATTATACCAGTGTCATAAGTGAAGTCTACAGATAAAATAAAATCTTAATTTTAAAACTCAATCTATTACCTAAATTTAGTTACCTACATCTAATTTAGTTATCTAAAACCGATTTTTAGGTAAATTTATCTATCTATCTGATTAAAATTCTAACTGCACAGTACAATGAAGTTATGTTAGTTCTACCCAAGTGATTTCCACTGTTTATTATTTGGCTTAAAGGTTCATGTGAGACCAAGAAAGGTCAAAACAAAAAAATCAAGATAATTTTTTACTAAACAAATTAATTATTTTACTTCTCAACTTTAACAACTGTAGAGAGAAAACCAAACATATTTGGACAAATTATAAGAAAACAAAGAGGAAAACATCTGTCAACATATTCATATATACTTTCCACCTATAAAATGGCTTTAAAATTTTCATTTGTCAATGATGAAGTCTGAGTTTAGTAAGAGTGCTACTTTATGAGAATAACCCAAACTTTCCATAATATGCTTATTTGCACTTACACAGAAAGTTCATTTAATAAATTCTTTGTTAACATACTGTCTAAAAATAAGTCCATTTTGTTCCTTTTTATTGTCCTACTTATTTAAATAATAAGATCCTGAAGAATAATGCTACATATCCATACATGTCACTAACAATGATCTTTAATATAAGTAATTGGCAAATGATTTTGACCATCATTAAGATCCAGATAAAATATAATTCAGTATGAAAAAAGTGAATATATAATTCACCACATCCACTGAATGACACAACACTTCTATTACACATTTTTATAAATAGTAAGACTCCGCTTTATGGAGACAAGAGCACTAAGGAATTTCATAGCAAGTTTAAAGGAACTAATAATTATATGTCACAAAGTCCCTGACCTCCAGAACACATGTACTCTAAATTAAAGACAGTGGTGCGGATCAAGAGAGTTAAATAAAACACACTTCAGTGCTTACCCTCATCTTCTTCTTCCTCTTCAATAGCTTCATTTTTATCATCATCATCTTCTTCAGTAGAAAGTCTCAGATTTCTTTCCATTTCTAAGCATTTAGAATGAATTGGTTCTACCATGCCACTATTTAGATTTTCTAAAGACTGAAAGTTTAAAAGAAAATTTAAAAGCAAAACCACTGACAGTATCAAATCTTTTTCATCAAGCACAAAGAAGTATTATTAACAGAGCCTACGATTTTGTTCAAAGCTGGCAGATGTGCAAGCAATACCACAAAAGAACATGTGTGCTTCTCTATAAATATGTGCTTAAGAATGGTTTCCAAGGCACAAGGCCAAAGATGGAATACATCCAGCATAAACAAGGTTCATTAATAGCATAGAATAAACTGCCCCTGGAGAAATCTATCATAAATTTTGAATCTGGATAATTTTAAACATTTTTTTCTTTCTTGTATTTAAATGTTTGCAATTCCAAATTGATAAATATAGATTCCAATGCTATTTTTGTAATAAGTTTCTCTATATCATATGTCAGTCATTCTTACTGAATAAGGATAAGATTTAAACCATAAGCAAACAATGAAAATGTTTTTGCAATTATTGAAACAAAAAACAAGATGGAAATAATTTTAGGAAAGAATATTATGTATGTGAAAAAAATTATTTGGCTTTTTTCTGGTTCCACAATATTAGGATTATCTATTTCAAAATTATTTCATCTATGAAACTTTTTACAAAGAAGTGATATGGAAGATTTCATGAAACCATTAAAACTTACATTTATTATTATTTTTTATAATTTTAACTAAAGGACTTTATTTATAGACCATATAAACATACACAGAAGTATGAATTGAAAAACACTAAATCTGTTCTTGGCTTGTATAGTTTTTGAGTCCTGTGAAGAGTTTCTTGTACTTAGAATGTTACATAATTGGTAGCAACTTCATTACTGTGGAAACTGGTTTAGAATCAGGTAATAGTTTACTTAATTAAGTGTCCTTTGGAAAGAATAGGTAACTTTTCCAAAATTTTAAACATACCTTAAGCATCTCCATTTCTAAATCTTCATCACTTTCAATTAAGTAAGATGAATCTTTTTCATTATCATTGGGAGACAAATGCTTTAAAAGAAAGTATTTCAAACATTAATTTCCAGTATAATCGATTCTATATCCTCTTTCCTACAAAATAAAGTTTCCATATGCTAGATAACTGTAGATATCTTCCTCTTCTCTATTCAACAAATGTATTAAAAAGGGGAGAAGGTGGGCTGGGGTTGTGACTCAGTGGTAGAACACTTGCCTAGCACGTGCAAGGCCTTGCCTTGGGTTCGAATCTCAGCACCACATAAAAAAGTGTAAACAAAATACAGGTATTGTATCCAACTACAACTAAAAAAATAAATATCTAAAATAAAGGGAGAGGAAGAAGGATAAATAAATAAAAGGAAAAAAAGAAATACAGCAAGATAGACAAGTTAGATAAACATACATAAAATTCCTGCTCTAAATAAGAGTACAAAGTTCAACTGTGGTTAAACAACATCAAACTGTGTTTCCCAAACATTTTAAGTACAAGAAACTCTTCACAGGGCTAAAAAACCATATAAGCCAAGAACAGTAATTATTCTTTTATTAAATCTACTGATGTTTTTAAAAAGATACAAAATCTGGGGCTGGGGTTGTGGCTCAGCGGTAGAGCGCTCACCTAGCACGTGCGAGACCCTGGGTTGGATCCTCTGCACCACATAAAAATAAATAAAATAAAGGTATTGTGTCCAACTACAACTAAAAAGTAAAATATTAAAAAAAAAAGGATATGAAAGCTAATACACTATGACTGTGGTATCTCTAAATAAATCAGTAATTTTCCAAGAAAATCTATATATGTTTGAAAAGGTGTCCTGTTATTTACTTGGTCTGCTGCTGAAGTTTGGATATGAGGAATCTTTATAATAATTTGGCAATCCCAGTACATCAAGTGATCAAAAACTCACAAAAGAAATTTTAAAAAGCCTGGTGCACTTGTGCACACCTGTAATCCCAGCAGCTCAGGAGGCTGCTGCAGCAGGAGGATTGTGATTTCAAAGCCAGCCTCAGCAAAAACAAGGCATTAAGCAACTCCTTGAGAACTTGTCTGTAAATAAAATACATAATAGGGCTGGAGATGTGGCTCAGTGCTTGAGTGGCCCTGAGTTCAATCCAAAGAAAGAAAGAGAGAGAGAGAGAGAGAGAGAGAGAGAGAGAGGGAGAGGGGGAGGGAGGGAGGGAGGGAAGGAAAGAAGGAAGGAAGGAAGGAAAGAAAGGAAAGAATGAAAAGAAAGAAAGAAAAGAATAAAAAGAAAGAAAGAGGGAGGGAGGGAGGAAGTGAGGAAGGAAGACAGAGAATCTGCCTCCAAAATGCATATTTAAGCTAGAAGTGGGATAAGTATAGCCTTAATTGACCTGCCAGTTTTAAGCTTTAAAAAAAAAAAAGGTCTTTAAAGGAAGTATTTTACTAGGAGATAAAAATTCTTTTACTTTTTAAAATGTGGTGCTGGGGACTGAACCCACTGCCTCACATGCACTAGGCAAGTGCTCTACCATTGAGCCAAAACCCCAGCCCTCTTTTACTTTTTAAATAAGGTCTTGAATAAATAATTGAAAAACTTGAATGAATGAATGAATGAATAAGAAAAAATGCTAATAATTATACAATAAAAATTATAACTGGTTTAAAAATAGTCAAGAAATATTATCATAATTCTATATACGAAAAATATCACTTTAAAGTATATATCTAAAAATAAATGTCTAGAAAATTAAAGAGTAATACAGATGCTAGCAAAAAATGGTATTTCCCAAAGGAGGAAACTGCTTTCTGCACAAATGATTGAAATGAGAATAGCTGAAAAGCAATTTTAAAATAAAATATATCTACATAATAAAAATGATTATTAATATAGTGATCAAAGCAGAGAATTTCTCCAATTTCATTTCCATTAGAAAAATGAGGCCATAATCCTATTAGCAAGCTTTCAAAATCTAAAATCTTATTACAAAAAATGTATAAAATTCCAGAGAATATGGACTTCTTAACTAATAAAAACAAATGAGAAATTAAGGGGGGGGGGAAACATTTTACTTATGTATTTTTATTTGGTGCTGAGGATCGAACCCAGGGTCTCGCAAGTGTGAGGCAAGCAATCAACTGCTGAGCCACAACCCCAGCCCCAAGTACCTGACTTTTAAAGATGATAGTAAGACATGTCAAGCAAAAACATGAGGTATTTACTAAAAACTTTACCTAGCAGGTAAACAAACTTTGTATGAAATAAAAACTACCTAAAAGTCAAGTTTAGAAGAGTAAACACTAGAAGATATGTAAAGAATACACAAAAAACAGATACTTATTATACAAAAAAGAAAAAAAGCATAAGAAATTGTAAAATAGAAAATTACAACAAATGTCTATTGATACTATAAATTTTTTCCACTATACAGTGCTATTTATTATACTAAGTCCAGGGCAACAGCTGTGGCTCACAAACCAAATACAGCCCACTGTTTATATGTAAAGTTTTATTAAAAAACAGAAGGCATGTTTGTTTACATTTGTCTGTGGCTAGGGTCACACTACAGAATTGTCTCTATGGAAGAAGTGAGTATCTGTATGTTTCATAAAGTGTAAAATATTTACTATGTGTCCATTTAAAAAAAAAAAAGACAATCCCTACTAATTAATAAACAAAGTGTTTCCTCCTTATTTAGTACCTCAGCAGAAAGGTAAGAAACATCATTAAGAGGAGATTCTTCCTGAGCCTGTTGTTCCAAAATTTCAAGTTCTTGATCTGTAATATCTAATGACATCAAACAAGTTCTTTCCGTATTTTCTTTCAATTTATTGTCTTCTATTCCATCTTTAAATCCATCTTCTTGCTTTACTTCATTTCCAAGTACATCTTTTCCATCATGTTTAACTAAATTATCAAGTGTTATATCCCATGGCTCATCTTTAGTTAAAATTTTATGTTCTCTAATTTGTTTCTGTTGATGTCTACCAACAGTTGACTCTTCCAATGATAATAAATCAAAGTTACTGCTGGGGCTCAGTTCAGTCTCGGTGTTAGAAGAACCAAATATAATCTTCTTCAGTGAACATAGATTTTCTGAAATATTCTTCAAAATTATAGAAACCCTAAAAAATTTTTAAAGAAAGATTATTCAATTCAATTGCATTAACTATACTAGCAAGCTTTAAAGCTTTTAAACTGACCTGCTAGAAAACCCACTGGATAAAGTTGCTTTTCATCCCCTAGTCCCTCATGCCCATGTAAGGATAGGTAGTAGGCACTCTCTAGCACAGCAAGGTACTTTTGCATCTAACAACTGACTTGTATGCTAAGAGTAAACAGTGTTTGATAATCAACTTATTTATGCCAGCTTTACTTATTTGGAGGGGGGGCACGGTAACTAATTCAATTAACTATAAAGTAAGTCAATGATACATGACTACATAAAAGAAAAACTATTTCATTAAATTCTGGGTTGAACACATCGAAAGACCTAGCAAATTTCTTTTAAAAAGAAAAAAGTTATTTGATAAACTATAGTCAAAAATTAAAATCTGAAGGAAAATTCCTAGGACTGTGCACTCAGATGGCTTCAAGCATCTTAATTTTTCTCTCCATTTTAAAGAAACTGAAATGAGAAAATGTAGATAATATATTTTGAGTATAGTCTGAACAAGAAAGACCCTGAAGAACTACAAACAGCAGGCCTATAATTAAAAACAAACAAAAAACCCTTGGTACATACCAAAAAATTGGGAACAAATATATTAATATGTTAAGTTAAAAGCAAACTTTTATGATCTCTTTTTATAGCTAACTTTTTCAACTCACTGATCAATTAATTACTAGTCCCAAATGCAAATCATAATAGTGCTTATGCTACAATTTAAAAATGATACTTTTTGCATCTTCAAAATTATCAAAACTGTACACATATCCTTTGAAATATAGAAGAAAAATTTCCCACCAGGAATTATTTCTATACTGAAAATTGTATCATTAATAGCACTTCAAAGTGGGCCTAAGCTTCTAAGCAAACTCTACATTAACACAAACAAAATCAACAGCAAAATTAAATCCAAAAACTAAAAACATTTTTTAATATTTATTTTTTAGTTGTAGTTGGACACAATACCTTTATTTTATTTATTTTTATTTAGGGCTGAGGATCGAACCCAAGGCCTTGCACATGCTAGGTGAGCGCTCTACCTCTGAGGCACAACCCCAGCCCCAAAACATTGATTTTAAAATTATAAAATTCTCTAAATCTTATAAAGAATATTTAGCATTATATACAACTATAAAAAATATTTAGGTCTGCAGTTGTGGCTCAGTGGTAACGCGTATGCCTAGCACGTATGAGGCACTGGGTTCGATTCTCAGCACCACATATAAATAAATAAAATAAAGGTCCATCAACAACTAATATATATATATATATATATATATATATATGTGTGTGTGTGTGTGTGTGTGTATATATATATATATATATAGAGAGAGAGAGAGAGAGAGAAGAATATTTAGCATTATACACAGCTATCCAAATTGAAGAACTGTCTATAAGTAATTTAGTAGGAACAGTTACGTGATACAGCTTAATTATTAAATGTACAGGATGCTGTAATATAAATATAGCAAAAGTGGCACAGATCAACCAACAAGATTGGCTCATTTATCCTGCACTAATATCAAAAATATTTCATACAAAGTAATTTAATATTTACTCTAACAAATACCAAAGGCCATTCTGCCTTCTTTAATAGGACATAATATACACCCTTCTTTCTTGGGATTGTTATCATGCATTAGTTGCCTGTGGACAGTCTTGGCATCCAGCAGAATATCAAATACAACAACAATAAAACAAATAATGTATTGAATTTAAATCAATAACTCTGCAATACTATATTCAGTGAACTTCCAGGTTCTACTGAAACATATGTTCCCTTATGCAATAAACTTCAAACTTCTTTAAGAGTTTTATTTCAAATTTATTAAAATTTGGCTACTCCTTCATAGACTACTAGCTATCAGTTCTAGCTGCTGTCATGCACATATCATTTTTTATTCATATCACTGTCATTTTAACTAGAAATCCAAGCCTGTCAGACTCAATCTATAAACAAAAAGCAAATGTACTCTGAATGCAGCCTATTCACTCCACTGGAAATGCAGAAAGTGAGTCCAACTGCATGCTTATGGCAGGTATTTTGGCTACTAAAAGGCCTTTTTTGCTCCCTCCTAGTTCTGAAGTATAATCTGAATAAGTTATGTTTTACTGAAGATGTATAACAAAGAACATGAAATAAGAGATTTGATTAGTTATTGTTTTGACACTAAAATTTTATGAGACCCAATATTTCTCATTGTTAAGTTTCAAGAAAATCTATTTAGCTTTGGTGTTACGAAGAAAAGCATTAAACATATGCAATTTATCTTAAGTAGATATTTTCACTGCCAGTACAAAAATCTGAAAGGTATATAAAAATCAGATAAAAGAAGATTTTTCTAATTTTATAGAAAAATGTAAAAATGACAAAGAAATGGATTTACTAGTACCTTTTACCCATTTAAAAGTTATATTTTTTCAAAATTCTCAGTTACCTAAAAACCACCAAAACAACTTCTTCGTAAGGGAAAAAATGACTTAGAAATTTGAATTTCTATGCTACATTCTTTAATCTCTTAATCAAAACCTATCACAAATCTTATCCAAAAAAGAATACATTAACACTGCACTTTCCCAGAGTCAAATATTTTCTATTTCAGCTAACCGCTTCACATTTCTAACAAATATCTTTGCCCACAAAATACATTATTACATTGTTCACTATTCAAGAACATTCCTGCTTTTAAAGACTTAAGAAAAAAGTCATTCAGCAATTAAGACCAAAGCAAGGTTTGGTTCCAAAAAGATTTAGCTACATAGCACCTGGAGTCTAAGGTCTATTAATCTGTGTAGAACATTCAATCCAAGTATCTCAAGTTATTTAGTGGTTTCACCATAAAACAATTTTTAAACTTTGTATACCCTCTATTTTAATAGTCTGCCAACTAGATAAGAGTATTAAATAATAACCAGATGATAACCTATTTTATTTAAAGATTTCAAGTGATCAAACTATAATTAAATGAAAGATGCTCATAACCAGAAAGACAACTTTGCATCAAGTATTTTCCTTAATATGTGCTTATTTTATTTTGCTTTAACAAAAATACAAAAGTAATTTCAAAATATAATTTGTTCATAAAATAGCCTATAAAGAAGACAGAAAATCCTTAGACATCTGGATGTACGAATCTATATATAAATCCACCTTTATGAACAGTCAATTCTTCATATATAGGAATGAGAATAAATGTAATTGATAAAAACATATTTAACCTCTGTGAATTTTCCAATTTTCTGCAACTGTCAGGAAAATGCTTAGCCAAATACATCATCTCCTCAGAGATTGAAGTCAACTGTTTCTTTACTTCACCAGGTGAGATTTTCTCCTCTAGGGAAAAATAAAAATCAATATTCATTTTCAAACTACAAAACAGAAATATTTATTCAGCTACTTCATTAACTAGTATTAGGGCTCAGATTTGTATATTCTTTCCTTAAACTGAATTCCAACAAAAAAGACTATTCATCTCCAAATCATATCACTTTGCTTCACTCATCTGCACTATTTCTAAATTAGAAATCAATACAGTAACATGAGGGCTGATACAGTTTGGTAAATATAATCTCTTCTAACAGTCATTCTTCATTGCCCTCATTACCAGTCAAAACCAAAATCAAATGCAAGACTTTCTAATCAGTAATCATTTTCCAAATTATCAATTTCATTATAATCTCATTTTCCATCAACAGCACAAAATCTGTTCTCCTTTCCCCAAACCTTTCCTTTCTTAGCATTTTTTCATCACAACTTCCCTTGTCCTTTAAAAAGTCTAGCTCTAAAGCATCTGACATTGGGCCATAAAACCTGTTATTCCTGATTGCTACAATTCTCTTGTCATCTCAAAATCACATGCCTTTACGTGTTGATTTTAACACCTTGTTCATTAACTATCTTTCCCTCTACAATTATTCCTGTGATCATTCCTTGTGATTTCAGCATTCACAGACATGGTCAATCCAAAAATGTGGCCTTTTCCATTCCTTGACATCTCCATTTCCAATAATTTTTCTTCAGCTGACTTCAGCCACCTATTCCCTTAAATATATCTTTGACCTTGTAATTGCCAATAAAATCATCACTTCAATAGTCCAAGTACACATCAATTAAAAAATATAAAAAAGAAGAAAAAATTCAATTGTAAGTATTCCCCATGAGCACCAGCATGACTTTCTTTCCATACAATTATTTGACACTTTCAGAACCAAATCTATTGAACCTACCACCTTTTTCATTATTCTCCTAGTCCCACTCCATTGTCTTTCTTTTCTTACTCCCATTTTAGTAGTCATTCATCTGATGCATAGACTCTCAACATCTTTGCTCTCCTCCTCAATGGTACTTATTTGGCAAAACCCCTATTCTAATGAAATCCAGCTTTTTTACCTACACCCAAGCAGAAGAATATAGATGAAAATAAAACACAAAGAGAATCACTCAGTTCACTTTAAATTCCTGGCACAGATCTATAGTTCCCACTGGAAAGATGACTATTTGACAACTTTTCCTTTCTCTTTGAGCCTCCAACACCTGCTTATCCTTCCTTTTACTCAAGAAATAGTTTCACCTCTAATTTCACTAAGAAAATAGAAACAATAAGGACTACTTTATCCTCCTACTCTCCAAACCACATATTGATCTGTATTCATATCTTTATTTTCATTTACAACAAATACCCTTAAAAGAATTGTCCACACTCACTGTCTCAAATTTCTCAATTTTCGTCTAAACTAACTCCAACTAATCTTTCACCCCTATCAGTAAAGTAAAGCTGCCTCTGGAAATGTTACTAATGGCCTCTACTTTACTAAACCTAATTGTTAACCCTGAATCCTCATCTCGCTCAAACTCAGAAATTTAAAACAGCTGAAAACTTCCTCCTACTTAAAACAGTTTCACCTGGCCCCTGAACACCACAATCTGATACTTCCTGCTTCATTAATTCCCCTTCTCAGTCCTCTTTGCTGCTCTTATCTTCCTCACCTAAGTGTTGGAGTGCCCTTTGATGTCAATACCTCTTCTTTTCTTTATTTCATTAATTCCCTTAAAAAAAAAAATCATAGATGTAGATGAACAAAATTCATTTATTTTATTTGTTTATTTTTATGTGGTGCTAAGGATCAAACCAAGTGCCTCACACATGCTAGGCAAGTGCTCTGCCACTGAGCCACAGCCTCAGCCCTCATTCATTCCCTATTTTCTCATCCAGTTTCATAAGTTACATCTCCAACCTCAACCTTTTCCCTGAACTCCAAAATTGCATTTCCAACTAAAATATCATATAAGTATCAAAGCCATTTAAAATTTATCAAGTCCAACATTGAAATCTAAATGTTTTTCACCAAAATTTGTTCTTCTCAAATTCTTCCACTATAACTGACCTTTCCATTTATCAACTGATTCAACCAAAATATCTTGATTGTTCTTTCAGTCTTGACTCTTAGAATTCATCTACAAATACTTCACTAAATATTCAAAAATCTACAGAATCCACCACTTCTCACCACCTCTCTTTGCTACTAGCCTAATCCAAACAATTATCATCTGTTATCTGGACTATTAAAATGGTCTCTGAGCTAACCCAGATGCCCTTCAGTGGATGAATGGATAAAAAAAAATCGTGGCCTCTCATCCATATCTCAATTTCTGTTGATAATACCAATCTACTAAATGTAGTTTGACACAGCCACATCACTCAATACAAAGAACTGGTAAGTTAACATTACTTCTTATTTGGGTTTACTATCATAGTCTCCCAAAGGGAATTCACACTTTGACTTTTGCCCTCCTACACTTTGTACTCTATAGTTCAAATTTTGTTTTGATCTGTTTTATTTTTGAAATATAATGTTTTTTCACTCCTGTGTTTAAAATCTTCAATTGCTCTTGGGAGGAAACGTGAACTTCTTAACACAGCCTGTCTTCTTTCCCTTTTCTGCTTCTCCTATATTACCCCATTAGACTCAATATATTTCAATTGCTCACAACCAGCATCATATCTCTGATCTCTAACACTCTGCATCTGGCCTTTCCTGGGTCTACAACACTTTTCCCTTTCTCTTCAGGTAGCTAATGCCTGCTCATATTTAAGGTCTTGCCTAAAACATCACTTTCTCTAGGAAATATTATTGAATACCTCAAAATATGTTCATCATGTTGACACTCAAAAAGTTCTGGATTTCAAAGCCTTCCATATTTCAGATTAGAGAAGCTCAAGCTGTATTAAAAACTCTCTCTACAGCTGCATATAGATAGATATTGTACTATTATCCACATTCCAAACATAGGGAAAGAGATATACCCCAGGTCACACGACTGGGATTCCACCACTGGTCTACATAACACAAAAGCATGCTCATCCACTCCACATAACTCTTTATGCAGTCACTGATCCATCACAACATCTAACAAGGGCACTGAAGTTGAGTGAAGAAACACAGCAGAAAGAATATGACAATTTAAACTAGAAAAATATAAAGCATCTTAAACATTTTAAAGCATTATACATATAAAGCATTTTAAATAGTTATAGCAAGGATGCATAATCTCTAGCCTGGAGGAAAGTTTTTTGCTTTGGTGATATTATCAAACCTACAAGCCCCAATTCCAACAAATTTCCAACAAAATTCCAAAAAATTTTGTTTTGTAGTAATGCTACAAAAGTGATAAATGCTGCTCTACCACAAGTAACATACCTAAAACTCTAATCTTTGATCTTGATAAATCTCACCTTCACATCAACACTGCTCAGACATTTGAGAAGTTCTAATATTGAAAAATACTTTTACAAATATCTGAATATTGGGGTTTTTTTAAAATAAATCTCACAAAAAAAAAAGAAAATTCACCTTTTATCTTTTTAGATCATAACATACCTTTATTTGGAGCAAACATGTGCATAGCACTATTCAAAATTTCTAATTTTCGATAAATAATGAGACCAGCCTACAGGAAAACAGAAAAATAGGTGCAGGTTAAAGATAACCAAAATAAAGGTATACATCTCAGCTTTATATAAATCCAAAAGTATGATTTCCAAAGCACCCATAATACTGAATTTAACCTACTATGGTACACAAATATCTTCATTTAATCACCATTCCATTTGTAAGAATGGAGAAAGTAACCTGCCTCAGCCTTAAAATATGTTTTCGTTTATAAACACTCAATATATGAGCAGGTATCATGTGACTTATAAATACAATTTAACAAAATACATTATAGTAAGAGAATCTGCTTTGATTACAGATATCTACTTCCTTCCATTTCAATAAATCAGCTGAGAATGTTAGTGTATGAGCAGTTCTCCTTCTAAGCATGGTTAACAGGAATAGTCAAGTAAAATGATTTTTCACAAATGAAGGTGCTACAGAACTTTTGATAGTTTGAAAAGTTTTTTAATTTTTTTTAAAGGAAAAGTATCACCCTATTACCCTGCCAAGAAAAAACAAATTATTTTTCTGGTTACAAATTAAGCTTACATTCCTAAAAATAGATGCAAAATGGGAAACAATAAATTCATCAACAAATGAAATTATGAATTAGGGAAAAAGAAATTAACTGTGGAACAAAATATATTCCTCATATTAAATACATATATACAAATAATGCTATCTGTAAAGATAAGCTGAGATTTGACTATATATAAACTTGTACTAATAAAAATATATCTAACAGAAGCAGCAAGTTAAATTTGGAGGCAATTTTTCTAAATTTTTGCCACAGTTTAAATATAAGAAATAAGGCCAGTTTCAATACAGAAAATGTCTTGCAACTATTCTTATTCTGAATTGCTATAAGCAATTATTGAATACATCATCAATACCATTTGTGCGTTCCAAGCCTGAGCTTATTAGTCTTTCATGATTTCAGCAAGTTTCACATTTTTTCTATATACAAATTACACATTATTTTGGCTTCATGACAATGAAAATAACTAGTACTGAGCAATGTTTTGACTGATACTTGCTAATTAATACCAAGACTTAAGTTTCAATTCATGAAAGCATTTCTTGCTGCCAAACTGATATTAATTATCTTGGTAGAGTTTATGCCTCTTCCACAATAAAGTTATTCTAAAGTAATTTATGCTAAGGTTTAAAAAATACGTAACAACCTAAAAATCTTTAAGTACGTACATAAGCATCAGTGGCTGCATATAGTTTCTGGTCCTCAGTGAGAGGAAAATTACTCCAATCGCTACAGCGGATTGATTTGTCTTTCAGAAGCTGTTTACCTAAGAGATGTTTAACCAGACCATTGAGGCTCCAGGTCTCTATACATTTCAGCTAGAAGTAATAAGAAAGCAACATAGCAAAAATTACTTTCTTCTATTATCAGATATTCCTGAATACCACCACATGACCAGGCCACAAATAAACAACCCTCAGTAAATTTTCTGTCACTAAAAATCTCATTTGTAGTCTACAGTATAAGAATTTAACTCTGGAATTTTGCCAATGTAGGTATTAAAATTCTTGGACTTTACAAGTATTGTTCATGGGGGGAAAAGCCCAATAGTTTAGTATGCTTTCCACAGCCCAGCCATATATGAGAATTTAATGACTTCATTAATAAAATATGTGAAATATAGGAAGTGGAATTAATGGTCAAACTTCCACTCAGAGAATTATATCACAATAGCTACTTTATATTCTCTCTTTAAAAAAAAGTTATTGGTACAAATACTTTATTAAAAAACTTAAAATAAATATTTAAATTTGCAATAGAAAATAAAGTCAAACAATACCAAGAATTGGGGATAAGAAAGACAGGAAACTTAAAGAAACTAAGTACTGCCAAAATGATGGATTAAAATTGAAGGTTTCATTATGGTACATTCACTCAGAACCTTTGTACTCATACAAAACAGTACATAGCTTAAATTATTTTTTTTAAAAAACAAGATACCATCCACAGAGAAAAACCACAGTATCGTCTTGTTTATGAAAATAATACACTTGTTATTTCTACCTTTTCATTGGCAACATCTGTCAACTCCACAAAACTCTTCAATTTGATGTCAAAGTCACGTAGAAGTTTCCACTGATCTCCTTCAATTCCTACACCTGCTTTTTTAATTGCTTTATTTTCAAGCAACATTTTTAATCCCTGGGGAAAAACTATAACATTTTGTTATTTCCATAAGTTCTGTTAAGTATAATGGATTTATTCTCTATTTCTTACACATGCCATTTGTATTTTTTAAATTGCTTATGTTAAGTTTAAATTCGGAAACACATTCACCTCAAGTATTTCTTTTCTTGCCTAAATCAAAAACTCCTGATTAATAAATGGTAAGAAAAAATGAGTGTGAGTACTCTGCTAGAACCAACAGTGTATTACTGGTCATCCAGATCCTCTAAAGTTCCATCCAGATCCTCAAAAGTTCATTTCTCTCTTCTTTAAAACAGAAAAAATATCAATGCTTCACAGGGTGCTATGAAAATTAAACATGAATATGAGTGAATCAGATGGAAACTAAATAGTTAAATAAATGTAAGATGATGAAAGAAGTACCAGGTAATGAAAGAGTTTAATTTTACAGGGATAAAGTTAACATATTACAATTATCAGCAATATAAAAATGAAACAAAGAAAAAGAGATAACCAACCTGCCATTGATGAAATGTGAAACAAGTAACATTTGCTTTCAGACACGCACAATTGAATTAGTGCAACTCTGCTTAGTTTCCCTTTACTGTATACTGGCGGCCATTCCATATCAAATCCTATCACATCTCCATCAGACAGATTCATGCTGGGGGGTGGGGGGTTTTGACCGGAAGAATAGTGTAAGTTAATTGCATTAAAATTTTAAACAATTGCAGAACTAAAGACATCATTTTAAAACTAAATGACAAACAAAATCTAAAAGACAAACCATATAATGGGAGAAGATATCTGTGATACATAAAACTGATAATAACCAGAAAATATTAAAAGTTCCTCAAAATATTATTAAGAAGCCAGGCATGGTGGCACACCCTATATCCCAGCAATTCAGAAGGCTGAAACAGGAGGATCACAAATTGGAATCCAGCCTCAGTAACTTAGTAAGACCCTAAGCAACTTATGAAAGGTTGTGTCAAAACAAAAAATAAAAGGTGCTGGTGTAGTTCAGCAGTAAAACACCTCTGGGAAAGATGGAGGGAATGAAAAGACATATAAGATAAATAATCCAGCAGAAGAATGGAGGAAAACAGCAATAGTCAATTCCCAAAAGGAAATTCAAATGGCCAATAAACCTAAATAACTATATGAAGATACCAATTTTCTCTACACTCTTTCACATGTATCCAATTGGCAAAATTTAAAGGTTCACAGTATCAAATGCTAAGACAAATAAATATGTGTGAGACTGCTCATTACTGATACTGATGAAAATATAAATTGGTAAAATTCTTTTGGAAAAAAACTTTCACAGTTTCTAATTGAAAATGTATAAACACTATGACTTGGGAATTTTTTGTTACAAATATATGAAATTCTTACACATATACAAAGAGACAAACATGTTTAAGTATGTTAATTGCAACATTGTTCCTACTGGCAAAAAATTGGAAACTAAAGTTCTGTCGATCAGAGAATGCATATATTGTAGCATACTAAAACAATGAAATATCATATAAACATCATATAAAAGTCAAAATGGAACTACACAGATCAATATGAAAAGCCCTCAAAAACATAATGTTGACTGAAAAAATACAAATACATAGTATACATACAGTTTGACAACATTTTTAAATGTTTTCAAATGGACAAAATAATATATATTTGAGAATATAAAACACTAAAGTAGTATAAAAACTATCGAGGAAATGCTGACCACTGAGCTCATAACAGATGTTATCTCAAAGGGCACTATAAACTGTACCCTGACTCAACTCTCCTAAACTGGTTCCCTTATCTGACCACATAACAATTTTGTATCTGTATCCTATCTTTCTCTTGGCACTGCCTCCTTGAAACCCTGTGGCTTCCTTGGCTGTCTTAACCCTTTCTTAGCTTTACTTTAACCTATGTATATCATTATGTGAAGTAGAATGTGTGACTTGAGTGTTACAGATTATTAGTAATTAAGATTGAAATGAAATAAAAGAACTTTCAGTGAATTAAAGCCAATAAAAGTGATGTACCTTGTGAATTGATTAAATAACACTAAACTCAGAAACTAAATCAATTGGAAGTTGTAAGGCATATTTTTGGAGAGAAGGGCATTAGGCAGGAAAAGAGCTCCATAAGTCTTCCTAGGCTATCCTTGAGACTTTGTAAAATACTAAGACAAGCATGCACAGACTGAAATTCTATGAGTCTAAGCAAAGAACTACTAGTAGACTATAAATTGAATAATTCCTAGGTATTAAGAGTTAAAAGATTCCAAAAGAATCACACCTTTAAATGGCTTAAAGTACCCATAAGAGTTAAGGGCTTAAAAATATAACTTAAAATATAAAGTTGATCTTTAAGTTACTTAACTATCTGACAATCAAAACTCCTTTCTTTGAAAGACAACAAAATCAAACAAGATAAAAATCACAATGCCTACTCAAAAAAAAAAATTAGAAGTCATGAGAACAGGAAAATGTTGTCATAACCAGGAGAACAACAACTCAATAAAAGAAGGAAAAAAAAAAAAAAGGCCTAAAATAATGAAATTGAGACAAGTAAATTATGTTCAAGAATATTTTAAAGGAAGGAAAATTGCATGGTAATGGAAGGAGACCCTCAGGGTTATACAGTGGAGGAGGTAGAGAGAGAGGAGGGGAGGGGAGGGGAGAGGTGGGGAGGGGGGAGGGGGGAGGATGGGAAAGGCAGTGGAGCACAACAGACACTAGTATGGCAATTTGTAAATCAATGGATGTGTAACTGATGTGATTCTGCAATCTGTGTATGGGGTGAAGGTGGGAGTTCATAACCCACTTGAATCAAAGTGTGGAATATGATATGTCAAGAAATTTGTAATGTTTTGAACAACCCACAATAAAAAATTAAAAAAAAAAAAAAAGAATATTTTAAAGGCATGAATATGAGACCCAAAATGGTAGATATATATTTTTAAATGGAATTTCTTGAAATGAAAAGTATAACCACAATAAAAAATTTATGAGATAAACAGATGAGATACTACAGAAGAAAAAAATCGTGAACTTAAAAGAAAGCAAAAGAAACTATTCAAAATGAAGCACAAAGAGGAAAAAATCAAAAGAGAAAATAGAAACAGAATTAAGCACTCTAACTTGCGTATCAGGATGCAAGGAAAAAATATTTGAAGCAAATTTTCAAGTATGATAAAAGCAATAAACCCACAAATCCCCCCCCCCAAAAAAACAAACAAACAAAAATTCAATGAATCCAAAGCAGGATAAATACAAACCACACTATACAAAGACACATCATAAATTGGGGGAAACCTGTAATGGTATAAATCTTTTTTTTTTAACAGCTATATTTATTATTTGTTCTCATTAGCTATACATGACAGTAGAATGTATTTTGACATGTTATACATATATAGAGTACAACTTCCCACTCTTCTGGTTGTACCTGATGTAGAATTACATTGGTCATTATATTCATATGTGCACATAGGAGAGTAATGTCTGATTCATTCTATTATCTTTCCTATTCCCATTCCCCACACCCTTCCATTCATTTCCCTTGTCTAATCCAAAGTACTTCCATTTTTCCCTACCCACACCCCTTATTGTGAGTTAGCATCCACATATCAGAGAGAACATACCAACTTTGGTTTTTTGGGATTGCCTTATTTCACTTAACATGATAGTCTCTAACTCCATCTATTTACCAGCAAATGTCATAATTTCATTTCCTTTTATGGCTGAGTAGTATTCCATTGTATGTATATGCCACAGTTTCTTTATCTATTCATCTGTTGAAGGGAACCTAGATTGGTTCCAAAGTTTAACTATTGTGAATTGAGCTGCTATAATCATTGAGGTGGCTGCATCATTGTAGTATGCTGATTTTAAGTCCTTTGGGTATATGCCAAAGAGTGGGAAAACTAGGTCAAATGGTGGTTCCATTCCAAGTTTTTCTGAGGAATCTGGACACTGATTTCCAGAGCAGCTACACCAATTTGCAATCCCACCAACAATGTGTAACTGAATATTTTCCCCCACACCCTCACCAACATTTATTGTTAATTGGTATACTTGATAATTGCCATTCTGACTGGAGTAAGATGGAATCTCAGTATAATTTTAATTTGTATTTCTCTAACTGCTAGAGATGTTGAACACTTTTTCATACACTTGTTGACAGATCATATTTCTTCTGTGAAGTGCTTGTTCAGGTCCTTTGCTCATTTATTAATTGGGTTATCTGAGTTTTTTGGTGTTAAAGTTTTTTGAGTTTTTTTTTTTTTAGTTACCAATGGATTTTAACTTTGTTTACTCGTATGTGGTGCTGAGAATCGAACCCAGGGCCTCACATATGCTAGGCAAGCGCTCTACCACTGAGACACAACCTCAGCCGCATTGAGTTCTTTTATATATACTGGAGATTAATGCTCTGTCTGAGGCACAGGTGGCAAAGATTTTCTCCCATTCTATAGGCTTTCTTCACATTCTTGATTGTTTCCTTTGCTGTGAAGAAGCTTTTTAGTTTGATAGATGGTATAAATCTTAAAAGTGACCACAGAACAGGGGATAAAAAAAAAAACAAAAGACAAAAATTCTGCCTGTCTCTTATAAAGCAAATACAATTCATCAACACCCTAATTCTTCAAATCATTTATATGTTTTGATTTTAGATATGATATACTATAGGTATATCAAAGGTAGCTAGTGAAGTTAATATATAAAGAATTTACCCTCTCTGTGAGTCTAATTTAATTCAATACAATAAAACCAAAAGGACTGGAGTGGAAGTGAGGACAACTGAATACTATTTCTAGATTACATCTATCACCAGAACATTAATAAATAGCTTAATTTATTTCTTTTTTTTAACCCAACATGTAACAGGTTTGTTTGGTTTTTTTTTTTTTTGGTTTTTTTGTTTTTTTAAAAAGATAGGTGTAACAACTTCAAAGAAGATGGAAGAAAAAAGGAAGGGAAAAGGAAGATAGAAAAGGAGACTGAGCAAATTAGGTGCATGTGCAAATATGGCAGGATGAAACCATTATTATGTAAAATTATGATGCACAATTAAAAAAAAGAAAAAGAAAGCAGATCTGATTTACTTCCTTACTACTTCTGCTTATAAAATGTTTCAAGAGGTTTAGACTGAAAGATTACAGTTCCAATTTGCTTTGGTTTAAATATCACCTCCAGACACTGCTACATAGATGTTCATAGCAGCACAATTCACAATAGCAAGACTGTGGAACCAACCTAGATGCCCTTCAATAGATGAATGGATTAAAAAATGTGGCATTTATACACAATGGAGTATTACTCTGCATTAAAAAATGACAAAATCATGGAATTTGCAGGGAAATGGATGGCTTTAGAGCAGATTATGCTAAGTGAAGCTAGCCAATCCCTAAAAAACAAATGCCATATGTCTTCTTTGATATAAGGAGAGTAACTAAGAACAGAGTAGGGAGGAAGAGCATGAGAAGAAGACTAACATTAAACAGGGACGAGAGGTGGGAGGGAAAGGGAGAGAGAAAGGAAATTGCATGGAAATGGAAGGAGACCCTCATGGTTATACAAAATTACATACAAGAGGAAGTGAGGGGAAAGGGAAAAAAAAAACAAGGGGGAGAAATGAATTACAGTAGATGGGGTAGAGAGAGAAGATGGGAGGGGAGGGGAAAGGGGGATAGTAGAGGATAGGAAAGGCAACAGAATACAACAGACACTAGTATGGCAATATGTAAATCAGTGGATGTGTAACCGATGTGATTCTGCAATCTGTATACGGGGTAAAAATGGGAGTTCATAACCCACTTGAATCAAAGTGTGAAATATGATATGTCAAGAACTATGTAATGTTTTGAACAACCAACAATAAAAATTTAAAATAAATAAATAAATAAATATCACCTCCAAAACTCATATGGAAATTTAAACCTCAGTGCAACAATGTTAGGAGAGGTGGCTAATAAGAGTACTCTGCCCTCCTGAATGGATTGATAATGTTATCACATGAATGGATAGGTTATCAAGAGAGCAGATTTGATTTAAGTTTAGCTCCTTATGCTCTTTTCCTTTCTCTGTTCACTTGTTCTTCTACCATCTTATGACACAGTACAGAGGCCCCCACAAAATGCCAGTGCCAGGATTTTTGACTTCTCAGCCTTCAAAACTGTGAGAAATAATTTTATAATTTACCCAGTCTGTGATAATTTTGTTACAGCAACTATTAACAGTACCAGCAGTCATGTCTAATGTTCTTTTTAAGGGCCACTTGGTGATACTGTCACTAAGCAAATAAGAGAACCAATCATAGCCATTATTCAATATTACTATGTTGATATTTTAAATAAGGTTTTATATTATATTACTCAACATTTAGAGGTTGAATAATTTTTGCCTTTTTTCTAAATTGCTTATGAATGAACAGATATTACAAATTTAATTTTCATAATGATTTTATTTTTATTTAAAAAGTAGACTAGAACTTACTAATACTCTATATTGTAAAATTAATTTCCTCTGGAACACATCTCAACTATAAAACTCACTATACTCACAAATATTAACTAAATAGTTATTATCTTCTAAGGATGCAAAAATCAATGAAATTCAAATCTCTTACCAAATATCTTCTGACAGGAAAGAGCAATCACTAGCTTCATAGCTATATATAATAGATCCTGTGAATTCTAAGAAGGGAAGGTCATCTTCAAAAACACTCTTCAGAATACATGCCTTGAGAAAAATAAAATTCAACACAAATACAAGTAAAGTTCATATTAAATAATAAATGTTCACCAAAATAATAAAGTCCACTGAGTGGTAGAATACTCGCCCAGCATAAGTGAGACACTGGGTTCGATCCTCAGCACCACATATATATAAATAAATAAAGGTATTTTGTCAATCTACAACTAAAAAATATTTTTTAAAAATGCTGATAACTGGTTGTCAGAACTTAATTCTAGAAGGTCTTAAACTGCTTTCCCCCCAAAATTCACCAGTGTTAGTGTTTCTAAATTATCTGAATTCAAATAAACTACTAAGGCCAACCATGTAAACTGACATAAAGGGGGAATATACAGCAAAGTTCTCATTTTGTAAAACCCAAGAAGTTCTCATTTGTAAACCCAAAATTTATTACTATTCACCCATTCTAGAACTAGATGCTGGTTCATTCACACATCAGAAACACTAACCTAAATAATTACCTGAAGTTTACAAGTGAGGGTTGACTCATTCTACAGCCAAATTTAAATTAAATTCCCCATCTGAAAGAATAGTCAATAAATAATATACCTTTCTTTCTTCTACAGCACATTTTTTATTCTGCACTGTCATCCATTTAGGAAATTTCCGCTGCTGTGGGTTTGTTTCCAGCTCTTTTTCATTCATTTTTAAAATCCCTAGTTGCAAAAAGAAAAAAAAAAAACAATGACTTGGTGAATAAATGCAAATCCTTGAAAGAAAACTCAAGAGAGAGTCCTGTCAATGAGATAAAACTGAATGTACATAATTAAATTATCACATCTAGGCCCAAGTATAATATATAAATATAATAGTTTCTATTAACTATACATTAAGTATCTCTTTCTTTTAAAGCAAGTGGGTCATTTTGAGTTCTAAAGTTCTGGCAATTTCAAAATTCTATGACTTTAATCCTTTCAAATAACCTTTACATCATTAACAAAGAGAATTCTTGGGTATATGAAATATTAAAATTTTTTCAGCCAGATGCTGTGGCACAATGCCTAAAATCCAAGAGACTAAGGAGGCTGAGACAGGAGAATCTCAAATTCGAGACCAGCCTTGGCAACTTACTGAAACCCTGTCTCAAAATAAAAAATAAAATGGATTGGGGATGTAAACAGTAGTAGAGTGTCCCTGAGTTCAATCCCCAGTACAACAACAATAACAAAAAAAAATTATCTTTAATTTTCTGTACAATTATTATCTACAATCAAAGTAAACTAAGCCAGACCATTAGATTTATTCACAAGTATACTTGAAAATCTTCCTTTTAAAACACAGAACAGCTCTTCTATATTAAGGTTGTTTTTTTTTTTTTTATTATGTCCTTTCCTAGAAAGTGTACGTTACCCTAAAACTAAGAGCTTCTTAGAGAATTTTTTTTAAATGTGTTACTAGTTTTGAGGGCTCTCTACAATGTAAACAAAACTTAAGTATGGTTAAAGTAAACAGTGAATGAGCAGGGCACTACACCTTGTAATCCCAGGGGATGAGGAGCCTGCAAACTCAAAGCCAGCCTCAGCAATTTAACAAAGACTTAAGGGAGACCCAGTCTCAAAATAAAAAATTTAAAAAGAGCTGGGAATGTGGCTCAGTGTTTAAGCACCAGGGGTTCAATCCCTGATACCAAAAATAAAAAAGAAGAGCTGTGAATGAGAAAAAAGAGAACCATAACATGTTCTTTTTGCTAATGGATCCATACCCTGATGTGACTTACAATAAACTGAAGAAGGCTTATGTTCTCAGCAACAAATCGCAACTTTACTTCATATTAACTCCACTTTCTAATAAAGGGGTAGTAGTTTTAAACATACTCCTAAAAATTCTCATGATGAAACATGATATTAAACAATCAATAACTACTTAGAATTTAGGGATAGCCTGTTATATTTGAGACTATTTAGTAACACAATCCCTAGCCCTAATTGACCCTTTCCCAAAGTATGAACTAAAAACTGAGAATACTGACAATGTATGGAACAAAACAACTTAAAACAATTACTTTACCAAACTTAAATTTTCCACACAAAACAAAAATCCATCACTCTTATGCATTGGGATGGAAAGAATTAACTACAGGCTTGTAACTCAAACTTATAAAGAAAGAGGAGGAAGAATAAAAAGAGCTCAACCAGGGGTCCTAGTAAACATGATAATCACCTCAAGTCAAATGGTACTTTTAACCTGTTAAGAGTATTTATTAGAAGAAAACTAAGGAGTCCCCATTTAGAAAATGTGATTAGCAAGGAAGAGCTCAACCATCTAAACTGCTTATTGTAAATAAGGCTGGAATTACAGATTCTAAATATATAACTGGAAAACGAAGGGTAATGAAAAAAGCTGTGTAATTATGAGAATATAAAATCAGAATTCAAAAAAAAAAAACTGCCTTTGGGCAATGATTTTACACATAATACTCAAAACTTCTCTGTTAATTCAAAACCATGACATCTCCTAATACAGAAGAAAGGGACATTTTTCAAATCTGTTTCTCACTATTTGAGACTCCTTCAAAAAAAACAACATTCTTAGGAAAGTTTGGGATTGGTAAGATCTATGATTCACTGAATCAGAACAGACAACTCAACTCTTGATGTTACCATATTCACAATAAGCAGTAGCATAAAATGTGCAAAATATATATGCTTTGTACACCGTAAAGCATTTTACAAATGTTAGTGGTTGATAAGATCCTACTTTCACAAATTCAAAACCCTTGAAGAAGTCAAGTTTATCCCAAATTGTATATATATGATCTCTTCTTAATCTTCATATATATGCTTATAAGGCTGGAAAACTAGTTTCTGCTATACTCAAGAGTAGATCACTGGGGCTGGGGATGTGGCTCAAGCGGTAGCGCGCTCGCCTGGCATGCGTGTGGCCCGGTTCGATCCTCAGCACCACATACAAACAAAGATGTTGTGTCTGCCGAAAATTAAAAAATAAATATTAAAAAATTCTCTCTCTCTCTCCCTCTCTTAAAAAAAAAGAGTAGATCACTGGCAAAATGACAAGTAAACTAGGTTTCAGAAAATAATGCAAACACTATAAGAACAATCAATAATCTTGATATTTTGAGTAACTCATTTACACTCTCAAAACAAAAATAAATCTTAAAAACTCTTACCTATGACTAAGTATAAGACTAACATCATTTTAATTTGAATTATCTAATTTATATCTAATATAAACCAGCCTCTTTTACACACAAAATTTGATCTAGATATTTCCAGGTAAAGAATTTGAAAAGTAAATTTGTTTACAAATCCAACATTTTTGTCAAGCTTACTTAGATCTTGGGGCATAAAAAACACAGAAAATTAAAGTTGTAGAATAATTTGCAATAGGAAATCTTTTAATATACATGAGGATTTAAATTCTTCATCAAACAAAGGTTATTGTTGAAAGGGATCAAAATCTCACAATAAAAAGAATTTTGTATTCATGTTTAGTTGCTAATGTTGTTACATATGAGCAACTTTGACCCATCATTTTCCAAAATCATGTCTTTTAACATTTCTTAATGCTTCATATTTTGTCATTAAAATACTTTATATACACCTTTGAAATAAATTATATTTTGATTTGTTTTGGACTTTACTGGTGTCCTGAAATCTTTTTGCCTATCCATTTACTACTATCTACAACTTTTCAACCTTTATCACTATTTTTAAGGCTTTCAAATATTTTTGCTATTGTTTATTTTTAGTTTTCCATTTTTAATAGCCCAATTTAAACAGATTTGTCTTTCAACAGGGAAATTAATCTTGTTCATAGGCAGCATGACTTTTCCCTTTTCACTGTACTTGGACTAAACTAGTATTCATCTTATTTTCTTCAGATTCCTTTTTTCTACTTTTTCTGACTTAGCAAATTCATCCCTTTCCCATCATAAATGTTCAACTATATTAGGTTTTACGCTACACTTCACTTCTGAACAAGATGCTATTTTCTTCAAAATCTACATAGCAACCATCACCAAAAAAGCACAAGTGGCAGCAAATGGCAAAAGAGAAGCTTTTGCCTCAACAGACCAAAATCTCTATTTTCACCATTAATCAGTATTCCAGCAACTTAATCTCCTTAAATTACTCTCCAGAAAAAAATTCTTTAAATCTAATACATTCTTTTTCTGTAAGAAATATTCTAATTTCTTCTGATGTTTTAATTCAATTGAATTTTTATACCAAATGTTTCAAAATAATAAAACTTTGTCTCATATACACATTGACTTTGCTCTATTAGTACTATTAAGTCTTCTTTGGGATTCAAATAACACTAATTAAACATCACTTCTACTTCACTTTTCTAAAGCTGAATTTTTGCTCTGAATTCATAAACTGTCAGTACCAATTAATAAGTTTTCCATAGGATCACTGCATTTTTGATTCAATAATTTAAGTACTCATAATGTTAGTTAATGTCCCATTTTTTGGAGCCAATAACTACTTCAATAAATCTACAAAGTAAGAAACATTAATGAGGAATAATTTATGATTTGTTCTTAGCTTAAAACCTTCCTTTGTGTTGTCAACACATTTCAGTAATGAAATAGTTAATTGCATTCTTCACCTGAAGCTGAAGAAGGGGTTATGTAGGAGCTTCAATTTCACTAGGCCCACTATTTTTATTACATCACTTAATGAAGAACTCAAAACTAAAGGCAAGGGGGATTCAAGATGGCGGGCTAGAGGAAGGATGCATTCCTAGTCACTCTGTGGCTTGGGATTCAAGCGGTGGTAGACTGTTTCTCTGCAAGGTGGGTAAAAGAGGGATTTCACCAAAATTCAATACTGGACAGTCAGACTGCTGTAGAGACTAAGAAATCTGGGGACGTGAGGACCAATGACCCACATGCAGCCCATGCAGGACCATGACAGGACCACCTACCTGCACAAAAGACTGCCGACCAGTGCAGAGGACCATCCTGTAGCTCCCCATTTACCAACACATAGCCACCCAGGCCTGCCTCCATCTTGGAACACTGCAGCCATCACCATAGCCTTCCCCATATAGTAGCCTCAATCTTGGGACAACGGACAGGGCCTGGTGGCAGCTCCCCACCACTGAACCAGACACCACAGCACTGCATCTCCGAGCAGGCCACCCAAGGCCATTGCAGGGCCCCTTTCAGCCTCATCTCTGAAAGTGGTCGCCTCCATCTTAGAATACCTCCACCACCATCTCGGGTTACCTGTGCGGCCGCCACCACCATCTTTAGTGGCACAGCTTCCACTTGGGACACCAGCCAGGGACTGGAAGCCCAACACCAAGGTACTTACAGATTTAATGCTAGCACCACCACCATCTAGGGACGTGGCTGCTTCTATTTAGGGACAACAGCCAGGACCCAAAAGATCATCAACAAGGTCCCTTCAGGCTTGGTTACACCAGAAGTACCCCTGCTAGGTATGCTAATAGCCACCATCTTGTTACAGAGGTAGGAAAGAGCCTTGCATGGGGTCACATCTTTCTCTCTTTCTCCTGTTAACAGCCAACTTCTTTTGATTCCTCTTTCACCCTTCCTATGATCTAATACCTCTATATTCTCACATCCTAACTCATAAATATCACATCCCACACACACACCCCCCACTTCTTTGTCCACTAGTAGAAACTTTAGAACCCTTTGCAAATCTCCTGTTTATATTGCAGATAATAACTGAACACACCATTTCTGTTTATTGTGACAAAACTGTAATCATCTAAACAGTAACTATTTGGTTTAAGGAGGTATACTGTTTGCCTTGGGTGCTATTAATATTGATCTCCCCCTTAAAGGCAAGACATTAGAAACTTGCAGGGGCACTATAAGATTATAAGGTAGAAACTGTAACACCTTGGATCTGCACTACTAGAGGAGAAGACACACAGAAAGCATGAAAAGACAAGAGAAGAAAGTGCCCCAAACAAACCAAGATGATACAATAATAGAATCCATTGATAGCACAGTAGAAATGTCAGAAGGAGTTCGAAATGTACATAAATAAAATGACCTGCAAAGTAAAGAGTGAGATAAGAGAGCAAATACAGGCAACAAATAATCACTCCAATAAAAAGATAAGAGAACAAATACAGGTAACAAAAGATTACTTCAAGAAAGAGAGATTCTGAAAAATAACCAAACATAAATCCTTGAAATGAAGGTAACAGTAAACCAAATTAAAAATTCAGTAGAAAGCATCACCAACAGACTATATCACTTGGAGGACAGAACCTCAGACAATGAAGACAAAACATAATCTTGAAAATAATGTTGACCACACAGAAACCATGAACAAAACACCCAAGAATTATGGGATAGCATGAAAAGAACAATTTAAGATTTACTGGGATAGAGGAAGGCACAGAAATTCAAATCAAAGGAATGCACATCTTTTCAATGAAATAATATCAGAAAATTTCCCAAACCTGAAGAATGAATTGGAAAATCAATATAACAGGCTTACGGGACATCAAATATACAAAAGAAACAATTGAAAAAAACTGACAAAACAAAAAGCTGGTTCTTTGAAAAAATAAATAAAATTGAAAAACCCTTAGCCACCCTAACCAAAAGGAGAGAAAACTCAAATTATAAAAATTCATGATGAAAGAGGAAACATCACAACAGATACTATTAAAATACAGAAGATAATTAGAAACTATTTTTTGTTTATTAATTTATTTAATTTTTAATTGATTTTTAAAAAATAAATGACAGCAGAATGCATTATAATTCTTATTACACATATACAGCACAATTTTTCATATCTCTGGTTGTATATAAAGTATGTTCACACCAATTTGTGTCTTCATACACGTACTCTGGATAATGATGTCCATCACATTCCACCCTCCTTGCTAACTCCCTGCCCCCTCTCTTCCCCTCCCACCCCTCTGCCCTATCTAGAGTTCCTCTATTCATCCCATGCTCCCCCTTCCCTACCCACTATGAGTCAGCCTCCTTATAACAGAGAAAACATTCACCGTTTGTTTTTTAGGGATTGGCTAACTTCACTTAGCATTATCTTCTCCAACTTCATCCATTTACCTGCAAATGCCATAATTTTATTCTCTTTTATTGCTGAGTAATATTGCATTATGTATATATGCCACTTTTTTTTACCATTTATCTACTGAAGGGCATCTATTCCACAGTTTAGCTATTGTGAATTGTGCTGCTATAAATATTGATGTGGTTGTGTCCCTGTAATATGCTGTTTTTAAGTCCTTTGGGTATAATCTGACAAGTGGGATAGCTGGATCAAAACAGTGGTTCCATTCCCAGTTTTCCAAGGAATCTCTATACTACTTTCCAGATTGGCTCCACCAATTTGCAGTCCCACCAGCAATGTATGAGGGTACCTTTTTTCCCAAATCCTTGCCAACACTTATTGTTGTTTGTCTTCATAATAGCTGCCATTCTGACTGGAGTGAGATGATGTCTTAGAGTAGTTTTGACTTGCATTTCTCTTTTAGTCTAATAGAAGAAAAGGTAGGCCCTAATCTTCATCATGTGGGATTAGGCTTCAACTTCCTTAATAAGACTCCTATAGCACAAGAATTAAAACGAAGAATCAATAAATGGGATAGAATCAAACTAAAAAGCTTCTTCACAGCAAAAGAAACAATCTGTGAGGTGAACAGAGAACCTACATCCTGGGAGCAAATTTTTACCCCTCACACATCAGATAGAGCACTAATCTCTAAAAACTAAGCACCAAAAAATAAATAAATAAATAACCAAATCAACAAATGGGCCAAGAACCTGAACAGACATTTCTCAGAAGAGGATATACAATCAATCAACAGATATATGAAAAAATGCTCATCATTTCTAGCAATCAGAAACTATTTTGAACATTTACACTCCAGTAAAATAGAAAATCTCAATGACACCAACAAATTTCTAGAAACATATGATCTGCCCAAACTGAATCATGATGACATATATAATCAGCCTATGTATCATCAACAGATAAATAGATAAAGAAACTGTGATATAAAAACATAATGAAGTTTTATTCTTCCATAAAGAAAAATGAAATTGTCATCTGCAGAAAAATGGATGGAACTAGAGAGCATCATGTTAAGTGAAATAAGTCAACCTTAGAAGGTTAAGGGTTATATGTTTTCTATCATATGCTCAGCTAGAGAGGAAAAAGGACAACAAAGATGTGAGCAGACTTCCTAAAAATCGAAGGGAGATCAGTTACAGGAAAAGGACCCAGAGGTATGAGACAGAGAGAGTGTGGAAGTACTGGAGAATGATATTAGCCAAATTATATTGTTATACTGTGTACATGGATAAATATGCAACAATAAATCCCATCAGTGTTTATAGCTATAATAGGCCAATTGAAAATGTTGAAAAATAAAATAAAGGTAAGTTTAATATATAATCACATCTCTGTGAATAGACAACTTATTACTTGTAATGTATTTTTAGATAGAACTTAATGAAAAACCTTTGTAACTTCCTATCTGTTTCATGTATCTTGTAGGGTTTTTTTTAAATATTTTTTTAGTTGTAGTTGGACACAATATCTTTATTTATTTGTTTATTTATTTATTTACTTTTATGTGGTGCTGAGGATCGAACCCAAAGCCTCGCACATGCCAGGTGAGCATTCTATCGCTGAGCCACAGCCCCCGCACCATATCTTGTATGTTTTTAAGGTATTCATTTATTACATTGAAGAGTTCATCCCCGGTTAGTTTCAGAACTTCTTTGCCAAGAAAATAATGTCTTCCAGATTTTTTTTTTTTTAAGGATTTTAGTGTCTTCTGAGGACCCTATCAATAATTATGGATGCATGTCTGAAATGAACACCTTTTTGATTAAACAATCTTCTCACTAATCCGTTATCATAGTGTTTCATACAAGCAAGAAAAAAAGAGTTGATTTGGAAAATAGTATGCCATCAGGAATATGTTAACTGTGCAACCTATTAACTAGCTTCTTATGCTCAATCTCATAGTGACTTTAATCAATTATTACAGTTATATAAAAAAAATTACAGTACATCCATAAAACACAAAAAATGCAGTCTTCAAAAACAGTTTTCTAATTTTATGTATGTGCATGAGAGAAAGAGAGACACAGTGTGGAACAATGTATACCAAAATATTATTAGTTATCTTAGTAATTGTAGATGGTGTTTAAGTTTCTGCTCTGTACTTTCTTATATATTCCAAACTTCTATAATATAGAACATGCATTCCTTTTATTAATTAGGGGGCCAAAAAAGGTGGATGCCAATAAAAGAGGAAAAGGTTTATAAAATGAACAATCAAGGCTACAATTATTTTTCACATTATTTTTTTTTATTTTATTGGTTGTTCAAAACATTACAAAGCTCTTGACATATCATATTTCACACTTTGATTCAAGTGGGTTATGAACTCCCATTTTTACCCCGTATACAGATTGCAGAATCACATCGGTTACACATCCACTGATTTACATATTGCCATACTAGTGTCTGTTGTATTCTGTTGCCTTTCCTATCCTCTACTATCCCCCTTTCCCCTCCCCTCCCATCTTCTCTCTCTACCCCATCTACTGTAATTCATTTCTCCCCCTTGTTTTTTTTTTCCCTTTCCCCTCACTTCCTCTTGTATGTAATTTTGTATAACCATGAGGGTCTCCTTCCATTTCCATGCAATTTCCTTTCTCTCTCCCTTTCCCTCCCACCTCTCGTCCCTGTTTAATGTTAGTCTTCTTCTCATGCTCTTCCTCCCTACTCTGTTCTTAGTTACTCTCCTTATACCAAAGAAGACATCTGGCAATTGTTTTTTAGGGATTGGCTAGCTTCACTTAGCATAATCTGCTCTAATGCCATCCATTTCCCTGCAAATGCCATGATTTTGTCATTTTTTAGTGCTGAGTAATACTCCATTGTGTATAAATGCCACATTTTTTAATCCATTCATCTATTGAAGGGCATCTAAGTTGGTTCTACAGTCTAGCTATTATGAATTGTGCTGCTATGAACATCGATGTAGCAGTATCCCTATAGTACGCTCTTTTAAGGTCTTCAGGGAAAAGGGTACACTTGTACATTGCTGGTGGGACTGCAAATTGGTGCGGCCAATTTGGAAAGCAGTATGGAGATTCCTGGGAAAGCTGGGAATGGAACCACCATTTGACCCAGCTATTGCCCTTCTCGGACTATTTTTCATATTAAAGAACAAGAATTAGCAAACTTTTTTCTCTAAAGGGCCAGACAATAAATATTCTAGGATTTGTGAGCCAGCTGGACTTTTGTCACAACTACTCAAGTCTGCCATTATAACACAAAAGCCTTATACAGATTTAACGCAATTCCTCTTAAAATCTCAATGACATTCTTATAGAACTAGAAAAAGCAATCATGAAATTCATTTGGGAAAATAAGAGACCCAGAATAGCCAAAGAAATCCTCGGCCAGAAGAGTGAAGCAGGAGGCATCACAATACCAGACATTAAACTATACTACACAGCAATAGTAACAAATATGGCATAGTATTGGCACCAAAATAAACACGTAGACTAATGGAACAAAATAGAAGACACAAAGACAAACCCAAAAACATACACTGGAGAAAAGATAGCCTCTTCAACAAATGGTACTGGGAAAACTGGAAATCCATATGTAGCAAAATGAAATAAAACCTCTCTCTCTCTCTCATCCTGCACAAAAATCAACTCAAAATGGATCAAAGACTTAGACACTAGACCAGAGACCCTGCACCTAACAGAAGAAAAAGTAGGCCCAAATCTTTATCGTGTTGGCTTAGGACTTGACTTCCTTAACAAAACTCCTAAAGTACAAGAAATAAAATCAAGAATCAATAAATGAGATGGATTCAAACTAAAAAGCTTCTTCTCAGCAAAGGAAACAATTAGTAACATAAAAAGAGAGCCTACATTTGAGAAGCAAATTTTTGCCACACCCACATCAGATAGAGCACTAATCTCCAGGATATATAAAGAACTCAAAAAACTTAACACCAAAAATCAAACAACCCAATCAATAAATGAGCTAACAAGCTGAACAGACACTTGACAGAAGAAGATGTATGATCAATCAACAAGTACATGAAAAAAGTTCAATATCTCTAGTAATTAGAGAAATGCAAATCAAAACTACTCTATAAGATTTCATCTCACTCTAGTCAGAATGGCAATTATCAAGAATACAAGTAATAACAAATGTTGATAAGGATATAGGGGAAAAAGGTACAGTCATACATTGCAAACTGGTGCAATAACTATGAAAAGCCATATGGAGATTCCTCAAAAAAATTGGAATGGAACCACCATTTGACCCAGCTATCCCACTCCCCTGCTTATACCAAAATGACTTAAAAGTCAGCATACTAGAGTGACACAGCCACATCAATGTTTATAGCAGCTCAATTCACAATAGCTAAACTATGAAACCAACTTAGATACCCTTCTAAAGAATGAATGGATAAAGAAAATGTGGTACATATACACAATGGAATATTACTCAGCCTTAAAAGAATGAAATTGGGGCTGGGGTTATGGCTCAGCCATAGAGCACTCGCCTCGCACGTGCAAGCCCTGAGTTCGATCCTCAGCACCACATAAAAATAAATAAATAAAGTTATTGTGTACAACTACAAATATATATATATAGAATGAAATTATGGCATTTGCAGGTGAATGAATGGAACTAGAGAATATCATGCTAAGCAAAGTAAGCTTATCCCAGAAAACCAAAGCCAAATGTTTTCTCTGATAAGCAGATGCTAATCCAGTGGGACAGGGGAGATAGGGAAGAATGAAGTAACTTTGGTTTGTGTAGAGGGGTATGAGAAGAGGGGTGGGGCTGTGGGGATGGGAAGGATGGTAGAATGTGACAGACTTTATTACCCTATATACATGTATGATTACACTACTGGAATGAGTCTGTACTATGTAGAGCCAGAAGAATGAGAAGTTGTGCTCCATTTGCGTACAATATATCAAAATGCATTCTACTGTCCTGTGTAACTAATTAGAATAAATTAAAACACAAAAGCCATCAAAAACATTCAGTCAAATAAGCACAATTATAACAATAAACTTTATGAACATTGAAAGCTAAATTTATACCAATTTTAAAAAATATTATTCTTCTTTTGTTGTCTTTTTCAACCACTTAAAATTTTAGCAAAATGAGCACAAAAACAAGCATCAGGTCAAATGTGGCCCAGTGTCCAGTTTCCAATTCCTAGTGTATAACACAGACCACATGCTCAAAGAATAGAAGGAAACAGTCCAAGGATAGTGTTATTAATAGTGTACTATAGCTAGTTTTTAACTCTGTAACAATCCATAAAATATCTAATAAGAAAGCAACTTCTTGGTAAAGACTTTCTGATAAATTAATTGCAAAACATGCTTCATGATAACTAAATGAGTAGACCTTTTGTACAGGGCTGATATTAGCCAATTAAATGTTGAGGGGTTATCTGTTGAAATTATGAATTATGTCTTGGAAAAATCATCTTAAGTGATTCAATTTGACAGCAATGTGACAGTAGGACAAGTTATTTCTAGTTTATGTCAATGGAAATCACACTACTAATATTTCATTTTTTTTTCAGATTTAAGTTAGACCAAATTTTGAAACATTAAGACCAATCACATTACAAATTAGCTGAGAGAAGTTTTTTAATTAGTTTTTAAACCACACTCTAACTCACTCTGACAGAGTAGATTCATCTCAAAAACACATTTTTGTACTTAGAGTCAACTTCTAGAGAATGGACATACTTAATGCCAGTCTCAAAAGAAAAGTTGGGTTTCAGTGGATGAGCTTAGACATTTCTTTGGTTATTAAACCTTTAACTAAGGTAAGGAAATTAATACCTACTACTACCATGGTAACTGGCTTGCCTAACTGCTTGCAGGCTAATCTGAATAAGGTACCCCACTCTCTTTTTAAAAGCATTAAAATTAAAAAAAAAAATTAAAAAGCCACTGTTAGAGTTAAATGGCACAATCTAGATGACCATTTCAAGTCCAGGACAAAATTAAATAAATAACTCAATGCTTAATTCTGATACACAGTTTTATTTTTTCATGTGGACAAATTTTTCACTTATTACCTTAAATGGTTCCATTCTACTTGGTTCCAAATATGTAAGGCTAAATTTACATATTTGGAATAAACGGTTTTATAAGTACTGATTTCGTAATCATAAGGTAAGAATGTTTACAACTACTCTGAAATTTGCTAACATAAGACAGAAGTCACAATACTTAATCTATAATTTCAATTTCTCACTTTGGCATTTATGCAAATTTTACAAACATTCATTAAGTTTCACAGTGATTTTCTAAGGAACAAAGTTGAATTACCACCACTATGCACAAAGGGAAATTAATAACAAAGAATAGCTAGCTGACTTTGCAAAAATTAGTAGATTGCTCTATTATTACAAATCATACTAAAAAGAAGCAGTAAAGCAGAGTAGAATGAAATCTGGACTTGGAATCAGAAAACCCAGGCCCCAGTGCTGCTTGTGTCAGAAAACTCAGAAGTAAAACAGACTATATTTCCTTTCGATGTCTTAAGAGCACAAGGCCATCCAAAGATCATTTCATTAGAAAATATTTTTTAATTGGTTATGTACTGATTATTCAGACAATATGTTTCATTTTAACTCATAAGTTTTTGTCTAATAAAGATGTAGCTGAATTCTATCCAGTAGAAAAGATAACCTCAAAGGTTAGTTTTACTAGCAAACTCATTCTAAACTTCTTTCTCCAATATCCATATAATTTTTGTTGCTCTTTGAAACAACTTTATCATGCTGCCAGTTCCCTCATTAATAAAATGAATCCTACAATGTGTTCTATCTATATTTGTATAAGAATGTGTCATAGGCAGGCACAGTGGTGCATGCTTATAATCCCAGCAGCTTGAGAGGCTGAGGCAGGATGATGGCAAGTTCAAAGCCAGCCTCAGCAACTTAGTGAGGGCCCAAGCCACTTAGTGAGACCCTGTCTCAAAATAAGAATAAAAACAAAAACAAATTGGGGATGTGGATAATGGTTAAGCGCCCCCAGATTCAATCCTAAGTACAAAAACTAAATCTGTCTTTAAATTTTTTTGAAAATGATGTTTGACACTTGATCACTTAGCATCCACTTGAGTAAGTCACTTTGCTTTTCTAAATTTTCCTCATCTGGAAAATGGGGTTATATTCCCATTACTATAATACTTTACTTATGATAATGTTATTTTTATATATTTATGTTACTTATCTTGTTGACTATGGGGCTAATGTGAAGATAAGCAATGATAAACATGATGTCACATTTTTCAAACTGTAGTTATGAGTTGGAATACTGGTAGGAGTACTGATAGGTCTTTACCATTATTATACCACATCCCCTATAGTATACTGGAATCCCTTAAGAGGGATCAAAAATCTGTGAATCTGCGGGTACAAATAGATACAAACCACACAAATTAGACAAGGTATATAAATTAACAGTTAATTAACCATTTAAGTGCTTAACAAGTAGAGGTTCTTTTAAATGATAAATTCAAGCTGAGAAGAGAAAAATACATTCATTTATCCAATACAATACTTCATTGTTACCCATCAGGCCTGACTCAAGGAGTAATGAATTTAAACATTAATGTACTTTCTGTTTAACTATACTTCACAAAACGTATTTAGGAATTTCCAGCTATAACCTAATATTCATGTACTCACCCAGCTTTTGATATGGGTAGAAAGAAATGCAGAAAAAGAAACTTCAGTAACTGATAAAGTGGGCTGGGGCTGTAGCTCAGTGGTAGAGCGGTTGCTTTGCACCTGTAAGGCACTGGGTTCAATCCTCAGCACCACATAAAAATAAATAAAGATACTGTGTCCATCTAAAAAAAAAAATAAGTAACTAATAAAGTTATAAGACCAGATTAATAAGCATTTTAAAATAATCTAACACAGAAAGCTTATAAAATCAAAGCAACCTAAATATTTTAGCAATTCAATTTTATTATCAATGTCCTATTTTTGGTTAAGACGGTTTGGATTTCACCTACATAATTATATTATTTTTATTGAGAGGCAACTTCCAGTCAAAAAAAACTTTCAAATTTAATCAATGATGCAATGAATTTTAAAAAGTCTGGGCCTGGGTTGGGCATGGTAGAGCATGCCTGTAATCCCAACTCCAGAGGATAAAGCAGAAGGATTACAAACCTCAGCAAATTAGCGAGGCCCTAAGCAACTTAATGAGACTCTGTCTCAAAACAAAAGTGTCCCTGGGTTCAATCCCCAGTACCCATTTAAAAAAAAGCTGGATCTGATTTCTTTTAATTTATTATATTATTTTCAGAAAATGTAACCACGCATATTATACATACTTAACAATATACTAGCAACTACTTTATATATGTCTATACACACGCATATACATACCTACACATACATAATCTTAATGTGTATATCATTTATATCTTTATTGTAAAAGGAATTGTTTACAAGGTATTGTCCTGTATTGCTTTTTTGTGTGTGTGGTGCAGAGATGGAACCCAGGGCCTTGTGCATGTGAGGCAAGCACTCTATCAACTGAGCTATATTCCCCAGCCTGTGTCTTGTATTGCTTTTTAAGTGGACACAATACTTTTATTCTGTTTATTTATATGTGGTGCTGAGGATCAAACTCAGGGTTTCCCACGCACTAGGCGAGGGCTCTACCACTGAGCCACAACCTCAGTCCCCTCTATTGCTTTTAAGAATTCCTTTTTAGGGTTGGGGTTGTGACTCTGCAGTAGAGCACTTGCCTAGCATGTGTGAGGCACTGGGTTCAATTCGCAGCACCACATAAAAAATTAAGCAAAGATATTATGTCCAATGATAGCTGGAAAAAAAATTGTTTTTAATTCCTTTTTAGGGGCTGGGGTTGTAGCGCAGTGGTTAAGTGCCTGCCTCACATGTAATGAGGCACTTGTAGAATCCTAGCATCACTTAAAAATAAAATAAAGGTATTATGTCCATCTACAATTAAAAATATTTTTAGAAAAAAGAATTCCTTTTTTAATTTTCTATGAACTTATTCCAAAAATAAGAAAGGATGGAAGAAAATAGATGAACTAATGTTGGGAGCTGCCCTAGATGAACACGCCTTTAAGTCCTGATGCACCAGGTTCTGAACAATTATTGCCTACAGTCTGGCACATAGTAACTTGGGCATTACCCCAGCTCAGATAACAAGGCGTGGCTCCAGGTATAGGCATCACCTGAGGGGGTTGAGTTACACTTACCTATTCCTTTGTAATCCTACCCCTTTGCCCTTTTTGGGATAGAATGTTCCATGGAACCTCCCCTTGTATGTCCCCTATATAAGTATAAAGAATTCCAGTGGCTCTCTCTTTTTCCACAGACCCGTAAGGTCCCAGAGCTGTCCCCAGATTATTGAAAAGGTACTTCTGTGTGTGTGCGTGCTTTCTCTGTTGTTTTCTTAAGTTACTGGAATAGTCAGATCTTGTGAACCCAGCATTAGGTCGCCAACTAGGATAGATGGCGATAAACTAAAGAATCTCTAACAAAGTTCTTCATTAAATCCTTTAAAAAGACTTTTTGATCAATCTATTATTATATTTCTGATAATCCTAACTTCTCTCCCAAAAACTCAAGCAAGGGCTGGGGATGTGGCTCAAGCGGTAGCGTGCTCGCCTAGCGTGCTTGCGGCCCGGGTTCGATCCTCAGCACCACATATAAACAAAGATGTTGTGTCTGCCGAAAACTAAAAAATAAAATATTAAAAAAAAAAACTCAAGCAAGTCAATCAGAAAAACTAAATAAAGCTATCTATTAGCATTGAGTCAGCTATAGTAATTATAAAAAGTAGTAGGATGTTTTGAGAGATTTAGCTCTTCTAGGTACCTAACAAATTTTCATACATGTCAAATATTATCTAAAGCACAATTCTGTATTAATAAAGCCAAGTGAAATAAAGTGTAAATGGGACGAATGAAATGAAATGCCACTAAAATGGTAGCACAGGAGAAAAGATAAAAGCTTCTGTCTCTCTGCTATAACATAGTGAAAAGCCAGCCACACTGCCCATAAACCAGAAACACAATTTGGTAATTTTTTTGTTTTTTGGTTGGTTGGTTTTGGTACCAGGGATTGAACCCAGGAGCACTTTACCCCTGAGCCACAACCCCAGCCCTTTTGTGTACCTCCTACAAGGAAAAAAGTTCTTTTTCCAGACCAATTACCATTCCCCTGTAGTTCAGTGATTCTGGTTTATGAATTAACAGCAAAAATAGATCTGGGTGAGACGGGTACTGCCTCATATCTATATCATAGTAGCCAGGGAGGCTAAGGCAGAAGGATCACAAGTTCAAGCCAGCCTCAGCAAAAGCGAGGCACTAAACAACTCAGTGAGACCAAAAATACAAAATAGGGCTGGGAATGTAGCTCTGTGGTCGAGTGTCCCCGAGTTCAATCCCTGATACCCCACCACCATCCTCTGCCAAAGAGAGAGAGAGAGAGAGAGAGAGAGAGAGAGAGAGAGAGAGAGAGAGATCTGGTATCAAGAGGTGATTTCTCATGCTTCACATCAAAATTTACAGGAGGAGGTATTTTTTCTGATGGCTTCTATTATTCCTACTACAGACTAGGAAAGTCCCATACCTCCAGCATCTGAGCTTCAAAGAGAGCTAAAGAGAAGATGAATTTCTGCTATCCTCTTGATAGCTAACCTGCAAAACTAACTGGAGAAGGGATTATAAGAATGCAGAGACAAGAACACTGGAATCAGACAGAAACAAAGGCATAAAGAAAAGAATATGAAATCATCCTAATTTCTTATTTCTCCATGAAGAAATTGTCCAAAAAGTATCTTCTGTCTTAATCTTTCCTCATATTAAGCATTTTGCCAAAGGGGAAGATCACCTTAACTTTTATCAAAGAACTAAAGTCTCCTAAAATAAAAATTTTAAAAATTCCCCAGTACCTCTTTAAGGTAATTCTACCTATTCATTTAACAGGTGACCAAATTTCATTCATATGCAAATTAAGCAGTTTCTATATATACACAAAATCAAATTCAAATATATCCAAATCTAAATTACACAAATTATATCCAAAATTTATATCTAAAATCAATAACAGCAAAAAAATGACCACCTACCTAGAATAAACAACAAAAAATATAAGGGCCATTTTAAAGACAACTAGAAAATTTTAAAGACAACTACTGACATCAAAAAAGGACTGGAGGCTGAACATGATATTGTGTGCCTATAACCCAGAGACTCAGGAGTTCGAGGGAGGAGCACCACAGGTTCAAGACCAGCCTCAGCAATTTAGCATGGTTCTCAGCAATTTGCTGAGACCGTCTCAAAATAAAACTTAAAGACTAGGAATATAGCTCAGTGGCAAAGTGCCTCTTGCATTTAATCCCTAGTACCAAAAAACGTAAATGACCAGAAAAGACAAAGATTTCCTAGATGGCTAGATTAGGAACTGTAACTATACTAATTAAATCAATACACTCAAAAAGTAATACCAAGGCCAGGGGATGGCACTTACCTGTAATCCCAGTGACTCAGGAGATTGAGGCAGGAGGATCACAAATTCAAGGGCAGCTTCAGCAATTTAGGAGGTTCTAAACAACTTCATGAGACAATGTCTCAAAATAAAAATATTAAAAAGGACTGAGGATGGTTCAGTGATTAAGTGTCCCTGGGTGCAATTCCAAGTACAAAAAAAAATAATACCAAGAAAAAAATTGTCAGCAGGATTTTTTCACAGAACCACATAGTTTATATTAAAGTTCACAGGGAAGGGCAACTCATTTGGAACCCCTCCTTTGTGAGAGCTCTTCCTGTTTAAAAACTAAATTCTGTCCTTGGGTCTCACTCTTAATGAGACAAAAAACCTATACTTCACTACATCTCAGCACCACAAAACAAACAAAAACAAAAACAAACAAAAAAAAAAAAAAAAAAGCTCACAGAGAAAAAGCTCAAGAGAAGTAATTTTTTTTTAAAAAATAACACAAATAAGGGAAAACACTATCAAATATGAAATGCTACACAACTACAGTAATCAAAATAGTAGAACTGATGTAAAAATAGAGAAATAAATCAATGGAACAAAACGTATTGAGTCAATTCTTTATGTAGAAAATCCTAAAGACTCCATTAAAAAAAGAACTAAGGGTTGGGGATGTGGCTCAAGTGGTAGCGCAATTGCCTGGCATGCGTGAGGCTCTGGGTTCGATCCTCAGCACCACATAAAAATAAAATAAAGATATTGTGTCCACCTTAAAAAAAAAAACTAAAAAGTAGATATTTTTAAAAAAGAATGAACTAATAAATGAATTCAGTTAAGTAGAATACAAAATCAATACACAAAAAAATCAGTTGTATTTCCTTACACCAAAAATCTTCTATCAAAAAGAGAAAAACATATCATTTGTGATGTTTTTTGATACATCAAAAAGCATAACATACTCAGGAACTTAATAAATTTAATCAAGTAAGCAAATAACCTGCAAAATGAAACTATAAAATATAAAATAATGATGAAAGAAACTGAAGATGATCCAAAAAAGATACCACATGTTCATGAATTAGGAGAATGAATATTGTTAAAACCTAAAGAGATATACAAAGTGAACACAATTCCTGTCAAAATCCCAGTGGCAGGGCTGTGGTTGTGGCTCAGTGGTAAAGCACTCACCTAGCGCGTGTGAGGCCCTGGGTTCGATCCTCAGTACCACATAAAAATAAATCAATAAAACAAAGGTATTGTGTCCAACTACATTTTAAAAAAATAAGTATTTTTTTTTAAATCCCAGTGGCATTTCTCAGAGAATTTAAAAAAAAAAATCAATTCCAAAATTGGTATGGAACAAAAGCTTTGAAAGAATCAAAACATTCCTTCCCACCCCAAGCTGGGGATAGAAGCCAGAGCCTCACACATGGTAGGCAAACCCCCTACCACTGAGCTACATTCCCAGAAAATTAAAAAGAGAAGGAAAAATGAAGTTGGAGGTATCTCAACTTCCTGATTTCAAATTATATTACTAAGCTATAGTGATAAAAACAGTATGGCATTAGCATAAAAACAGACACAAAGACCAATGGAACACAACAGAGAAGTCAGAAATAAACTAAAGCATACACAGTAAATTAATTTTGGAAAAGGTTTCCAAGAAGACACTTCAATAATCTCTTCAATAAATGTTGGGAGCTAGGCCTAGTGGTAAACACCTGCAATTCCAGTTACTTAGAATCCTGAGGCAAGGCCTTGTCTCAAAATAAAATGAATAATGGGCTGGGGAGTGCAGCTCAGTGGTAGAGCACTTCTCTAGCTTCTCTAGCATGTTTGAAGCCCTGGGTTCAATTCCTAGTACAACAATTTAAAAAAAAAAGTTAAATAAATAAAGAAATGGTACTTAGAAAGTAGATATCCATGGGGCTGGGTTATGGCTCAGTGGTAGAGCACTCGCCTCGCATGTGCAAGGCCCTGGGTTTGATCCTCAGCACCACATAAAAATAAATAAAAGTTATTGTGTACAGCTACAAAAAATAAATAAATAAATATTAAAAAAAAAAAAAGAAAGTAGATATCCACATCCAAAAGAATAAACCTAGGGCTGGGGACATAGGAGGTAGGGCACCTGCCTTGCACGTTTAAGACCCTGGGTTCAACCCCTACCACCACACAAACACAAATAATAAACTGAATGCTTATATTATACCATACATAAAAATCAACACAAAATGGATTAAAGACCTAAAACTAAAAGAAAAAAAAAGAAAAGTTCCTTGATAACTGGTCTTGGCCACAATGTTTTGAATATCACATCAAAAGTTCAGGCAATAAAAGTAAAGATAAACAAGTAAGACTATATCAAGTTAAAAGGCTTCTGAATAGCAAGGCAACAATCAACAAAATAAAAAGAAAGCCTAGAGAATGAAAAAAATTTTTCAAATCATATATATAATAAATAATTAGTATCCAAAATATATTAGAAACTCATAAACTCACAAGCAAATAACAATTTAAAAATGGGCAAAGAACTTGGAATATAGATTTTTCCAAATCAGATACAAAAATGACCAAACAGTATATGAAAAGGTGCTCAGCATCAGTAATCATCAGGGAAATGCAAATCAAAACCACGATGACCCAGCAGCACAGGAGGCTAAGGCAGGAGAATCGCAAAGTCAAAACCAGCCTCAGCATCTTAGTGAGGAACTAAGCAATTCAGTGAGACCCTTTCTCTAAATAAAATATAAAAAGGGCTGGGGATGTGGTTCAGTGGTTAAGCACCACTGGGTTCAATCCTAGTGCCTACTCCCCCCCAAAAAAATCAACACTTCATAGAGATATCTCAGCTTCCACATTCTGCAGCATTATTCACAATAGCTAAGGTATGGAAGTAATCTAAGTGTCCATCAAGGAATGAATGGATAAAGAAATTGTGATACACACACACACACACACACACACACACAAAATAGAATATTATTCAGACTTCAATAAGATAGAAATACTGCCATTTGTAACAATATGTATATACCTGGAGAATACTATTTAACATAAGTAAGAAATAAGTCAGAATCAAAAGGAAAAACATGGCATGATCTCACTTAAATATAGAATCTTTAGAAAGTTCAAATACTTAGAAACAAACATTAGACCCTGACTACTAGAGTAAGGAGAGGAAGGAAAAGAGAAGAAGGAAGGTCAAAGGGTACAAACTTAGTTACAAAAAATAAATAAGTCTAAAGATCTAAGATATAACATGAAAACTACAGTTTTCATGTACATTACATAGTACACTGAAGTTTTATGAAGTGAGTAGATTTTAGATGCTCTTACCAAATAAAGAAAATAAAAGGTAACTGCAGAAGCTGATGGATATTAGTTTGCTTAACCATTAGTAATCATTTCATTCCACGTATTTCAAAACTTAATATTGTATACCTTAAAAATACGTACTAAATAAATAAATACAACATACCATACCATCTCCAGAAATAGATCTGGTAAATATGGAATCTTGACATAGGATAAAGGAAGCATTCTAATCACTGTTCAAACTGTTCAATAAATGGGGTCAACACAACTGGCTATCCCATTATTGGCAAAAATTTAAAAAACTGATCATATACAGTATTTGCAAGAGAGCAAAAAACTAGTCCTACCATTTTGAGAGATGTTTTGTAGAAGACACCAAAAGTTAAATCTGCATAACCTTCAAATTAGCAACTACATCTACGCTAGGAAATACTGGCATATATACACAAAAAAGTAAAGGTTGCTCATTACTATTTATAATAGCAAAAATACTGAAAGCAATTAGTAAATTAATAGCTAAACAATGACACATCCACATATAGCAAACTAAGCAGACAGTAAAAGAAAACAGAACTATGTATTAACAAGTTCTCTATGATATGTGCTAAGTGAAAAGGGAAAAACTGTCAGCAATAGTTACCATTTAAATTTTAATATAAGATGAAATTCTGTGTATAGTTGCCCCTCAGTACTTATGGGCGATTAGTTCCAGGACCACCCCCCACATACCAAAATGAGTAGATACTCAAATCCCATATAAAATGGTGGTGTATTTGCAATATAGCCTATATATATTATATCTCTAGATGACTTATAATACCTAATACGATGTAAATGCCACGTAGTTGTTATACTATATTGTTAAGGAAATAATGACAGGAAAAAAATGGCTCAGTACAGACACAATTTTTTTCTGAATATTTTTGATCCAAGATAGGCTGAATCTACTGATGATGATGATAACCCATGGATTCAGAGGGCTGACTGTATATGTAAATGTAAAAACAATCCAGGAGGATACATATCAGTTAATAAGGGCCCCTACAGGGAACAGAATAGCACTGAGGTCAGATATGTTAAGAGTGGGGTACAATATTCTAAAGTTCATTTGCTTCTCTCAACATGCACAAAATTCATTCTCTCATTCCCATTCTCTGTCCCCATACTATTTCCCTTTCCCTCCCCACCCTCTCTTTCCCCTCTCCCTTTCCACCCTCTCTCCTCCATCCACATCTTTCTTGCAATCTGAGGAGTAATATGAAAGGCCTCTATAAATAATAAGCAGTGTAAACACACTTTTTCAACTTAGAATCCTGAGAATATACATGTCTTATGGTTTTAATAAAAACAGGAATGCATGGAGGAAAAAGAGGCTAGTTACCTTCTTTTATAGTGTTTGATGAAGCTAGCCATCTTATTATAGCTATACAAGAAATCACCCTGAAGGTGGTTTCATAGAAGTCAATGCACAGGGCCAGAAAATTGTCAGAAAGCCACTCTACCTCAGGATGTATCTATTAAAGACATCAACAAATAACCTCTTTTTTAAATTTGTTTTTTAGTAGTTGTAGATGGACAATATGCCTTTATTTTATTTGTTTATTTTTTATGTGGTGCTAAGGATTGAACCCAACGCCTCACATGTGTAGGCAAACACTCTGTCACTGAGCTACTACACCCTCAGTCCAACAAATAACCTCTTATTGCTAAAGTCAGCTTGACTTTGGTTTTTCCAATGAAAGCATGTTTGTTAACAGGATAAGATAACTAAAACCTAAAACCTAATACCAATTTTTTTTAACCATGTTGGGGATAAAACCCAGGGCTTCTATCACTGAGCTACATACATCCTGGCCCTAACACCTCCTCTTAATCTGATCTCTTAAGACAATATAAAATTCCATTATCTTTAGCTATGATAAACAGAGTTCTCTAAGATTTCATCTCACTCCAGTCAGAAGGGGAGCTATCAAGAATACAAACAATAGGGCTGGGATTGTGGCTCAGCAGTAGAGCACTCACCTAGCACGGGCGGGACCTGGGTTCGATCCTTAGCACCACATAAAAATAAAGGCATTGTGTTGTGTCCATCTACACCTAAAAAATAAATATTAAAAAAAAGAATACAAACAATAATAAGTGTTGGCGAGGATATGGGGGAAAAGGCACAATCATACATTGCTGTTGGGACTGCAAATTGGTGCAGCCAATATGTAAAGCAGTATGGAGATTCCTTAGAAAACTTGGAACGGAACCACCATTTGACCCAGCTATCCCACTCCTCGGTGTATACCCAAAGGACTTAAAAACAGCATAGTATAGGGACACAGCCATATCAATAGCTAAATTATGGAACCAACCTAGATGCCCTTCAGTGGATGAATGGATTAAAAAATGTGGCATATATACACAATGGAACATTACTCAGCATAAAAGAGAATAAAATCATGGCATTTGCAGGTAACTGGATGAAGTTGGAGAATATAATGCTAAGTGAAGCAAGCCAATCCCACAAAACCAAAGGCCTAATGTTTTCTTTGATATGAGGATGCTGACTCATAATGGTGATGGGGGGGGGGGGAGCATGGGAGGAATGGAACTTTAGATAGTGCAAAGGGGAAGGAGGGGAAAGGAGGGGGTAAAGGGGAAGGAATGATTGTAGAATGAGTTAGACATCATCAACCTAAGTACATATATGAAGACACGAATGGTGTGAAAATACTTTGTGTACAATCAGTGACTTGAAAACTTGTGCTCTATATGTGTAATATGAATTGCATTCTGCCATCATGAATAACAAATTAGAATAAATAAATAATTTAATTTTAAAAATTCCATTATCTTTAGCTATGATGACTTATTTAACTATTCCTTACTGATGACAGGATACTTGAAAAAATTACCATAAATAATCCTCAATGAACACCATGTACATATGTGGGGGTTTCTAGACATTATTATTATTATTATTATTTCTAAAGGTTCCTAGATATGAAACTACAAGGTCATAGAGTACTCCTGCTTCTCTGCCTGACTTCTCATGAATGCATTATTCACAATAGTCCATTAACCCCAAAAGGAAAAACCAGCCCAAGAAGCAGACTGCACAGAAAATCAGGAAAAAAACTTTACACTAGCTGGATTAGAATAAACCCTTAGTGAAGGATTTTGAACTGACAAGCAAAGATATTAAAAAACAAGGCATTAGTAGCACATGCCTAAAATAGGAGGATCACTTGAGCACAAGAGTTCATGACCAGCCTAGGCAACATAGTGAGATTCTGTTAAGAAAAAAAAGGAAGACAGAAAGAAAAAGATGGTTTAAGTTACTTACTACTCCGACAACAATACTTTGATAAAAACAAATCCATAAAGGGCCTATGGGTTAATTATGAGTTGTAATATAACCACATATAATTCAATATCTAACTTTCCAGAGTTAAACAGAAATCAATTAAAGGTATTTGAGTTGGATATTTATGGACTTCCATCATCACCATAACTATCAATATCACAACCATTTATATCTATGTCCTATCCCCCACTTGTCCACTGGGTCAAATTTCCACAGGAAATAAGATAGTCACAAGGTAATCAATCTCTCAATTCTTTCAGCTCTTTACTCAATTAGCTTCTCAGTGAGGTTTTTCCCAGACCAATTATTGTAAAATTACAGATCCCACCCATACTCGTCATTCCTTTCTTATATTATTCTCCATAGGATTTTCACCTTCCAGCATACTACACATTTTACTTTTTGCATATCTCTTTGCACTAAAACGTAAGCACTAATAGCAAAGAGATTTTTCTGCTTTATACATTGTTGGTATCTCTGTTAAGTATTTGTTGCATTAACACAGGGACGGCTGGTGATACAGCTCAGTGGTAGAGGACTTGCCTAGCATGGGCAGTGTCCTAGGTTCGATTCCCAATCATCGCAAAAACCAACAGGGCTGGGGATATAGTTCAGTGGGAGACCCTGGGTTCAATCCCCAGCACGGAAAGTTAAATAAATGGAGACAACTATGTCAGGGAAATCTGAACTGCCCTACCCATCTGGAACTCCAACATCCTTTATATGGTCAGTAAACCATATGAAGTCTAAACTAACACCCTAAAAATTTTATTGCCATCTCTAACAGGAAGTAATATCTTTACATATCAAATCTATCCAGAGAACAAGTCAGACCCAACCAGAAGAAAACTGAATATAGACTGAAGAAACCCAACACAACTTGCTAAACCACAGATACCAGGTTTTTTCCCTAGACTTTTGTTCGGTAAACATGGAGTGTCTCGATTATAGGAATAGCAAAAGATCAGAAATGAAAGATAGTTCCAACCAATAGACAACCAGTCACACACGCAAGGGGCGGAAGGGGCGTGGAAGCACAGCTACAGACTGATAAAACTCCGAGAAGGCCTACCCGCGGTCTGTGGTCCTCTTCCCGGAGGGAACAGGAAAAAGAGACAGTCCATTTCTACGAATCTCCTAAACAGCGCAGGGACCTGCACCATAGGTCTGAACACCTCCAAGTGTCGGAAAAGCTTAAAATGGCATCCCCCGGGGTGGGAAGCTAAGGGAAGCAGGAGTGGCGAGGGTACGTTACCCTGAGAAGAGCCAGTTCAACGGGAATTCTCCAGCTGGAAGTTTTGTGGAACGCCACAACACCAAGGCCTGTAACCCGGGCATCCAGGCTAGGCACCAAATCAACCAAATTTACTCCGGCCCTGCAGAGTACACAAGGGAGTTTCACTGGCGCGCACCGTACACATCAGCTCTGGGACACCGTCTTTTCCCTGGCCCCGCCCCCGAATGACAGAGCTCGCGCGGCGTTGTAGCCCTCCCACCACAGTCCTTTCCGCTGGGGCTGGCGCGCCGTGGCACGCATGCGCAAATGTTGGGTGCCGCTGAGCACGTCGGGAAATGTAGTCGCCGTGCAGGTGCCGGTGAGCCGCCAGAGTCCTACATCCCGGCGGAATCCGTGGAAGTCTGAGCACTCCTACCACCCTATCCTTATTCCCATCTTCACACCTGTCTAGTCACCTCACACGCACGCTCCATCCCCACGCGCTGGGCTTCTGTCAGGGCGAGTCCCGAGGGACGGCTCCAGACCCCTTCGTCCCTTCAGCTGGCTGTACCGGGGAGGCGGGGTCCACCCCCCGCCCCCCGCCGTCAGCCTCCCCGCCCCCTCCCTCCCCTCCCCACTGGTGTCGGGCCGGTGCCCGAATAGAGGCAGCGGCCGCAGAAGGGGCGGCGGCGGCGGTGGGCGCCGCAGGCAATGCCCCTGCCCCGCTGCTCCGGCGGGGGGCAGTGCGGGCAGCGGCGGGGGAGGAGGCGGGGGGCGGCGGCTGCGGCGGCTGCAGCAGAGGGGCCGAGAGCTGGCGGCGGCGGCGGCGGTCGTGAAGGGCATCGGCGGCGGCGATGATGGCAGAGATGATGTGAGTGCCTGCTGACTGGGGACCCCAGGGCTGCGGAGCCTGAGGTGGGCGGCCCGGCTGCGTGCGGGAATAGGAGGCCCGAGGGTGGCGGAGGGATGCTGTGTACCCTGTGCAGAGCCGGGAGCCGCCGTCGCCGCCGACGACGACGACGGTCGGGTACAGGCCAGAGCCATGGGCTTCTAGCGGATGTGGGGGTCCCGGGCGGGAGCACTGCAGGCTGAGGGGCGTCTGCGATTGTTCTCAACACCCCTCCCCCACCCCACCCCGTGTGTCTGTTTGTCACTTGCAGCTGAAGATGGAAAGAGCCAGGCGGAGGGGAGGCGGCGGCGGCCGCGGCCGTGGAGGCAAGAATATAGGGGGCTCTGGCCTAAGCAAGAGTAGACTGTATCCCCAGGCCCAACACTCTCACTACCCCCACTACGCTGCTTCAGCCACCCCTAATCAGGCTGGGGGCACAACCGAAATCCAGGAGCTGGCCTCCAAACGAGTGGACATCCAAAAAAAGAGGTTTTACCTAGACGTGAAGCAAAGCTCCCGGGGCCGGTTCCTAAAGATAGCCGAAGTCTGGATAGGGAGAGGCCGGCAGGACAATATCAGAAAGAGTAAACTGACCCTATCCTTGTCTGTAGCAGCGGAGCTGAAGGACTGTTTAGGGGACTTCATCGAGCATTACGCCCACCTGGGCCTGAAAGGCCACAGGCAAGAGCATGGCCACAGCAAAGAGCAAGGTTCCAGGAGGAGGCAGAAGCACTCAGCACCCTCCCCGCCAGTCTCCGTTGGGTCTGAAGAGCATACTCACAGTGTCCTCAAAACAGACTATATAGAGAGAGACAATAGGAAATATTACCTAGACCTAAAGGAAAATCAGCGGGGTCGCTTCCTAAGAATTAGACAAACCATGATGCGGGGAACTGGCATGATAGGTTATTTTGGCCACAGTTTGGGCCAAGAACAGACTATTGTCCTCCCAGCACAAGGAATGATTGAGTTTCGTGATGCCTTGGTTCAGCTGATTGAAGACTATGGCGAAGGGGACATAGAAGAACGAAGAGGTGGAGATGATGACCCACTTGAACTCCCAGAGGGGACTTCTTTCAGAGTGGACAATAAAAGGTTCTACTTTGATGTGGGCTCTAATAAATATGGAATTTTCCTGAAGGTAAGTGAGGTGAGGCCACCTTACCGTAATACTATTACTGTTCCATTCAAAGCTTGGACAAGGTTTGGGGAGAATTTTATCAAGTATGAAGAAGAGATGAGGAAAATTTGCAACAGCCATAAAGAAAAGAGAATGGATGGCAGAAGGGCCAGTGGTGAAGAACAAGAATGCCTCGACTAGAGTGAAATTGAACTCCATCAGGCAAAATTTAAAATCATAAATTGGCTAAAAGTACTGATCCATAATCATTTGAAGAAGTTTTTCCTCTTTTTTGGCCCTTTGTTATTAGTAATACCTCTAGTAGTTTATACTTCAAGAAGTCTGATTTTCATGTTATGTTATACATAGATCACTATAATTCTTATGGGAATTCTAACCTTCCCAGAGCTAAATAGTTTAGCTGCTTCAACTGCTCCAGACTATTGAAGTATGCAAATCAGCACAAAATGTGACATTCTGACCTTCTAAATATCATAACTAAGATTTATATTGCACTATGACATAATCCTGAAAAAAAGATACATATACTTATTATGGAAGTGTGAATTTCTATTTAACAAATTTCCAAAACAGTATTCCATTCCTATATTATTAAAAACTGCTAAGCTTACCTGTAGGACAGTTACCACAGAAACAGAAACTTTATATCAAGTATCATCATTATATTTATTTATAAAAGAAAAAATAGAAATATATTGTCCATTGGATAATAATATTGAACAGTACCATTAAAGGATCAAATCTTATTAGATAATTAAACCTTTAATATTCCTTAAGAATTAACTAGAGTATTCTATAATTTTCAAATTTTGTGGTAACCCTACAGTTTACAGTTGCCATATCAAAGCCATGGGAGCATTTTAATTGGGTATCCTAAGCTAGTTAAAATCTTATCTTCACTTCTGTTTGTTGCACCATATAGTTGTATTGATTTTCCAACAGTTCAGGAATTTCATTTACATTACAATTGAGTGGGAGGCTTCATCCAGTGGCTTTGCTATGGAAATTTTGGTGTTTTAGCATTTCGTGCTAGTTTGAAGATTGTGATAGGTTTATCCCTAAAATATGTCATGAATTCAAGGTATTATATTTTATGAGTTTTGTTTAACTACTTCAGGTCACCAGTTACCTAATATAAAACTATATCTGTAATAATATACTTTAGTAGTGCTTTTGCAGTTGCCACCCTTAAAACCACGTCAAGCTTCCAGTATAAACCAGACTTTTACAGGTGTTTTAATTCCAAAAGGGGAAGTAAAAATATTCTTCCTAAAAAGACTTTAGAATACAATTTTTTTTTCCTGGGAAAATATTATTTGAAAATTAGATTCGTTGTAAACATATTTGAAAGGAAAATTCAGGCATTTTCCAAGGTGCTCTTTAAGGTACTTAAAAGAGGTTTACTTTACACAAGACTCATCCCTTTATCTGTATTAAAAATTACTTTCCAGAAAGTGCCACATCAATTTTTCAACACCTAAGCAATTTTTAAACAAGTGGATATAGTGTATACGTGTACCAACCCAACCTGTATTAACTGAAATTTCATCTGTTAAGCTGCATTTTATTCTGAATGAAATTGTCTTTTATCTTGGCTTTATTCACCTCCCACATAGTAAGTTCATATAATCATGTTCTAAGAGCCAGAACACTGATTTCAACCCCCAAATATAGCTCTCATTGATGAGAGCTGGCTGCATGGATTGAGGTCAGAATGTAGCTCTTTGATAAGCTATAACTCAAAATTATTTAAGTTTTTTCCTTCAGACTTTGTCTCCAAATGCATTTAAGTTTCTAAGAAAACTTTAAGGTATGAATTGAGAAAATTAATTTTATTGGTTTATGTCACATAAGAACAAGCGATCAGTAACTCAGACATATATACTGGTATTGGTTTGCAGATTATATTTCACATTTCCTCAAGTAGTATGAGGAATCTCAGTTTATTATAATTGTGGATCATCTGGATCACTATGGAACAACTGAAGGTTAGAAGATGATGTTAATAACTAAAGTTAATAGCACATGGTGGGTGTTGAGACAATAAAAGTAGCAAGGATTTTTAAACTGTAAAATAACATAACTTTGTAGGCTTGCTAAAAAAAATAGTTTTTCGTTTATGAAGGAGTGATGTGCACTTGAATTACTGTACTACTGATTGTTATTGCTGCCCATCATAGTGCCTATTAATAATCAACCTGTCAGATTTTGGCAAACTGGAGCTGTGAATATTACAAAATTTGATTATTCCTATCACTATTGCTATGAGTGTATGCTCTCTCTTAAAACCTTCATTTTAAAAATATTTATATCCATTAGGATTAAATGATTTCTTTTTTGGTCTGATAAGATTTGAGTATGTGTGTGTACATATACATATATATGTATATATACACAATACTATGTCAGACTTAAATATTTTAATTCATTGTATATAAAATTATTAGTTTAATTTTGCATTAATTATTTAAGTAAGGAATTAGTTAAGCAGCCAAATTTTCTGCCTTGTATGTATACTTCAAAGTTTTTACCATCTCAAAGCTGCAAATTGGATAGATGGATATATACTGGCAATTGAATATACTCTTAGAATCATTAAGGCTTCTACCAGTCCTTTTGTTTCACTTTTTCATAGTTAACATATTCATTGAGAAATGAAAATAATGCTATGATTTTTGATACTAAAATTTCCCAAGAATTCATTAGCCATAATTAAGCATGATCCAGTTCAAAACTCTGGTATTAGGACATGTAATGCCATGTATCTTATTAAATAAGCTACTAGTCTTATCTGTGCAATATATATTTTATTGTCATTTGTAACATAAATGGAGCTGCAAGTGTACATGGTATTCCTCAAAACAATAGGATCTTTGCCTTGAAGACATTAAACTCTTAAGGCAACTGGACGTTGAAGTAAAAAATGAGCATTGAAGTTAGTAACCAAAATTACTTGTTCACTGCATAATGCTAAAACACTGATGATGTTTGCACATAATAATCCAAGCATAATGTGGTACGGACTCAAACTGTAATAATATAAGCTAATAGTATGAAATTTGGAAACGGGTCCTCATAATTGTTGGCAGTGTGCTCCTAGCAATTGAAAGCAGCACTAATTTGTTGCTTATATGCAAAAGATGCAATGTATTATAAAGGTATTAAAGTTCTGCCACATTTTATAATTTTCCTTATTAAAGCCCCAAACTGCCATGTCCCTTAAACTTGAGTCAAACACAAGCATATTTGCACTAAAGAGCATGGCCAAAAAAAAAAAAAAAAAAAAAATGACAGGGTGGAAAAGCTAGTTGGAACCTCTTGAAAAAGTTGGTTCTAATAAGAGAATTTCACATTTGTCTATTTGAAAGCTATATGGTCCAGGCAGACAATCTGTCAGTTCACTAATTTAATAATGCACTTTACCTTTTGTATATAGAAGATGTACATTTATGCCACTTGACAGGTGGGATGTGTTCCAATAACTACGTAGTTAGAATCTGTAGGGTGATCTCTTGCATGCATATGTTTGTGTTGGAACTGTTGTTGTAACAGGTTTCCATTATATCAGTGTAATGGAGAAGGGTAGAAGATGCTTTTGAAATAAATCCCAATACATTTAACAAAGAATTTTAAAGTAGAGTTCATATTTGTATTCTTAAAGACTATTTCTAGTCCAGATTAGTATTGCAGTTCAGGCTGTATCTATTTGAAGACACACCCTCCATAATACTCTGAAAGTTAATTCTGGGAATTTTTCCAAATTAAAAAAAAAATTTTAATGATTCTGTTTTATTCTGATTCAAGTAACTGATAATAAGAACATGATTCTATACTAAAGTTACAAGTATGGGTTAGCTGGTATTTTTTAAACACTCAGACTAACGAAATAATGTTTCAAGTTAAAGAAGTGCAAAGAGCCTAATAAGTTACTAAAATAAATACAACAAATCAAAATTTGCAGAAGTACTAACCCTTCGCCAACTAAAAAGGGTACTGGAGGAATTAGTGTATCTTTCCATCCTAAAAACTTCCTAAGATGTACATGTGAAAAGTAGATAATTGTTGCTTAATAATAGGTTGTATGTACTTTACTGAAAACACTGTGTACTAACAATTCATCAAAAGTGTGCTATATTTACTGCATTCATTTTATATCTATAGATAAGAATACATTATATATAGTCATCCTATCTTAATATAATCATGTATTTATATTGTAATTTTGCAAATATTTTCAGTAAAATAAACATTTATCTCAGCTGCACAGTTTGAAGAGGATGAAATTGAAATACACCCTCAGATACTCATTTTTAATAAGCAGCTACCATTGAAAGCTGATGTATGTATTGTCATTCCTTTAAATTTTGTTTTATAGTTATTTTAATATTTAAATGAGTAAGATTTAACTTGAATTTTTGAGTGGTTTTCTAAAAATAATTTTTCATGTGTGAGATATTTTTGTCCTGCTTATTTCCAAATGTCTTTCATTGAAACTATGAAATCTTATTCCAAGCTTTATGTGAGAGCTTTGCTTAGTCACCACTTAGTTTGAAATCGTCTTTACCAAAATACCAAACACCTTTGGCAGAATATTTAACAAAGAGAAGTTGACACTGATTCTATGCCTATAAAATAATGCAGGTATGATATTTATCACTGCCAGATAAGATTCTTAAAATCTTTCTGAAGATTCCTTAAAGATTTCTTGACTTTCATAGAGAAATGATGGCTGTTGGCTAGCCCATGAGAGAGGGAATAAAGATGCTAGCATGCTGTTGAGACAATCCATAGTCCACAACACTATAGCAATGAAGTACAGGAAAAATGTGTTTCCCAATTTAACATCAAGTGAATATTGTGGTTTTAGATCACAGTAAATCTGTCATAAAGAAAATATACCCAAATTTATGTTAGGTAGGTTTTAGAAAAATAATAGTATATTTTCTTGTATGATGGAAAATATCAGCCCATGTTCTTACTTTGACATTACATTTTAAATCATTTAAATTTATTTTAGTAGTGGATTCTAATATTTTTGTAATAGGGAAAAATATGCATATAGTACAAAATTTAAATGCTACAGATGGGTAGACAATGAAAAGTAGTAACCAATGTTATTCAATTTCTTGTGTATCTTTCTAGAGTTACTCTGCATATACAAATGTTTATATACATAAATTATTCTTAAACATACAAATTAAAACATATACTTTCCCATACCTCGTGGTATTACTTTAGATCTGGCATTTAAGGGATTGTTTTTATTTAAATTTATTTAAATATCATACTTGACCTAGTTAACATGTCATTTAATTTACATTATATTATTACACCAACAGAATGTCAAGGAAATTTTGAATAAATTCCTTTGGTAATTACTTAAAATACAAATATATATATATATGTTTTTTAATTTTTAAAATTTACAAATATTCTCTACCCTATTCTTAACCATCTTGCCTTTCTATATTCCCCCTTTTCTTTCCTCAAAAAGAAATTTTTGGTCTTTTTTCCTAAAGTAACACAGTTTAGGAGTAGCAAGATATTAAATGATGTAACCAAGTGTTATTTTAAGTTAACTACATTCTATAATGAGAAACACTCATATTAAAAGCTTTAACAAATTGTAATTTTCAGTTTTTACTAATCCTGTTACTATTATTTTTTAATCCAAATACCTTGCCATTGTAAGAGCCAATGAGTATTAGAACTATATTGAAAGATTATGACTTTTGAAATCATTTGATTATTAATATAAAGCTTTTATCATAATAATATGAAGGGTATAAATGACTGCATCAAATCCAAGTATATGCAAAGAAATAACATTGGTCCTAATTGTTTAAAACATTATTTTTTTTTTTTTTTAATTGAAGAACCCAGTATCTGTCAGAAATCCTTGGGATCAGAAGGTGATGATTTGGAAAAGAGTAAAAATGGAGAATTTGAGAGTTAAAAGTACCTTCTCCATTCTCTGCTGGAAGAATATTAAATTAATAATGTAATTGTATTAAAATGAAGTTAGCATTATTACTAAACCTGAAAATAAAAGCAAAATTACTTTAATAATTTCCTGAACTACCCCTCCCCCTGCCATATCATTTTATTTTGATCTGGCTTCCCTACCCCATTACTATCCTGGGGTCTAATACCCAGGACCTCATGCATGCTAGGCAAGTGCTATACCACTAAACTACACCGCCAACCCTCAAGTATGCATATTAAGATCACTTTTATATTGACCATGAAAAAAAATATTAAATGAAAAATTAAAGATCCCATACTTGACCCCTTCAATCTTATAAATTAAAGTAGCCAGAGTAAAAAATACAAGCCAGCAGATGTGGCAGCTCACACCTAAAATCCCAGTGACTCAGGAGACTGAAGGCAGGAGGAATGCAAGTTTGAGGCCAGTCTCAGCAATTTAGTGAGGCCCTAAGCAACTTAAGTGAGATCCTGTCTCAAAAGTATAAAAAAGGCCTGGGGATGTGGCTCAGTGGTAAGCACCTAAGTACCAAAAAAAAAAAAAAAAAAAAATACGATTAGAAAAATTTTTTAATGTGGATTAAGAAAGAATATTTTAATGGATTGGTATCTGTAAATTTTATAAAAATACTATAAGGTGGAAATTTTTAAGGCAATGATTTAACCTTTATAATAATTTTTCCATGATTGATGGCATTATTTTCTGTTTATCAAATGAGAAAGGTATTATTAGAGGACAGGATGCTCATAAACATACTTTAAATGCATAAGAGTTTGATTCTTTTCTTATTTTTTATTGGTGCATGATAATTATTCATAATAGTGGGATTCATTATGCCATATTCCTACATGCCCAAAACATAATTTAATTAATCTCATTCCCTAGTATCTCTCTTCTTTCTCTCCCCTTCCTCCCCCTAATCACCATAATCTACTACTCTCATCTCTCTTCTATTATTTTTAATTAGTGCACTATAATTATATACAAAAGTGTAGCATTCATTTTTTGTATATTCATACATGAATATATCATAATTTGGTATATTTCATTTCCCCTCTACTACTTCCCCATGCCCTTCCCTTTTCCCTCCCTCTCAATTCCCTTCCTCTTCTCTGTTGATATCCCTTCTATTTTCTTGAGATCCCCTTTTATCCCCCACCCCTGTAGTTTCCATATGTAAGAGAAAATACTTGATCCTTGGCTTTTTGAGTCTGGCTTATTTCACTTAGAATTGTTCTTTTGATTATGAATAACTCATTCATCTTGATCATCATAATCATTGATTATCCTTTACAGAATCTGTAGGGTTGACTTAAAAAATATCCAGGCATTTATTTGTTTAAACTTAAAAATGCTGTGTTTGTATATTTCTCCTTATTTAAAGAAGGGGTCAAAAAGGAAGGTAAATTCACTTTCGAGAATGAATTTTGGCCAGGCATGGTGGTACACACGTGTGATCCCAGGAAGGTTAAGGGGGAGGCTGAGTCAGGAAACCAACAAGTTTGAGGTCAGCCTGGACAACTTAGACCCTGTTTCAAAATAAAAAGGGCTGGGGATGTAGCTTAGTGATAGAGTACTTACCTAGCATGAGCAAAGCACTGGGTATAATCCCCTATACTGCAAAAAAAATTTTAAAAGAATGAATTTTGCTTGAATTTAAGCCAAAAAAGTTACCAATTCCCCCATCCCTAGTTACGAGTTTTCCATATTTGTGTTTTCTGGTAAATTATGTTTTCCATATTTTATCTTTTTTTAAGTATCCCTTGTGAAAAATTGCTTATTCTTGAGGCCAGTGATATTCACCAGTAAATTAAGGCATAATGAACTAGTGCTGCTGCATCAAAGTTACTTTGTTATATGAAGAAAATAACTCATTTTAAATGGAATATATAGTTTCTTCCTTAATATTTTTTTACTTATTTCTAAGATTGAATAGCAATTGTCCACCTTCTCACCTTCTTATACTTAATTTCTGAAAGAGCTGTTTTATTCACAGTTTTCATTTATCTAGGAAGTAGCAGGGTAAAGAAAAAGGAAAATAAACCCTAAGAAATATCTAAAAGTTAGAGTTGCTCAAAGAGGGGAAAAGGCTTCTGCTGATTTTTGTGTTTATTGGACTAATGGTATAAATCTGATTTTAATCTGTTTCAAATCAGAATTCCTATAGTATTTCAAGTTACTATATTTTATTTTTTTTAGGGAAAATGGTTCTGCAGGATAATACTCTTCTTCAGGATTTTACTTATTATTTGTTATGGATTTGATGAGAATTATTTGTTATGGATTTGATGAAGTTGTTACACAGAAGGAGCAAATAGAAAAGAAAAAACAAGTAGTGGCTGATGATTTTGTTTGTGTATAATATATTAATCTAACAGAAATGAGAGGAAAAGAGTCATTCTCAAAACTAAATATTTATTTCACCTTTAAAAGAGAGTCTCAGAAAAAGCAGTAAGACCTAATTCCACCAATACTGGACTGACTCTGAGTAAGTCATTTAACTTCTGTTGGGTGGTTTCCTTACATGAAGAAGGAACAACATTGGGCTAGAAGCTAAGGATCCCTCTTACTCTAAAACTTTTAAAATTCTGAATCATTAGAGTGTGAAAAAAAATTAGATGAAGTATATCACAATTGGAAAGTATAAGAGATTCTCTTTATATATTAAAAGCAACTCTAATAAAGCTGAAAACTGTGATGATACCCAAAGGATTAACACAGCAATGTAGTTCTTAACATTATGGATCTCTTTACCCAACACCAAGTTATTGTGTACTAACTAAAAATCTAACATATACTTTATTTTTTAAAAGAAGTATTTTATTATCTATACAAAGTCTCATTCTTGGAATACTGTGTTACTGAAATAACCATGATTTACATTGCTAAACAGTAAACTACAACTGTCATTGTGGTGGTCCCTAAAAATTAAGTACTGCATTTGGTCCTTTTTTCTGTGACCATATTGAATAGCATACCTTTAAAATGATGTTTAACAAAGAACAACAGGAAAGACACTGATCTGTGAAATGTCGTTCTGTTTAGAAGGACCTGTAACTACTAGGGTTTGCAAAAATTAAACATTCTAATGCTTAATTGTTTAGTGTGGAAAAACAACAAAGGCTGATGATTGAGAAAGAGAAACAACACACAGGTTTTTGTGATGGAGGCATTTATTTAGGTACCCCAGTCCTCTGCTATACGATGCTACCATCACTGTCTGTAGAAAGTAATAAAAAAAAAAAAATGGCACCTTTCTCCCCAGACCTCTTTTTTGGTGTCTACTTGTTTATCAAACAGTTTTTAAGAGTAATCAAAGTGTATTTGAAATGGATATGCACATGTATTTTTATTATTTCAAAAACAAGTATATACATAAAATCCCATTACTGAAATATTCCATAAGACAAATAATCTTTGGCTAGTAGTATTGACAACAGCAATTTGATTGGTCTGTTTTCAACAAATTCTATAGAATGAATTGGCTGAGGTAGATTATTTTTTCTCTTTTCCCTCTTCTTAAAATAGCAGATACATTTTATGTTCTTGATTGCTTCTCTTTACTGCTGTTTGAAATCTAAGTGGGATATGAAAGAATAGTTTAGTTTGGCAGTTGCTGTTTTGCAGAGATTTTCTTCAGCTTCCTGTCAAACATTCCAAACAACTTTACCAAAAGAATGTTATCTAAATGCAAAAACTACCCAGCTAGTTGAAACTACAGAACCAGAAGACAATTTAGGAGTAAGGATAAGAATAAGTTCAGACCAACTTGTATTTGGGGCAAAAATGGGAGTTCATAACCCACTTGAATCAAATGTATGAAAGATGATATGTCATGAGCTTTGTAATGTTTTGAAAAACCAATAAAAAAAAGAATAAGTTCAGACACCTAGATTCAGAACATAACTTTATAATTTACTGACTTACTTCAGACATCACTGCATTTCATTTCTAGATTCTACAGACTAGCAGTGTGATTTATACCAAATGTTTGAATTCCAGTAGGAAAAAAAATCTATTATTGCTTAGTATATACTCCAAATGGGCTATGACATGCTATAGTCAGGTGTAAAAGTAGAATCTGAAATTTCCATCAGTCTAATAATCTCTTTTTCCCTCCCATACACTGTACCCTATTGGAAAGTGGTTTAATTTCTCTCACCACCACCAGAGCCCCATTTCATCATATTTCTTTCTCGGATAACAATTGGCACATAATAAAGACTGGAGGGCTGGTGTTGTGGCTTCATGGTAGAGTGCTTACCTAGCATATGTGAGACACTGGATTCGATTCTCAGCACCACATATAAATAAATAAAAATAAAGGTCCATTGACAACTAAAAAAATATTTTAAATTTTTTTTTAAAAAGACCAGAGCTCATTTTCAAAATTTCAAAATCCATAGAATATAAGAAAGACATCCTGCTACTTAACTAATCTCAACACTCTTATCATATTTCTATATAATAATTTAAGATGAATAAGTAAAAAACAGATTTCACTTGGAATGATAGGAATTGGAAGTTCAGTTATTCCCCACTTTTCAGTACACAATTGATCTTCAGAAAATTATTTTTACTATCATGATTGACAGGTAATTTCGGAAATGAAAAGTTGCTCCATGATTTGCTTTTTTTTTTTTTCGTATTAGGGATTGAACCCAGGGCGCTTTACCAATAAGTTAGATCCCCAGCTCCCTTTCTTTTATTTTTTGTTTTGAAACAGGCTTTCCCTAAGTTGCCAACACTGGTCTTAAACAAGACTGGTCTCAACCTCTCAAGCAGCTGGGATTACAGACATGCCACTGCATCTGGCTATCATGAGCATTTTAAAGAGAAGAGGGTAATAAAAAGAAAAACCAATTAAGATTTGTTAATAAGTGTTATTGAATACTTTGTACTTGGCATTTCTGGGCCCCTTTTATCTACTATTTCTAATCCTCATAACAACCCCGTTATCACTCCCATTTTTATGTAATTTCCAGAGGCTTAGAAACAGGTTCACTGTTTCAGAACTAATATGTTCTAACCAAAATAAACACCGAAGCCAAAGATTATGCTTATTCAGTTAAGCCGGGCTGCCTTTTAAGACTTACTGTGAAAATGATTCCCCCCCCAACTCTAATAAAGCACAATCTAAACCCCCCCCCCATTGTCATTCTAAATAAATCTGCCTCAGATTACTGGGAATTATTTTATCAAAACTACTCCCTATGCACGGGACTGTCTCACCAAGAGACATTTGCTTATATAAGAATTTATTCAGCTGTTTAAAGTTGCTGCTAATAAATACAACTTATTTGATCTTTAATATAGTTTACAGATTGAATCTGTAATCCTGATCAACTTCCAAATAAATGTCAGTCATTTTTAAAAGGGATCAGATGATAAGACTGCAGATGGATCATTTCAATTTTATTTGTAAGGGCAAGGAAGAGACAAATTACTATTCGTTGTGGGTCTATGATACAAATGGCTATGTTAAATTATTGGAAATAAATTTTATCAAGATTATTGAGAGTTATGTTTATTTCACACAACTTTTTCTTGCCATCTTATTGATTTCTCACAACCTTCCTGCCATGGCTTCCTATGTCATTCTGTTCCTTTTCATATTTAATTACCAAGTTTCCTCCTCTTTCTCAACTCCAAAATAAACTGGGATAACTGCTTTACTTACAGATATGTATTTTTCTGCATTACTCCAGGACAGGACATTAGTGTGAATAAGAGCACTTCTAGGGTATGTTTAACCATAGATTGCTAGCCCTCAGCTTCAGAGTTTCTGTTCAGTAAGACTGGTAGGGTGGGGAGAGAACCAAGAATTTGCATTTCTGACACATCCTCTAGAGAGTGGATGCTGCTGATCTGAGGACCATACTTTAAGAGCCACTGTTCTAGGCTGATGAGTTACAAAAGACAAAAAAGGAAAATTTTTTAGTCAAAACAACTGTAGTATCTTGGTAAAAGATTCTGTTACTTATTCTGCCTTGAGAATTTTACAAATCTTAAGCAACTTTTTTTTTAATACATTGACTAGAGTTTTTCTTCCCTTTTCATCCTTTCATCATATTTAACTTTCTGATTTCCCCTCACTTTTCTACAGCTATCTTGAGAAAAATCTGGTAGCATTTAATTATGAAAACTTACATTTTAAATGTATGGAGACAAGCATATTTTTAATTTAAGTAATTTTGGCATATAAATCTTTGTAAAGGAAAGTGAATGATTTTAGTAAATCTTAGTAAAGGAAAATGAATTGTTAACCAAGTTTAGTGAATATTAACTATTAGAACTTGAAGAGACCTTGGAATTACTTTAGCCCATTTACATTTTGTGACACATAACCTATAGCTCAAATGATTCAGAAATTACTAGAATAGTGTAAAAATAGAATCTGAAATTTATTTCAGGGCAATAAACAAAATTTAAAGAATGCTTAAAATGCTAATTATCTCAAGACAAGTTATGAGAAATATATAGCTTCAAAGCATATAGTATTTTCACCATCTTCCTATATCCTTCCTTTGTAGGATGGAGGAACTATATACTACACTGTAGATATGGTACTTTCTTAGATCAACAGCTGGACCCACTGGTTTAAATTTAGAGATATTTCTCCTGAGGATTCATTGAGCATATTTTTGAAAACATATCACTTAAAAAATATGTTTGTCAGCCTTGTAGATATTATATATTTGTGTTAATCAAAATGAATAAAACCATATTTTATATATAAATCTATATAATAAATATATAAGCCTCTTAATAGCTTTTATTCTAAAAGGGGATCACACCCCTTTGGAAATATTATATGAATACATACAAATTTGTCAGTTCTCCAAGTTCATTGATATCTCTCTCTCTCTCTCTCTCTCTCTCTCTCTCTCTCTCTCTCTCTCTCTCTCGTTAATACCCTTCTAGTTACTACTGATTAGTACTGCAGAACACTGAAGCATTCTTAAGTAAAGATTAACTGCTGACATAGAAATAGTCATGAACTCAAAAGGATCATTTGTAACTTTTTTTTTTAATTTACTAGTCTGTTTGCATGGAAGCTATGATATAAATTTAGATTACAATTTTTAAGTTTTAGAATTTTGAGTTGGTGTCAGAATACAGATTTATAGTAAATTTCAGCTCAACATGAGGGCATGCTTCAAGAATAAGACTTCCCTGTTTCTGGAATTATTTAAGGCAGAGACTAGGTATGAAATTAATATAGGGTATATAAGGTAATTAATAATTCAAAAAAGAATTGTTACTACCTCAAATATTTTTTTCAACTCAGACTCAGAATTTATTAGGAATAGTACTTGGAACTTTTGCATTCGGGTCTATGAATTTATGACTTTGAATAAAGAAGATTTCAAATTTTTTAGTATTAATATGGAAACATTGCCAAAAAAAAAAACCCTTTTTTCCTACTCCTTGTTAGTGCAAAATAATAGAAGAACTTGTTTACAAATTTCCATGAAATTTACTAATTAAGTAGTTAAAAGTATCTTCATGCAATTTGCCCTGAAATTTTTTACTTTTTTTGAAGAAATTTTTCACTATTAATATTTTTTCAGAAAGGACTATGTGAAGGGGTTGGAATTATGGCTCAGTGGTAGAGCACTCGCCTAGTACATGTAAGGCCCTGAGTTCGATCCTCAGCACCACATTAAAAAAAAAAGAAAGAAAAGAAAGGTATTATGTCCAACTACAACTAAAAAAATGAATATTAAAAAAGGATTATGTGAAGAAATAAATTTAGTATTTATGTTGCTATTTCAAAAGTTTCTGCATATAGGTTTGTTTAAAAAGACAGATTGGAAAATCAAATTATTGGATATTGTTAAACTTAGTTTTTTAAAACAAATTTTTAGTTGTAAACACACACAATAACTTTATTTTATTTATTTATTTTTATGTGGTGCTGAGGATCAAATCCAGTTCTTCACACATGCCAGGCAAGTGCTCTACCACTGAGCTACAACCTCAACCCCTAAACTTAGTTTTTATTTATAAAAATCCATATTAAATTCTGTTCGAAGGTCAAAGCATCTATAATATGTAGCAAACAAGTTTCCAAGTAAATTAATTATTTTGGCAAATAATGCATGTGATGCTCTCCTTGTGAGTTCCAAGGCTTTGTAAAGGGCAAAAAGGTAACAGTAAAATCTAAATCCAGGATGTAGTCTGATCCAGTATAAAATTTAATTTTCCATGACAATGTCCACTGTGTTTCCTTGTCATTTCTTTCAGCATTCATTCCTTTGTGTGATACATTTCAAGTGGGCAAATGATTAAATAAAAATTGTACTCCTCCACTCAAATATTATATACCTAATCCTTATCTGTATGATTTTTACATAAAGTATAAAGAAAGCCTTGTCCTGTCCCCACTTTCTTGCCCTGAAGAAGTAATGGCAAATTGGTTTCACCATAGTTGTTACTACGGTGAATTAGCAGTCTTAAAGTGCTGTGTAGAGAATTTAACTCTGCATCTATAGGGAGAGAGAAAACAGCATTCATGCCAGACATTTGATATTTATCATCCCTGCTTTAAAGCTGTTAAAGTTCTTGTTGTAGCTCTAAAAATTTCAAGTTTAGCCAAAGAGCTGCTATACTCAACAGCGCAAACTACCATGTGACCCACCTAGAAAAGTGTCTCTTCTAATACTTCAGAGATTGTTTTAACTTGACAGTCCCTCCTTTATACAGCACAGAATCTCTATTATGCCTCTGAAGAATCAAAGAATCATGACCATGATGATGTCATCAAGGATACCTTTAATCATTAAACTTTATATTTGCTTCTAATGAGTTCTCACCATTAAATGACATTAACTAATAAAAGGACAGCATTTTCTCGCCTTAAAATTTAGTCTAATAATACTCAGACATTACAAAATGTAGGTTCTGGTCCCTGTTACCAGAGATTCTGATTTGTTGGGTACTGAATGGGGTTCAGAAATTGGCATTTTAATTGTCTTGCTCATTTTGATATAAATGTGGAACTTTGACTTACATATCATTTTTCCAACTGAAATTGCTTAAGTTTTAATACTGTCTCCATGACACCATGGGTGGTTGATTTTTTTTTCCCTTGGCAGGGGGAGGGGAAGAGGTTCCTGTATTAACAATGTTTATGTCTCACTTTAGAGAGGCTAAAGACATAAGTCCAAGTATTTAACCCAAGATTTTATACTATTGTATTGGCTAGCTTTCTAATGATTACTGAGAATGCCAGTTTCTCCCCAACTCAAGCTGAAGTTCAAACTGTTCTTATTTGCCATATAACCACTGGTTACATCTCCCTTTATTTCACAACACAAACTTTCTGAAATTTCTCCAGCCTGAATCAAGTGATTGTTCTTTCAGTCTTTTATGAGTTGACCCTTTAAATATTAAATAATGATTTTTCTCAATCTTTTATTATAAAATTTTTATTTCTTTAGATATAAACCTGTAATTTATTAGAAGTAAAAAAATATTCTTAATCAATTTTTGAATGCCTCACTTCTAGTGCTGTTAATTTTTTTTAATTGTGGCCAAAAATACATAACATAATCAACCTTTTTTAAAATATGCAAAATGGTTTCTTAACCCTTATCCTCTCAATAATAGTTTTTCTGGTTATTGTCATTTCACTCTTATATAAATCTTATCTCCTGTACTGTTATAATTCTTACAGGTAAAAAATATTTTTACAATTACAAAGCAATTGTACTTATATTCAGATAAAAGATCCTTATAAACTTTGTGATTGTAAGTGAAGGATATTTTATCCTGAAAGCTTTCTGTTGACTTAAGGGGAAAATAAGCCCCTATTTTCCTGAGATCTGGAGGACTCCAAATGAACATTTATACTTTCTTGCTCATTTATTTGTTTGTTGAAGGTTTGAGATTAGAGTTACCAGAGCAAGTAAGTTTAAATGCTAGAATTTCTGTGACTTTTTGCTATGTACATTCTAGTTTTCCCATAACACGTAATTTATGCTGTAGACTGGACATTTTTCTAGAATTTGACAATATCAGTGTTCACTAGATGATTTCAAAATCTTTGCTTAATTCAGAATCAAACTGTTTAGCTTTAAATAGATATATTAGATGCATAATTTGGAAGGAAATAGTTATAAAATAAAAATATTTTTCTGCACATGAACTGTTTCAAATACTATTTTCAAAATCATTGGCAGAGAGAAAAAACACCAAAAACATTTTAAACTTATTTTTCAAAAGTTTTTCTTCAAAACATTTTCTTCTTATTATTAAAATTTTTCAAAGAAATCAATAAATTTTAAAATTCTGCAAGCAATATACATCTAAATACCCAAAAATGCTATCATTATGAGTATACTGCATATCATCTTGCCACAGGAAAAAAAATCTACCTTTTCTTGACCTTAATTACTTTGGAACTACTGCAAAAACTCGTTGATCATGACCCTTTAATAATAATAACTGATTTTTCATTTTATGAATTTAATAACTTATAATATCAATGTTACCTTATGAGTTTTCAGGCAAAGGGAATCATAGTAGAATTATTTTGAATATTTCCATGATTTTTGTAATACTCAAATTTTTCTTTTAACACTGCTGGTTACTTTAAAGAGAATTCTGTATTATTCCTTTGATTTTCATTTAAAAATTAGAAATGTTTTCTTAGTAAGGAAGAGGGTGGAAATCCCATAAGTTGAAGAGATTTAGTGTAGAAGTTGTGGGTGCAGTGACATACTAGTCAATTACTCTTCTTCTTTTCAGTGCTCCCCTCACTATCTTTCTTCATTGTCTCCACATCACCCTTAAATCACAGAAATTCATTTAGTGTCCTTTACTCATTAGAGCACATGATGCCAGGACACAGAACTTAAATCTTCCCTCTATTTCTAGTCTCTAACAAAAGGTAGGCACTAATATTTTACCAATAGGAAACTTTATAAAATATTGTGCATTCCAGCCTGAAAAGTTTCCCCAAATTCTGAGCCTTTGTTTCATAAATTTTTACCTACTTTGTCACTTATAAAAAAATATTTGATTACTTAGAATGAAGAATGCCTGCACAGTTTATAATAATTAAAGTTAGTTTGAATTATTGTTCTTAAAGGATTATTAAACAGTACTAGTATTTAATAGAGTCTTTGGGTCATTCAGTATCTGTGTGATTTGGTTTTTTTAATCACCATTGATTGTTTGACTTTTTTTTTTTTTTTTGGTACTAAGGATTAAATTCAGAAGCAATTAACCACTGAGCCACATCCCCAACCTATTTTATTTTTTATTTATTTTGGGGTGGTGGATACCAGGGAATAAACTCAGAGGCATTTGACCACTGAGCCACATCCTCAGCCCTATTTTGTATTTTATTTAGAGACAGGATTTCACTGAGTTGCTTAGTGCCTCGGCTTTGAACTCGTGATCCTCCTGTCTCAGCCTCCCAAGCCACTGGGATTATAGGCATGGGCCACTGCACCCCACTTATTTTTGAGACAGGGTTTCAATAAGTTTCTTAGAGCCTCGATAAATTGCTGAGACTGGCTTTGAACTTGCAATCCTCCTGCCTCAGCCTCCCAATCCACTGGGATTACAGCTGTGCACCATCACATCTGGCTTGACTCCTTTAAAGATCCAAATACTACATTTAAAGACAGGCCAAGCTGTTATTTAGCCAGGTTTTGTGGTGGTGGTAGCAGGGGAGGTATCTGTTGTCCCAGACACTTGGAAGGCCATGGCAAGAGGATAGCTTGAGCCCCAAGTTTGAGACCCACATGAGCAACATAGCAACACACCTCCCTCACTAGTTAAAAAAGAATAAAAAGAAGGAGGAGGAAGGAAGAAGACATACCAAGCTAGCTATAATTCATGCAGTACCTTCCATTAAGGTAATTTGAATCTGATTTGAGATATATTACATAAAATCTACCTATTATTTGATAGAAATGTTTTACATGGAAAAATATCAGTCTTAGGGAACCCAGAACTTGATTTTTAAACTGGTTTTTAATAACTCTAAATGACAAATTAGTAAATTTGTTAAAGGTAACTACAAATTGAGTGTGAATCCTGAAGTACCAGGTTTATACTACAATTAATAAAGCCAAAAGTTTAGTTGTTTATTATTTGGGTTATGATTTCAAGCATTCATGGAATTTTAGAAAACCCTTTTCATCTTGCCTTTGACCTCATAGTGTGCAGCAGTGTAGTTTGGAGGTCTGTAGGACCCTATGTTACCCTTGTGAAGCCCCAGATCTGTGCTTGGGACTGATCCTGGGACAAGTCATTGAACTTCTGTGGATCCTGACTAGCTTATCTGTCAGTTGAGGAGATTAGCCCAGAATAGTTGATTTCTCAGAAACCTGTCAATTTCTGTTATCCCTGGAGGCAGCAAAACTTCCCCTAAGATATCTTCAATTTCTTTATGTGGCTTTTTCTCATTTTTCTCCAAATTTTTGTTTCACCTGACAGTTATTAACCATCCTATCCTTCTTGGCACCCTTCATATTTAGTTATATCCATTTTACAGAGTTTCAGTGTACTGTTTCTCTAATTTATCCAGCTCCTTGTTACACTCCATTTGTGTGTGTGTGTATGTGTGTGTGTGTGTGTGTGTGTGTGTGTACACCAATCTCTTGGAACTAACATAAAGACTAGTTGAGCATGATATACATACAGTCAGTAAGACTTATCCTTTGACTTTGTATACAAGAGCTTTAAATTGGCTGTTCTATCAGTTCCAAAAGATTTATTTAGATATGCAACCTAAATCTTGTTAAATATATTTTTAAATTTAGTTTCCCATATGAAAACCCTATCTTCTTAACTTGAATTTAAATTTAAAACCAGAGACTGTTTTTTTCTCCTTTTCATACCCCTCTATACCTAACACTGGACTAATTCCTTAAATCATCCCTGTTAATTTAATCCCCATGGTTCCTTTTCCTCTTCCTATTCTGCCTTTGAAATCACAGTATTCAACAGACAAATCTAAGTGGGAACAAATAGAAATAAAAGTGACCATTTAAAAACCCGATAAGAAGTACTAGTCATTTTTGTTTTGAAGTTAATATAAACTAAGGTACAGTTTAATATGGAGTCTTTTGTTTCCGCACATCCTGAAATTTACTTCAGAAATGTGTTTGTTTCATTTACTTAATAAGTGATGCTGTTCTTCTATTCATTCAGTGAACATTAGGACTAGGCATACAATTATTTGCAAAAGATAGATATTTCACTGCTATTAAGTTTAAGTATGGCATGTCCAAAGTTATTTGATTAAAAGCAGCCTTTGGAACCTAATAAAACTGATATATTTTTCATTCAACAGATATTCCACTTTTCCTCCATGCCAGGCAGTGTGTTTGTATATATGAGAATGTTTGAAGCTATCTATTATAAAAAGCTGCATTTTATTTTCCTTTTAACAATTTATCCTTTGAATATTATTAATTATCTGTATATTGTCATAATGCTCAAAGTATGATAGTGCAGATTTAGAAAAATACAATGATAACTATTTCAAAAAATAATTTTGTCTTTCCCATTCCAAATCTCTCTTTATGTCCTCAGATGAAAATAACACTTCTGTTTCATCTCATGTTCTCATGTGCCTTCTGTGTTCAAGTGGTAATGAGCGCCTAATTTGGAAATGATTTTATAATCATCACTTTTATAGCCCCATTCAGGCTCATCATGAAGGACTTTTTTGGGAGTGGGGGTATAGGGGATTGAACCTAAGAGTGCTTTACCACTGACCCACATCCCCAGCCTTTTTTTTTTAAAACAGGTTCTCAATCATCCTGCCTCAGCCTACCAAATCACTGGGATTGCAGGATTGTGCCCCCATGCATGGCTTCAGATTCCTTTTTTCTTCACAGCTGAATTTACAAAACTCCATCAGTGTTGTTCTCAACTATGGTGACTATCTCACCAATGTCTTAGCCAAATATTATAAGCCCCATTCTACATTGGCTATGTTAGTAAATCAGCGGTTGTAATAATTTTCACTATAGAGCTGAAGACCATTAGTAGAGACCTGAATTATAGGTACAAAAGATTGATTTGTCGTAAAAGTTTTCTCATAATTAGTCATTAACTATGAAATAGTTTCTTTCTTTCTTTTTATTGTACCAGGGATTGAACCCAGGGGCCCTTAACCAGTGGGCCACATCCCTACCTCTTTGTATTGTTTATTTTGAGACAAGGTCTCACTGAGTTGCTCAGGGTCTCACTAAGTTCCTGAGAATGGCTTTGAACTTGTGATCCTCCTGCCTCAGGCTCCCAAAACACTGGGATTACAGGAATGTGCTCCCATGCCTGGCCTGAAATATTTTGTAATTAAATTAAAGGTAAAAATAATATTAAACTTTAAATTATAATAATTTACATCTAATTTAAAATTATTTTCATATTTCACAAATTCTATCTCATTTTATCTCAATGAAAATACTAATTTAAATTATTTTAGTCCCATATCACTATCCCCACATCATAGATGAAGAAACTGAGGCTCTGGCAGGTGAAATTATTTGTTGTAATCACCTGGCTACCTAATAAAATTTCAGGGTTTGGTAAAAATTATGCATGTTGTTATAGCTAATTTAAAATGTTCTTTTAAATGTATTCTAGGCATTTTCTTATTTTTATCTCATCTTTAGGCTCACTTCTGCCCAGAATTCACACTGCTCATTCCCTAATAGAAGGCACAGTATTTGTTACATTGGTGTACATGTCTGTACATAAATCATTTGCTGGATTTTAACTATATACATATCAGCCTCTGCCTTAAATTCTTGAGTCTTTGACCCTATGTGCTTTAATCTCCCTGCCTGAGCTTTCCTCCTTAGCTAGTGTTTCAGAACCTGATCTCTTCCTGTCTTAGTATCTAGTCTCTGCATTGCAGAGTAGCCCAGAAAAAATTTTACTACTCAGAGAATTTACTTCATTTGTGAAGTTTATCAATTAAAAATAAACTAGTGAGGCTGTGGATGTAGCTCAGTGGTAGAGCACTTGCCTACCATATTTAAGGTTCTGGATTCAACTCGTGAATCTTTTTCCTATACTCCTATAAGCAAGAGATAAATGACCACATAATAAGTAGGAAGCAGGCTTTTTCAAAAAACTATTTGGAAGGAATATTCCAGGTTTTTATCAAATTAACTCAAGAACCCACATCAACTTCCTTTCCATCATTATATGGCAATTAAAGTTGTTGATGAAGACTAGAGCACTACAATATTCCCATTCATGCACACAAATTCAATCATGTTCATTATGTTGTATTTATTAGAGCAGAAAATCAAAATAGCACATATTAGAAATGTTTCCATTTCAACAGGGTTAACAGCATTGCGATTAAAACTCTTAAATAGGAAATTTCATTAAATAAATGACCTTGCTCACTGGCTTTTCCAGTTAGCCATGTTTTTGTAGTATCACTGGGGAATCAGCAGGCTGAATTCTCAATTCTGGCATGCAGATTGAATTATTCTGATTCAATATTTTAAGCCCTAAAAGTTGTACTCACAGATTAGCCTAATCTGTTATGATTTATCATGTGTTTATAAATTATATATTTGTAAATATAAAAAGATCAATATGCTGAGATTATCAAGGAGAAGCTTCATAAAAGTTCTACATTTGCCTTTGCTATGGCAGATATAAAACAATAATTATTATAACCTACTTCCTCCATCCACCCCCTTAAGCAATAGCAATAGCAATAATTTCAACTGTATTTTCAGTTACTATCTCCCTACAGAATTATCTGGCCCTCTGTGGCGTACTATAAACTAGTAAATAGCACAGATTTTGGGGTCCGCCAGTTCTAAGTTCAAGCCCAAACTCTCTCATTTGTGTAATTTAGGTCAATTTGCTTAATTCTACATTTTACTTAATTTTGCACTTACAATTAACTTAATTTTACATTTTTGTTCCAAAAATGTACTCATACAGCACTCAATTTATACTTATTGATCACCTGCTATATGCTGGACAATATTCTAGATCCTGTGGAATTGTATCAATAACAAAACAAAACAGGCTTCTTGACCTTATAGGACCTGTGGTCAACCAAATTCTTTTGAAGAAGAAAAGCTTTTTTTTCCCTTTTTTCTTTTTGTGGTTTTGGGGATCAAACCCAGGGCCTAGCTACAGACTAGGGAATATCAAACCATCACTTATTCCTGGAGGAAATCATGACTGCTTTGTTTCTATTTTTAAATAGATGATCATTATTAGGCAGTTTGCAGGATTTAGGAGTCATTTTCCCCAGTGCCAAAAGAATTCCATTCACCTATTTTCTAGTATTGGTGTGGGTATCCATAGTGACTTGACAACCTGATATTTTCTTGTCTAAATCTGTCATCAACTTTTTTTCCTGAAGGAGTCTTCTTCATCCTCATTCATAACAGATGGGGAAAATCCTAAAAGTGTTGTGTTCAAAAATCATTTAAGTGTTCACTATAGAATATGAACTAGATATTATTAAATGGTTCTTCCATTACCCACTGTCTGCTTCTTCACTACTTAGCTTCAAAATCAGTGGACATATGTGGGCTTCATCAGAATATTTTTGTTTTCATCTCTCAACTGAAAGTTTTCTCACCTGTTTTTTTTCTTAAATTGAAAACATTATTATAAGATGATGTTTTAACCCATTTGACTCTTAAAAAAATAGGTTTTGAAAGTGAATGCATACTTTAACCCTTGGTTTCAGGATAGTAAGAAACTATTATAATTTAGGCCCTGTCATAAAGAGGATCATACAGACCATAGTCTTTTTTTTAAATATTTTTTTAGTTGTTGATAGACCTTTATTTTATTTATTTATATGCGGTGCTGAGAATTGAACCCAGTGCCTCACACATGCAGGCAAGTGCGCTACCACTGAGCCACAACCCCAACCCCCAGACCACAATCTTTTTATTTATTTATCTATCTATTTATTTATTTATTTATTTTAGTTGTGGATGAACACAATACCTTTATTTTGTTTATTTATTTTTTTTTATGTGGTGCTGAGGTCAAACCCAGTGCCTCACACGTTAGTCAAGCGCTCTACCACTGAGCCACAACCCCAACCCCCCAGACCATAGTCTTGACACTTAGCTTTTCCGCTTTCATATTTGAACAGTATTTTTTCTATCTTCTTGCACTGAAACTCTGTTTTCTTTTGGTACTTTTGGACCTTTAAACCTCTCAACTCTCAGAAATGTTAACTGAAACATCTCATCATTATCCATTCTATTGATTGCATAAGTTTTTATTGTTCACCCTAGAGAGGCAAACAATGTCCTTAGTGTCATTGAGTTTTTAAAGGGAAAATTTTATAGTGAGGATCCATGTTACCCTGTATCAATTTGTTTTTTAAATTGCCCCAATTTAAATTTATGCAGTTTTTATGTTAACAAAGCAATAAAAATAATAATGTCTGGCTTAGGGATTTTAAAACGTATTTGTTTTTGTTTTCTAAATAAGCATATACCTAAACTTTCACTTTTTAATAAATCTGATTTTTTTAGGGTAAGAAGCCACTATGTGAGGTAAGAAATGGCAATTACAGGTAAATAAGACTCTTCATTTATTTATTCAACAAGTACTTATTGTTTTTGTCCCATAGTCAGGTATTATTCAAGGAAATTGTTTACTTTTTCATCTAGTATCACGTGAAAATGATAATGAATAGTAAAATTACATATTCTAATGTCTTTGTATAACATGGACTTGGAACAGCTTAAATCTTTGGTATATTTGGAAAAATTACAAAAAAAATATATTGGAGAATAATTATCTGACTTTTGATTACAATTTTAATTTTGCAAACGCATATTTGGCATCACTTGTGGATAAATTCTGTTCAGGATATTCCTATTCTTCTCAAAACTAACACAATTTCTCACTTACTTAGGATTATCAAGTATTATAATAAGATTACACTAATTCATTGGATATTTGCCTTTCAAGGTAACCTTTTTAAAACTGATAAACACATGTCCCCTCACATTTGAACTGGTAAGGTAATCATTATAAATTAGGTCCCAATCACTGAAATTCAAAATGGTTTTGAAATGTGAAATCCCATATACACATGATTATGTACCAAGAAGTATAAGTTAACATTTTCTTTTATTCCCACCTAGAAGTTTTAGACAAATTAGTTTCCTTTCTACACTAGTAGTGTCCTACTGCTCCACAAGTAATCCTTGATATAAATGCCTGTAGAGTATAGGTCCTGGATTTCACTCCAGGGTATGCTTCTGTCTATGAGATACTTTGAAGGGAGAAGTTTGAAATGAAAAAACAAAACGCCAACCATCCTCTGGCGCTTCTGCAAAAATATTGTGTTTAGTTGTAATATTTTATAACATTTTTATTAAGATATAATTTACATAGAGTGAAATGCTCCAATGTTAATATACCATTCAATCAGTTTTGACAAACATGGAGACACAGAATACCTCTCTCATCCCAGAAAGTTCCCAAGTAACACCTAACTTCCCAGTCAACATCAACAGACCCCAAACCATCCCAGCTTCCAAAAGCAACCACGAATCTGTTTTTTATCACCACAGCTTAGACCTGCCTATTCTAGAATTTCACATAAATTAACATGTATGTTTTTTCGTATTTTGTCTATTTCATTATGCCTAGTAGGTTTGAGACCATCCATATTGTTGAGTTCATCAGTCAACCGTTTCTTTTTATTGCTGATGAAACTTGCTTAAAACAGGCAAGAAACAAGCAGATCTTCATGAAGTGTCTGAAGTGACACATAACTACTGCTAAAATCATGGCAGCAAATTAATAATAACCATTCAGGGGGTAGAAATGCACTCTAATATTAAGTGATAATACACCTACATTCAAACAACTCTCCCACCTTAGTGTTATATGAATAAGATACACTCTTTTGGGAGATTCTAAATTATGCTACTAAAAATAGAAACATGGGTGGGTACACTTTAGCAATAGAGATGGCTATAGAATTCTTATGTCCTCCTATTTTGACTTCAGAAAGTAAATGTGAAAAATAATCCCAGGTAAGGAGCTAATTCTTTTAGTATCTCTATTATTAAAACATGCTGGAAAGAATGCTTTCAATGTTTATCAATATGGTGATACCTTAATACCAGTTTCAAAATGACATAATGTGGACCTGATAAGTTCAGTTTTATTGTTAGAAACTCACTTTAATCTAAAGTTCCTGGTAAAGCTTATATAAATGGAAGAAGAGTAGATAACAAAAAGAGCAACATCCAGGTTGCATTTTTGTTTTGCTGAAAGTCCTAATTATACATAGCTAAGTTTTGCTATTTTATGCAAAGATTCATTGAGGTCCAGGGGAGCAGGAATACATTTAAGCAAAGAGTATACTGTGATTCTTGGGAGCCATAATACTATAAAATGAGTTCTAATAGAGGTAAAGGGTGAATTTTTGCCCTCTATTGTCATTTTCAAAAGAATTCTGTTCTTAACAAGGAGATGGCTGAATTTGACATAACTAAATAAAGGAGAGGATTGAACTATCTTTGGCTAGTCCACCCACATCCTTAACCATCTCCACTTTCAAGATTCTACAGGAACACAAAAGCATCTCAGAACACTGTCACAGACTGATAGCATACACACAGCCATTTTCTTGCTTTTATGGGTATTGGTTTCAATTGCATGTAATCCATGAGTAAGAGAAAGGACAGCCATATAGTGCTAGAGTGCTTACATTAGTTTTATGGGAAAAGTACCCAAATGAAATAAGAAATGCAGCCAGAGTATTAAGTGGATATTAATAAAGTTTCTAATTATTTTAATTCTCTGAAACTCTTATTCATTGTTTTCCCATTTCTTTCACTTCCTGCCTATCTCTATGCATCTACTTTCCTTCTGCCCTCTCATACTATTTTTTCCTCCTTCTGGTTTCTAAATTGTTTTACTATGCTTGTATTTAATTCTGATATCATTCAAAAAAAACTAACATGAAGCACTTCTCTTTAATATGACCTACTTTAATGTAGAATTTGCCCTATCTTTTTTTAATATCCATGACAGTAGGGTGTATATTGACTTATTATACATACATGGAGTTAACCCATTACAATTCTTATGGTTGAACATGATGTGGAATTACACTGTTTGTGTATTCATATATGAACATAGGAAAGTTATGTCCGATTCATTCTACTGTCTTTCCTATTCCCATCCCCTCTCCTTTCCCTTCATTTCCCTTTGTCTAATCCAATGAACTTCTATAAACTTCTGTACTTCTTCTCCCTACCTTTGTTATGGGTTAGCAACCACATATCAGAACATTTGGGCTTTGATTTTTTGGGACTGGCTTATTTCACTTAGCATGATCATCTCCAGTTCCATCCATTTCCTGACAAATGCCATAGATTTATTCTTCTTTATGGCTGAGTAATACCCCATTGTGTATACATGCCACAGTTTATTTATCCATTCATTTGTTGAAGGGCACCTCAGTTGGTTCCATAGCTTGGCTAGTGTGAATTGAGCTGCTATAAACATTGATGTGGCTGCGTCACTGTAGTATGCTAATTTTAAGTCCTTTGGGTATAAACTGAGGAGTGAGATAACTAGATCAAATGGTGGCTCCATTCCAAGTTTTCTGAGGAATCTGGATGCTGATTTCCAGAGTGGGTGCACCAATTTGCAGTCCTACCAGCAATGTATGACTGAATCTTTTCCCCCACATCCTTGCCAACATTTACTGTGACTTGGTATTCTTGATAATTGCCATTCTGACTGGAGCAAAAAGGAATCTCAGTGTAATTTTAATATGCATTTCTCTAACCACCAGAGATGTTGAACATTTTTTCATATATTTTTGACTATTCATATTTCTTCTGTGAAGTGTCTGTTAATTTCCTTTTCCCATTTTTGACTGGGTTATTTGGGGGGTTTTGGTATTAAGTTTTTTGAGTCTTTGTATATCCTAGAGACTAATGCTGTATCTGAGGTGCAGGTGGTAAAGATTGTCTCCCATTCTGTAATCTCACTGTTCATGTTCTTCGTTATTTCCTTTGCTGTGAATAAGCTTTTTAGATTTATGTGGAATTACACTGGTTGTGTATTCATATTCATACCATCCCACTTATTGATTCTTGATTTTATTTCTTGCTCTTGAGGAAGTCAGTTCCTAAGCCGACATGGTGGAGAGTTGGGTCTACTTTTTCTTCTTATAGGTGCAGCAGTGTCTGTGATCTAATGCCAAGATCCTTTATCCACATTGAGTTAAGTTTTGTGTGGGATGAGATATAGGGATTCAATTTCAATCTACTACATATGGATTTCCAGCACCACTTGTTAAAGAGGCTATCTTTTCTCCAATGTATGTTTATGGCACCTTTGTCTAGTAGGAGATAACTATACTTATATGGTTATGTCTCTATCTTCTATTCAGTTCCATTGGTCTTCAATTCTATTTTTGACAATACCATGCCATTTTTGTTACTATAGTTCTGTAGTATAATTTAAAGTCTGGTATTGTGATGCCTCCTGCATTACTTTTCTCACTTATTGTTTTGGCTATTCTGGGCCTCTTATTTTTTCAAATGAATTTTGTGACTGTTATTTCTATTTCTATGAAGAACATCATTGGGATTTTAATGGGAATTGCATTGGATCTGTATAGTGCTTTTGGTAGTATTACCATTTGGACAACTTTAATTCTGCCTATCAAGAACATGAGAGATCTTTCCATTTTCTTAGGTCTTCTTCAATTTCTTTCTTTAGTGTTCTGTAGTTTTTATTGTTGAGGTCTTTTTATTATTTTGTTAGATTGATTCCCAAGTTTTTTTACTTTGTTTTTGTTTTTGAGGTATTGTGAATGGGATAGTTTTCCTGATTTCTCTTTCAGCTGATTTGTCATTGATTGCTGTATGAGTGTTAATTTTATATCCTGCTACTTTGCTGAATTCATTTATGAGTTCAAGAAGCTTTTGGTGGAGTTTTGGGGGTTGCTAAATATAGAATCATGTCATAGGCAAATAGGGATAGTTTGAGCTCTTCTTTTCCTAATCATATCCCTTTAATTTCTTTCTTTTGTTTAATTGCTCTGGCTAGGGTTTCAAGAACGATATTGAATAGGATTGGTGAAAGAGGGCATCCTGTCTTTTTCCGGTTTTCAGAGGGAATGCTTTCACTTTTTTTCTATTTAGAATGGACTTAGCATATATAGCTTTTACAATGTTGAGGTATGTTCCTATTACCCTAGTTTTTCTAGTGTTTTGAACATGAATGAATGCAATATTTTGTCAAATTATTTTTCTATTGAGATACTTATGTCTTACTTCTTATAAAAGGCAGTTACATTTGAATTACCATGAAAACCTCATTAGGACAATTTAACTCATGAGGAGAACCAATAGTGCTGACACACTAAGCTTCAAGGATATATGTTCCCAACTCTAAAGACTGATACCTTATTTTCAGTAGTATATGTAAGTTGAACTCTCTAAACAGTCCATCATCTTAATTGTAGTAATTAATTTTAAGTAAGTGCCAATAATGTTTCTTACCAGATGAAAAAATGAGGATATGGCTCTTGTTCCCATTTGAATATGAGAAATGATATCAGCTTAATGTAAGAAAGGCAAAGAGATCTTAGAGTTAAAGAATTATAAACCTCATTTCTCAGTGAGGGCACTCTGCTTGAAAGGAAGTCCTAGCTTATCAGAAGTTAAAGTTTATTGTAAATCACCTGTCTTCCTCCCATCTACTTATTGTTCTAGCTAATAAAAAATAGGTTTTTAGGAGGTAAGAGAAGTAGCTCAGTGGTAGAGTATGTGCTTAGCATGTTTAAGGTCCCTGGTTCAATCCCCAACACCAAAAAAAAAAAAAAATTGGTTTTTACTTTCTAGTTTCTGACTTACATTTTCATTGCTTCTTAATCAAAATGTTGTAATTAGAAGTGTTTTTATTTACATATATAGATCCACATTTAATATCAAATCTATATATTTTTTCACTGATAATTTAAAACCATAACCAATCTTTACAAGAAATAATTTCACATTTCACTCACTGAAATGGGAATTGAGACTATGAATTGTACATCATTAGTGAAACCAACCTATTCTCAAGGCAACAAGTTTATATAAAGTAGTGGGAGTAGGAACAAACTCCCAGATACTAATTTTGCAGACATATAAAGTATTATAAATGTCCACACTGTATCAATGCAATTTTAATACATTTATTCAATATTTTATAAACTATTCACCAAAAAAGGAATTAAAAAAGGAAACATTTGATACTTAGCAGTTGCTCTAGAGTTTCAAAACATAAAACTTTGGGGTTTTAACTATTATGTTTTCTTAAGAAAGACTTTTGAGCACTGAACAACAAAATAAAGAATTTTAAAACTAGAAAAGTCTTGTCATCATCCAACCTTTTCAGCATTCACCCAGTTCAATAAAATCACTATCTCCTCAAGGGTCTTGGCTTTCCTACTCTGATTGCCAAAAAATTGAAGAACCACTAGTCCTCCGATCCCCATTGCTGTACATGTGTAACCATCCTTTCATCTCTTTCTGGTATGCTCCATACTCATGCTAATGATTGTAGCTGTGAAGATTATTTCCTTGATTTATTATGTTTGGATTAGCTTACAAAAGAACCATCTACCATACACACAGCACAACTTTTAACTCAAATGCCTGGCAAAAGTACAGATGAATAATTCAAAGTTTTAGGAGTAATTGTGTCATTGGTAGGCTGTGTCATAAAGACTCAAGAATGAGTAATACTACCCCTATTATTTAAGACCATAATGCTACCTACCCTACTGTAGTGGAGAAGCAAAAGGAGGCCTGCACAGCTTTTCTCAAGGAGGCAGAGATGGGCAATATTTATTGTGCATACCACGTGAGCTAAGCAGTAGATCAAGATATTACAGCAGACGATGAGATCCAGTATTTGGCCTCAAAGAGCATATATTGTGCTCAGCATTGAGCAATGCCAGGTTATTGCCTACAGAAGAGAAACTACATGAGACTTCTACAAGTTTCCTGCAGCTTCATCACTGCACAGGCAAGTTATTAACTTTGCCTTCCTCATCAGTATACTGTGAGAAATAACTACTGTAGTATTGTGAGGCATTTTGTAAATGAGAGTGCTATAAAAAGAGATGAATATTAGAAAAAAAAACAGATTAAATAATATAGTAGGAACGGTTCTCATATATATGTCCAATCTTTCATGTCACCACTACAGGACTGCTACCAGGGAGAACTTATTTTAAGTAAACACAATGGCCTACCCAGCTTTTGCAAAGTCAAGAAAATATCTGGGTATATTAGCAAGAAAGATTGTAGAGTCTTACATTATTTGGGTGTTATATGTGCTAAATACAGTTGGAATATTTCATATACTGTGAAGTTCCCACATGTCAGCAACTTCTTTTGCAAATCTGGGGCTAAGGATGTGGCTCAGTGGTACAGCACTTGTGTAGAAAGGGTGAGGCCCTGGGTTCAATCCCTAGCACCACATATATACACGCTCTAGAATCTTCTGCATTTCAATGTTTATTTGCAGTATTTATGTAACAAATTTTAATTACTAAAACTATCAAAGCCTATTATTTACCAACAAGGTATTATGTTTTTATAACTCAGAAACTGAGAAGATTCTATAGGTGAATATTCATTCTGTGATTAAATCTGTCATTATATTGGGTTTGTGGAAATTGCTATCAGTGATTTATCATGGTAACTGATTTTAATTACATTTTTTTTTATTTTTTAGTTGTAGTTGGACATAATACCTTTATTTATTTATTTGTATGTGGTGCTGAGGATCGAACCCAGAGCCTCACACTTGCTAGGTGAGTGCTCTACTACTGAGCCACAACCCCAGCCCTGATTTTACTTACATTTTTAAAGTTTGTTAATTTTCTCAGAAGACTGGGATATTTTTATCCCATCCTACATCTTAGACAAAAGACAAGTTTATATAATTCGTTTTTGTTTTTCAGATGCTTTCCATCACCACCACCACTGGGGATTAAACCCAGGGACACTATACTACTGATAGTATACCCCCAGCCCTTTTTATTTCTTATTTTGAGACATGATATCTCTAAATTGTCCAGGGTGGCCTCAAACTTGCAATCTTCCTGCCTCAGGCTCCCAAGCAGCTGGATTACAGGTGTGGCCCATGCAACCTGGCTCAAATTCTTCTTTTGAAAAAAAAAAAAAATTTTTTTTTAAATTGTAGTGCTGGAGATCCAACTCAGGGCCTTGCAAATGTCAGGCCAGCACTCTACCACTGAGCTATATCCCCAGGCCAGGGATGTAGCTTTTATACAGTCATTCTTATACATTCTCAAAATGGAGGAAAAGGACAGGAATCTTTTTTGGTAGACATTAATGTTCTGTGACTATGATTTACTCCCAATTTTAAAAAATTAGTATTTTTATATTTTTACTAGCCTTTTCTTTCTTTTTTTTTAGGGGGGAGGGGATGGGATGGGGAGGGAGGGTTGTTCTGAGGATTGAGACCAGGAGCCTTGTTCCTCTAAGCTAGATCTCCAGACCTTTTTATTTTTATTTATCTTGAGATAGGGTCCCACTAAATTGCCCATGGTGGGTTTCAAGTATGTTATCCTCTTGACCAGATCTTCCTGTCTCAGTCTCCCCAGTAGCTAGAAATTGACAGGCATGCACCACCATATCCAACACCAGCATTTTCACTCTAATTGAAAGGAGCAATATACCACAGTGTTTAGTTTGTATTATAACAGAACCCAAATAACCTGCCATTGAGAATCATGACCCTACATTCTCTCTTTCTCCTGAACAATATAAAATTTTGACCTTGGTTTATAATGAGACAACACCCTGGTTTAATTTAATTACATTCAGAAATAACAAAAACATTCAAAATTTAAATTTATGTGCATGCCATTTATTTATAAAAATATATATTCATACAATTATTACATGATAAGGAAATCTCCATTTTTAATTCTCTTTTCCTGATTGACCAAATTCAGTCATACACAGAACTTTCATACAGTGACTTACTATTTTATTCGTTCTGTATATTTGTGCTTTGGTCTCTTTATATTTATATATTTGTGCTTTTGTCCTCATTATTTTATCTCTGTATACTTCTACTTAGTGCTTCTATTTAGAATAAAGAGACAGAAGCATGAAAATCAATAACCCACTCATCAGACATTTTTGCTGTACTACAGAGGAATGACCAGTTAAGGCTAGAAACCTCAGTATTTACTACTGTTTTCAAAACTTGGGTTTCTAGATAATATTATTGCTTCAGTGATTGAAGAGAGTAAGTATAATATGTAGTCAAATAGATAAAAAACAGGATAACTAAACCAATTTGTTTTCTGTTAAACATATGACATCTGTGTGTTGCCTGGCACAGTATTATTAAAATTTGCCTAAACAAGCTCTCATGATGTTTTCAAGTTTCATGGAATGCTTTGTCTATACTTGGACTTGAGTCTTCATAATGACAAAGGCTCTTAACAGTTATTTTTCTTTAACACACAAACTATATCGTTTTTAGAAACTTATAATTCATCTTCCTAGTTATATTTCTGCTAAGTTTGTGAAATTGTACTATACTAGTATGGGAAGGGTAAAACTGTTTATGTATTTAGATTTTGAAAAATAGAATCGTGCATTTTAGATAAATATATGGTAACGTGGCACTTTGGTAAAGGAATGTGCAATTATAAAGGTTTATGCCACTTTAATTTTTTAAACCCTGGAATTACTCTCACTAGGCTTTAGATTCAAAGCCAAACCCAATTCTAAGACTAGCATTTCCCCTACTGGTAATTCCTGTTTTTCTAATAATATGGAACATTAACTTAAACCATTCTTTTCAATGAGTATTCACTTACCTTCTCTATCCTGACTGCAAAACCTTTAACTTAAGGAACATTTTTAATTAACCCAGTGGCAATCAGAAAAGCATTTTAGGTATCCTGGCCATTTAATCTTGTACCTCATTTCAGTAATCTTTTCAAAATAGCTAAATTCCCGAAAATGAATATTCAAATATTTTAATTGAGTTTTAATGGTTAAGAGCTACCGAGCAGTTGATATGTATGTTGTCATAATTTTTCCTAAAATCTGGACCTGTCTAAATAACTGAGTATACAGATGTACTTAAAACATATATATCCCCAAAGAGAAATAATTAAATATATAATAAATAGAATTCCGTATGCTTATTGATATCATATAGATACACTCTTATTAGGATACCAGTATTTTACTATGATATACCCATGGATAGTAGAAGCAAAAAGAATATAAATGCTCGATATTAACTGTTGGCATCAATACAGGTTATGCACAGTCTGTTGCAATAAAAGGTATTCATTATGCCTGTATCTGAAGAATTCCCTGTTAGTTTTTTCTGGCCTTTTTCATTTTAGGTTGCACAATCATTTTAAATGTAAATAAAACAGAATATATGAATAAATGAACAAAATAATGGCCCCATTTGCCATATGATTAAATATTCTATTGAATTTTTTGAGGGACATTGGCTGCTGTAGATTATGACGTAAACCTGATTGTTCACAAGCAACATGAGAGTCTTATGTAAAAGTCCTAGCATTTAGAAATTATACATATTTTCCTTTCCCCACAAAATGGATTCAGAATTGATAATTTAAATTTATAATTTTAAGCTGCTAGTTATTAAAGATTACTATATGGATTTAAAGATTAAATAATATAAGAGCTATAAGCCTTAAAATATTTTAGTGAAAAATTAATTACCTGGAAAAGAAGGCACTTTATTACCTTGAACTAGCTATTTGTCTGTATAGAATATGTCTAAAATCTCTTAAAATATTCTTTATCCTTTTATAAATTTATCCTATTTATATGTTTTTCTAAAGCCATTTAGAGTATAATGTAATAAATCAAACTATTTTAATTTAACAGAACAGTATGTTACATAATATAGCCAATGAGCAATACAGAAATAAAACTTAAGAGTAACAAAAGTATATGTGATAATGGCAAAACTGTCTAAGTTAGTCTACAATCATTTGAAGTTAAAATATTGTAAAATTTGAAGACTTTATCATTGAACAATTTTTGGACAGTTTTTATTTTTAAATTTCTTTTTTTAATTTTTACTACCTTAATTGAAATGTTGATCAAATATAAGGGCAATCAAAATTATTCACCTAGCCTATCACAGCTCAGTTTTATTTTAGCTGAATTTTTTAATGTAAATCAGTTTCGTTTCTTCTTTGCTCAAGTCAGTCATACCTGGTAAATTATCAAATTTAAATCATTCACATAAATATACTGCTATGTGCAGTGTTTCTTCTTCAGGAAATGGGTAGATTTATAGAATGGATGTAGTTCAGCAAGAAAAGCAAGATATTTTTTCAAAAGGGTTCTACCCTCTCAAGTTAAACTTAACATCTTCCTGACATTTATTAAGATAGGCTAACTTTTCATTCAGAATGTTTTTCAACAGAATATTTCAAAGTGAACAAACTTTGCTTTCTTTTTTGTTTGAGAACAAAATATTTTAAAAAATCAAAACATTTTTCTATAAGGTTACTTATCTTTAATTCTTTCTTTGTGTAGCCATTTTTCTATCTCTAGTTTGAAATGTTTTTTACTAAATGTAAATGCAGTTCCTTAGATGGAGTCATCATTACATGGTATAGAAAGAAGTCAAGTTTATCAGGTCTGTCCTTATCAAAGAGAGACTAAAGACAAATTCCATGTCAGTTGTTTGGTTTGTTTGTTTTCATTTTAAAATAAGATATATTAACCCAAAGGTGTGTTAATGTCAAGGCATGAACAATCTTAAATGTAGATCGATTGAGTATTTTGTGATGCTGAATAACAGACTTTTCTCAAATATCTGTGATGCTAAATATTTTCCTTAGAAAGTTTTGTTTAATGTTAGATTGTTGTTCTGAAAGATGTTGGTCCTAGTGGGATTTTTAAAAATTTGGAAAACAAATAACCGCATGTATTACAAGTATAGATATGGTGAATTGTAAACTTACCGTATAGTACTGATTCTATTTTCAAAAATGTTTCACTGTTAAATATAGACAACATAAAATTGCTGCTGTACTGTAATTGAGTACTTTTCCTAAATGACCCTGTTATCACTATTCCAGAATTAGAAGTTGGGCAGATACATGATTGATTCATGTGTCTGCATAGATGCTTCAAGGTATATTCTTCTCTTGGTGAGTAAAAATATATTTTCCTTGGCATCAATGCATTGAGATCTGAATATACCTGTATCTATTCTTACTGCACATTTCTTATACAGTATCTTCTCATATGCCAAAATTGACCTAGGCACAACTAAAATTAAGGGTTTGTTACATGCTTTCTAACAGAAAGGTTTTCAATAATATAATGGGTTTATACTGTAAAAATAGTGGAACTCCCTTTAAAATTTCCTATTTGCTAAATTTAAATTAATATTTTTTCTTTAGCTCACAAATTGCCCTAAATCCAGAGAGAATATCAACCCTTTTCACTGTTGTCAAACCAAGCATAAGGAACAGCCCAATGATACTACAAAAACAGTTGAGGAGTAAGGAATAAAATCTCTAATGTTACACTCCAGAATAAAGACATTTGGTGAAAGAAATGAACCGAAGTTCATCATGAATCCAAGGCTTCTATACTTGGCATTCCTCCACGGAAAGGAAGACAAGTATCAACACCATTGGCATCATTTTCAAACTGATCTTATGTGGAAAACCTTCCACCACAGTGGAGCACTTCTTGACTCTTTCCAGATTTTTGGTTTCTTGTTTAATTCATCCAGCCTTTCCATTTTCAAACCACCATTTGTCAGCATTGAGGTACAAGACACGTAGATTTGAAAATACTTTCTCAAGAGATCATGTAACTATACAACTCTGAATTTAAAAATTGAGGGGGAGGGATCATTCAACCCAATGCCTCTTACAAGAAACATTTTTTTAAAATCTGTAACTGCTGTAGTGTTAACAGGGTACAAAGTGTTTTTTGTCTTGTATTGTACTTAAAAGGTTCTCATTGATTGTGATCGTATCGTACTGTATAAAAAGAAATCATAAATTGCCTTGTATTGTTTATAATAGACCATACCATGTAATACTTTGGTTTCCATGTTCCAAGTTTTTCAGTGATGCATGTTAACAGTTAGGTCCTAAAATTCTGTGGTGCTAATTCTTCCATATCCAATGGTGCTTTTGTGGATGCTAACTGCACACATGCTGAACAAAGCTTGAAGTTTAAAACTTTCCTCCCTTCCTCTGTTTATATGAAGTAAAATAAAATAACTTGAATTTGTCTCAAAGTATCATTGACAATCTAATAAACTGGTTTATATGTGTAATTATTCTGGATTCTTATTTTTCAGAAATAATTTGAGTTCTACTGGGCCCTAAATGTTGATCTTACCATGGGTTTATTCTGTTATTTCATTTGTGCCCTCAAATCTGTTGTATCTTTAGGAATTTAAATCCAGTTTCTCTGGCTTCTAAAATCATATTTAGGTAAGACTTATAAAAACTAGTCCTACAAGACATGGAATTAAGTAAGTTGAGAATGTGACAAAAGAGTGTCTATTTATTGCTTTATTAATAATTTGTCATCTGGTTGAACTGGAAGATAACATTTGCATGAAAGCAAGTATGCTTTCAAAACCTTTATTTCAACTCAGATGACACTGAAAAGGCCATTCACATAGGTTCATATTTAAAGACAAAGTTTGGAGGCTGGGGAGTAGCTCAGTAGTAGAGTTATCTCCCTAGAATGCAGGATGCCCTGGTTTGATTCCCAGCACAGCAAAAAAATAAGATACAATTTTAAAATAAAGTAAGTTTCGTTCCTCATGTATGAAAATAAGGACAAAAAATAAATTTGGAATGTTCCAGAACAAACTGGCTTCATGAGTCAGTGTAATAGATAGTCATGGCAATGGTTTTATGGGATTCTAAACTTCAGCATCTATATTAAGAATCACAGCAGTAGGGCACATGAAACTAAGAACAACTTCATGAGGGCAAAGAGCAGTTTCTCCCAAGCCAGAGATAAATTCAGTATTAAGGCAGTATGCAAATTTGCATTCCGACCTTGATATCTTGACTAACCCGAAGGCAACATTAAAATTTTAAAAGAAAAAATGGAAACAAATGTATCAAAGCTCCTCAAGCAACAATCATTGACCTTAAAAAGAAGATGATCAAACTTTTCAGTCTAACCCACTGGGTCTGATAACTGAAAGGACATTGCCACACTACTATGGCTCTTTGTTGTAACAAGATTTTAAGGCACATAAATTTTGCCTCAAAATGTTATTAAATCATGTCTGACTTCTAACATCAGAAAATGAAGATTAGCGAATAAAGCCTATGAACAGTAGGCTTGCTTCCCTGACACCATCTTGAACAAATGCAATATTTACTAAACCATAGCTTCTCACAAAGATATTTCTACAGTATATTTTGGTAACTACATTTACAGCATTACATTTTATGAAAACTGGTGAATAATAAATGTAATACAAAATAATTCCACATTTTCTTTAATGAAAAAGATAAAGTGGGTAAGTTTATTAATATTTTAGAGAATTTTTATTTCTGTGCTATAAAATAGAAATAAAAATTCTAATTTGATGAAAGTGTGAGAGAGTAAATGAGTTGCTTTTGGGAGAAAATCTTTTTAATCTATAGGAAAAGATGTCTAAATTTAACTCCATAATCAACCAGATTTCTTTATTAATGTTCACTATAATGACTGTGCCATCTAAAAAGTTATTCTCAAAAAATTTTATCAGGGCTGGATTATGGCTCAGTGGTAGAGCATGTGCCTGGCATGTGTGAGGCACTAGTTTGATCCTCAGTACCATATAAAAATAAATCAATAAAAGGTATTATGTCCATCTACAACTAAAAAAAAAATTAATTTTATCAGATTTTTGAAATTATTTTTAAAACTCATCAGCTTTAAATGAGTACACTCTGTAACTTTGGTTCATTTATGCAAATAATTCAATCCCTCTTTCTTTATAAAACCATGATTTAAGTTTTTTAAGTTATGCAATTATCTGTCTTTATAATTTTATCAATGTTATTTTGATAAGTTGTCTTTTCTGATCTTAAAAACAATAATTTCCCTTAGGGATCTTAAGTTCAAGATGATTTCCCTGAATCCTAGTAAGGAAAGCATTTTTTAAAAATCCATGTGTTCTCTACTGAGTAAAATATTTCAAAATAAATTATATGAAAACTGAAATACTAACCTTACTCATCTTAGGGAACTAATTTTTCTCATTAGGAGCTGCTTTGAGTTTGAAATAACCAATATAACAATAATCTTAAGAAACAAAAAATAGCCCATCTATATAATTTCAATTTTCTCTTCCTGTGTTCTTTTTTAAAAAGCTGTTGAAGCGGGTGCATAGTGATTCACACTTGGACTAAAGTTATTTTTCTCACTCTGTCCTTGAGTGTGGGTGGATGTGAAAAGACTCCTTGAAAAAAAGTAGTGATACAATTCACATACAAAAAAGTGAGTAGTAGTTCATAGGGCTAAATAAATCATAAAATGCAGTGAGCTCAGCACTACACATATTCTCCTAAACTAGTCTCTTATATTCTGTGAATGATAAATAATGTTTATACTTCTTGCAAAGTATACTGTTGGCTATCATAAAAGGCAACAAAAGACTAGCTCACGAATGAATGAAAGGGTTGACTCTCAGTTTTCTGTATTTAGAAACTCAGTTTTACTAATTAATTCTGGACAATTCACAAGAGATTCTTTTTTAAAACAAGATCATAAAACAAAAATCTTGAGTACTGGATATCCAATGAAGAAACCAATTAATTAAGAACAAAAAACAAAGCTATGGAAAGAAGCTATATGTAAGAAGCTTCTTACACATAGCTAAACAAAGCTTAAACAAAGCTATGGAAAGAAGCTATGTGTAAGAAGTGGACTTAGAATTTTGCTTTTATACTTGTTAATTTTTATTTATGGTAAACATGTATTATTTTATAATTTTAAAGATGACTTTGTAGAAGAAAAAATAATACTAGAAAAACTAAAAACACCAGAAAACTAGTCAGCATATTCTGTTTTCAGTAGGAAACCAACTTCTAAAGCTTGATTAACATCAGAATGTTGCTTGGAAAGTATAAAATCAGAAAGGAAATGAGTAATACTCATGACTAGCCTCCTGTTATGATGGGCTTCATGATGTAGACCTGCCAAGAAAGAAGAATATTCACTTCAGCTCATCAGAGCACAGTCACCCCAAGCCAGAGATGAAAACACTAACAAAACCTTATGCTTTCAATCTTTTTCTCTAGATTCCATATGACTCAGTGTGAAATCTATTTCTTAAATAATTAAGCCACAAATTTTCTTATATTTAGTATCACTTTAGAATTCTCAATGATATAATACCATTTCATAATTATCATTCATCATTAAATATTATTATTAATTACATATGATTATATAATCATATTGTACAATTCCATAATTATTTCATAACCATCATTATTAATCATTAACCATCATTATCATTAATCATGTACTATCATTATGGATGCCAGTCATCATCAAAAAGAGTTTAACATACAATAGACCATAACCCTTCTTGATAGAAATTTCATCAGTTGTGATTAATGAAAGGCCAAGACCCTATTCCTTTGCCCTCATGGCGGACCTTTCCACCAGACAATGACATTCATTACAATGGAACAGATACGGCTCTAGAGTATCAACCCAGCATTTTCCTGGCAGCCATTACCAGTTGGCTATACTTAGCATGGCAAGATTGGCATATTTGCCATTCTATCTTAGATGTCCACCAGCACATATTCAAGCCACCTGTGTTAGTCTAGGTCCTCTTAGAAACAGATGCCAAGATGGGATTAGATGTGCAAGTGATTTATGAAAGGAAATACTAGAGAGGGAAAATGAACAAGGGGTTAATGGAGGTGCCATCAGACTATGATGCAGTTCTGCCCCTGTGAAGAAGAAAGGAAGCTACAGAGGGAGAAAAGAAAGCAAGAAGGGAATAAAGAAGTTATTTCTAGACCAAGTGCTGTTCTAAGCAAGTTTCAGCCAGGCCTATGGGGAGTGCTTGAGCCATACTAGCCCTTTAGAGAAGGCCAGCATCTTGCAGGTACAGGCCTACTTGGTATTCCTCTTACAGTCATTGATGAGGAGCAGTCTAAAAGAAGCACACCCTCAGTGTAAAGGCAGTAATAGATTTCAGAGCTCAGAGGCTGGGTCAGTGGGTCAATTAGGTGGAGATGTGGATCTGTACAGTGCAAACTGGAACTTGTGGTGGCTATAAAAATATTTCTTATATTTCCTACTCTTTCTATTGACCCACAGATTGTTTTTGCGTTTTGTGAGACTGGCTTCTAGATAATGTAGTATTTGTGTTTGAAGGCCTATACCATCTACATCCTTTGCTGTGAAGTGGATCCCCTAGTTATGCATTGTCTCTGCTACCCTGTCTACTCTGTTCATATATCCATCATGCTAATTCTGAGATGGCCAATGGCAGTAAGAGTCATGTCCACTGGCTGTTCAGTGTCTTGGTTGTTCAGTGTCTCTTCCTTGATGAATATTAATATTCACAGTTTGTACCCATTCCCATAGGTCCACCCACAAGCCTCTACCTCACACCTGTTTGTCTTGATCTTTCCATCCTTTTTCTTTCAGGCTCCTGACTAGATGGGCAGGTCATTAATCACTACCCAGGAACTAGAGAATTTTTTTTAATCTCAAGACACCTCTTCCATACAAAGTGGTTCAGTGCTTCCATACCAGGTGCAGTACTTCCATACTGGTGCAGTGCTTATGCCTCTCCCCATTGAGAAGATTCTCACTCTGTACTGTTTTCAAGGTCATCCTACCCATTTTCAGCCGGCACTCATATACTGAGCTACTCCATCCATAAACCAAGCCCAGGATTTTCCTTCTTCCTTCAGTTGATCATATGGGAACTTCCACATGGCTATCCATATGAGATGACAGAGGGTTGCTGGCAGTTTGGGCAGCCTATCCATACCCTGAACTCATGGATTCTGGTCCTGCTCAGTCTTGATCTTGGATGTACCAAGATATGATCATGGATTACAGGGCCTATTCAACTTTATGACTTGAAGAGTTCCATAGAACCCAAGTCATAATGGGCAATTCTGTACCCATAGTCTAGAATATTTCCACCAGACACTTTAATTGCTATTTCTTGAAAGGTGTTTATTCCTTCAGTGATTGGCATAACCTTATTCAAGGATCGCAGGGACTGCATTAGGGGAGCTAATTCTCTCCCTGAAACTTGCCATAAGCTCCATTCATTCTCACTTCATCTTTTCCCTTTACTGACACTTCCAAAGCAATAGGGTCTGTTTGATCACATGGATCAAGTACCAGGGCTGATGTACATGTTACAGAGCCCTTTCATGCTCTGAGATCTATTCAAAACTGGTAGTTACCTAGATCACATAGTTTATGGGCCAGAGCAATATTCTTACCTGTGGAATAAAGTGTCATTCAAACCCAAAGAGGCTTACCCAAATGCTCAACTTCTTTTACCTAGTAATAATGCAAGATGCACCTATTTGTCTTGTACTTTGGAGAAGATGTCCCAGAATGCTCCTGACTATTGAGCCCGTGGAAAACTTCACTGAAATGGCAGGAGAGTGAATGCTTGTGAGGTACATCCTAGAGCCACTCCCCTTCCCTCAGCATCTTTATTCCTTCATCTAATCACTGTTGCTTGCACTGCAATCGACACCTGTTGCAAAATTCTTTCCTATTGAGGGAAACGCTGAAACTTCTACTTTACTGAGGGTTTTTTTGGTCATTGCTTTTTCATGATTTCAAAGAACCACCACAAGTACAGTGGTGGTTTGTCCTATCTCAGGTTCTAAGAAAATAAATGCCAAATCCCTTATTCAAGCACTCTCAAAATACTCCTCTGACTCCTGTCAGTATATACTAACTAATTCTTGAAACTCATCTGGTATACAGCCTCCTTTCTTCTTAATCCATCCTAGCACATACAGACCCAGGTTATGCTGGGACTGAACCTTGGTGATCAGATGATTCTAGAAAAGAAAGCAGCTACTGAGAAGAGCACATGTCACCTTGTAAGGGAGAGGCCTCTTCAGCATGTTCTTGCACAATAGAAGTGCTAGCCCTAACAGGAATGATAAGACACTTTTGCAAGCCTTAAAGATTAGAAGAGGAGTGTCTGGGAGTGTAGCTCAGTGGTAGACTGTTTTGCTAGCATGCAAAAGGCCCTGAGTTCCATCCCTAGCAGAGAGAGAGAGAGAGAGAGAGAGAGAGAGAGAGAGAGAGAGAAAGGAGAAAGAAGAAGAAGAAGAAGAAGAAGAAGAAGAAGAAGAAGAAGAGGAGGAGGAGGGGGAGGGGAGGGGAGGGGGAGGGGAAGGAGTAGGGAACTCTTTGTAAGCCTCACACAGTTAGCTATGAGCTAATTTTTTAACTGTTCTCAATATTCTCTACTGGCATCAATTCAACTTAATAGTAGTCATCCAACTCTGCTGTCTTTGAAGACATTTTTCTCTCCATAGCTTTCAAATGCTTCAGACATCACATCTACATCTTTCTTCTCTGCCAGAACATTTTCCCAGGTCACCATCAATGAAATCTTCTGCATTTAACTCATTATCTTATCCTAGGGACAATCTATGTCCCATCTATAATCAAGCTGAGATCCCTTTTACCTACTGGATGATTAATGGATCAGTCCCAAATCATCACCTTACCATCTATTTTCTTGAGTCATTCTACTAAGTCATCTGAGATGCAAAAGCTAAGATAGAATTAGATGTTCAAGAGATTTATTGAGACAAATACTGATGAGAGGAAATGGAGAGCTGAGACAATGCTGATTTGACTCCTATGAAAGGAGAGAAGGGAGACCTTAGTCATCAGCTTTATTCTAAGGAAGTTTCAACAAGGCCTGAGTCCTCAGACAAAGCTGTCCTCCAGAGAAGCCTTGTGACATCCACAAATTAGCCTGCCTTAGTATTCTGCCATGAGAAGTCAATGGGAACAGTCCAGGGGAAGCAGGGCGGTGGTTTGAACACAGTGATGGAAATGGGCAAAGCAGTTAGTTATCATTCCTAAAGGAGTAGATCTGAGAGAGAGGGAAGTAAATCTCATGGCTGCCATGCCATCATATGGAGGCATCTGTAATCAAAAATAGCAAAGCTCAGCTATTGATGAAATGTTGGTGTTTATTTTGCTCAGTTTGAGAGGGGGATAATTTTAAATCTATAAAGATCAAATTGTGATTATAACTCATAATTCAAAAAAAAAGAAGCCCCTTAAGTAGAGTCTGAACAGATCATGAGAAATAAGCTTTTTTAAAAGTTACATTAAAATATTAGTGACTCTCTTAACCTCAATAGTCTGGTTTGTATTGAAAAAAAATACTTTCAAACTTTAAAAATATTTCAAGAACCCTATCCACCTGTTAGTGTGGTTGTCATTTCTACCACAGTTCTTCCTCCTCCTTCCCTCTTCACCAGATGCCGGAGGTCATCCACCATGGCTCACTCACTCTAGACTCCCAGCTCTTGGAAACCAAAAATGCATTCTGCCTTTGTTCTGAGTGCCTGGTATGCCAGTGCTTCCTAAACAAATGTGAAAAACATATTGGCTCACCTGATACCTAAGGATCAGGCCAGAATTAAGACCTTCAGGCAGCAACAGGGCTGGGCCAACTCACTGTGCACATGGTGTAAGTTGGCAGGGTAAGCATAAAGGGACTGACCTATGAAACATCAGTTCTTGATCCTTATGAGGACACATTTCCAATGCCAGAAACTTTGCCCAGGGATAAGGGTGGAAAGAACCCCTGCCAGCGTGCTTATTTTGGCTGATGATAACTGGACAGATCCCAACAGAGGAACATTTATCTTTGCTCTCAAAAGAGTGGGCAAAGCTGAGTGTGGTAATCTCATCTACTCAGGAAACTGTGACGGGAGGATAGAAAGTTGAAGGATGGCCTGGGAAACATAACAAGACCTCATCTCAAAAAGAAAAGTTGTTTTTGTTTTGTTTTTAAGAGTGGCAAAGAGGGCAGCTCTGCCTTCTCATGTGGTCACCATGCTAGCAACTTTCCTAACAACTTATACCTTGTGTCTCAGCTCTGTACAGCCATTACAGTCCGCAATTGTAAGGGTAATCTTGCCTAAACATATGTAGAAGGGATCAACCAAGCCAAGTACTTGGAGCTGGGTTTTTAAGATTTAATGGATCTGGTCACGAAGCTACCTTGTGTGCTACAACAAAGATCTACTGAAATCTCTACCAGGAGCATTGCAGTATTGGGCTATTGGCTCTCAGCTGGCCTGATCCCACAAATTCACCAAGATGTTAGGCTACACTTATGCTCAGTTCACCTCACCACCCATAGTGACCAGCAGTGGAAGCACCCATAACAGTCATTTTGTGAGCAGTGCCCTTTTAGACCTTTAACTGGTTTTTTTTGCAGCCACCATGAATAGGCAGATAGGGCATCAACATGGACAGGCAAATCAGGAAGTGCTTGCCTGGCTAACAATTACAGAAGGCAGTGAGCAAAAATACAGGAGACGAAAAGTCCCAAGACAACTCTTGGAACATACCCCACTCAGGACTGATTGTACCAAGCTACGGCCATGCAGTGCTAGCAAAGACAAATCCATGATTTACCTGTCAACAAAAGTTTGCTGTGAAACATCTGCCTAACATTGCCATATTCAAGCTGATTGTTCAACTGTACAAAATTGTGTCCAATTTCCTTTTATATCAGGGCAAGACCAAGAATCCTTTGCCTGATGTAGATACTCAGAGTGGAAACTACTCTAGTACCATGGTCTGATAAAGATGAACACATACATGATCCTGATGGGGTGTCACAGGCTCTAGGTGTACCTGATAGTTCATCTGGAGTCAAGTCCTAGGTCTCCCTTTAGAGAAGCCCAAATCCACAAGCACAGATGGTCTGATGATGTGTATGGACTCTAAACCAAGGTAAAAAATGAAGACTGGGGAGAAAATGACTACCAGAAAACAAGAATGCTAAAATAAAAAATATACTTTTGTTCTTGTTTCAGGGGGCCTTTAAAGACTTAAAATAAAGTTATGTCTGAGGATTGCAAGTTCAAAACCAGCCTCAGCAATTTAGCTGGGAATGTGACTCAGTGGTTAAGTACCCCTGGATTCAATTCCCAATACCAAAACAATAAAAGTTGGAACCAGTTCCATTCCCCTTCCTGGTATAAGTTGCTCATCAACTGTAGGATGAGTAGGCCTGATACATGTGTTGTGGATTAGGATTGGCCTCTTACCTTCTCTATTATGAGCAACTGCTCCTCTTTCCCTGGGTTAAAGCAGGTTGCAGGGAATCTACAATCTAGAGATTTTGCTTCTGCTTTACAGGGCTCAAAAAAACAGAAGACAGGACTCTGTCCCTGTTCCCATGGGAATCGTATTGAATTGTCAGCTGTGCCAAGCCTTGTGACCCTCTCCCATCCACACAAATACCTTCTCGAAAGACCTATTTGTTAGGTTAACATGCTTCAGCAATTTTGTAATGCTACTAGATAATCAAAGCATGACATTTGTTGTGACTGGCACCCAGTCTTTGAGTTCTCTTTTAAAAATCATCCCATTAAAATTAAGGTCTGGGAGTGCTCTATTTTCTACCACTTTAATACTAACCTTATTTCAGACTTTCCATATTAACTATACCTCAAGCTGAGGATGCTGTGGACCTTCCCTCTTAGTCCCTACTAGACACTTTGCTATGGTTTACATATGAGGAGTCCCCCCAGAACTCATGTGAGTTAATGCAAGAATTTTCAGAGATGAAATGGTTAGACTATGATAGCTGTAACCTAATCAGTGGATTAATCTACTGATATGGATTAACTAAGTGATAACTACAGGCAGGAAGAGTGTGGCTAGAGGTAGTAGGTCATTGGGGGCATGCCTTTGGGGTTTATATTTTGTCCCTGGTGTATGGAGCTCTCCTTGCTTCCTGGTTGCCATGTCTGAGCTGTTTTCCTCTGTTATACTCTTTCACCATGAGGTTCTGCTTCATCTCAAGACCTGAGGCAGGGAGTCATCTGATGGTGGACTGAGACTTCTGAAACCATGAGCTGAAATAAACTTTTCCTCCTTTAATTGTTCTTGCCAGGTCTTTTGGTCAGAGTGACCCAAAAGCTGTCTAAAACAGACTTATTTCAGCAGTTCTGTCTGATTGTGATCTTTCTCAGTCATGTGGTTTTATCAGTGCTTAATGTGAACTAAACTCTTTACTTTCACAGCCGATAAGCCTCTGACCTGCCCACCCTTTCCTGCCACCAACATGCTACAGGGCATAGAACATAGGCTCAGGAATGACCAGCATATCTTCAAGGTCTATCCCACAGGTACTTGCATCTCTCTCTCTCTCTCTCTCTCTCTCTCTCTCTCTCTCTCTCTCTCTCTCTCTCTCTCTCTCTCTCTTTTCCTTCCCCCTTCCCTGGCATCTCTTTTTGAACAGGGTAATGATTCAAGATTGAACATGGTCTCTTCTGAATATCAGGTCCTAGGGTTGGTGTCATTCACATAGTAAGCTTCCCTCCTCATCCTCTGCCACAGGAAAATGCCCCCTCAACACAATGGAACACTACTCAGCCATAAGAAAAGGACAAAATCCTATCATTTAAAGAACATGAATAGAAGTGGAAATCATTAAGTGAAATAAGCCAGGCACAGAAAAGTGCTACATGATGTCACTCATATGCAGAACCTAAAAAAGTAGATCTCATAGAAGTTGAGAGTAGTATCAGTTACCAGAGGCCAGGGAGAATGTGCAGGCCAGGGAATGGAGGAAAGCTGGTCAACGGGAATTAAGTTACAGTTAGATAGGAACAAGAGTTCTGGTATGCTACTTCACAGTAGAGTGATCATAGTTAACAAGAATGTACTATACATTTCAGAAATCCAGCAGAAGCAGTTGTTGAAAGTTTTCCCAAAAGAAATATGTGTTTGAGAAGATTGACATGTTTAACCTAAATATTATACAATGTACACATGTATTGAAACATTACATGGTACCCCTTTAATAGGCATAATTTTTATATTTTTATATATCAACTAAAATAAACTTAAAAAGTTAAATTGTCCTCTTATTTATCAATGTCCTTTTCCTGAACCTTTCCCAAGAGCTTATAGTACAGTGTTTGTGTTAGAAGCCCATTTGTACAGCTTTTAGGGACTCTGCATGCTCTACCACCTTTTCTTTGAGAAAAGTTGAGCTATTCCTACCATGTCCCTTCTTCCCTCAAAATTCCAAACTCCTGGGGCTGAGGTTGTGGCTCAGTGGTAGACCGCTTGCCTAGCATGCACGAGGCACTGGGTTTGATCCCCGGCACCACATACAAATAAAATAAAGGTATTGTGTCCATCTACAACTAAAAATATGTTTTAAAAAATTCCAAACTCCTACCTGGGTCCTACCTGTGCAGTGGCACACACCTATAATCCCAGCAACTCAGGAATCTGAGACAGGAGGATCAGGTGACCCTAAGCAACTTGGCAAGACCATGTTGCAAAATAAAAAAATAAAAAGGACTGAGGATAGAACTCAGTTTAATCCCTAGTACCAAAAACAAAAATAAACTTCTTACCTGAATTTGTGTGGATCCTTAATTCCCAGAACCCATTGTTGAGATGGACATATTATGAGCCCTATACTGTTAACTTATGATTCAGACTTCAGATTTTTCTGTAAAATGAAAAATAGATTGTTTTCAATTAACAATATTTGAGCCTATTATTTTAAAAAATCAGTATACAAATATCTCCTACCTATTATATACATCCTATATATTAAGGGAAAAATTATTTCTTTCAATGTACAAAAACCCAAATTTTTTTCTCTGGCTATTAGTTGTCTTTATTTATTTATTTATTTATTTATTTATTTTAGTCATACATGACAGTAGAATGCATTTTGACATATAATACATACATGGAATGTACATACATCAATCATATTGTCTACTCTATTCTGCTGCCCTTCCTATCCTCACTACTCCTCCCCTCCTCTCCCATCCTTTCTCTCTATCCAATCTAATGTGACACAGTTTTTTTTTCTTTTTCTCATTACAACATCATATATGTATTCCGTATAACAATGAGGTTCTCCTTCCATCTTCCGTGCATCTCCCCTTCTCCCTCTTTTTCCCTCCCACCTCTCTTCCCTATTTATGGTAGTCTTCTTCTCATGCTCTTCCTCCCTATCCCATTTTGAGTCACCCCCCTTATATCAGAGAAATTTTTATAAAAAATAGTGATTTTCACTTTAAAGGATTTTAAAAAGATTTTCTATGCAACATATTTAATAGTGAACTCTTTTAATACATTTCTTAAATCATTTAAAAGTCATTAATTTTACTTCATTACAAAATATGCTTGTTTAAAAAATTCAAATACATATATGAAGACAGGAATTGGTGTGAATATACTTTGTATACAACCAGAGATATGAAAAATTGTGCTCTGTAGATATAATAAGAATTGTAATGCATTTCACTGTATATATAAAAATTAATTAAAATTTTTAAAAAATAAATAAATAAATTCAAGTAGCACTAAAATGTATTATTTATAAAATAAGGTTTCTCCTTATCTCATACCTCAGTTTCTCCTACTCACTCCTCAGTTCAGTGAACAGTCTTCCAAATTTATTTACATGCATATGCATTTATTTACATGAACATGCATGTAAATAAATTTGGAAGACTGTTCACTGTGAATACATATTAATGTATGCATATGATTTTTAAACAAAATAGTATTCTATCACACCCATTTATTCTATATCCTAATTACTTTTTAAATCTTTACACCTTTTACTACCCACAGGTTTTTTTTTAAATAACTTTTTAAAAAATTGAAACATACTGCACATAATATATAATTCACTATTTGAAAGTGTACACTCAAGTTCATTAAGTTGTACAAACATCACCACATTATGCAGAATATTTTTATCCCACCCAAATGAAACCCTGTACCTATTGGTAGTTAGTCCCAATTCCTCCTTTCCCCCAAACTATGTAAGCCGCTAATTTATTTTCCATCTTTAGGATTTTCCTATTCTGAACATTTCATATCAATGGAGTCATACAAAATATGGCCTTCTATGTCTAGCTTCCTTCATGCAGCATAATGTTTCTTGGTTAATGTACATTAACCAGAATGCACCAGTACTTCATCCCTTTTTATGCCTGAATGAATGATAATCCATTTTATGAATACATTTTTTTGTTTATCCATTTATCATTTGAGTTGTTTCCACTTTTTTGGTTACTATGAATAATGCTGCTATGAATATTCATGTTCAAGTTTTTGCAAGGACATATATTTTCAGTTCTCTTAGGTAAATACCTAAGAGTTTAAATTTTTTGAGGGACTGCCAAACCATTATTCACAGTCGACACACCATTTTATATCCTCACCAGCAAACAAGTTACTATTTATATTTAAAGTATCTTACACGTCTTTCTCTGTAGAGATTATTTTTAATGACTTTAGTGCTCCATTTTATGATGACATCAAAATTTTATTCAACTAATCTCTTATAATGGACATTGCATTGTTTTCAGCTTTCACAATGTCAACCATGCTATCTATAATAAATGTATTTTACACATATATTACCCACTGAAGTTTCTTAGTCAAAAGACATGCAGGTTTTAATTATTTTGTTGATACATAAGTAACATTCAAAAAACTGTACCTATATTAAGTGTACAATGTGATAAGTTTTGATTATGTATATAACCACCAAACTTTTACTACAGGCAAAACAATAAATGTATCCACCCCCTGAAAAAGTTTTCTTCCTCTCTGATAACCATCCTTATACTCTCTCCCATTCTCAATCATTGGACAATTTTTCACTTATAGATAAGTTTGCATTTTCTAGAATTTCATATAAAAGTTAATACAAAAACTATGTACTCTTTTTTCATGTGGCTATTTTTAATCAGCATAATTCTTTTGAAATTCATCTATATTGTCATGTGCATCAATAATCCAGTCCTTATTGTTAAATAGTATTCCATTGTATGAACTTACTAAATTCATTCATTTTTTCATCTATTGGTGGTCAATTAGATTGTATCCAGTCTTTGACTATAAAAATAAGGTTACTAAGGCTGAGGATATGGCTCAGTGGTATGGCAGACACTTTGCCGAGCCCATGCGAGGCCCAGGGTTTAATCCCCAGCACAGAAAAAAAAGGAAAACTATTGTGTTCAAGTATTGTATGTACATTTTCTTTCATTTTTCTTAGATAAATATCTGGAAATAAAATGACTAAATCATATAGAAAGTATATGTTTAACTCTTTAAGAAACTACCAAATTGCTCTCCAAAGTAGTTGTTTCATTTTATGTTTCCACCAGCAATTCTTCCATGTCCTTGCCAGTACTTGATATTCCTTTTCTTTTTTTTAAAAAAAATGATATTTTAGTTTTCAATGGACCTTTATTTTATTTATTTATATGCAGTGCTGAGAATCGAACCCAGTGCCTCACAATCGAACAAGGTAGGCAAATGCTCTACCGCTGACTCACAACCCAGCCCCCAGTACTTCGTATTGCTTATTGTCCATCCTAGTGTATAAAAAATATAATTCATTCTTTGTGTATTTTTTTTAGTTGCAGTTGGACACAACACCTTTATTTCACTTATTTTTTTTTTTTTTTAATGTGGTGCTGAGGATTGAACCCAGGGTCTCGCATGTGCAAGGCGAGCGCTCTACCGCTGAGCCACAACCCCATCCCATTCTTTGTGTATTTTGTATATAATTAATTTGTTTTTGTGTCTTGCAAATATGTACATGTATTTATGTATGAATATATTGTTGGATCACATATACTTAATAGTTGGCAAAATACCTACCTTAGTTACTTGGTTTGTAGGGTAAACTTTATACTTTATAAAAAATGGTAAAGGGAAAGCAGTAGCTTCTTCTTCCCCAATGATGTGACTTTAATCATAATTATAATTAATTATGATTTATATTATATCCCAGAGAGGAATGAAAGAGATTTCATTGTATTCTTAAAGACCTGGAGGATACAGGGATTAATGGTCCAATTCCTTTAACTTTCCAATTCTCCTACAAAAATTATATCTTGGAATATGGCAACAAAAACTATCCCAAATTGTAGCCCAAATTGCACCTGCAGTGACAGGTATTGTATCTTTGTTAGATCTGATTAATAATGCCTCTGGTATATGAAGTGGTGTGACCAATGAGCTGTAACATGCCCTATTTTCCATCTCTATCAGTAAGACAGATGAGAAAGATTCACTTGGGCCAGACTATACATTTACTGTCTTGCCACAGTAGTATTGTTAACTATTGTACAGTATGTCAAAATATAACCCAGAGGGAACTTAATTTTCTAGACATTCTATAGAATAACACCTTGGTCCACTGTATTGATAACATCATATTATTGACCAGAGAAGACTCTGACCACCAGTGTGAAGAGAAATTTTCCCAATGAACAGGGCTTTGGTTGCTGTTGCCTGGTCATCTAATTTGTGCCAAAGAAAGGTGGGCTAAGGTAAGACTATGCAGTCTCATAGACAGTGGCAAATGGTTGGGCTGTTTGGTCAACAGCTGAAAACAAGAAGGAGTAGAACACAGGGACAAGGAGGTCTGAGGAAGCGTTGTGTGGGTGGACAAATAAGAGTAGCAACAATGTGTGAAAGATTTGTGTTTCTTGTTAATACTCAATAGAGGAGGTGGCAGGGTGGTGCATGTCTATAATTCCAGCAACTCAAGAGGCTAAGGCAAGAGGATTACAATTTTAAGTCCAGCCTTTGCAATTTAGCAACTCTGTCTCAAAATAAATTTTAAAAAATCTCCTCCCTTCTGCTGTCATATATAACAAATTAACAAATTAGAATATTTTTTTTAAAAAAATCTCCTCCTCCTCCTCCTCTTCCTCTTCTGTGCTAGGAATTAAACCCAGGGCCTTGCATGTGTTCAGTAAGCTCCACCACTGAGCTACAGTATCCCCAGCCCCTAACTTTGAATATTTATCTGATTATATTCAGTGTCAAACCAAGCATTTCCCACAAAATTGTAATTCTAATCTCAGAAGATTTTCAATGTCTTTCCTCTATATGTCTTTGCATAAAAAGAAAGGGAATATTATATATTTATATTTGCTTTCTAAAAATACCTTTATTTTATTTGTTTATTTTTTATGTGGTGCTGAGGATAAAACCCAGTGCCTCAAGTGTGCTAGGCGAGTGCTCCACAACCACAGCCCCTATATTTGCTTTTAATTGCACAAAATACCCCTAAAACGACAAACAAAAAACAATAGGTACCTTAAGGAAGAGGAACTATGTGATAGATTAGGAAAGAGATGTTTTTACTGTGTACACTCTTACTTTGTCTTAATGCTTTTGCCAATTAAAAAATAAATTTAAGGGGTTGGGGTTATGGCTCAGTGGTAGAGCGCTTGCCTAGCATGTGTGAGGCACTGGGTTCGATCCTCAGCATCATATATAAATAAATAAAATAAAGGTATTATGTCCACTATAACTAAAAAATAAATATTAAAATAAATAAATTTAACCAAAAAGAAAATTCAAAAAGAAGGAGTCACTAATTCAAACTCTTTGTCAGTTTTTCCCCTCTCAGGCTTTCTTTTTCTAATTTCACAGTTGCAGAAGTAATCACAAAAGCCCTCATTGGGATCTTTAAAATTAGTTTCCAGCAGATTCAGTTTATACAAGCTTTTCTCTCTCCCTCACTACTTCCCTTTCCCAAGGCTATTCTTTTTCATTTTCCAATAAAGCTTTTTTTCTGATATATTCCCACTATTTCTCCTTGTTCTCTGTTTATTGCAACTTTGACCCTTCTCACTATTAACTTTGGTCAATAACAACCTAGGCTGCTGATTCTTAGGAGGTGGGGGATGATTAGAAATAACAATAACTCAATATTTTCTTTTCTCCTTCTCCATCTCGATTTCAGCATCTCCATCTCTATCTCCACTATCTACACAGAGTCTGGCACATAATTAACACTCACAGTTTATTAAGCTAAATGGAAGAATAAAATTTGTGAATGAACGAATGATACATTCTCACCCAAAAGAGGTCAGCTCGTATCTTCTAATGCATCCAACAAGGCCACCATTATCTGATTTTAGGAAGGCTACTGACCTTGTGTCTGTCTTCAAGGCTCCCCTAAAGGTGATTTGGATTTTCCTTACTCCTAACTGGAGGAGTGTATTGTTAGATGCTTTCCCACTACGGGGACATTTAATGAAATTGCAGGAATGGCTTGCTGTGCTTCATGTTTTCTCTGAATTCTCTAATCTCTCTGTGTACCATTACTATTGCAGGTCAAAGCAATTTGGCATGGTATCTGGGCCCTCAACACCTCTCTCAAATCAGCTTGAAGGCTGGTGTTGCTAAGTTGAAAAGTGTCTTTATCTCCCAGGACACTACTTCTACAACTTGATTTGTGGATCTCAAAGGAGAAAAGTGAAAATTAAAAAATTTCCTGACAGTTCTCAAAGGAGATCAGAGTGAAAGGTGAAAAACACCAACACCCACCAAATAGATGGAATATTCCTTTACCCATGAATGTTAACAAAGTGAGAGTCCTAACAAAGAATAGATCATCTCCTTTTTACATTCTGTCCTCCAGCCACTACCTCAATATGCAAAGGTCTAACTACTGAAAATCACTAATTATATCCTGAATAGCTCATATAATGAAATAGTAATTATGCATTAGTGAAAAGCTTCAAGCTGAAGCCTGCTTTCTATTTAGCAGGAAACAACCCCCTTCTATTTATTAAGAAACTACTGTATCATTTATTTATCACATACCCACCACATGCTAGACACACTGTTATTTTCCCTCACATGTGTGATCTTCTTTAGTGTATCTTTTTGTGTGTGTGCATTTACTTATTCATTGCACAACTGCAAGCAGGAGAAAAAAAGATGGTAAGTCATTATCCTCTTGACTTTCAAAAATGAGGACATGGAGAAAATAAAGGGTTACTGTAATTGGGTTTGATTTTCTACAGATGGAGCATTGTTATTTAAATATAAGTTCCTTCTTTATGTTGTAGTTCCTAGTTTTAAAAGATGATTTGATGGTTGAGCTAAAATTAGATACAGAGCACCAGTCATTTACATTCTCACTTGTTAATTACACCAGAAAACATTTCACTTTGTGTATGGATTTGAAATCACTGGCCACATTCCAACTTTGCAAAACAGAAGATATAAACAATAGTAGGTCTCACCACTATAACTGAATGCACACGTGTGAGCTTGCTATGCCAATACTTACAGGTACTGCCATGTGTAAATCTGCTGGGCTTTAAAGGGAAGTGAAAAAGGAATGGTTCACCAGCATTGCTACAATTTTATTTTAGAAACTTTTCATCCCTTACCAATGAGCTGTCAATCCCCATTTCTCCCAACTCCTTACTTCTCAGCCCTAAGCAGCCACAAATCTTCTGTCTATACTTTGGCCTATTCTGAACATTTTTTCATGTACTTGGAATCAGTGCTCACCAAAGCAGCATGAAATCAGTGCTTTTTTTATATCCAAAAATTAAATAAGTCCTTTGTAAGGCAATGAATCAGATATATTCAAGATAAACATGCAATTTAGTTATGTACCCAAATATCTTATTTTGATTGTGTCACGGTAGGAATTTTTATTTGCACACTATGATAGACAGCTATATAATTTAAGTTCAGAAAAAGATAATTAAAAAGAAAGACTAAAGGAAGTGGGATATATTTCATACCTTAAATTGGGTGATATATTTCTCCATTTCTGCAAATTCATGGGTGTCATGGAAAGTTAATAGTTTTAATACATTCGCAAAGAAAAATCTGAATGGCTAAAAACATTGAGTACTTAAAAACTTATGAAAAGATTGCTTTCCTCTAATCTAATACAAACAAGGGTCTTGAAACCTCATTTTAGAGTGAGAATATTCAGTTGCTTCATAAATAAAACAAGGTCATGTTTTTTCCATTGTGTTAAAAGGCACGAAAAATATCGTGCCAATTGTCAGCTTCCCTTAGGGCGTCAGGCAGTGATATCATTCTTGTCTCAATTTTTCATAGGTCCCTTCACAGTTCTTTGTTCTTACCTTCCTTTGATTTTTTGTTAATTTTTTATTGTTGGTTGTTCAAAACATTACATAGTTCTTGATATATCATATTTCACACTTTGATTCAAGTGGGTCCTTCCTTTGATTTTTGATTGCCTTCTCTCCCTGTCATTAAACTGCTCTCTTATTCTCACATGCATCTTGCATGGAGAAAGACAATGCAAGGTACATTAGTGACTTTTCTCCAGAAGCCTAAAGTGACAACAAGATATTTATGGACTTTGCTGGGTTATAGGATAGGTATCTTGATCCAAACTGCTATAGCAAAGTACCATAAATTGGGCAGCTTATAAAGAACAGAAAGTAATTTCTTACAGTTATGGAGACTGGAAATCCAAGATCAGGCTGCCAACAATGTCAAGTTGTGGTGAAAATCCTTTTCTGGGTTGCCATTTTTGACCCTTCATTGCATCCATCCTCACACAGTGGAAAAAGAGCTAGCTAGCGTTTTTATGTCCTCCTACAAGGGAACTAATCCTATTTGTAAGGGCTCCACCCAAAGGACTCACTTTCCAATACCATCACATTGGCAATTCAATTCAGCATGTGAAGTTGAGGGGACACAAGCATTCGGTCCACAGCAACAGGCACATGAACCCCTTGGTTTAGGCAATCAGGGCTGCCGAAAAATAAGAAATGATAAAATAATCATGTGTCTAATATTTTCAAAATTTACCTAACTCAAATGTTCACTAGGTCTCAAATTTTCCTAGGCATTTGAAAATTCAAATTTTAACTAGGCTGAGCTCTTCTACAGCATGTTTTACATGGGGTTTTGAAGCTTACCAGCCTAGGCTCATTTCAGTTCTGCTTGCATAGATGGTGTATAAGTTTGGATAAAGAATTTACCCCTGCCTCATTTCCTCATTATACAACAAAAAATAATGTGCCTAGTTCAATAGAATATTGTGAAATCAGATAATATAAGGAGTAATGTCAGACACATTGTGAACACTCATAACCACCACCAGATCATCACTGGGCCAGCCAAGTCTCTTACTTGTTAAATCTTAAATCATTATTCTACTCAATGCAAAACAATTATTCACTGTAATCAATTCATTTTTAAAAAAGTTTAGGGCAGTGTAAACTGCAGAAGGTGAGTTATGGTTAGAGGAAGTTATGGTCACAGGGACTTGCCTGAAACAGTATTTCTCGTCCCTTCCTTCCCCTTCAGTCTCTCTCCAGCTGCCTAGAGCTGAGCTCCCTCTGCTATTTCCTTTCACCACGATATTCTGCCTCATCTGAGGCCCAGAAGAATGGAGCCAGTCAACCACAGACTGAAACCATGAGCCAAAATGAAATTTTCCCCCTTTAGGTTGTTTAAATCAGGTATTTTGGTCACAGTGAGGAAAGGTTTACACATACAGTTTCTGTAGCCTTCTAACATAGCACCATTTATTTAGTTGACCTGACACACTTCCACTTCCTTCCATTTACTCATACAGTCAGAATAGCCAGTTCCTATGCCAAAGCAGAGGTAAGCAGAGGGAGGAGAGAAGGGTCAGGCTGTTTGTGAGGCTGTCAGGGCAGGGTTTCTAATTTTACACAGCAATACCAGAAAACACTGCCGAGTGGTATTACTATCAAATGAAAGACCAACAGAGTCAAATGCCAGAAGCAGCAAGCTGGCTTTCAGATTTCCACATCTGGCCTGAGCACTGGCCATTTGATGTGGTCCTACCCTTGGCTTTTCCTGTCAGGGACTCTACTTCAGGTCACTACATTAGAAAGGTACTTAGTGCCTACTCTGTCCCAGTTCAGTGAGAGCTGCTGAGGATCCAGAGGTAAAGGAAGCACATCTGGTCCTTCTCCTGTGGCCTAAAAATCTAGACACTAAATAGCTATTGTATCATAGTTAATGCACCATTGTTTCAGGCACCCCTAAGAAAGAAAAGAAAAGAAAAAAAGTTATATGATGATACAAATCTTTCTTATCCTTTAGAGTTTTTTATGCTTGTTGAAAGAATTTAGACTTAATTAAATATGGATTGTATATATTCTTGAGAATACATATGAAGGAAAATTGGTGATGAAAAATAAGTTGGTTAATATATTCCTAAAACATTTGTACATTTAGAGCCCTTCTCTTCCAAATCTCCTTTTTAGAAGATTCACACACACTGATGTCCTCTATGACACGAAGAGTGTGAGCCATGCAGCATTTCTTAGAAGAGTCCATGAAAGCTAGAAGCCACTGGGGCTGGGCTTTTAAGCTGGCTTTTGACACCCATTTTGGAGTGGTTGTTTTTACCATCCCCTCCATCTCAACTCCACAACCCTTGGGTTCCCAGGGCTTAAGAGAACTCCACTCGTGTCTCAGGGGCTTTCTTGCATGTCACTGGCACCTATTTTACAAGTTTTGATCCCTGGTACATTGCACATTGGCCCTTGTACAGACTCTGATAACTACTCCACAACTGCTAATTGTGCAAGAGTCATTGTAAGATATGCTCCTGCCTTGAAGGAAAACCAAATGTAAAACAAAGGACATCTGTGAATCAGTGAAATGTGGCCAGTATGGGAGTACTGTGCACCATGAAATGGGGAGTAGAGGATGTTGTGAGCTCAGATAACATGGTTATCTGACTCCCAGTTTCTGATCAGAACTTACTGGGGGAAGGAAGCTCCTGACTGAGACCTGATGTTAAAAAAATAAAATAAAATAAAATAAAAATTAAATACACAGTCATCTGTTAGTTTTCCCCACCCCCAACTTGTCAGCAGATTATTTTTGGTATTGTAGAGGAACAGAAAATGGAAAATGCCATAGTTTCCTCTACCTCAAAGGGCTAAAGCATTCTGATCCCTTCTTTCTCTCTCTGTGAAAATTGCTGCCAGCATGAACAGTCACTCAAACAGCAAGGGATGGCTCTTGTCTTTCAGGGGCAATCCACTCCAGTTCTGAACATTATTGGCCCGCTGATTAGGTAGCAGTGGAAACAGGTCAGTGTGGGGGTTTAGTGTTTGCATTTGAGATTTTCTTTCTCTCTCTCTAGTACGCTCTTTCTCTGGTGTCCTTCCTTGCTCCCAACCATCCCCACCCCTCATCACTAAACAGTAGAAAGCTGTTGAAAATAATTCATTCATTCTTTAAAAAATATTCAAGGTTAAATTTCTTCCCATTTTTCCCTCGAAAGGATAATTTCAAAACAAAAATTCACTTTTTGTATAAAGATAAAGCAAACTTGTTTTGCTCTTTGATCTGTATGTCTATTGATTTCTTCCACAAAACCCATGCTACATCTTCCATCTCTCTTAAAGAATGCCATTCTTTTTGTGTTGCACCTTACAATGTTCTATTTTAGAGCAAGGGACTAGGGATCCTTCTAAATGATGATGATTTTAATCCCAAGCTTCCGCCTCTGGAGTACAAAGTTTCCTGTCTTTCCAAGCTCATAGAGGGAAAGACAATAAGGGTGACACCATTCCTTAAGAAGTCTTGCTTAGGGCTGGGGCTCACTTGGTAGAATGCTTGCTTAGCACATGTGAGGCACTGGGTTTGATCCTCAGCACCACATAAAAATAAAATAAAGGTATTGTGTCCATCTACTATAAAAAATATTGTTTTTTTAAAAAAAGAAATTTTGCTTTAAAAGAAAAAAAAAAAAAGACAAAGAAATCTCACTTCAGGTCTTTTTCTTTGTTTCTCACTTCTCTGCATCTTTTCCCCAAAAGGAAAATCTCAGTTTGACAAACTGCTCATTGACAGTATTTTTAACCTGCTTTCAGGATAAGGTTGCTGATGGTTCACTATTACATCCTTGACACCTAGCATGTGTTTGTTATATTAAAATGATAATGCCAAACAATCTATTATTTTTAGAAGAAAGATAGGGTGTGGGCATTTAATCAAAAAGATTTCAAATCACATGAGTACTTGTAAGCAGATAATAGAATCTTGCAAAATTATCATTCCTCTACTTGCTCAAGAAAAGTGATGAGTTATTACAGACATCCATAAGAAAAACTGATTAGGAATTATGCTAAATATTTGCTAAAATAAGAGATCACTCCTTTTGAGGGAGGTTACATCTAATTTGTTCATTTTAAATAAATTATAAGAAAAAGTTTTAAAATGCCAAAAGACTGAGAGGTCAGTAAAAATTCTTTTGAATGCCTATTTACTCTCTACAAAACAAAATTAAACAATAATCAAGTATTATCCCACCATTTTTAGCCTAATCTGTTTAATTAGATGCACTCTCTCACCCCCTACTTTCTACCTAAAAAAGGAACACAGTAGTTCTTAGATGCCGTAGTTTCCTCTACCTCAAAGGGCTAAAGCATTCTGATCCCTTCTTAAACTATTCTGATGAAGAAAAGAACAACAAGGAGGCCATCTAATCATAGTTCTGTTACCTCAGTTAAGAAGGAGTCAATGAATAGGTTTCTCTCTATTCCTTAGTACTATTACTAGTATTCAAATTAGTTCCAATATTAGTACAATGTTAATATTAGTACAACCATTGATACTAACATCTGTTCAGCAGTTTCTCATGGGAACTTTATAAATGTTTCATTTGTGATGATAATGTGAGTTTTGTTTTGTTTTGTTTTTTTTCCCAAAGAAAAGTGCAGTTGGATCCTGGGGATTCCTGAGAAAACTAGTTAACAGTTTCATTGTTCCACTTCTTTTCCCCAAGAGAGGATGAAAAAACATCACTAAATGCATGATGCATATCAGTAAGCTCTGGGGCCATAAAAAGGAATTTTACCAAGAATCTTTTAGACTAGAACCCTAAAAAGTATAAGTATATATATTTTTTTAAATATTTACTTTTTAGTTGTAGGTGGTCACACAATACCTTTATTTCATTTTTATGTGGTGCTGAGGATCAAACCCAGTGCCTCACGCATGCTAGGCAAACACTCTACCACTGAGTCACAATCTTAGCCCTAAGTATAAATTTTTTACATTATAAAAAGCATATACATGCCTGTAATACCAGTGACTTAGGAGGCTGAGCAGGAGGATCACAAGTTCAAAGCCAACCTCAGAAACTTAGCAAGGCACTCAGCAACTAAATGAGATCCTGTCTCAAAATAAAAAATGAAAAAGGGTTGGAATATGGCTCAGTTGTTAAGTGCCTCTGGATTTAATCCCCAGTACCAAATAAATTAATTAAAAATTGAAAAAGCATAAACTGGGCTGGGGATGTAGTTCAGTGGTAGAGCACTTGCCTGGAATGTACAAAGCCATAGGTTCTATCCCCATTGTTGCCAAATAAAGAAGGAAAGAAAAAAAATGTGAATCTACTTCTGTAAATAAATCTATAATTTAAGTGCTGCTAGAATTATTCCTGTTAAAGATAGGGCCTGCTGAGAGCCAGAGCCGAAGGGGCCCCAGCAAACTTCCAGCTGCCAGCAAACTTCCAGCTGCCAGCTGATGATTGGCTCACAGCAGCCCCAGCAACATCTAGCTGATTGGCTCCTCTGCGGTGATGCTCATTGGGCTGTTTCCCTGCCCTTTCAGACCATGGAGCTGCTCATTGGGGGACTTTTTTGGCTCCGCCCACGTGACCCAGCCAATTGGCCTCAAGAGCAGGAGGATTGTGGGAGGTGGAGAGAGGCTTGTGGGGGGAGAGAGAGGCTTGTGGGAAGCCGGTGGTGGCAGTTGGGGCTCTGAGGGTTTTTCCTGAGAGGCTGTTTTGTTTGGCGTGTATGGTTCTAAAAATAAAGTTAGTTTCTTTTGACAAGTGGCTCCTGATTGTGCCCAGCCAGACTGCAGCAAGGGCCTTAGGGAGAAAAACTTTAAATTGAAGAATACTTTTGTAATATGAATAATATCCTCCTAACTTAATAGTTTGACAAATTTATTAATTGCATATTGAATTTTCTTACAAGAGGATTCATCAATGGATAAATAAATTGAAGTTTAGTATGGAATGGTATATTATGCTATATTTATTTTATTCAGAAATAAAAAGGACCAAACTACTGTGTGAGAAACTGCCTGCCACAGTAACCATCCCACCAAAGGACAATTATAACAGTCTGACCACAAAAAAAGCAACACAAAATAGCACTCCATTTGACCTCCACTTATTTCAGGAAATGGCTGACTCCAGAAAACTCTCTGTTCCTTACATTGAACACTCCTTCCTCTATTGAAATATTCTCAAAATCCTTGCTTGCCTCATTGCAGTCAACCAAGGGCTGCCAAATGCACCTCAACAACAATCAGTTCAGTCTCCCTTACTTCCAAACTCCCATTTTAACAGAAACTAACCAATCAAAAACTGTCAAGATTTCTGCCTTGGGGTTGGGGTTGTGGCTCAGTGGTAGAGTGCTTGCCTAGCATGTGCGAGACCCTGGGTTCCTCAGTACCATATAAAAATAAATAAAATAAAGGTTTTGTGTCCAACTACAACTAAAAATATTTAAAAAAAAGATTTCTGCCTTTAGCTCTATAAACTTGCTTTCCTTTTTAACACCTACAAAACCCTGCTGACACAACTGGGCAACTAGATAGTTTCCCTTGCCACACGTTTATTAATAAACAGCCTTTGTTAATTTTGTCTCATACTTAGTTTTGTTTTTGACAGGATACACAATAGTGTGGATGAATGTCAGAACATTAAATTGAGTGAAGAAAAAAAAAAAGCCAGACACTGTATGATTCCATTTATATAAAATTCTGGAACAGGCAAAACTAAGTTACGATGATAGAAATTAGGATTATAGTTGCCGCAGGGAATTAAATTTACTGTAAAGGCGATAAAGGCCCTTTCTGGGATGATGGAATAAAATGTTCAATAGCTTGACTGGGGTGTTGTTTATGATAGGTATATGTTGTTCAAAGCTCGTTGATCTACATGCCTAAGATTTGTGCATTTTAATGCATATAGGCAGTCCACTTTCTATAAGCCCAAATCTTTGTACCCCAAAGATAGTAATGGAGGAGGGATTCTTAGAATAAACATTGTAATCACAACGGTTTCTTAAACATTTACAATAACCTGCTGATAAAGTGTTATCTGACAAAAGACAAAATAAGATGCACAGTTTACTTGTAAATTTGAACCAGTAAATGGAAAAATCAGGGTTCAAATCCAGGTTGTTTGACCCCAATGCCTATGATTTTATTTTATTTATCTATTTGTGTGTATGTGTGGTAATGGGTATTTAACTTAGGAGCACTCTATACTGAGTTACATCCCAACTCGTTTTTTATTTTGAGACAGAGTCTTGCTAATCTGCCAAGGCTGGCCTTGAACTTCCAATCTTCCTGACTCAGCCTCCTGAATCGCTGGGATTACAGACATACACCAGTCAAACCCAGCCTAATGATTACGATTGTAATCAACACACAGAAATGGAGAAAGGACCAATTAGACCTCATGGTTCTGATTTGGACCTCCAAGACACTCTTTTGTGGTATCTCTCATTAGTCTGTTGTTACCAGACATCAAGAAATAATGTAGCATTTTTCCTGCCCAGCACAAGAAACAATGAGAATTGTGAAGAGAGAATCTACAGAATGGGAAACCTCTTCACTAGCTGCTTTTCTGACAGAATATTAATATCTAGAATATATAAAGAACTTAAAAAAACTTCACACCAAAAAAGCAAATAACCCACTTAATAATTGAGCAAATGAATACAACAGATAATTCTTAGAAGAAGAAATACAAATAGCCAACAAGTATATGAAAAAAAGTTTCAATGTCATTAGCAATTAGAGAAATGCAAACCTAAACTACACAGAGATTTCATCTCACACCAATCAGAACGGCAGTCATCAAGAATCTCAGCAAAAGAAACAATAAGAGAGGTAAATAGGGAGCCTACATCCTGGGAACAAATCTTTACTCCTCACACTTCAGATAGAGCCCTAATATCCAGAGTATACAAAGAACTCAAAAAATTAGACAATAAGATAACAAATAACCCAATCAACAAATGGGCCAAGGACCTGAACAGACACTTCTCAGAGGAGGACATACAATCAATCAACAAGTACATGAAAAAATGCTCACCATCTCTAGCTGTCAGAGAAGTGCAAATCAAAACCACCCTAAGATACCATCTCACTCCAGTAAGATTGGCAGCCATTATGAAGTCAAACAACAACAAGTGCTGGCAAGGATGTGGGAAAAAGGGTACACTTATACATTGCTAGTGGGACTGCAAATTGGTGCAGCCAATTTGGAAAGCAGTATGGAGATTTCTTGGAAAGCTGGGAATGGAACCACCATTTGACCCAGCTATTCCCCTTCTTGGTCTATTCCCTAAAGACCTAAAAAGAGCATGCTACAGGGACACCGCTACATCGATGTTCATAGCAGCACAATTCACAATAGCAAGACTGTGGAACCAACCTAGATGCCCTTCAATAGATGAATGGATAAAAAAAATGTGGCATTTATACACAATGGAGTATTACTCTGCATTAAAAAATGACAAAATCATAGAATTTGCAGGGAAATGGATGGCATTAGAGCAGATTATGCTAAGTGAAGCTAGCCAATCCCTAAAAAACAAATGCCAAATGTCTTCTTTGATATAAGGAGAGTAACTAAGAACAGAGTAGGGACGAAGAGCATGAGAAGAAGATTAACATTAAACAGGGACGAGAGGTGGGAGGGAAAGGGAGAGAGAAGGGACATTGCATGGAAATGGAAGGAGACCCTCAGGGTTATACAAAATTACATACAAGAGGAAGTGAGGGGAAAGGGAAAAATAATACAAGGGGGAGAAATGAATGACAGTAGAGGGGGTAGAGAGAGAAGAGGGGAGGGGAGGGGAGGGGAGGGGGGATAGTAGAGGATAGGAAAGGCAGCAGAATACAACAGACACTAGTATGGCAATATGTAAATCAATGGATGTGTAACTGATGTGATTCTGCAATCTGTATACGGGGTAAAAATGGGAGTTCAGAACCCACTTGAATCAAAGTATGAAATATGATATATCAAGAACTATGTAATGTTTTGAAAACCAACAATAAAAATTTTAAAAAAGAATGCAAATAATAATAAATGCTGGAAAAGATGCAGAGGAAAAGGAACACTTACACTGCTGACAGGGTTGTAAATTAGTACAACCCATATGGAAATCAGTACAGAGCTTCCTCAAAAGACAAGTCATGAAACAACCATGCAACCCAGTTATACTCCTCAGGATTTATCCTAAAGAATTAAAGTCATCTTACAATAGTGATACATGCACATCCATGTTTACAGCAGCACAATTCACAATAGCCAAACCATGCAACTGGCCTAGGTATCAACAGATGAATGGATAAAGAAAATGTGGTACATAAACACAATGAGGTTTAATCAGTCATAAAGAAAAATGAATTATGTCATTCACAGGAAAAAGGGATGGAACTAGAGACCATTATGTTAAGCAAAATAAGTCAACCTCAGAAGGTTAAGGGTCTTGTGTTTTCTTATATATTCAGAAGCTAGAGAGGAAAAAGGAAAAGAAAGGGCAGTCAATCTCATGAAAAGCAAAGGGTGATTAGTAGAGGAAAGTGACTAAAGCAGAGAACAGAGAAGAAAGAAGGGAAGTGCTAGGGAATGATATTAGCCAAGCTATATTGTTATATTGTGCATGATGTACATGTACAAATATGTAACAATATAGCCCATCATTATATACAACTATAATGCACCAATAAAAATGTGGGGAAAAATAATAATTTTAAAAAATAAAAAATATATAGCATTTTTAAGTTTATTTCTGTCGCTCATGATAGTACAGAATGTTATTCCAGGTTAGTGGGGAAAATCTATATACATGATTCCTCAGGGTCTCAAACTGAGAGCTGACCTGTGGTCTCCTTGTGTGGCTTCTGTTTTTATCATTTCCAGGCAACTGGTAGGAAAAAAAGGGATTACTCAACCTGGGGATACCCTTAGAAACAAATGAGGAGAAAGCTGCACAGACCATTTTTGCTCTTTCCACTGGGAACACATTAGTTACATGGTCATACTTAACTGCAAGGGAAGCTGGGAAATGTAGAGCTATGGAAGACCATGATTCTATTATTATAGAAGGAGAGAATAGATTTTGTTGGACAGTTAGTAGTCTCTGTCATATTACCCCAAATTTAAAAACAAATTTTTTAGTTGTAGATGGACACAATTATTTATTTTATTTATTTATTTTTATGTGGTGCTGAGGTTCAAACCCAGTGCCTCACACATGCTAGGTGAGCACTCTACCACTGAGCCCCATTACTCCAAATTTATATACATCACTCTTAATATTAGTAAATAAACCTAACACATGGCTGGAATACTGTAACAACAAAACAGAAAAGGAATGCCTAATATGCTGTAAAATCATCCTATGAGATAATGTTTATTTGTTGAAGCCTTCAGGCCATTCTCCTCCCACCTCCTAGTCTATTTCATGAGGCAGATACTATCTCAATTCAGGGTTTTTATAGTTGCCAGAAGAAAAAAAAAAAAAAGAACCACAGTAGAATTAGCTCACGTAAAAAGACATATTTGGGAAGGATACAAGCAACCAAAAACATTTACATAAAGGCTAGGGATATACCTCAGTGGTAGAGTGCTTGCCTGGCATGCACAAGGCCCTGAGTTTAATCCCATGCTCCACAAAACAACAAGAAGAAGCCCCATTTTCACAGACAGGAAACAAAGCAGAGATGATTGAACTGCATAGGAATGGGGGAAAAAAAAGTTCTGAGTGTTATTCATTCATTCAGTAAATATTTACTGAATGTCATTTATGCTATATTCTAAATGATGCAGCCCCTTTTAAAATATATATTTTATGTTGAGACAGGGTCTCACTAACTTGCCAAGACTGATGTCAAATTTGCAATCGCCCTGCCTCAGCCTCTCAAATAGCTAGGATTACAACAAATCCCATTAGTATGGCACCACTATGCCAGGCTGAATAAACCCCTTTTTTTAAATCAAAGAATTTGATTTAAAAAAAAGGGGGATTGCAAATTTGACATCAGAAATAGGCAATAAAATAAATAAGTGAAGTACATTTTACAGTCTTAGGTGTTATACAAGAAAAATAAAGAAAATGAAGTAGAAAATATCATAGTGGTTTTGTGATAAAGATCACCCAGTTGTTCCCAAGCCCATCTTCCTCTACCTCCTGGGGAGACAGCTAAACTATGTTCCTCAGTCTCTCCTTGTAGTTAGCTGGAGCTGAAATACTGAGATTGGGGGTTTAGGGGATGGTGGGCAGTACCAGGGATTGAACTAAGGGGCACTCAACCACTGAGCCACATCCCCAGCCCTATTTTGTATTTTATTGAGAGGCAGAGTCTCACTGAATTGCTTAGGGCCTTGCTTTTGCTGAGGCTGGCTTTGAGGCTGGCAATCCTCTGGTCTCTAACTGCCACCTGAGCCACTGAGATTACAGTCAAGTGCCACCACGCCAGCCAGACTGAACTCTTTAACAGGGAATGTAAGTAGACATGACATTCCCTTTTGTAAATCTAATCCATAAAAGCACCTATACATGGGCTGGGGATAGTAGAGGACTCCATGGTAGAGGGTTTGCCTAATGTTTGCAAGGTTCTGGGTTCAATTCCTATCACCACAAAAACAAACAAAACAAGAAAGCACCTATACATAATCCTCTTCTCTTTTCCCATTTGGTCACTTAATGGTAGCATTCTATTCCAAATCCTTGATGGGAGGGGAAAGTGGAGCCACAGATAGAAGGATGCTAGTCCCAGAATGATCACATGGATGACTTTTCTCCAACTAAATCTCTAATTTCTTTATGTGAGCAGTAGTAAATGACTATTTTGTCAAGACTATTTTGGGCTTGGCAATTTATCTATTACAGAGCACTATTTAACTAATATAGTAATTGGTATAAAAAATATAATTATGAACCCCTAGAGGAGGCCAGAGCAAGAGGAAAGGACCATAGGACATTGGATGATTAAGTACAATACCACCCAGCAGTCTAAAGGACTCAATTAATGCACATTATACAGCACAGAGCATCTTATATATAGCTACAAATAAACTATTATGTAACTGATACATTAACAGGTATCAGTTAAGCCACTGGATTTTGTCTATTCTAACAGCTAGCATTACTTCCCCTAACCAATAAGGGGTAATATATGATCTCTAATCTCTTTTTGCCTGTATTGCTATGCCATTCTCCCCTTTGTCTTTGAAGACCAGCTTTATAATTCCTGTAATTTTGTTGTAACATGAACTTGCTCTTCCCTGAAATCAACTCCAGTCCTGACTGTAAATCATCTTTTAGTTAAGTACACATAATCATCTAACTCCAGTTGTTGCAATTCCAACTTACCTAAAGTAAAAAGCAAATTGATCCATCTAGTATTAGTTATCTACAACTTGTCCTATGAGCTGTGCTGGGAAAGGATGGATCACATGATATTTTCTGGGACAGAACATGGTATTCTGTGAGCAGAACAATCTCTGGAAAAAAGCATCCTAGATAGGAAAGTAACTAATGTCAAATTTCCTGCAGATGTGAGCTTCATATCTATTTCCAAGTTGTCTACACTCAGACATTTGTCTCCCTAAAAACTCTTTAAAATCTTTTCCTGAAAAGAAAAAATCTCCAATGGGGGACACAAGCAAGCATCCTGTTAGATTTTCTAAGGTTGGATGTACTGAATTAAGGCCAGCTGGATAAATGACTTCTTCTCACAGGCAAGTAGTAATCCCCAACAAGTACAACATATTAGTAAATCAAAATTCAACACAATAAGCTCAAGATCACAAGTTATATGAAGAGAAGCAAGCAATATAATGTTTTAATCATTGTAAATTTCTCTGAATTACCTTTGATAAGCAGTTCCTCATATAAGACTTGAAAAAATTATACTTACATTATATTTGCTCTTGATAAGAACTCTTGGCTAGGACCATTATAATTTCTTGTGCATTTTCCATTGGAGGATGTTTGAGAACTTGAAGTATCAGAACTCTTAAAATCACAATAACCCAACATCTACAAAAAATTTCATGCACATAAGAGGAAATGTGACTTCTAAAATCCCTCATGGTTAGCCAAGAGAACAGGGCAAATGGAGTTTCTTTGGGAAATCAGGGTGATTCCTGGCCAGAAATGGATTCATTCTGGAGTTCTAAAGATATTTTGGGACATGTTTAAGTGGTTCTGCTGCTGTCTGTGGGACTGAGTGCAGGACTGAGGCAAAGAAAAGGAAGAGAGAAAAAGGGGGACATATGAGAAGGAAAACCTGTTAAGAAATACAAGGAGAGGGACAAAAGAAGAAGAAAATAATAATAAATATTAAACATTAAATAATAATTATAAAATGATAAAGATTAAATAATAAATATTAAATAAATAATAAATATTAGGAAGCTAAAGACAACACCTCCAGGGCTGGGGTTGTGGCTCAGTGGTAGAGCACTTGCCTAGCATGTGTGAGTCACTGGGTTTGATTCTCAGCACCACATATAAATACATAAAATAAAGGTCCATTGACAGCTAAAAAAATATTTTTTAAAAAAGTACCACCTCCAATAATTCCCTTAGGATTCTAAATGGAAACCTCCACTCATGTCTCCAGTGTAACCTGAGCTAGCACCCTTATCAGCTTTCTCTGAATGCTGTCCAGCCCTTCCACCAGACTCACACATTCTCCAAGAGGCCATCTTATTGCATTCTATTATGTGTGTCCTACCAACAATTCACTTACTGTCTTGTATTCTCCATCACTCCAAGTTTTAAAATGCTTTCAAAATAGTTTTTAAGAACTATGAAGGTTGAAAGTGCTGCAAATCATAGAGAAAACAAGATTTTTCAGTCTTTTCTGTCAAACCAGAGAAACTCCATTTTTTTAATATTTATTTTTTAGTTGTAGTTGAACACAATTCCTTTATTTTACTTATTTTTATGCGGTGCTGAGGACCAAACCCTGGGCCTCACACCTGCTAGGCCAGCATTCTACTGCTGAGTCACAAACTCCATTTTAACCCCCTCACCGCCTGATTACGATTTTCCTACAATGGCTGCTTGCCTTTCTAAATCTGTACTTCCTCAGTCTCCACTTCTCAGTACCTGTGCACATGCCAAAAGGCACTCAACCCAAGGGGACTTTCCCACCAGAAGAGAACAAAGGGAGGTAAAGACAACTAAAGGTATATTACTTTAAACATCCCAATAGTAGACACTAAAACTTAGATGATGTTCAGGAAGGTTGTGTACCCCCACAGTATCCAGCCAAAGAGGAACTGGGGGAGGGATCTTGCATCAGGGATGAAAAAGCCCAGCAAACTGTCTGCTCCAGGTGCCTGTTTTCAGTTTTGATTGCAGTGCGTAGTGTGTGTAGAAGTAAAACTGTTGAAGTAAAATTTGTGTAGAAGTAAAATTCTTGCCTTCCTGGGAGAGCTGATTAGTCTCCGAGTGTTTATTTTGACTCCTGGGGTTCCCAGGATTCCTGATATTTTCAACAATAGGGAGCAGGACTTGGAGGGATTTATTTGACTTGCCAAGGGGGGATCCAGTGGTGTTTGTACATCCATTTGTGTCTCTAATTTTGAGTCTTAAACTAGCTTCATTACTTAATAAGGCATTCCTTGTACTGGGCCCTTCTATAAAACTAATATTAAACCAAAAGGTATTCAGGGTACAACAAGATTGTGTCTATTCAATATGTATCTGGGAGAAATAGCTCCTCTGTGACCTGTGGATGGATTATGTCTTTGCCCTTACCAGTGTTGCTTTTGTAGGTTAATTTCATGTAATGGTTTTGATCCAGCATTACTGTAATTGACTAGACCTCTTAGGAAGCAGATTATAAAAAAGAAAATTTAACTTGAGATATTGCCCTTTCAGAAAGGCTGAGCTAAATGGATGATGGTGGTAGTTGTACAACATTGTGAGTGTACTTAATGCCACTAGATTGTACACTTAAAAAGTGCTAGGATGGTGAATTTTATGTTATGTATATTTTATCACAATAAAAAAGGTTGAGCTTATATAAAAAAACACAGAGACAAGTCAAACAAATCAATGGAAAGAGAAAGCCATTAATCAATAAAAAGTAATATTAGTCAGAACTATTTGGTTCTCAGGCACAAGAAATACAACTCAAATTTGTTTATACAAAAAAAAAAGAATGTACTGGCTCATATAACAGAAAAGTCAAGGAATAAATTTTTTATTTTGACAAGACTGGATTTAAATATTCAATTTAATTGTAACTTCTGTCTATATTGGTTGTACTTTATGTTAATTTCATTCTTATGCAGGTTCTCCCCCAGAGGATGGTAAAAATGACTACCTGCAGCTCTAGCTAATCTAAGGTAACCTCCTATCACCTTAGCAACCACATCAGAAAGATAGCAACTCTCTTCCAATAGTTCCCATAAAAATTCTGAAGCTGATTTCATTGGCTTGGCTTGGATCAGGTCAATTCCTGAGCCAATTACTGGGACTAGGGGTAATACTCTGCTTACCTTAGCATGGGATTTATTCTCACTTCTACAGTAAAGGGACAGACTCAGCCCCATTAATCCACTTGGACTGTGTGTGTGATACAGCATAGAGACTGTGATATTTTTGCCAATAATTGGAAATCAAAGGAAATATTTAGAAACTGAAGACAGAAATAAAATATCCTAACTTTATTTGGTAAAATGTCAGTAGGATGGGGTGGGGGCTGTGCTTGCTTGCTTGCTAGTTTTTTGACTCTGCATTCCTTTATAGCTACCACTCTTTTTCCTTTCTTATTTTGCTAAGATTTTTGGAAGAGTAATATACCCTTGTAATTTCCACTTATTTTCTGAAATAATAATTTCTATTATTTTTCTGAAATGATAAAAAGACCTCATGTCCATTCCCTCTTCCTTCCCCCAGGCCCAACAGCTAACAGAATGGGCTAACAAATACTGCCAAAATGAGAATATTCAGCACGAGTTATAGGTCGAGTCTATGTCTTTGACTCCATACTTCATCACCTCCTCAGACTGTTTCCATAGGTGAAAGAGCAAGTTGTCTCTCACTGGTTACCTTAGAGGAAGATCACCAAGCCAAATTCAGCATGAACTCTTGGAATTTGGAGTTCCTAAACATAGCAATAGCAATAATAATGCAAGATGGCTAACACACTTCAAAGACAAATTGTCAGCACAAAATGACTGAGCTAGGTGCAAACTTCATGGATCAACAAAGCCTTTATTCAACAGTGGAGTCATGTATCTGGTGGACACACTGTCCTGATGGAAAATGAGCCGCTGGCCAAAGGAGGAATCTGTGCTTTTATATGCTACACTGGGAGGTGACTTAATTATTGACAGAGCATGTCAGTTTGGGCACTCAGGAAAAAGGTTGTGAAGATTTGAAATTTGTTTTTACTGGGCAATGTTTTCATTTGGGGAAGACTGGAGGGCCTGGGGTCAGTGTTCAGTGCATATCTCTTTCCCTTCAGGGTTCCATTGTACTGTCACTGGGAAAGTATTTATTTGGGGAAGGGTCAATGCTTTGGCTTCCTCCTAGAGACTGCCATTTTAGGTTTGGTGAATATCTCTTTCTCAGGGATTGTCTTGTCACTGGGTGATGTTTGGTTCCTTCCCAGGGATTGTCCTCTCACCGGGAAAGGATGTAATGCGAAAGAATCAATGTTATCAATGAGTTGCCTTTTTCCTTACTCCCTCTTCCCAGGCCACACTATCTTGGGGTTTTCTATATCTTATACAAATATAACTGAAACACACACACACACACACACACACTTCTTAATGTCTGGCCCTGATCAGAAAGCATGTGCATGCCCAACAGAGTTACGTAAGAGTGACCAGACACTAATCACATAGTTAACAGAGGTATGACTTGAATTCTCCTTGCTACCCCAAATTACTTTACTCCACGTCTTTATAAATGTCCATGTGATTTAATTGCCACACCAAAATATGCTCTATGTCTTGAAGCAAATCCCCATTGCCTCCATGTTCAAATAAGAATCCTGTCATCATTATTCCATTAGGCCCAACAATGGTCAGGAATGAAAAGACTGGCTTCTGTGAGTTGTGTCTGAAATACATAAATATTTCCAGGGATGCATTTATAAGATATAATAGGCAAAGACTAGTCTTTTCCCATGAAAGACCTGTTAACCCAAGGAAAACTTCACCTCACTTCACCTCAGAAGTCAGAAAAGAGCATAAAATTTCAGGACTATAGAGCAATATTGGTAAATCATAAATGAGACCAGAAATTGTCAGGGTTGGACAGTCATTATGAGGGCACTGGATTTAGGGAAATAAAACCCCACATAAGCTCACAGTCATTGGAAAGATTTTTGCAAAGGAGAATCAAGTTAAAAAGAAAAAAAACAGGCAAAGTAGTTAATAAGAGACAAGAAGGTATATTAGTAAGTCAATTTAAGAGAGAAGAAGAAACGGAAGCCATGTAGACAGGCTTCTCAAATAGCCCATTATAGGGAAAAAAAAAAGGAAACATAGTTAAAGAGATTACCCAGGCTGGATCAAATGATCATCCTGTCCCAGCCTCACACATAGCTGGGACTAGAGACAGGTGTGTGCCACTGTGGTTGGCCCAAATTTTTATTTTAAAGTTGGCTATTGGGGAGTTTAAAAACCAAAACAAGGGCTGGATGTGGCTCAGTGGCAAAGCACTTACCTAGCATGTGCGAGCCCCTGGGTCGGATCCTTAGCACCACATAAAAATAAATAAATAAAATAAAGGTATTGTGTCCAACTACAACTAAAATTTTTTTAAAAAAAATTAAAAACAAAACAAAACAAAAACCAAATTGCTAATAACCTATTTAAACCAAGATTTTTTTCTCTTATTATTACCCTCTTCTTGAAATTTCTTTCATAGAGTTTATGATTCCTGAGCTCTAAAGTTATTAGTCAGGGAGGTATGTGACTTGAAATCCCATGACACAAATTTTGTTCTTCATCCTTCAGGGTGAATAAAACCTGAATAATAATCAGATTCTGTTGGTTATAAAGCCAAAGTAAGATATTTATATACTAAAAATTTTTGAGGAATCTGAACACCAAACTCTGTTGAGCAGATCATTTATAACTCATTTCCAGGAAACTTGAATTAATACTAGCATTAATTCCCTACATAGACTCAACCTATTCTCACCCAAATCACTTACCCTCTCAGTGGTTCCATTTTTCTTATTTGTGAAAGGGGGATAATCATGCTGGCCAGCTCCTTCACAAGGACATTGTGAGGATTAATGAGTTAATGCTAGGGAAGCACATTTCTGCTTTAGATGAATGTTGCTATATAAATGCAAATTATTGTATTACAGCTGGGCTTACATGTAAAAATGCAATGACTTTTAGATCCTAGATTCTTTCATAACACTGAGAAGTAATTTTAATTTGAACACTGGCTTCCTCAATCTTTTGTCCAGGAAAAAAAGCAATCAGTATAGAGGGTAGCCAGGAAGGAGAAAGTTGCTCCATCTGCTTTTCCATAACCTTTCCTCCCTCTCTCCCAATTGTTCAATGGTTGTGCATATGCTGTCTCCTTAGCTTCTGATCAAGTCGGCCCTCCATTTCTTCTTGATAACCTCCCTTATCCCTTCCAACCTGTGAGGATACAGCAACAAGGTGCCATCTTGGAAGCAGAGAGCCCTCAACTAGACACAAAATCTGTTGACTAATCTGCTTCCCCTTAATGTTGTACATCCCAGCCTCCTGAACTATGAAATACATTTCTGTTGTTCATAAATTATCCAGTCTGTGGTATTTGTTATAGTAGCTCAAACAGACTAAGACACCTCACTTTTCTAATTCACCCCTTTGAAGTATGACTAAATGGATGGTCTGGTCAAAAAGGAGTAGGCCTCAAAAAAAAAAAAAAAAAAAAAAAAACAGAATAATAAGAATAATGCCCTCACTATTATTTCCCACTATATAAAACTTGGGCAACTTTCCCTGCTTTACAGAACAGCATCCACCCTGCTTAGCCAACATTGTACATTGTACCTTGTACATTTCTCTTCTGACCATAATGCTCTTTCCATCCCCCTCTCTTAATATTCTGCACAAAGAGAAACCCCCTTCTCTTATGAACTTTCATTCAGCTGTGGTTCAAATCTGGACTTGATCTCTCTTTTATGCTGTATCTGTTTGATCTAGTATAAATTCTTTTCTAGTCTAATTTTTTCATCTACATATATGTACCTGGCATAAAATTCAAAATTTATAAAAGCAGGTCTCTCCCCAGATGCTCTGCCCCTCACTCCAGAGTCAATCCCTGTTAGTAGTTTATAATGATATTTCTAAATGAAATCTACATGAATGGAAAAGCATATCTGTATATCCATAAAATAACTTGCTAGGATTTGACTGGGATTGTTTTGAATCTGTAAATCAATGATAAATTAACAGTTGGAAATTGATTCAGTTGAGAAAGAAGTGGCATCTTGACAATATTGAGGCAATCTTCCTAACTATGTACATAGGACATTTGCATCTCTGGTTTCTCTCAGGAATTTTGTAGTTTTTCTCGTATAGACCATGTACATATTTTGTTAGATTTATACCTGAGTGTTTCACTTTTTAGTGCCAATGTAAATACATTGTAATTTAAATTTCAAATTCTAATTATTCATTGCTGGTATATAAGAAAGAAATTAACTTTTGTATATTAACCTTATATCCTGAAACCTTGTTATAACCACTTATTAGCTCCAGGAGGATTGCCAGGGGTGTGTGTGTGTGGGGGGGGGGGGGGGGGGTTGTTGTTGTTATTGTTGATTATTTGGAATTTTCTACATATATAATCCTGTCACCTGCAAGCAAAGATAGTTTTTTTTTTCTTTCCATAACTGTATATATTTTGTTCCTTTTCTTGGATTACTGAATTTGCTAGGACTTTTGGTGAGATGTTGCATAGGCATGGTGAGGGGGACATCCTTGCCTTGGCCCTGATCTTAGCAGAAAAGCACTTAGTTTCTCACTGTATTAGCTTATAGACATGCCATAACAAAGCGCCACAGACCGGAGGCTTAAATAACAGAAATCCACCATCTCATAAGCTGGAGCCCAGAAGTCTGACCTCAAGGTGTCAGCTGTGTTGGTTTCTTCTGAGGCTTCTTTCCTTCATTTACAGGTGGCTGCCTTCTCCTTTTGCCTTCATATGTCCTCCTTCTCTTGCCATCTGTGTCCTAAGTTCTTCTCCTTATGACACCAATCATATTGAATTAGAGTCCACTCTAATGACCTTGTTTTAACTTAATTATCTCTTTAAAGAATCCATCCCATGTATAGTTACATTCAGAACTATCAGCCATTAAACTTCAATATATGAATTTGGTAGGGGGAACACAATTCAGCCTATAACACTTATCATTAAATATGATGTTAGCTAGTTTGTTTTATAAATTTATTTATTTATTTTGGTACTGAGGATTGAACCCAGGGGTGAACTACACTGAACTACATTCCCAGCTCCTTTTACTTTTTGAGACAGGATCTCATTAAATTGCTGGAGTTGGCCTCAAACTTGTGATCCTCCTACCTCAGCCTCCAAGTTGCTGGGATTACAGGTGTGTGTTACCAGGTACAATTGTTCTATATCAAGAACATCAAGGAAGTTCCCCTCTATTTCTAGTTTGTTGAGAGCATATATGTATATATTTATTTAAAGTAACAGAGATCAAGTTATCTTTTAAAAATAGAAATCTGATCTCACAACTTTCTAGTGTAAAACTATTCAATATTTCCCATTTTTGTTACAAAAAAGATGGCATCCTGATTACATCCCTCATAGCCTTGCATGATCTGGCTTTTCCTTAACTCTTCTTTCTCATCATGTGCAACCTGCCTCTTCCACCTCTGCTATGAGTATCCTGATTGGCTTTGTTTCCTTGAAAGGAAAATCTTCTGTATCACCCAGATAGATCACAGCCTCACTACTGTATGCCCTGCATGTCTACTGGTTATCATAATTTATCATAGTTATAGTTACATATTTCTATAATTTTAAAAATATTTTTAGTTGTAGTTGGACACAATACCTTTATTTTATTTATTTATTTTTTATTTGGTGCTGAGGATCCAAACCCAGGGTCTTGCACATGCTAGGCGAGCGCTCTACTGTCTCTCCTTGAAAATCCCTCCATCTCTTTTCTGTCCTGCTCTCCATTAAACCCTGCCTCCCTCCTCCCATCTTCTCACTCACAAGATCCCATCCACAAATGCCTGGAGGTATTAGAGAGGATTTTACCCTGCCCTACCACCATTTCTAGGGACCCCTGCCCTAGAAATGGGTTCTAGGACCTCGTCTGGTTCTCAGATGGTAGCTCCTTTATACACGAAGGGGTTAAAGTAGTGGGGTATGCTGTCATTTCCCTCTCATCCATCACAGAGGCAAAACCTCTCCCACCCAATACCACCAACCAACAAGCTGAACTCATAGCTGCCACAAGGGCATGCGAGCTAGCGGAGGGAAAAGCCTTCTCCCTATATACATATTCCAAATACATCTTCATATCCTGATCTCCCACGCAGCCATTTGGAAAGAAAGGGGGCTATTGACCACCAGAGGGACGGCAGTCATTAATTCCACACTTATATCTGGCCTACTATGAGCCTTCAGGCTGCCTTCCCAACTGGGAATAATCCATTGCAAGGCTCACCAAACTGACTCCTCCCTTACTACTGTGGGGAATTCCAACGCTGATGAAGCGGCTTGATCAGCAGCCCTACAAAGCTTTATCTCCTCCCCTCTACTCTTCGTTACCACCGGGGATCGGCCCAAAGATCCCCAGCAACTCTTCCAGTTTCTTCACTCTCTATTCCATTCTAGTCCACAGAGTCTCACTACTTTCCTTCACTCCTTTTTCACCCTTTCCCCATGTGATAAGACCCTCCTACAACAGATCACTTCCGCTTGTCAGATCTGCCTGAGAACCAACACCAATACTCCATTAAAACCTAAACCTTTTCCTTCTCATCAGGCCCGTGGTCATACCCCAGCTGCACACTGATTTCACCAACATGCCCTGAGTAAAAAACAAGCCTTTCCCACTTCTAACAAGCAGGCCTCTGGTAGTTGACTCACATAATCCCCCGTTTCGGGATGCACACTTCTATCCAATCAGTCAATGGTCCAGAATTCACCTCACAGATAACTCAGGGACTGGCTCACACGCTATCACTCCCTTGGTATTTCCATTGCCCTTACCGCCCCCAGGCTTCTGGAAAGGTTGAAAGGACCAATCGGTCCCTTAAAGAGACCCTCACCAAGCTCACCATGGAATTAAGCCTGGACTGGGTAAAGGTGCTCCCCTTGGCTTTGTTGCGCATTAGGGCCCTGCCAAAAAAGCCTTCTAATCTCTCACCTTTTGAAGTCATGTATGGCCGTCTCCTCGTTCCTCCCGGATTGCCTACAGAACCACTACCCATCTCCGAAACCTATGCCCTGCCCCTCCTCTTCCATCTATGCTCTGAACTCTGGCGCTATCAAGACTGGCTCCTTCCTGACCCCAGTCTCTCTCAAAACCTTACCTCCTTAACACCTGGTCAACTTGTTTCCTATTGCCCACCGGGGGAAAAGCCCCCTCTAGAACCAAAATGGAAGGGCCCTGCTCAGGTAATTATGTGCACACCCTCAGCGGCCAAACTCAAAACTACCTAATAACCAACTCACCCCATGGATTCATATTTCCAGGCTTAAGCCCGGCACTCCTACACCTTCATCAGAAGAGCCAACGATCGTCACCTGTCATTAAGTACTCTTGTCAATGCTCCCCCTCATTTCTGGCCCCTCTTGGGTCCTCTCTTTGCTCTATATTCAAGGCAAGTGACCCTAAGGGCCCCCTTCAGCCAGACCCCCTTCTCTTCCTTACAGACCCCCTACTTGCTTGGATCTGACCGGTAGTGGGACTGTTGTGTGTTGTCCTTCTGACAAACCACTTAGGTGTCCAGAGCATGGTGACCCCTGAATACGTGTGATCATAATAGAGCACTTTACCAGTTGCTTTTTGGGCCTAAGGAGGAAACTGTGTGTTTTGTTTACCTCCCAGTTTCGTAAGAATTTCAAGTATCAGTATTTATTTATTTATTTATTTATTTATTTATTTTTAAAGAGAGAGTGAGAGTGAGAGAGAGAGAGAGAGAGAGAGAGAGAGAGTTTTTTAAAAAAATATTTATTTTTTTAGTCCTCAGCGGACACAACGTCTTTGTTTGTATGTGGTGCTGAGGATCGAACCGGGCCGCACGCATGCCAGGCAAGCGCACTACCGCTTGAGCCACATCTCCAGCCCAAGTATCAGTATTTAAAGTTGAGATGTTTTATATAAGACCTGGAGAGAGCTGACTGCTCTTAAAGGGAAATATGGTAACAATGGGCCACTGTCCTCCCTTGGCCGCCTTCGAGAAAGGCAAAGAGAGAAGCAAGCTGGTACACCCAGTTAGGAGAAAATTTGAAGAGCAGCCTTAATAGAGAGGGGAGGGAGCCAGATTGGACTAGGAATGAAGAGTGGAATTGAGAGTGTTAGGTGCAGGACAGGCTGGTCTGCAGGTCATGCCAAACAAAGTTAGCTGCAGGATGACTGGCTTCTCAAACTCTCTGTCTGGTTCTTTATCACCTATTTGCTTCAAGCCCAAACGCTCAAGCCCCCACTCAAGGCTGAACACTTAACCCCCCTTGTGCCAACAAGGCAGCTTGCAGACCCAGAGACCGCATTAGATTTGGGCTATAAAAACTCCCTGTGCCTGTTCCTTCCCTTTATCATAAAGTTCATTCAGACTCAGGTGGGTAAAAAATTTCTAATCAAGATTTTACCAGCTTTTCCTCAGGAATTACCAACTCCTGGCTACTGATGATACCTCCAGTCGAGACCTATGCCAAATGGACTGACATCATCATGGATCTGTGGTGGCAGGGAACCTTCGTTGATACTGGTCTTCTCTGCCTTCCTGTGGAGGCTCCTTACTTCCCTCCTCTCTTTCTCCCACACTGCCCCATTTCAGCAGGAAATGGGAGGAATGTTGGGAGTCACCCCAGCTCCAAAGACTAACTTCCCCATCCCCCAAGAAGAGCCGTCCAATGGTGAGCCCTGCTGGCTCACATGGTCCTGCCATCCAATGGTGAGCCCTGCTGGCTCACATGATCCTTACCCATGAATCAGACTAGCCCTGCTGGCTCACCTGATCCTTGCCCACCAATCAAAAAGCACCCCATGCCAACTGTCAAACCACCCCCGGCTCTATAAATATGCAGAGCTGTTCCTCAATAAACGGGCATTTTCTCCGACGGCAAGCCTTGATCACCCTTTCAGTATAACTTTATTTTTTCCTTTGGAATCTTTTTGTTTCCCTAGAGAAGTGCCCTCTCAGGGCTTGGGGGTATAGCTCAGTGTACAGTGCTTGCTTAGTATACATGAGGCCCTGGGTTCAATATCCAGCATGACAAAAAGAGGCAGGGGTCAGGGCAGAAGTACCCTTTGTCATTGACTGGAAGATATAAGCTTGGTTGCTACCATTCTGAGAAGCAAAAAGGAAAAGGTAACCATCTGGGTGAGGGTCTCTGCCTTTCAGAATGAAGATTCTTACCTACTCTGCCTTCTATATGTACTGACTGACTGCCCTCCACTCTGTCTGATGTCCTCAAGGTACCACTTCCTTAATTCAATTTCTCCTGAGTGTAAACCTCTGGTGTCCTTCAGGCGCTAGAGGAAAGATTGTGATTAGCTATGAAACACAAAGAATGGGACCTCGGAATCTGTTTTACATACAGATTTCTGGCTAACCATCTCATTCAGCCCCAACACTTACTCTTAGCTTCCAGTGCTCCTGGGAAATGAGTTTTCTCCTTCTTATAATACTCCAGTATAAGAATATAGGTTTCAACTTTTTCTGCTCTATTAAATTTAATTAAAACTCCTCCCACTGCTTACTAGTTTCCAAAAATGTGTGGCCTCACTAATCCTTTATTATCTCTGTGGTTTTTTGTTTTTCTCTCTTTTCTTTTCCTCTTTTGCCTTTGTGAATCTATACATTTCAAGTTCATTTAAAGTAAGAGCTTGGTAAGAAGTTATAAATGCACCTGTTCAGTGTTCTCCAAGATGAAAGTCCTCCTTTTGATTTCTTGAATAAAAGTTTTGTGTTATTTCTGTAGCAGGGCCTTCAGACTTGCTGTTTCCTCTCTTAGAAGGGTTGAACTGTGCAGGCTGCTCTCCTCGGAGGGACAGCCTTGTCAGTTTGCCTCATGCTGCAAACTCTTGCATGAGATTCCAGTGTGTGCTGTGGTCTTTGGACTTTGCATGGACTCTGAGAGTGTCCTTTCACAGTCAGTTTGGGGATTCAGCTGTAGCTGCATGAGCCTTGGCTGGGGGTTCCCCCGACCTCAGAGATCCTTGGGGGTGCTGTATATCTCATCAGTCACTCTCCAGGCCTTATCAGCCATTTAACTGTGGGGAAAGGGAATGGGTTTTAGGGAAATGGGGAGGGCAAATTTTACCTTACACCCATTTCCTGGTCAGGGAACCAAGATGTAAGTGTAAAATTATGGGTGCAGACCTCAACAGATTCAGGGAAGCCATTTATTGTTCTTCTCAAACTCAGGCAGTGTGAGAACTCATTTCTGGATGCAAAAATGGTGATTGATTACAGAGAGGATTTTTGGTTTTATAGGGTACAATTAGGGTGATTTCATCATTGGAACTTGTGGGTGTGCCGTTTGGACTGTCAGGGGTTAGTTATAAAGATTAAAACTTTTAACTCAAGAGAGTAGATGTAAAAAGTTGAGACTTACTGTTACTTGGAGAGATAGGAGTCCAGATTGTATGGGATGGGTATTTCTTTTTCTGGAACTTATTGTCTCCCAGAGTTTTGGCATTCATCTACTTTCTTCAGGGACCATTGTTATCAGGAAAAGGTTTACTGGAATTTTAATGCTTGACTAGTTTCTCCTCCTTCACCTCCATTGTGTCTCTGCTTTTCTTTGAGGGCTATTTTGTAGTAAAACTATTTTCCATAACTCTTCAGTCCAGAGCCCATTATGTACCTTCTCCCCCTGGGTCCCATTGTCCTCCTTTCTCCTTGGGGGTTGTTGATCCCCATGGATATTTTTCATATCCTTCAACATTCTTATCCAAAAGCAACAAATTCAGTTGCAAGTGCCTCCCAGGAAAATAAAATAGAGCCTACTCTGCTAGAGATATACTAAAAGTGAGTAGGGCCCTTTAGGAAAGAGAGACCCTGAGAAAGGTTATCTTAATCAAGATTGTACAATGAGATTGTATATAAGGTGTGCTCATGAGGAAGTAATAACCAGAGTTATCTTAACCAAGATTGTGTTTAAGGAAAAAAAAATTACCTACCCCACAAGTGGAAATAATCCCTTAAGATAGAGGCAGCAGGGGCTGGGGCTGGGGCTGTAGCTCAGTGGTAGAGTGCTTGCCTAGCATGTGTGAGGCACTGGGTTTGATCCTCAGCACACATAAAAATAAACAAATAAAATAAAGGCATTCTGTTCATCTACAACTTAAAAAAAAAAAAGAAAAAAATAGCATCAATGGATAGCTCCATTCTCTTCTGGACAAATACTTAAAACACAAATTGAGTCAGCTTTGCCAGATACCCTACAATATGCCTATTCTGCCTGTTAAAAAACCTCACACTGAACCAGAAGGCCAAAGCAAGAGGATGACAAAAAAAATGCATCCAAGTTCTTAACTCTCAGTACTTGTGACATGTGATCTTATTTGGAAGAAATCTTTGCAGATGTCATTAAGGATCTTGAGATTATCCAGACTGGTATTCTTCTAAGAGAAAGGAGAGGGAGATTTGAGACAAACAAAAAGGAGAAGACCTGAAGGAGAAGAAGTCCATATGAAGATAGAGGCAGAGATGCAAGCCATGCTGCCCCAAAAGCCAAGGAACTCCAGGAGCCATCAAAAGCTGGAAAAGACCAGGAAAGATTTACCCCTTGTGTATTCAGAGAAAATATGTCTTTGTCAACACCTTGATTTTTGGACTTCCAGATTCCAAAACTATAAGAGAAAACATTTATGTTGTTTCAAGCCACCAATTTGTGGCAATTTATTGTGATAACACTAGAAGTTAATTCAACTGGATATCTTTAATTCACTCTGGAAGTTCCTGGCTAAATATCACACTAATATAGGTCCCCTCACTTATATCACCTTATATACAACCTCATTGTACACTGTATTTTCCTTTGTAATAATGCAACAATTTTCTTCATGTAATTACTGTAAACAAGGGGCAGGACTGTTGATATTATTCACTCTTATACTTTCAGGCCCTGATGTGATATCTTGTACATTGTAGATGCTAAATTCATTCATTCATTTATTATTCTGAAATGTCTTCCTTAATTTTTTTCACTTCTATACATCCTTGATGGTAGAGCTACAAAATATTGATTTTCCCAACTATGTTATCAGTAACCTGAATTTGTAATATTGTAATTACTTCCTCATGAGCACACAATTTATCAATCCAATACCACTGCAAGATCTTGGCAATTCATTTACTTATTCACTCATTTATGCACAAATATTTATTTATTTATTTATTTTTATGTGTTCTCATTGGTTATACCTGACAGCAGAATGCATTTTGGTTCATTGTACATAAATGGAGCACAGCTTTTTATTTCTCTGGTAGTATACGATGTAGAGTTGCACCATATGTTCAGTCATACATGTACCTAGGGTAATGATATCCATCTCATTTCACCATCTTTCCCACCCTCATGTCCCCTCCCCACCCCTCCCTCCTCTTTGGCCAATCAAAGTTCTTCCATTCTTCCCATTCTCCTCCCCATTATGGATCAGCATCCACTTATCATGGAGACTATTTGGTCTTTGTTTTTTTCAGATTGGCTTACTTCACTTAGCATGATATTCTCCAACTCCATCCATTTACCTGCAAATGCCATAATTTTTATTCTCTTTTAAAGCTCAGTAATATTCCATTGAGTGTATATACCACAGTTTCTTTATCCATTCGTCTATTGAAGGGCATCTAGGTTGCTTCACAGTTTAGCTATTGTGAATTGAGCTGCTATAAACATTGGTGTGGCTGTGTCATTATAGTATGCTGATTATAAATCCTTTGAGTATAGACCAAGGAGTGGGATAGCTGGGTCAAATGGTGGTTCCATTCTAAGTTTTTTTTAAAGAATCTCCATACTTCTTTCCAGAGTGGTTGCACCCAAATATTTATTAAAAACTATCCATAGGTAAACTATAGTACCAACTACTATTAGCCCAGGTTAAATGAGACATTATCGCTAAATCAAAAGATCTGTCATTTCAATTAGAGAGAGCACAAGTTGCAATATAATACACAATGTGATAAATGCCAAAGAAAAGGTAGAATGTGCAGGAAAAAAACTTAGCTGGAGAAAACAGGAAAGACTTTGTAAAGGATTCAGCCTGTAGGCTTCCTATCTCCCCACAGGATCTATCATGACAAGAGTAAATAAACATTCCTTAGTGGTTATTGTGACAGCCCTTTCAAGAGTTAACAAAATACTAATTAAAAGAAAATATTTAGCAAAAAATTAGTAAGGTGCTGTAATTAAGCTGTCTTCTCCTCTGCCATAAAGAAGCTCTATCAGAAGCAGATATGGCATAATGTTTCCACCTCATCTATGGTGGGACAAAGATCAGAGCCTTTGAGTCCTCTGTGTCAGTAATTTGTAACCAGCTTTACCAAGTACTCCTAAGACATCTCTAAGCAGTTTCATCTTCTATGTCTTTTGAACCTGTATATACTCCTATTTTTGTTCATAGCACAACTATATATCATATCAGTGTATGTTCTTACTTTATGACTATATATGTGTGCTTCCTCCACTAATTTGTAACCTCAAGGAGAAGGACTGTGTGTTATTCATCACTGTATGCTTCTCCCCTAACAAAATGCCTGGCATGTAACAGGTGTGCAGCATATGCTTGCTGAATAAGTGGATCTCATTTAACTTTATCCCATTACCAAAAGTTAATTCTTTGTTCTTCTTTTTTTCAGTACTGGGGATTGAACTTAGGGATACTCAAAAACTGAGCCACATCCCCAGAACTTTTTGTATTTTATGTAGAGACAGGATCTTGCTGAGTTGCTTAGGACCTCACAAAGTTGCTGAAGTTGGTTTTGAACTTGCGATCCTACCGCCTCAGCCTCTAGAGCTGTGGGGATTACGGGCATGCACCACCATACATCACCAGAAGTTAATTCTTATTCTGGATTTACACACACACACACACACACACACACACACACACACAAGGGATTGAATCCAGGGACACTTTACCACTGAGCCACATCCCCAGCCCTTTTTATTTTGAGACAGGGTCTTATTCTGGATAATATCTAAGAGTTGGTCTTTGGTTTGTTTTTGCTTTTAATTATGTGTACCATCTGAAGTGCCTGTAAGTCATCTTTTAGGCTAGTTGAGTGCTCATTAATATTCAGATCTACTTCCATTACTGGCATCTCTTTCCTTTGTATTTCTGTAAATAAGCATGATGCAGCAAAGCATCCACCATGAAGCAAAGGACAGGATTAGCCACATCCTTCCTTATGTAGCTAATGTTAGAATGTGGACACATTGATACCAATAAAAATGAAATGATGGGGAATATAAGGATGGGCCTGCCCACACTGAGGAATTGCCAATTTCACACACACACACACACACACACGAATGCATTCACAAGAAACAATCCTCATCACCTTGATTCAGTAGACACAATGCAAAAGACCTACTGGGCTGGCCTCACTGTTGTCTATAAGCCTTTGATTTGCACCCCTCTGCCCCACCCAGAATTCCAACTACTCAGTTATTCTAGAAAGTCCTTTGGACAAGATGACAAATGTGCCACTGTGATAATCACCCTCTTTGATCAGGGTAGTGGTGTTTGAGAAGATTACTTCAGATGCCTTTACCATTTCTTTTATTTCTTTGGGCACCCTCCTCCCTTGCCCATTTTTTTGTTTTAACAGCTCATACCACCCCCCTTCAGAGCACTGACCAAAGACTACCAATGCTGATGCCCACACTGGCAGAGAGGCAGATGTGCCTGGACATCTACCTCTCCCTGGAGAGTTCCACTTTAGTCAATGACTAATGTGTGTGTGAGCATGCATGCACATACACGTAAAAGCTCCCTTATCTTTTATGAGTCTACCTTCAGGCTGATTTATACTCCAGAGTTCCCAATAGAGCCATGCCAAAGCAGAGCCTTTGTCCCAGAATTGCACACTCACTTCACTTCCTACCCTTCCCTGTCTTGTGTGCATCCCCACTTCCTATGGATTTCTCCTGGAAGTGCCTCATCATTAAATCATTGGATCACAAATCCTTTTCTCAGAGTTTAGTTTTTGGGCAGTGAGTTCTGAAAGGAATCCTGGGAAGCTGACCCTAAGCATGGAGTTCATATGTTGGTTCATTTGTCAGCCAGATGGCACGAGGATTCCCTCACTGGTGGAGCATGTGGAGGAGTGATAGTCCCTGTCACATGGTAGAATTATAATCACTAAGACTGTCACTGTGGCAATTTAGGATGGGACACAGAAGGAGCCTCTCCTGGCTCCTGTAATTTTTTTGTTGTTTGGGAAGTATGAAGGAAATGGTAATTATAAGAACTGTGAAATTGGTTGTTGTTTCTTAACATTACTGATAAATTAAAGAAAAAATGACAAGCTCAGGTGTAAAAGTCAGAAGGCTGAGCATTATTAAGACACTTTTCATTTCCAAAAAACAGAGGACATAGAATGTTAAAGACCAGGCTGAGCCTAATTGTAAGCAGAACTTTACAAAAGGATGAATTTGCAGCCTCATCAAGTATCCTAGGCCAGTGTCAGGGCCTTGTCCAGGAGGGTATGGGCCTGAGACTTGGGATAGCAACATCTGGTAAATGCATTTGAGAACCTCAAAGACTCTGGGTCTGCAGAAGGGACTACTTGCCCTTTCTAAAGAAGCACTCACTCCTCACCTGAAGACCATGTGGAGTTTTCAAGTGAGGCATCCCCATTTTGCTCCTCAAGACAATTCTTGTACCCCTAAAGTTCAACAGCCTCCTTTCCTTCTGGCCAGTAGTCCAATAACAAGGAACAAGTCTCACTGTGGTCTATCTGAAAAGGTGTCGTTCCTGCCAAGGATGGTGTGTATTGAAGGAGCTACAAGTCCTGACCAATCAGTTCAGGAGTAGATTGAGTGGCTGCTAGAAGAAAAGGGGACAGTCTGCTTAACTGGATAGAGGAGAGGGTTTTAATATAAGGGCACTACCCTGTGACTTGGAATTTGTGCTCCAGTAGTGGAACCCATCCTAATGTGAAAATTTGTGAAGGAAATTGGCCCACATTAAAAGAGGCAGAGATGACAAAAATACCTTGGCAGAGCATTAAGGATGGTATTAAAAGACTTAGAAATAAGAATGTGTCAGAATGAATCTATTATTTAACTTGTGGAACTGTCAGCTGTCTGTGTTCTTTGTATGGGCCCAGAAAACACTCTTTTCACTTACATGATATGGAATATGCTGAGGAGAGGGGCATAGCACTCTTGAGACACTCAAGAGTGTCCTCTTGTGGGGCCTTTCATTGTCCAGGTTTAACAGTCTGAGGTTCCATCACAGAACTGTTCTCCTTAGTGACAATGAGGATGAGAGGATTCTGGAACACTGGAGGCCAGACAGTGGCTCTTAACCACAAGAGACAGAGTGAACTTAATTACCGCAGTGACTCATGGATGGGCCAAATCATTGGAGGAAACTACAAACGGGCTTGGTTGCTCTATGGTCCCATGCAGGAGTGGTCTTGAAAGAATAGTAGTGAGGGAAAACCTCTCCATATGGCCAATTTTCACATCTCTTTGTGTGAAAAGAGAAGTGGCCTGGAATAAGGTTGTCATGAACTCTTGGGCCAAGAAACACCAAGTTGGAAGAAGAGCAGTAGGAACAGTCTGCTCCAGCAACATGGAAGAATAGTTTAACACTAGAATTTTTTAGAACTTCTACTGCACAGTGATAATTAAAAAAAATTGTAGGCATTTTTGTGTTGTTTTTAAATTCTGTACAGATAATGCATACTCTTCTTGCCTGCACAGGAATGAACCAGTTCTACCACTGCTCCATTGTTTCATCACAGTTCATAAGCTATGGTGAAGAGTTCCTTCCATTGGTTGGTCAGAGGTCTGGAAGAAGTAATACCAAAAACATGACAGCTTGGAGGCCTATAGGAATAAGTTCAAAGTAAGAAGTTTTTTGTATCCATTGCCAAATGGAGTGGATCCAGCGTAGAAGACGCATTAAACAACTAAGGGCTTGCCCCACCAGCTTCTATGCCTGGTCGTCTGTGGCTGAACAAAGATGGCCAAGGATGAGGCTATGATTTGGATATGGTTTGAGCATGTCCCCCAAGGAGTTGTGTGCTAGAAGTTTGGTCCCAGTGTGGTAACGTTAAGAGGTGATGGAACCTTTAAAAGATGGGCTTCAGTGGGGAATCATTAGTCACTGGAGATGCTGCCCTCAGAAGGGATTAATGTACTCCTCATAGGGACCATGATTAACTCTTGAGAGGTTTGTTATAAAAGAGAAACAATAGTCCCTCTTCAGTCTCTCTCTGGCTTTTTGTCTTTTCATGTGATGTCTTATTTTCACATATACTTCTGCTCTAATGTCATATACCATAATGTGATGTAGCTAAAGGGACCCTTTCCAGAGCCAGTGCCTTACTTTTTAGACTTTTAGATTCCAAAATTGTGAGTAAATGATCTCAGTTTTTTTGTCATAGTGACAGAAAATGGAGTAATACAGAGGCTATATAGGGTTCACAGCATAGACTCCCTTTCATCAGTGCTGATTTAGCTATTGTTACTGCTAAATGGCTTGTCTCCCAATAGTGGAGACTGACACTGTGCTCTCAATATGGTACTTTTCTTCAAGGAGACCAGTGAACCCCATGGTAGTTGATTGCAACAGATCCCTTCCAACCTGGAAAGAACTGTGACTGATTTTAGTTGAAATTGACAGATTTCATAGGTCTGACTTCCTTGCGGGACAATCCCTTGAACAAAATTATAGACCAAGAGACTGACCTAAGAAAAGGTGTCACAAAATGGGCCTCTTACAAGATCCATTGGTCATTCCATAGACTATATCACCAATGTACAGCCAGCTTGAGGGGGCACTGGAATGCTCTTAAAGATGCAGCGACTACACCAGCTTAGAGATGACACCCTGCAAAGTTAGAATACTGTCCATCAGGAGGTTGTATATGCCTTAATCCAATGAGCTCCGCTCTACATGGTGCTCTGCCCACCATGGGTAGAGTGCAGGGGCACAGAAACCAAGGAATAGAAATTGAAATGATACTGTTGACACTTCCAGTGATCCACTTAGAGGAATTTATCCTTTCTGTCACTGCAAGTGTAGGTTCCATGTATCTATCTATCTTGGTTGCCAGAATGACACTGTTTCCACCATAAGATATCCCAAGAATCCTAATAAATATAAATCTAGAACTTCCACCTGGGCATATAGGTTCCTCTTGCCAGTAGAATAAAAGGCAAAGAGAGGAGTTATATCCTGGAAGGGGCAAATTTACCCTGTTCATCATGAGGAATAGAGCTGTTACTACAGAAGAGTGATGTATTTAGGACTCAAATGATCCACTTGGTCAACCATCTTCTTGAAGGAGTTATGGCAGGATGGAGTGAACTCACAGTGGGACTCAAGTAGGTCTGAGTATTATAATGACCTTTATTGGTGCTTTGCCAGGATCCCTCATGACTTCTTCATTCTTTCTGTGCTCCCCTTTCATCTCCTATGTTCTTTTGTTTCTAATGGCTTATACCTGTAACTTTCTTTGTATAATTGTGCACATTTGTGGAGAGGCCAATGTGCCTGGAAGTTTGTGTCCTCTGGAGAGGCTTTTAATAAGCGATGGTGAGAGCACATGGAAGTCAAGTTTCCACAAATTCTAAAGTATAAATCTATTCCAGACCTCCCTATGAGATGATGCTGAGTCTTGTAATATAACTGTGGTGAGCAGAATTCTAAGATGACTGACACTGGCCCATACTCTGGGATCACCAATTCCCCTTGAGTATATCCAGGACCTGTAAATGTGATAGACTACTACTCCTATGATTATGTTGCATTACTTGGAAAAATCTGAGAGGATTTTACAATTATAATTAAGACCCCTAATCAGATAACTTCAATTCACAAAAAAGGAGATTAACTGGGATGGGCTTGACCTAATCTGATGAGTCTCTAAAAGAGAGTTTAGGCCCTTTCAGAAATCAAAAAGGTACTCTCCTGCCTCCCTTGCAGAAGAAAGACAACTTGAATCCTACAACTATAAGGAAATGAATTCTACCAACAGCTATGTGAGCTTAGAAGAGAACCCTGAGCCTGAGATGAGAATGCAACTCCAAAGGACAACTTGATTGCATCCCTTGTGAGAACCTGAACAGAGGACCCAGTTACACTGTGCATTGACTTCTGACTTAAATAATCTGTGAGGTAATAAATCGTTGTGTAAGCCACCATGTTTGTGGTACACAGCAATAACCATTTAACAAAATACCTGAATTTTCACCTTGGCTCAGCTTCTTTCCTCTTCCTGTCCTGCATCCCCTAATCCCTTGCCAGACTGTCCTGGAAGTATTTCTCTAATAAATCACTTGCATATGAATCCTTGACACAGGGTCTGTTTCTGGAAACTCAAACCTATGACAGTCACCTCCCTTCTCAAGAACATCTTCAAACATTGCTCAAAAATAACCTCATCTCATTTTTCTTTCTCCATTCCTTTAATTTTTATCCTCAAATGTTCCCTTCTTGAAAAGTGGGAAGTACGGTTAGCTCAGTTACTTTCTACCTCATTTAGTCTGCACAAAAGAAAGACATGATAATGGTGAACGTCCAATTTCCCTGTCTTGGCAGCAGGCCCATCTAGTATGCTCCATGGGGCATAAACAGAGCCCCATTAGATAATAATATAAGATGTAGGAGATTAATATCAAAATTTTTCAGAGAGATTTTCAGCTTCGATTATATTTTATATCTAAAATGGGATAATAACAAATCAGTGATTTATGCAAAAATCAGAATTCAAGGAACTAAAAAAAGAGAGAAAGAAATCACTGAAGGTGAGCCAGAGGAATAAGAAGCCAAAATTGGCCAAACAAAAAGTAATATGTGTTAGTAGAGGCCAATACCAGAAGCTTTCTTTAAAAAAAAAAATTTAGTTGTAGAGGGACACAATATATTTTATTTATTTATTTTTATGTGGTGCTGAGAATCAAACCCAATATCTCATATGTATCAGGGAAGCACTCTAACACTGAGCCACAACCCCAGCCCCAGAAGCTTTTTTTAACCTACTTCTGGTACATCCTAGATAAGTTAGCTTGATTCACTAAAAAGAACCAGAATGGAATTTAAAAGTAAGAACACAGTTGACCTGCCTCTTTGTGATTTTTTAGTTCAGTTTCCAACTCAATAGAGTAATATCCTCAATGGCATCCCTCATAGATCTTCAGATAACTTAAATTCAACACTTAAATGATGAAGAATTAATTTTTGTACAATTCTATTCAATTATTCTTTAGTGAGTCAAGTCCTCCTCCTATGACCACCTATAGCCTCCTGAATAGTCCTTGTTCTAATCTCTGAAGTGAACCTGAAGAAGTCTGTTCCCTCTTCTGCTGGCCAAGTTGTGGTCAGTGCTTGCTTATTATTACCTTTTGTGGTTCAGCCCTGCCCATTTCTGAAATCCATGAAAAATCCAGTCTGACAAGAAATGAGAAGCTCTCCCTATTCATGAGTGGACTATGGAAATAACTGATATGCCAAAGGTGAAAAGAGCCCTGTATGACTGTGGGAACACTAAGAAGCATTAAGCAACAGAATGTCTGTGTTCTTCACCTTTAGCAAACCAACAGATGCATACCATCCTGGCTTCCAGGGATAGCCAGTCTATCTGATTGATCCACCAATATTCTTGGCCCCCATGCATCATCACCTCTGGAAACAAAACATGGCCATGAATCCCAGTTTGGGAAACTATAATCCAGAATCCCTTCCCTCCAGGTTTTTGGTATTCTTGCAATGACTCTATACTGTCAGTACTTCACGATTTATGGTCCCAGAAATCCATGTGATTGTGAGGCTCACTGTTGTCCAGAAATTCTGTACCCAGTGCTGTGTCCATTATTATTAGAATCAAGTTTCTTTCTTAGAGCATACTGTTGACCTATTCTGATCTAGATTAACCTGGAGTTTCCCACATCCCCATGAATTTGGTATATATATACTGCTGATTTGTCTGCACAGCTTTTTTTTTCCTCAGGGGAAGTTAAGGGACCCACAGGTTTTTCCATGGCACTGCCACTCTCTGACTCTGGCTCATGGAACCTATTACTTAGAATGTCCCAGTATGCCATGCAGCTCAGATTGTGAATTATGACATACAAGTGAGAGAATATTAGAACTTGAAGGAATCATTCAGATCATCTGATCCAGTGATTCTCAACTTTTTCTCTGAACCACCTGTCTGAGGTAAAAATACAAGCAATAACAAGGGATACTTACTTCTTACAGACAAGATCTCATTTAACCTTAATTACCTCCTCAAAGGCCTATCTCCAAATATAGTCACAATTGAGGATTAGGGCTTCAACATGAATGGGAGGGAGGAGGGTCAGTCCACAGTAGGCAGTCAGTTTTCTTTTTTCAATATAATACACCAGCTTCACTTCTTTCCTTGAAAGTTATCTTGTGTGCTCACAGAAGACAGACAAAAAAAGAATTAGTGTTTGTCAAGGTAACAACGGTGCTACTGTGATGCAATGTGCACTGTGCGACTAATAGGCTTATCGGTCTTCAGGGAGCATGTAATACCTGAATTCACCTCCTATTCTATATAAAATGCAATACAGAGGAAGGACTTAGCCACTCTTCATCTTCTCATGACAACAGACTCTGCTTTGAACAAATCAATTATTAACAACTTCCAGCCTACTCATAATTTTGTTCAGGCCTTGCTGTCAGTGGATAGATGGGTTTTATTCTCCTCTTTGGCAATATTGCAACTTTCTTACATATGGTTATGTTGAGAGCATATATATCAAAGCTAGATCAATGAATTGTTGATATCTGACACAAAAGAAAAGTGAAAATGTTATGAAGGTCATATGTAAATGCTAGATTAAATATCTCCTTTGGACATTAAAGCTATTAACTATGTTAATTTAACTAAACTCTTTACATATTTTCTTTCTTTTTCATTAAAATTTTTAGTTCTGAAAAGTGGCAGAATAGCCCACCCTAAAATATCCCACTCTAGCATAAGAATTATTTTGAGCTAAAGGCATTTGAAAAACAGTACATACATAAATGACATTCTGACCTCTACTTTTCTCCATGTACCTGGAAAAAAGAAACATTCTTATCACCAGAGGCCAAGAAGTCCACGCCAAGAACACTCTGTACAATCAGACTTTGTTAATATAAACCTTTCTTCACCTCTCCATATGTTTTAGTTAACTTTTACTCTGTTCCACTTTTTGTTCAACTACTATATAAGCATTTGGGTTATGCCACTTCTTTGGGTCTTCATTTTCTTTGTAGGAAATTTTTCACGTAAAATAAAACGTGTATGCTTTTCTCCTGTAAATCTGCCATGTCAGCTTAATTCTCAGACCCAAAGACCCTAAGAATGTAGTTTTGCCTTTCCTGCAATGGCAAAAGGTTATATAATATTGTTTAAAAAATAACTCAGCAATATAAAATTAAAAAGTTAAAATCTTACCTACCCTAGCCTTACCTGCCTCACTCCCACACACTATACGTAATTATTATTAATGGTCTGATGTGTTTTCTTCCCGATCTTTCACTAAGTACACACTATTATAAGCACATAGGTACACACAGACTTTTTATTTTTTAAAATTGAATGATACTGGCCAGCCTTAGCAGCTTTGTGAGACCTTAAGCAACTACTAATGAGACCCCATCTCAAAAAAGAAAAGAAAGACTGGGGATATAGCTCAGTGGTAAAGTATTCCTGGATTCAATTCCTGGTGCAAACAAAAAGTTGGGTTATACTATGTTTATGCATGTAATTTACTTCTCAAACATATCATGAGAAAAGAGGCAGATACATGAAATGATAACTGCAACATGTTAATAACTGTTAAAGCTGGATAATGGATAGATATATGGAGATCAAAATATCTTTTTAATTAAAAGATTAAAGATGAGTCTTCCAGATTCTCCCATTTCTTGATTTTAAAGTATCACAAACATAGGACTGGGGTTTTAGCTCAGTGGTAGAGCGCTTGACTAGCATGTGTAAGCCCCTGGGTTCAATCCTCAGCACCACATAAAGTTTAATAAATAAAATAAAGATATTGTATCCATCCTCAACTACAAAAAATATTTTTAAAAAATCAGAAACACCATTCGATGTGAGAGAGTACAAGATTTAGATTTTTTTCCGTGATCATATAGCACTTCAGAGTAAGAATATGCTATACTTATACTTCCTATTACCCTATTAATGAATGTTTTGTCCCCACTTTATTTTTTTCTCATTTACAAATTATGCTGCAATTCATTCTTCATTTACCTATTAATTCACTTAAAAATATTTTTTGACCATAGATAGATGAGAGGTTACTATAGCTCGATGAGGGTTTATACTATGTTAGGCACTGGGATTTCATTCATTGTTTTCCCTATGTGTACATAGAAATTGTCTAGATTTTACTCTGTAAAGTGGGAACTATATTAATATTTACTTTATTTTCTGGTGTCATAGTAAGATTAATCAGTTCTAGTAATTTCATTGTATGAATTAAACACGTCAGATGTTCTTTGTTTTTGTTCTTGGTGGGGTTTTTTTTCTTTTCAAGATGAAGAGTCAATATATTGCCCAGACTGATCTCAAACTCCTGGCTCAAGAGATTCTTCTGCCTCAGACTCCCCAGTATCTCTGACTTTAGAGCATGCCACAGTGCCCTGCTAAACATGTAATTATTTTTAATAGAAATGATGTCCTATTTTACAGTACAATTTACTGAGATAACTGAGTTTTCCATATGTTATGTAAGATTATGCCTACCATGCCTCCTTTTTGCCACTAAATCCAAACCCTAAATCAAGAGACAGTGGACCACTAGGGTCAATTCTAATCTAGGAAGAAGGCATTGAAGAGATTTATAGACCAAGAATATTGGACTTGATACCACCACATCTACTAATTCATGCCTCTGAGATTTTACCTAAATTTAGTGATTTCTCTATTTTGTTCATTCTCTGATTATAATCTTGGTCACTTTTCCAGGTGGAGAATCTTTTTATCAAATCTATTGTTGATTCTAGTGATTGGTCTCTATGGCTGCCTACCTTTTGAATTTGCTATCCAATGTATTCCAGAATTCAATTTTAATTATTCCACAAACTTCTTAAAGCACTGGTTTGCCTGATTTTCAACTATTCCTGAGATTAATCCTGTTAGATTTTCCAGATCTCTTAAATGTCTTTAAAATGTTGTTCTGCCTACTGCTCTGGATTTCTTCCCATCCTCCTGGTGATGCCATTGCATGTGTTATTGTTGGGCCTGATACTACCTTGCAAATCTGATTCTAGGTTTGTGTAACCTCTCATCTAGCTAAAATCTAGATCCACAATCAAACAAGTGCTCAAAAGACCATTCTCTTTACAAGTCAAAAAGTTTCATAACATGTTTCTAGAAATGAAATGAAAGTATAAAGAAAGAGCTGTTTTGAAGAAAGTTCAGAAGAAGTTGGGAAAAAAATCTGATCTATAAAAAGAGGTGACAGGTGTGAGTAATCTCCTAAGGATGGTTAAAGATGAGTTTTCCAGAATAATTGCAATTGCATAGAGATTAAAAGATCATATTGTTAGTAAATAATAAGTTCTACAAAGTCAAAATCCTTGACCAAATAAATTTTCTAAAGGAGCTATCAAAACATGATAATTTTAAAAGAAGCAATTGTGTGGAAATATTAAGTGACTCCTCTAAATAACTCCTACATAATAGAGATATTAGAACTGGAATTACACATTATTTTAAATAGTAATGTTACTATACTTATCAACATTTTTGGTGTATAGCTATAAAGCCATATTCAGAGCAAAATTCAAACATATAAATATTTACATTAATAAACAAGAAAAATCAAAAATTGATCAACTAAGCATTTATCTCAAGAAATTTTTTAAAATAGTTTTAGTTGCTTATGGACACAATACATTTATTTGTTTGTTTGTTTGTTTATTCATTTATTTATTTATTTTTATGTGGTGCTGAGGTTTGAACCCAGTGCCTCATATGTTCTAGGCAAGCACTCTACCACTGAGCCACAACCCCAGCCCCTCAAGAAATTTTTTTAAAAAGAAAGTAGCATAAAGAAAAGTATTATACTATAATCAGAAATCAGAAGTCATAAAGGAGGTACTGACAGGTTTAACTACAAAACTTATTTTTAAACTCTAAAGTAAAATAAGACATAAATAAAAATAAAATACAACAGACAAGCTGGGGGAAAACATGCAACATAAGGCAGAAATATAACTATACACTTAGCACACACAAATAACTTTCAAGACAATAAAAATGAACAAACACTTAAGTAGAAAAACCAATGGGGAGCAAACAGAATTCACAGGACCAGAAACCAAGAAGCTTATAAGGATAAAAAAGATTCTTAACTTCAGTAACAATCAAAGAAATGCAATAAAAATTAAAAGAACATATTTTTTAACCTGTGAGACTAAGAAAGATTTAAAGGACAGATTTCTCCCAGAGCTGGCATGGGAATAGGCAAATTTGCATTCTCATCTGCTGTTGATAGAAGTGTAAACTGGTGCAAATTTTATTTTGGAGAATTGATTTTTGACAATATGTTTTAAAATCTAAAACTTGCATACTTATTTGTTGAAAGTGATACCCAAGAAAATTCATACATCCTTCATACCTGCCAAAATTTCATTGAAGTAATACAAAATACATAGAAGGAAGCTCTTTGCCTGATGGGGAAACCGTAAATAAGAAAACTGCAGCTCAAACTAAGGCCTGTGGCACCCCTGAGCACCACTCTCCCAGTGGATTCTAGGGGAATCCAAGTTCACAGTTAGCTAGAGTTGGAGCAAATCATGAAATAAGGTAATTAATTATACTGTTTATATACAGAATACCTGGTTGAGACATTTGCACTCAAGTTAGGTATGATGGATTTCTAAATAAACTGGAAGACCAATAGGGAAGGCACTATAGAGTCCAAGAGGAAAGAGAAACAAAGCCCAGTGCAGCTTTGCAACTCCACAACAAACACAAAGTTAAAAAGAAAGTGAATCAATATACAGGGTGAAATATACTACCCACTCTGTGTCCACATTAAGTCTGTTTTGCAGCAAATGAGGAGCCTGCACTTGGCTGGCCTTTTTCCATCTGGACAGTTGGCACATACTTGGAAAAGAATCCTGTTAGCACATCCCTGCCCACTCTCCTATAGATCCCTGTCTCACCTCCTGGTCATCAGAAAAGGTATTGTGGAAGAGATCTTCAGAACTGTGGAGGGACCCTAGGCCTACCTAGAATCTGCAGTCCAGTCTGTCATTGAGATGTGTGCATGAACAACCATGAGTCCCAAGATGCTCAGACCAAGAGCATGAAGATGAGCTTTAAGAGAAACAACTCCCTCTAGAAGAAAGAGATGTTTCAGGAAGAGACTCTCTAAAAACTTCTAATTAATGTCTTCAGAAAGATTGGAAAATGCAAAGAATCTGAAAAAAAAATACAAGCTGCTACCAAAAAAAGTCAGTTAAAAAAAGAAACTGTTCTTGGAAATTTAAAAAAAATGTTTATTACATAAGACTTATCTGAGGATTAAAAGAATGATTTGACATTAGCAAATCTCTTTGTGGTATACATGATTAATAGATTAAATGAAATGCACTTATTTTACTAGAAAATGTTTAGATAAAATTCAGAAGTGATTTCTCATTAAAAATTATTGACCTAAGAATATAAAGAAAAAAAGGCAAAACTCTAAGCACTGACATGAGAAAATGCCTAAGATATATTGTTAAGTAGAGTTATGAATCAGAATGTAAAGTATGATCCTGCAGATCAGAGTTTCTCAACCTCAGCACCATTTGCATTCTAGCCAGATAATTATTTGCTGTGCGGATTGTCTTATGTCTTGCAGGATGTTTATCATCATCCTGGCCCTAACATATTAGATGCCACTTGTACTGCACTCCCAGTAGCACTCCTCCCATCCAAGGCTGTAACAATCAAAATTATCTCCAGACATCACCACATGCCCAGTAGAGGCAAAATTGCCCTGGGCTGGAAATCACCAATATAGATGTAGAGATTAATATGAACCCATTTCCATAATATACCACAATATCACTGTGGTGTGGTGTTACAGAGTTTGACTCCATATATTATTTGGAAAAAACAATATATATACTTATATTCATAACTGCACACAAACAAAATCACTAATATTTAGATGGATTTTTAACAAATGAGATATGATTTATATCACTGTCATTTTAAACAGGTTTACTAAACAGGAAACTCAGGGAACCATATCATTATAGGGGATCTGAATTTTATCAAATCTCTACCTTACATACAATCTCATGGAAGATTCAAAAACTCTAGGAAGAATGACAATTATATGCACCTTTTAAAATGCTGGATAATTATTACCCAAGTAAATTATTTATATTTTCTTTTTCTTATATGTAAAATCTACATTTCTTAAAATGTAAGGAAGGAAGACATACACACACACAGATTTAGATACAGTCAACCCTCTGTATCCATGGGTTACATATGCATAGATTCCACCAGCCAAAGGTTGAAAGTATTCTGGAAAAAACATTACATCTATACTGAACATGTACAAACTTCTTTCTTGTCATTATTCCCTAATCAATACATTAAAACAACTATTTACATAGCATTTGCATTGTGTTAGTTATTATAAATAATCTAGTAATGATATAAAGTGAATGAAAGGATATGCACAGCTTATATGCAAATACTGTGCCATTTTATATAAGGGACTTGAGTATATTCACAGATTTTGGTACTTGCAGGAATCCTGAAATCAAACTTGTATGGATATGAGGAACAATTGTATTTCATAGCAATTATTAACAATATCACCAAAAAAAATCTGAGGGGATAAAAGAATGAAGCATACTCATTGTGCCCATTGTAAGAACTGGTTGTAAATAAAATCAGAATGTTATTCTGAGTTTAAAGGTAAAAATTCAAACTCTGGGTGATAGAAACCAGCTTGGGCAAACAGAATTGCTTTTCAGGGAAGGAATAGAAATAACTGCCAAGAAAACATGCTTCCAGCATTTTGTGTGAGACTTGTGTTCTGAAAGGTTTCAATATGAGATATACGTTCCTACAAGTTTCACCTTTAATTTGAAGAATACCCACTACAGTGAAAGCAAGACAATGCTTGTTGAAAAGCTAATCAGAAGATACATTATTGAGTTATCTCTTACCTTCTCCTTAAATTTCCATTCATTGTTCAGGTCTCTTTTTCTTCTTAGGTGTTGGGTCTGCACTTTTTTTTTCAGTAATTTGTGAGTTGTACTAGAGAATGAAGAATCAATCAATAAATCAAAATATCTATTGAGTACCATATGTACTCCCATGGGACAAAAAAAAATAATTCAGCTCACCACAATAGTTCAAGTAAGCCTCTTACCAAATAGGTAAAAAAACAACAACCTATTTGTACATTTTACATATAAAGAAATTTTGTGCTGAAACTTTAGTAGATCTTTTGAATTATTTTATCTTAGTTTTATAGGTAAGAGGATAACATGCTTCTAAAATTAATAAATTTATATTTTTAACCTATTTTTTGAGATACAATTCACATACCATAAAATTCACCTGGTAGCTTCTGATATATTCAGTATGTGGTGCAACTAGCAATACTAATCCCAGAACATTTTTTCACCACCCACAAAGAAACCTATATCTACTAGCAATCATTCACCACCTTCTTCTTATACAGCCTCTGACAACCACTAACTTACTTTGCCTCTGTACATTTTTCCATTCTGGACATTTCATATAAATGGAATCACATAACATATGGTCTTTGGTGTCTGGCTTTTCACTTAGCATGTTTTCCAGGTCCATTCATATTGTAGCAATGGATCAGAACTTAACTTCTTTTTATGACCGTATAGTATTCCATATACTACATTTTGTTCATTCATTTGTCAGATGATAGACCTTTGGATTGTTTCCTCTTCTGAATAATAGTGCACTTTTTAACTCTTTTGAGGAACTGCCAGAGTACTTTCAACAGCACCTACCTAATTTTACATTATAACCAGGAAATTTTATCATTAACATGATATTTCCCCAACTGCCTGATACACTTCTGACATATTTTTTCCTCTGTGTTTAGGTTGCATTTTCTCTGAATGCCTACAAGCCCAGGAATTCTGATAAATATTTGTCTGGTTACAAAAACTAAATCATGCTACAACTTCTCAACATGTATACCATAAACATAAGTGACTGCAAAACATAAAAGCGTATCCCTTAAACTAAAATAAATTTATCCTTAATTCAAGAACCCATAGCCACATCTTATGATTGCCCACAATCATTTCAACAATATCCTACATGTTGGGATGTGAAAGGGGGAGAACTGAAGTTGATTCAATAGTCTTAGCCAACTGCATTTAAAACACCTGACTGTTGCATATTTCAATCAAAACATATGGCCATGTGAGCACATTGCTATGGTCTCTTTCAGGATCTTGGGAGAGGTTATTGAAATTAGGACCCTAAAACAAGCTTCATTAGCTTTACAGTAAACCTGCCTCTATGTATTTCATAGGCCAATTGTAATGGTTTATGAAGCAACATGTTAACTATCAACTTTTGCAATGTATTCATAGAGGTCCAATCACATCAGAACATCTCCTTTTTATTATCATAAAAGTTATTACATCTCAGTGACTGTATCTTTTTTAATAAAAAAAATTATAACACTCATATTGGAGTAATCTTGATGTTTTTCCTTCCCATAAAATGTATATGAACATGATTATTTCAATTTTTTTTCTTTCATAAGAAGCTTAGTATATGATATGATGTGCAGGAGGTCCTGTGTTCAACCCCCAGTACAGCAAAAAAAAAAGGGGGGGGGAAAGCAGCAGCAGCAATTTTTATTAATAGAATGTATTAAAGTGTTATGACAGTACTTTAAATATTTAGAATTCTGTGTAAAAATATCAAATTATCTACTACTGGACCAAAAAAAGAGATCATTATTGATAGATCTATTTCTTTCAAATGTTTTTAGGTAAGAAAATTCTTCATTCTAAAGAAAAGAGAATGAGTTGAGATATTATTGAGCTTTTCTTTTACACTGATGGATCTTAATTCTGTATATATTGGCACAGGTAGGTTAGGATAGGGTACAGTTCTACTCTCAAGTAGAAAGCTGGAGGTATGGATTTTTTTTTTCCCCAAGTTAAAAAGCCTGCTTTCTTCACCTCTTCTTTACGAATGCTATCTAGAGTACTGTGTGCACAGGTGCCCTCTACTGGATGGAATAACAATTTGCTGGAGTTCACTGGAATTAATTTACTCATTCTCTTAACTTTCAATAAATATTTTTACTATATTGGGTACTGTGCTTAGCTTCAGGGATACAGAGATGGTGAAAACACATTGTTTGCCCTCAAATAGCTCACAGAAAAGTCGGGGAAGTAAGAAAATCAGTAATTGCCATACAGAATGCTAAATGCTATGATAATGGTAAGCACAGATACTATAAGATACAGAGAAAATGTACCTATGGTGTCTACTCATTAACTGGTATGAGCCTTTTTTAAGACCTCATCTGACAAAATGATCAAGGAATTCAGTAATTTTATGTTTGGGATGAGGTCAGCTGGACAAAATACAAGGAATTCAGTTTAATTTGAATTTCTGATAAGTATTGCATAAAACATACTTAAAGTAAAATATTATTTGTTTTGTATTTATTTATTTATTGCTAAATCTGCCATCCCTACTTGAAGTCCACCTCCCCAACTTTGAATTGTTCAAGAACTGCAGGCGGGCTTTGTAAGTATCATTGGTCCATTTTTTAAATTTTATCTTCTAAAGGCTCTGTGGAGACAGAACAGGAGAGGATTAATCCACTAGTCGGGTGTTAATGCATCTGCCACTGCCACGTCTGTCACTCTATTTTACCATTGGAACAACAATTCCTTCGTTCTGTCTTTACCCCTGCTTATATTTGTGGCAGAGCCACTGATCATCCAGCTTCTTGCAGACTCTACAGCAGTTCTTCAAGGAAGAAGAGTCTTTTCCCTGCCTTGTGTTCCAAGCTTGTGGATTACAGTATTACTTCATTGTGTGCTAACTCTTGGATCATTCATGAAAATATTCTGCCAGCATATACCAGTGGAGATTGTCTTAGTTCATCAGAGAAGTTTTAATTAGGTTGCCCTGAAAGTTGGCCAAGGTCTCTTTCTTCTGAAAGAAGTTCACTGTTTCTGGAGTGAATTTGCATATTTTCTCCCCAATGTCAAGATTTTCACATCAACTGGGTTTGGGGAGATGCAGTCATTTTCAAGTCACAGAAAAATTACAATGACACCCTTTCCTTAAGGAACTGGGCATATATTTGTTATTTAATTATGAAGAATCTACTCAAGTGATTCTTCTTTATCACTCACCATACAAAGATGCTGCTAGAAAGTTTTAAATGTCAGCTTTCTTGTCAGTAAAGTAACAACCACTCAAAGATATCAGTTATCTAGCACATGCTAGGTAAGTGCTTTTACCTCTAAGCTGCATCCCCAGCCCCAGACCAATATTTCTTGATACAAGGCCATTTTGGGTTAAAACCCACTTAGATAGGTGTCTGCTTCTAGACATATTTCACAATTTGTTTTTCTATCTATCTGTGTATATTATAGCTAAATAGAGAAATATACACTTATCTTTCTGTATATATATATATATATATATATATATATATATATATATATATATATATTATATCTATATATCTTTCTATATATCCATATAGGTATATTTCTATATATAGCCCTTTATTTCTCAAATTATTGCAAATGAAGTACATTGTGTGGAGAATAAAATGTCTCAATAGGAAAAAATAAATACAATTTAATTAAGTAATAGCTATGTGACTTTGGGCAAGTTACTTAACATCCCTGGACCTTGATTTCCAGAATCTCTAAGGTCCTTTCAAATCCAAACACAAAACTTTTAATGGCTGGTCTATATAATTCACTGATACCTTGCTAAAACTCTGCTGTACTGCTAACTCTACAAACTTTTGATTAAAAATTTATTCATACTTATGACACTTGGAGACTAGTCACACCGAGGGAAAGAAATCAGAGTTAACCTCGGAAATTATTTATTTTTTTTATTTTTAAACATTCTTTTTTGAGAGAGAGAGAGAGAGAGAGAGAGAGAGAGAGAGAGAGAGGGAATTTTTAATATTTATTTTTTAGTTTTTGGCAGACACAACATCTTTGTTTGTGGTGCTGAGGCTCGAACCCGGGCCGCACGCATGCCCGGTGAGCATACTGCCGCTTGAGCCACATCCCCAGCCCCAAAGAAATTATTTTTAAGGTACCATATTTAAGGTTAGAATAGAATTTTATAATAGAAGAAGATTTTTCTATTAAGATTAAAGGTATGGAATGAATAAAAATTGTCATCTCAATAACATGGGAAGAAAAATGTGTTGACAAGTTTTGATGAGTCTCCAACCAGAGCAGGTGTCGTTTCATCAGCATATCAATTCTTCCTGCATTAACTAGGACAGCCAGTGCGATGTTGAAAAGCAGTGACAATGAGAACTGACACATCTTTGCCTTTTTCCTGATCTTAGAAAGCTTCAAGTTTCTCACCATTAAGTATGATATTAGCTGTAGGTTTTTTGTAAATATTAAAAAATGTGGGCTGGGGTGGTGGCTCAGTAGTAGAGCACTCACCTAGCACATGCGAGGCCCTGGGTTCGATCCTCAGCGCCACATTAAATAAATAAATAAATAAATAGTGTCCAACTACAACTAAAAAAATAAATATTAAAAAAATTAAAAAATGTTAAGTTCATGAAAAATAATACAAAGCTGAGAAAGTGTTCTAGGTTTAAGGAAACTAAAGAAACATGATGACAAGATGTAACGTGTTATGGATTGTTTTATGGATTGTTTTACTTGAGAATTACTGGAACAACTGGTGAACTGTGATTATGACTAACTATAAGGCATTGTAGTATGGTTATGTAAGGAAAAAAACATTGCTTTCAGGAGATAAAAGCTGAAGGGAAAAAGAGTCATATTGACTCTTTTTATGTAATTTAATCTCATGTTTCCACAATAGTAATAACGATGTGTAGTGTGTGTATCAAGAGACGAATAGAGGATAAGAATGTGTAGATACTCTGTTAAAGCAAACATGTCAAAATGTTAACAACTGGTGAGTCCAGATGAAAATACATAGAAGTTCAAGGTATTCTTGAGAATTTGGAGGCTTTGAAAATGTCTTTCAAAATGGAAGATTCAAAATGAAATAAAACTGAATTGGAGGCATTCGGAACAAACTTGAAAAGATCTCAGATTGCAGAGAAAAAACGAACAAAGAGAAAATGATAAATAGAAAACATAAAAAATGAAAGAGAACAAAATATTTATGTAGCTGTTTTACTGAAGAAGAACAAACAACATACGTGTTGTGATGAACGGGCATAGAATAAAACTTCATGATTGCAGGAAAGTTCTTAGTTTGCAGGCAAAAGGGTCCACCAGTTATCAGGCAAAATTAATTTTAAAAAGAGGCCAATACTGTATTTGATAATTTTAAAAGAAGTAAAAATATAGAATTAATTCTGAACAACATCCTTAACTATAATTAAAAATAGAAGGAAACAATAACTATTGACAAAGGAAAAAATAAATAATTTAATATAAAGTTTTGGTCTGAAATTTCAGATGGTATCAATAACTGGAATGAAAATTATGCTAATTTTATTAAGAATTAGGGAATCAATAGATGCTGATTTCATTTGGGTTACTATGTTTTATTTAGTTCATAAAAATATTCATACTTGACAAAGCACTAAAAGAAAATATACCCCCATATCAAAAGATATGAAACAAAAGAAACAGCAGATGCATGAAAAGCAGCATAAAACAAAATGAGTAATGTCAATTATACCTATGCAGGTTTTGCATTTCTTTTAAATAATGAAATGACATCTAATTATACATTGTTTAACATAAACACTTATAAACTAAATGACAAAAAAGTTAAAAAGCAAAAGTTTGGTCAAAGAAACAATGCAAATTCTAGAAAAGGGGATAGCATTAATAATACTGGTTAAAATACACTTTGACGGAGGGTAAAAAACATTAAAATGTGATAAACAGATTTAATAAAAGATCCAACATACACAAAAAATGATTTAGCCTCAGGTATATCAAAAAAGTGGTTACAAATTCAAGAAGAAATAGATTGAAACATTTCTCTACACTTGGAAAGATCAAAAGACAAAAGATGAAGTAGGCAAACAATAATTATTTGAATAATGTAACAGTAAAACAGATAAAATGTGTGTATGCTAGATTTCATATGCTACACAAAACAATGGAACTATTAACACAATTAAATTAACCCCAGTCTATTCTTCAAAGAAAAATTGAAAGATCACAGTTTCTGACCACCTCATAATTAATCTGGAAGGTGAGAACAGGAAAAAATACCTTTCTATAACACTTGAAAATTTAAAAGTATTTTCCAAAATGACGCTTGACACAAAAAAAGAAATTAATGCAAATACTAACTATTTTAAATAACAATGAAAACACTATTTATAAAAACTCATAGGCTGAAGCCATTGTATGACCTCATAGGCAAAGTCATGTCTTAAAAAGTTTTTTTTTTTTGAGAAATTAAATGAAAATAAACTAAGCAATCAATTCAAGAATATAATTAAAGAATAAAGTTTTAAGAAAATAAGAATAGAAAATTAATGTTTTAAAAAATAAAAATGGCAGGTCATTATGTTTCTTTCAGAATTTTAAAAAATAGGAATAAAATAAATAGTGGGCACAGTGTTTTCTCAGGGACTCTGGAGGCTGAGACAGAGAATTACAAGTTTGAGGCCAGCCTCAGCAACTTAGTGAGGCTCTAAGCAACTTAGTGAGACCCTGTCTCAAAATTGCCGCAGTCTGGCTGGGCACAAATAACCGGGGTCACAAGCCACTTGTAGGTTCAAATAGGAACTACTTTATTGCCAGAACCCAACGGGAACTCTCCAGAACTCCACGGAAACTCCAAGAGAACCAACAGGAACTCAACAGGAACTCCGTGAGAACTCAAAAGTAGCAGGCACCCAAGGTAGCAGGAGCCGCCTTATTGCCGGACAGCAGAGGTTTATATACACAACTGAATATACAGCTTGCACCAATCCAGCATCATCCAGTTATAGCAATCAGTCATTATCTTAATAATTATACACAGCTTAATTATCATCATCTTAATGGCTCGCTGGCGTTACTTCTCAACCACTCCTTCTGGCAAAATGCCAGGTGCCATCTTGACTTGGTTGTGGCTCTCAACACAAAATAAAAATGAAAAGGGCTGGGGATGTGTCTCAGTGGTTTGGTACAGTTTTATAGTGTTGTTCATGAAATAACTTTTTTTTTTTTTCAGTTTCCTTTTGGCACTTTATCTTGGTCCTTTTATTTACAATACTCTCCACCTTCTTCAGAGGATACAATCCAAGCCCTCCAATGGATTCCTGAAACCACAGATAGAACTGAAATCCATATATGCTATGTTTTTTCCTATACATACAGTTATGGGTTGGACATGAGTTGTCCCCCAAAGCTCCTGTGTTAATGCAGGAATATTCAGAGGTAAAATGATTGGACTGTGAGAGCTGTAACTTAATCAGTCCTTCCTAGTTTGCATGGAGTGACTAGGTGTTAACTGTATGCAGGTAGAGAGTGGCTGGAGAAGGTGGCTCATTTGGGGGGGGAGGGTCCCTTGAAGAGGTCATCTTCCCTAAAGCCCTTCTTTCTGTTTCCTGGGTGCCATGTTCTTCTACCATGCCCTTCTGCCATGGTGTTCTGCCTCTACTTGAGCCTAGAGCAATGGAGTTGGTAGACCCAAGACTAAACCTCAGGAACTGTGAGCCAAAATAAACCTTCCCTCCTCTAAGTTCTCAAGTATTTTGGTCACAGCAATGAAAAGCTAACGCCCATATGTACCTATGATAAAGTTTAATTTTATAATTTAAGCACAATAAGAGATCAACAATGATAATGATGAAATAGAACAATTATAACATACTATAATAAGCTTTATGTAAATGTTATCTCTCTCCCAAAATATCTTATTGTGCTGTACTTAACCCTCTTCTTATGATGTGAGATGAAGTGCTTCTTTCTTATATGATGAGATGAACTGAAGTGAATAACAGGCATTTTGACACAGCCTTAGGCTTCTATTGATGTTTGGATGATCCACCATCATCAATCCGTGATGATGTCATGTGGTTAACATATAGTGTGTATATGTTGGACAAATAAATAATCATGACTCAGGCAGGAGGTAGGACAGTCCTAGATTTTATCATGCTACTCAGAATGGTGGGTAATTTAAAACTCACAAATTGTTCATTTCTGGAATTTTCCATATCATATTTTCAGACCAATGTTGACTGTGGGTGACTGAAACTGAGAAAAGTGAAACCTTGGACAAGGTGGGATGGCTATATTTTTTTAAAATAACATCTGGTTTTTCCCTGCTAGAAACAAATGACACATATTCATTGTGGAAAGTTTAAAAGTTACAGAAAAACACAAAAAAGAAAACAAAAATGATCTAAAATCTTATAAAAACACTGATGACAATTTCCTCCCTCTTAAAGGTAACCACAATCCTAACTTTCATAGAAATAACTCCACTTTTCTCTACACTTTAACCTTATAAATGTGCATTCCCTAAATATAAGTTTAAGTTTGCTAGGGTTTTTGTTGTTGTTGTATGTTTGTCTTGCTGCTCCAGGGAACAAACCCAGAGCCTCACACATGCTGTGTGTTCTATCACTGAGCTATATTCCCGGTCATAGGTTTTCCTATCTTTTAAACTTTATGTAAATGGAAACTCCCAACATGTGTTCCTTTCTTTCTGACTCCTTACCTTCAATATTGCTTTTGAAATCCATTCTCTCTCTCTCTCGTGCGCGCGCGCCATTAACTGTAGTTTATTCTATTTACATTGCTTGTAATATTCCAGTGGATGAATAAACTACAATTTTTGTTGATGGATGTTTAAGTTGTTCCCAATATCTGGCTATTATGAATAGTGTTGCTATGAAATTCTTATAATGTAACTTTGGGGTAAAATCTTTGGAGTACCATTACTAGATACCCTGATTCTTAGGTTTAAAAGAGGAATAATGGTCAGTGAAGAAAAAAATGAGAAATCTTGACGTTTTATTTATTGTCAAAATAGATTATTTACAGGAATAATAAAAGCCATATAGAGTAAAACTGGATATTAAGTTTTTTTAAAATTATCAACAGTTTATAGGATTAAAAATGAATTAGTTCTTAGTGAATTTTCTTGTAGGTGGTGGGGGAATGTTAAAACCTGATGAAAGTTAGGTATTCTCTTCCCACTAACTGAACTTCAGAGTGAAAGAACATTTCCATTTTCATACCCTTTTATGATATTCACAGATCCCTGAAACTGTCCCTTTCAATCCAGGTAAATACAGAATAAAACTTTGCTATGGAGTGAATTTTTTAAACAGTATCTCATGACATGCTACATTTAAGTGGTAAAATAGTGTTAAAACTTGCCTTATTAAAAATAATTATTGAAAAATGTAATTGTGCATCTACTGGGCTTCTTGCCCTAACCACTCCCCCCACACCAGCCCCACACACAATAGAGAAAGAAGACTCTCAGGTCAGCAATTGTGAAATTAAGTCTAAATGACTGCATCTGGATTCAGTGATCTACATTGGTCCTCAAAGTAGGCTGTAATGGGCTGTGCTACTAAGTAGAATTAATTTGCTGAATGCAGAAGAGTCTTTTACAGTGTCATAGCCAAATCAATGTTTATAAGCAGCTCAATTCACAATAGCCAAAATATGGAACCAACCCAGATGCTCTCCAACAGATGAATGTATAAAGAAAATGGGTTACATATACACAATAGAATATTACTCAGCCTTAAAGAAGAATGAACTTATGGTATTTGCCGATAAATGGGTGGAGCTGGAGAATATCATGCCAAGTGAAATAAGCCAATCCCAAAAACCAAAACCTAATGTTCTCCGATACATGATGCTAATTCACAATAAGGGGAAGGGGTGGCTAGAGAAAAATAGAGGTACTTTGAATTAGCAGAGAGGATTGAGAGGGGGTATAGGGGTAGGAAGGATAGTAAAATGAATCAGACATTACCCTGTTTACATTATATTATTAGGTGTAATTCTACATCGTGTACAACTAGAAGAATGAGAAGTTATACTCCATTTATGTATGATGTGTCAAAATTCATTCTACTGTCATGTATAACTAATTAGAAAAAAAAAAAATGGTGCTTTGGATCTCTGAAACTATTGGTTGCTAGCTCCAGCCTGAAACCTAAACTAAGGGAGTTGGCCACTAAGAGTGGAATATAAAAGACCTCCCCAAACTTCCAAGTCCTTTGGAATTAAATTATAAAATTGTCTCAAAATGTAGCAGAATAGCTACTTCCTAAAAACTGAAAAGGCTTGGAGGCCTATTTAAGCTTGCATGCCCTCTTCTGACTAGGGTAGACAACCCAGGCCTCCCTTTGAGTTGAAAGCGTACGTCATTCATTTTAGACATTCAACAAAATGTTCCCTGAAGGTCTACTTTATCCACATGGAGTATGCCCTGAACACCCAGTTCACCTAGGGACACTAAAAAGGAGTATGCAGATTATTCCTACCCAGCCCCCAACTCCAGGTTTCCAGGCCGCCCCTTGTAGACATTTTGCTGCAGGTGGAGTGGCGCATGGGCAAATGAAACGCCTCTTGGCTCCGCCTACTTCATATGCACACGAGGCCTGGGGAGGCAGCTTTGTTCCTGAAGTTTCCAGGGAAGTAGAGGGAGTCGTTCTGCTCGCTGGGAACAATTAGCTTCAGAGGCCCTGAAAGGGTAAAGACTACTACTCAAGGTTTGTGGGGAATGTGGTGACTAGGGGAAAAAAGTTTACAAGCTATCAAAGTTTCTCATAAATTAGAGGGAATAATAGAAGAATGCGAATTATAATTAAGTTCAGAGATTCTTCTTCTGAGCTCCCATCCCCCTTATAATTTGAGAGCGGATCTCGTTCTGTTGCACAGGCTGGCGACAAACTCCTGGGATACTCCCGCTTCAGCCTCCCGTGTGCTCCCTCAGGAGTTGGGCTTCAGGGCTTCGTAAACTAGTACCTAAGGCGGGCCTACGAGCCAGCCCCGTCACCCCAGCACTGAGCGAGAAATACCACCCGGTTCCCACGCACACACCCCGCCACCTGCGGAGCACCCCTAAGAGCCACGGCGGGGGCGTCACTTTTCCATTTGCCGCTGGAGGGTGCAGTCCTTTGAAGTGGCCTTGACACGGTGTCTTCGAGCTTCGGCGCTTGGTGGGCGGGGACAGCGGGGCGCCCTCGGAACCTTCGGGGCTGGCTGCTCGGTGTCAGGCACGCGGGGCGTTCCAGCTGCTCTCGCTGTGCGCCGCCCACGCCAGGCTGCCTGCGGGCGCTGGGCGTGGCTTCCCCTAGTTGCGGCCCACACCACGGGGCAACTCGGGACTCTGAGATTCTGAGCGAGGAGGCTTGGAACGCTGCTGGGGTGACCGCGGCTTCCCCGCGCTGCGAGGTGCTGAGCCGCCCGGGCCACCCGGTCTGCCCGCGCGCCGCGTCCTCGCTGAGCAGAGCTCGCCCTTGGAGGATGCCCTCCGGTGCTGGCCGCCCGCCGTCTCGCTGCAGGAGCCGTTGGACGTGGGGGAGCTCCGGTAGGTAAGGGCGAATTGGGGGGCGCGGAGGGTCGTCGGGCCTCGATCCGGGTGCCTGAGGTAAGCCTGCCGGGACAGGCCACCCGGTGGGCGGGAAACTTGGCATCCAGGGATGCGGTCTCCGGGTGCCCCCGGCGCTATGACGGTTGTATGGACTAAATGGAGGTTTTGAGAGTCTGCTTCGCCTTGGTAGTTCTTGAGTCACCCTTTTCAATAATATATTGGAATTTACCGGATTCTGGAATGGTGTGGGTGCAAAAACCTACTACTGTTCATCGGGTAGTTTAACGTAAAGCCAGTCCTAAATTCATCTCTACCCAGATCTTCTGAAGCAGTTTCTTTCCTTTCCATGCTTTTGGTTGACTTTTCCCCTCCTGAATGCTTATTTGAGGAACTTTCCCTTGGTGTCAGTGTATGGAAAACAACTGTTACTAATGATGCTACAGTAGAAAGTGGAGAAGTTGTGGTTATTAGTAACTCCAAAGCTTCCAAAGATGCCACGCTTTGCCTCAAGTTGTAAAAATGTGGGCACCAAGTGCATTGTTTGCTTTTGGGAAGTGACAGATGACTATAGGATTGCCTCCAAGTGTAAAGTAGAAATGCCACAAAATTGTAATTTGTGTACATGAATTTCGGGGTTTCCTTTTTGACAACTGTGTGTATGTGTAAAGTGAATAAAAGTGGTACAAACTTTAAGTAAAGTTGAGTTAACGTTTAGAAAATAATTTATTGGGTATTTTTTAAAGGCTTTAGGATCCACTCAGAATATGTCATTGTTACTTGGAAAGGAGTGTATTCAACAATTGAGGCTAAGGGACCTCTGAAGGTGTGAAATCAGTATTTAGAGTTGTTTTCAATGCTCTGTCATTGTTCACCTTAAAAGCCTTTGAGTTAAAATCAACAAAAGCAAAAGCCTGTCTTTACCTTATCTACCAGGTATTTTAAAAATCTGATCTCACCTAATTATAAGGATCTCAAACTTGGAGGGAAAGTTTCTAAAACATTTTGAATAGCCATGCACATTTTCTTTGTTAAAAATTTGATTAAAGAATTTGTTGAGCTACACAGAAATAAGGAAATATTTGTAGAGGTCCTGTTGATCTATAAGACTACATGATAACTGAACTTTTTGCGAAATTTTAATTCTAGTAGCTAGTAATAATTTCAGTTTTAGTGTGTATCTCACCATATTTTTATTTTTATATCTTAATATATCAAAAATGTTTTGCACAGGGCTGCGGCTGTAGCTCAGTGGTAAAGCCTAGCACATATGAAGCACTGGGTTCAATCCTCAGCAGCACCACATAAAAACAGATAAGAGTATTCTTTCCATCTACAACAAAAACAAAAATTTTAAGAAATGTTTTGCACAACCAGTAAAATATAATACTTTTACTCAATTTCTACAGCCCCAAGGAACACTTTTTTCTCTAGATGTACCAACTAGTCTACTGGGGTAGTTTAGCTATAGAGTTATGTTTAACTAACGAATGACATACTGTACCTGAATTGCAAAAATTTTAAATTAGAGAAAAAAATCCTTTCACAATACTCAAAGATTAACTTTAGAAAATTGGCACTTGTGATTTTTGGTAAATATATTACTGAGGTCTGCTTTTGCTGTGTTCCTGTTTCCTTTCTCCTCTATTTCAGGGTATCTTTACCTTCATGAAGGATGATATAGAGTATTTGAAGTGCTGGTGTGCTATCCCATTAGGTGTGATGAAATCAGAGTAACTATCTAGTTAACATATTCTGCAGTTGAGATTAGTTTTTCTCTAAGTCTATAAAATATTGTTACCAACGTGAAAAATAGCCTTACCTTTTTTTTTTTCCATTTGTATTTTGTGACTTGTCTTTATCAAAGAGGAACATTTTGTTGTTTAATTCAACAGGTTTTCCTGAAACCCAGTATTTTATTCATTGATTTGATATGTTTAAAAGTGGCATGGTAAGGTGATTTGTTTTTGCTTTGTGAAACAATTTTAAGTTTTATAAAATTAGTTCAACAATAGGGTTAGATTCTCAGAAATTAACTTTTTAGAAATAGCTCTGTTTTACCAGGTAAGGTAAAGTTGTATAATAAGTTCAGAAAATTTGAAACTCGTGCTTATGAATAAATTTGATGATTGCTCTAATGAGCAACATCATGTTATGATAGTAGTCCTTGAAGTCTGGTGGCAATTCTATATCCTTGGAATGTACAATGCAAAAGCCTTTGTAATTACTGTCTTTGAAAAGGAGAACAGCTGCTGCTAACTGATCTGCCTTTAATTACTACAGCTGAGACTTTGGCAAAGGTGAAACTAGTGCTTTTAAACAGTGTTAATGTGAATATATGTAGACAAGTAAATATACAAACCTAATTTTCATTTTGTATAGCTTTGTTAGTGCCTTTTAGATCCTAGGTAGGCATAAAAATATTTTAGGTTTAATCTGTGATTCACCTTGATGGTGCTGCAGATTGAACCCAGGGTCTGTCACCAGCTAGGCAAGCACTCTACCTCTGAGCTGCATCCCCACCCAACTTGAAGATATTTGAGGACAGTGGTCCAACAGAGAAAATGACTGATTTGCATAGCTTGTTAGGGTACAAATCTAAAACTAGAAACACACTTATTCACTCATACATGGGGAAGGGGGGTACTTTCTTTTTAGTCATCAAGGATAAAATTTCATTTATACTTTGAAAAGCATAAGCTTGTTAGCACTGGTACATTTACATATTGAACAGCAAGACTAAGGTGTGAGAGAATATGAGTAAATAACATTTTTTATATTAAATCAATAGGATTTAATATTAAAAATGTTATATTGTTCTTAACTTGATGTACATGTGTAGGGGTGGAGACTGGTGATGTCTTTCCTCCCATATCTTGAGGGTCATGATCCACACTGTAAAGACAGGTTAGTAAGAGAAAAGCATAACAACTTTATTTAATCAAAAGTTTTAGGTGACAGTCAGGGAAAACTGTTTTCTTGCTTCGGTTCAATGAAGAATGGACAGCTGTGTAGAAATGTAATTGGACAAAGGGTATGGTTGATAGTAATAGACTGAGGGAGGAAATCCCATCAGGGCCTGCCTGTTGAGATTCTTGGCTTGTCTGTTTAGCATTCCTTCCTCCCAGGGATGAAGCAGTGCTTCTCTTGAGTAAGTCTTCAAGGGAGAAGAGAGTGAAACTAGTGCTTTTTATCATTCTAGGTTTTATGGCTTGCTCTAGGGGGAAAGGTGTTCTAGCTTATATAACTCACCTTGTGGAAGAGAAACTGGTTTCTGTGACTTAAGTGGGAGAGAAAGGGGAGTAGGAGACCAGGGAGTGGGGAGGGAGAATCAGAAAGAGACTGCTTCTGAGGCCTTTCAGTCTTCTTAAATTCGAAGTACTCAGCATGCCAAAGTGCTATACTTTGGGGTATTATTTTCTGAGTCTCAACACATGAAAGGACTCTAATTATGAAAATGCATAAATTGTGTTACTTTTTGTTGGAGAAAATTTTTATGGCTTCATTCAGATCCATTAAGGGGTGTGAGACCTTCCCGCTTCATCACCTAAATCAAATTTAGCAGTAGTAAAATTGAGAGACGTTGTTTATAGAGGAACACATTTCAGTTTTGGGGGTTTTACTGTGTTTTTTGGGAGGGAGTACTAGGGATTGAGCTCAGGAGCACTAGATCACTGAGTTACATCCCCAGCCCTATTTTGTATTTAGAGACAGGGTTTCACTGAGTTGCTTAGCACCTCGCTTTTGCTAAGGCTGGCTTTGGACTTGCAGTCCCTCCTGTCTCAGCCTCCTGAGCCACTAGGATTACAAGCATGGGCCACCATGCCCAGCACATTTCAGTTTTATAAACCGATGTATGTAGGTAATAGCAGATCTAGGACTCAGGCCTTGGTTTTTGACAGTCAGTCCTTTGTTCTCCCACTCATCCTCATTTTTTTTGCACTTTGTAGTGACCCTTTTTTTGATGGGGCCACGTTCTCTTCTCTGTGGTTGACGAGTAAAGTTTAGAGAGACATAAAGCCCACATAAACATTTTAATCTAAGATCTTAGAAAGATCAAATGAATTATCTATAAAGGAGAGGTATAGACTAATACTTTGTCAATATATATGAATGAAAACATTACTATGGGGCTAGAGTTGTGGCTCAGTGGTAGAGCACTTGCCTGATACATGTGAGGCATTGGGTTCAAAATAAAAGAGTATTGTGTCCATCTACAATATAAATGTAGAAAATGTTACTATAATTTTTGGCTATTCATAGCAAATAAAAAAGGGACAAAGCCTTTATAAAATCAACAATATTTTTGTAGCCTAATTATGTATGGTGGTAGTAGTCTGGGAGTTCAGAATGACGCTTTTTACAAAGCTTGATATATCCCTTTATGTTCTGAGTAGCATGTTACATATGAAGTCATATTTGGCTAAGGAATAGGAAGCAAAAGAAAAGAACAAATTTTAGAGAAAATTTCACATATCCATCTTTCTAACTCCCCCACTATCTTCCTTTCTCTCCCTCATCCCCATTTTGGTTCTTTCATGTCCATTGAAATCAGTTAAACCTAGGATCTTTGTGTGACTTGATTTCTTTATATATAAACTGAGAAAATTAAGAGTATCCCAATAGATTTAATTGACACTCTCCCCTTATATTGGTTAACTGTCTTTCATGTCTTTTGAGCCGATTTCAATAAATTAAACATTGTATTTTAGTTTTCCCAAATATATTTTTGCTCTGCTCTCTGAGGTTTTTAACTCATATAAATGGAAAGCCCTTTATATATCCTTGTAGGTTCACTTGAGGCTAAACTAGAGAAGAGAACTTCACAGGCCAATTAATAAAACTATTTGAAAAAGAATGCTGAATGATGTGTATTACACTCTAAGGATTAAAAAACAATACTTCTTTATTTGATTAAACATACACTAAGACTAGCTAGCACTTACACAGCACTTTATTATAAATCATTGTTTTCTATGTGTGGCATATGTTAATTTGTTTAACTAATATATTGGGAGACTGTCAACTCAGTTAATTAACTTATTCAGTATATGCTGTCATTTTTTCCCCATTTTACTTATGAGGAAACCAAGGGACAGAGAGATTAGGTAACTCATTTAAAATTGTAGACAGGATTTGGAACTAGATGGTTAGGTTTCACCACACTGCTACCAAAAATACTACTTTTTATCTATGGCAAGAATAAGTCAAATAATTTTATTTTAAAAACAGTCCATTTGAACTATTTATGCTACTTATTTTGTATGTTTGTTGTACCAGGGATTAAACCCAGGGGCACTTAACCACTGAGCCACATCCCCAGCCCTTTTTATGTTTTATTTGAGATGGAGTCTCACTAAATTGTTTAGGGCCTTGCTGAGTTGCTGAGGCTGACTTTGAACTTGTGATCTTCCTGTGTCAGCTTACCAGGGCACTGGGGTCATAGGGATGTACCACCACACCTGGCTATATTATGTTTTTTTTAAAAGGAAAATTATTTGCTAGTAAGTTGCTGAGTCTGAAAACTATTCTATTTTGGTCACCAGTATCACAAACTAAAAGTAAGAAAACTTTTTAGTTATCCAGATACTTTACTTTTCTTTCTAGGTACTGGGTGCTTAATCACTGAACTACATACATCCCCAGGATTGTTTTTGTTGTTGTTGTTTGTTTGTTTTTAATTTTGCTAAATTGCTTAAGAGCCTTTCTAAGTTGCTGAGGCTGGCTTTGAACTTGACCACTGGGATTATAGACATATGCCACCATGCCTGGCTCTGGTTACTTTTCTTCTGGAGACTCTAATTCCAAGATTTGTCCCTGGGTTTCTTTGAATTTGTAAGTCTCCAGTCGGTTTACTTGTTGTAATTTCTACCAGGTGTACTTATTTCAGTATTTTAGACATTGCATGATGAAACTGCTTCAAAGAATTTTTTTTAGATGTAGATGGACATAACTTTATTTTTATGTGGTACTAAGAATCAAACCCAGTGCCTCACATGTGCTAGGCAAGTGTTCTACCACTAAGCCACAACCCCAACCCCTGTTTCAAAGAATTTTTGAGCCCTTTGTTATTAAAGTCAGATAGAATTTTAAAACATATGTGATTTTAGAAATATACATCCACATTAAATTTTTTTCTTTTTTAATTTGTTTTAATTAGTTACACATAACAGTACAATGATCTTGACATATCATACATTTGAATCAAATGGGATATAATTTCTCATTTTAAAATTTTTTCTTGATAGTAACATTAGTAACAATGCACATTATTAGCTGGGCTGGGTGGCACATGCCTGTAATCTTGGCTACTCCAGAGACAAAAGCAGGAGTATCACAAATTTGAGGTCAGCCTGAGCAATTTAACAATTTTTAAAAAATTAAATAAAAAAATAGAACTGGGCATAAAGCTCAGTGAGTGGTAAAACACCCTGGGTTCAATTCCCAATACCTCCCCCACCTCTCCATTGACACACATTATTGACTTGTTGCCGATATGAAAGAAGATTAGTTAAATTTATTTTATATTTATGTATTTTAAATTTATTAAAAACATTAATTTAAAAATGAACATGTCTGCTTCTTTCATGAGAACAATATATAATTCAATAAATTTATTTTAGAAATTATGTATGGGTTATTGACACTGTTCCAAAATTAAATAGTTACTTTTTAAAAATTTTCATCTTGAGATCTTACTATTTTAAAATGAGAGGAACATCTTAAATGACAAGAATGCCAGCCGCTGGGAAGACTGAGGCAGGAGGATGGAGAGTTCAAAGCCACCTTCAGCAAAAGCGAGATGGCTGAGCAACTCAGTAAGACCCTGTCTTTGAATAAAATACAAAATGGGGATAGAGATGTGGCTCAGTGGTCAGGTGCCCCTGGGTTCGATCCCTGGTACCCCCATCTCCTAAAAAAGAATGATTCATTGCACAGTTCATTAGCATTAAAGAGGAATTTGTTTTTTAATCAGAAAACAAGCTACCAGGGGAGGAGAAGTTGACTTAATGTTGGTCAGTCCTACTTACACATTTATCACCTGTACAATTTCCTACATTAATCAAAATTAATTGTGTGGGGTTTTTACATAGGATTAATTTGTTATTGAGGAAAGTAACTGGTATGTTTTCTACAAGGATTAAATGAGGGCCTTTTATTATTCTCTTCCAAGTGCTATGTTTTTTAATTCCCTTGAAAATTATGTCATTATCTCTAATCATCTGGTTATTCCTTTGTATTTTCCTAATGCCCTTTAAAAAGTCTCATAACCATAATAGATTAGTGACTAATTTTATCCCTGTGCTTTTACAATTCCCAACTCCTTTTTGCATATAATTCCATCTGTCAAGCAGAGAATGCACTCAGTTTGGGGCTACATTGATTGATCTATTCCTCACTTTTCATAGCCCACTAGCATAGTAAACTTTCACATTTTATACCTTTCTAGCCATACATCTAATTTCTACCTTGATCAGGTAACCACCTCTGCGTTTATATATGCATGAAATAGACTGCTGAGAGCCACGGCTGAGTCTGTATGGCCCCTGGCATTTTGCCAACAGTATTGATTGACAGGCGAGGCATTACTATCCGCCTCTGCCGCAACTTTTGAGTTCTCGCACTATTTTGGAGTTCTCGTGGGGATTTCCGGGGATTCCCCGAGAGTTCCCATTGGTTGGGGAAGTGCAGGAGGGGGGATTTCCGGGAGAGATATTTCCGGCTGGGGGTTCCTGGACAAGCCTCGTGGCGCGTTCGGGAGGATTCCCCGGGAGCTGTGTGAAGTGTTTTCCTGCAGTTTAAAAATAAAGTTTGTTCCTGCTTCAGTGGCTCGTGATTTGTGCCCAGCCAGACTGCGGCAATAGACAAGTGACTTTACACTTTTTTTTACTGTGTTCTTAATACAGTAACTTAAGGAAATCATTGTTGTAATTAATACTTGGCCTCAAAAGGGAAACAGTGCTGATAAGTAGAAGGGTAGATAATCTAGGTTCTTGTCCTTGTTGTGCAATAGATTGCAAGTTGTCCCCATAGTAGAGTGGTTGTAGTTTAGTGAAGCCAGACAACTCATTCATTTGAGAAGGTAGAAGAAAAGACTAGGAGTGGAGGATGGTTTGAAGACTTAATGTTTCCTCACCTTTCTCAGTAACCTGGATGACCTCTCACTCTCTGTGGAACTTGATCTATTTTTATTACAGCTTCTGAACTCCAAAGGGAGTCTAGACTCCAAGGGAGTCCTAATCCTTAGGGACCCTTAACTTTAATTATTCCCCTGATGAAAAGCAGCAGGATTGGAAACACTCTTCCCTCCACTCCCACCCCAGAGCCTAGGCTCTTGGGATAGTCTTTTAAGCTGTAAATTATTTTTAACTTTACTCTCATTTGACATATAGGATTCTCCTTGGACCTGGAGGAGAGCCTGCCTCGAATTTTTAGAGAAATCCATCCATACAGTATAAATCATTAAAACAAAATTGGATCTTTTTTTTTTAATAAGAACTTTTGAGTCACAACAAAATCATGGAAATCTTTAAGTACACATTTTTGCTTTTAGTTTGGGAAACTCTTTATATTGAAGTTTGGTTGGTTGGTTGAACATAGACCATTTAGCATGGATTGTTGAAATAAAATAAATAGGCCACACATGTTTGTAATCCCAGTCAGTCTGGAGGCTGAGGCAGGAAGGTTTCAAGTTCAGGGTCAGCCTCAACAACTTAGAGATGCCCTAAGCAATTTAGTGAGCCCTGTCTCAAAAATAAAAAAGGGCTGGGGATATAGCTCAGTGGTAAAGTGCCCCTGGGTTCAATCCCCAGTTCCAAAAGACAATTTTAAAAAAAGCATACTCCATTTCTCTTTCATAATGTTTTTGCCCTCAGAGCAACACACTCCCCTCTGTATCTATATGTATATGTGTATGTATCTGTCTGTCTATCTGCCTTGAAAAAAAATACTAGTAATCCTAAAACCTTTCCTTGCTCGTTTATCAGAATTTTACTAAGTCTAATGTAGAAGTCAGTCATCTACATTGATGATTCTCAAATGTAATCCCTTTCTTATCAGTATCGTACAGAAATTTATTAGAAATAAAAATTCTTAGATCTCATCTCAGAAATGATGAGTTGGAAACTCTAGAGATAGGATCCAGTAATGTGTTTTAGTAAGCCCTTCAGGTGATTCTGATTACAACCTGAAGTTTGAGAAACAACTAATTCTCATTTCATTATGTAGAATTATATATAAGATTCTTCTGGCCCTGGAGGAGAGGAATCCATTCATACAGTATAGGTCATTAAAACAAAATTAGAACTTTTGAGTCAACATAAAATCATGGAAATTATACAAGATGAACAATGTATTTTTGTTTTGCTAGTCTGTTGATTTGGTATAAATGTTTTATTACACACATAGTTTTAACTGTATATGTGTATTCCAGGAAAAGGCAACCTGTGTTATTAGTACTAGTTTAATATGGTACTTAAGGTAAAATGATTGGCCTTCATAAATTTTTTCTGCTTTCTTATCTTTCCTTCTTGCAGAATGCCTGGAACAAAGTAGAAGCTTGGTAAATGTTTGTTACATGAACTGAAGGCCTCTTTCCTTCCTCCTCCAAACCCTCTTAACACTCACCCTCCGACCCACCCCCCAAAAGCAAAACCATGTTTTATTTTTTCTTTTGGATTTTTTCCTTAGTTGGAGCATTAAGCCTCAAGTAAGAATCCCTGTTAAGAACATTTCTTTTTCCTAATAGTGACACTGGCTAAAAGACTGCTGATAAAGGGAAAAAGTGGGGAGGAAAGAACGGTTTTTATGTAGCTGGTTGGATGCTTTTCTCAAAATTATTTTAGACCAGTAGATTCCAAACTTAGAGTAGAATCACTAGGAGAACTTAAAAGACCACAGATTGCTGGACACCCAGATTTTGTGTGGGACTAGAAGATATGCTTTGCCAGCAAGTTCTCAGGTGATGCTGCTGCTCCTAGTCTAGGGACAACTGTTGCCTGCAGTTCCCTAGACCAGAGATACAGGTGACTTCACTAATGAGCTTGTTAGTTCCCACCACTGTTTGCATAGCCAGTGACATTGTTAGGAAATCTAGTGCATACCTAGACAACAAACTTAACAAAGAACAATAATTTTTCCAACTTTGTGCCTTTCCATCTTTCAGAGGTGTCTGTTAAGATCTTCTCTTTCAGCACAACTTTTTCTTAGACTTTTTAAAAAACTGATTCAAAATTCACCAACTTAAATAGGTGAATTTGAAATGGATTTCTTCCCCTGCTCTTACCACACTGATCATTTCATTTCTGTGTGTCTCTTCATCTCAGGCTTACTTAATTTTTCCAATATAATTTTACTCCCAAACATACGCTGTTTATCAGAAGTTGATATTGTTTCTCTGTATTCTTTTCTCTGCCCACCCCCCAAAATGGGAAATTTAGGGGTTTTTTATTGATTTTTAAAAAATGACAGCAGAATGCATTACAATTGTTATTACACATATATACCACAAGTTTTCATATCTCTATATATAAAGTATGTTGACACCCAATTCAAGTCTTCATACATGTACTTTGGATAATGATGTCTATCACAATCCACCATCTTGCTAATCCCCTGCCCCCTCCCTTTCCCTCCCACCCCTCTTCCCTATCTAGAATTCATCCATTCCTCGCATGCTCCCCCTACTTACCCCACTATGTGTCAGCCTCCTTATATCAGAGAAAACATTCAGCATTTGTTTTTTGTTTTTTTTTTTTTGGGGGGGGGGATTGGCTAACTTCACTTAGCATTATCTTCTCTAGAGCCATCTATTTACCTGCAAATGCCATGATTTTATTCTCTTTTATTGCTGAGTAAAATTCCATTGTGTATGTATGCCACATTTTTTTTTATCCATTCATCCACTGAAGGGCATCTAGGTTGGCTCCACAGTTTAGCTATTGTGAATTGTGCTGCTATAAACATTGATGTGGCTGTATCCCTGTAGTATGCTGTTTTTAAGTCCTTTAGGTATAGTCCAAGTCAAATGGTGGTTCCAATCCCAGATTTCCAAGGAATCTCCATACTGTTTTCCATATTGGCTGCACCAATTTGCAGTCCCACCAGCAATGTATGAGTGTACCCTCTTCCCTACATCCTTGCCAACACTTATTGTTGTTTGTCTTTGTAATAGCTGCCATTCTGACTGGAGTGAGATGATATCTTAGAGTGGTTTTGATTTGCATTTCTCTAATTGCTAGAGATGATGAGCATTTTATATATATATATATATATATATATATATATATATATATATATATATATATATAGATTGTGTATCCTCTTCTGAGAAGTGTCTGTTCAGGTCCTTGGCCCATTTGTTGATTGGGTTATTTTATTTTTTGGGGGGGTGTTTAGCTTTTTGAGTTCTTTATATACCCTAGAGATTAATGCTCTATCTCATGTGTGAGGGGTAAAAATTTGCTCCCAGGATGTAGGCTCTCTATTCACCTCACAGATTGTTTCTTTTGCTGAGAAGAATTTTTTAGTTTGATTCCATCCCATTTATTGATTCTTGGCTTTAATTCTTGTGCCATAGGAGTCTTATTAAAAAGAAATTGGGGCCTAATACCACATGATGAAGATTAGGGCCTACTTCTTCTATTAGATGCAGAGTCTCTGGTTTAATTCCTAGGTCCTTGATCCATTTTGAGTTAAGTTTTGTGCATGGTGAGAGAGAGGGATTTAATTTCATTTTGTTGCATATGGATTTCCAGGTTTCCCAGCACCATTTGTTGAAGATGTTATCTTTTCTCCAGTGCATGTTTTTGGCACCTTTGTCTAATATAATTGTAATTTTGTGAGTTAGTCCTTTATTCTGTACCATTGGTCTACCAGTCTGTTTTGGTGCCAATACCATGCTCTTTTTGTTACTGTTGCTCTGTAGTATAGTTTAAGGTCTGGTATAGTGATGCCACCTGCTTCATTCTTCCTGCTAAGTATTGCTTTAGCTATTCTGGGTTTCTTATTTTTCCAGATGAATTTCATGATTACTTTTTCTATTTCTATGAGGAATGCCATTGGGATTTTGATAGGAATTGCATTAAAATCTGTATAGTGCTTTTGGTAGTATGGTCATTTTGATAATATTAATTCTGCCCATCCAAGAGAAAGGTAGATCTTTCCATCTTCTAAGGTCTTCTTTGATTTCACTCTTTAGGGTTCTGTAGTTTTCATTGTGTAGAGCTTTCACCTCTTTCATTAAGTTGATTCCCAAGTATCTTATTATTTTTTTTTGAGGTTATTGTGAATAGGGTAGTTTTCCTCATTTCCTTCTCAGAGGATTTGTCACTGATATACAGAAATGCCTTTGATTTATGGGTGTTGATTTTATATCTGCTACTTTGCTGAATTCATTTACTAGTTTTAGAAGTTTTCTGGTGGAGTTTTTTGGGTCTTCTAGGTATAGAATCATATCGTTAACAAATAGTGCTAATTTAACTTCTTCTTTTCCTATACATATCACTTCAGTTTCTTTCATCTGATTGCTCTGGCCAGTGTTTCAAGAAATTATGTTGAATAGAAGTGGTGAAAGAGGGCATCCCTGTCGTGTTCCAGTTTTTAGAGGGAATGCCTTCAATTTTTCTCCATTTAGAATGATGTTGACCTGAGGCTTAGCGTAGATAGCCTTGGGAAATTGACTTTTTGTGCCATAATTAAAAGTTTTGTAGATCCGTCTTTTTGTCATTTGAATTATTATTACATAACAGTCCTTATCATCTCCTGAAACTGGTCTAGGAGGGAGGCAAAAACTTTTCCAAATGCTTTTAAACACCATTATGTTTTCTTACTAAGTGAGTATTTAAAAAAAATTTTTTTCTTAGTTGTTGATAGATCTTTATTTTATTTATTTATACATGGTGCTGAGAATCAAATTCGGTGCCTCACACATGCCAGGCAAGTGCGCTACCACAGAGCCACAGTCCCAGCCCTTAAGTGAGTATTTTTAATGATGAAAAATTGAAATATTTCAATCAATACAGAATTCTTACATTTAATAGAAACTAAATATTTTCAACCATACCCTTACAACCATATCCTTACCTCTGCGGGTTAAATCCCCTGCATGTTAAGTTCATAATTTCTCTACTAGCTCACTTCTAGGAGGGAAAAAAATGACAGTTTTTTTTTTTGTTGTTGTTGTTGTTTTTTAATGAACTGTTCCATGAATTTGTTGATGGGCTTACCAAACCACCACCTTCTTTGATGAAACCTATAGTTGGTGTTGCTCTTGTAATTTTAGTATCCCCACAGATGACTTTTCTTTTTTGCTATTCCAGGAGTTTTGTCATTTTCTTTAACATTCCAAAAAGTGTGGACCAGCTCCGGGTAGGTTTCTTTGTGTTGACATCCTTCCTTGAGCAACTTTCAGCTTTGCTTACAAGGATTCTTACTAATGTACTAATTTAAAAATTATCCTTTAACTTACTCTAATCACAGGAGACATACTATAGTCATTTATTTTTTTGGAAGTTTTATAACTTTATTTGGCAATCAGTGGTTAGTTCTCATCAATATTGACTATAGATTTTTGCAAGTAGCATCAGGTACATAAGTAAGTTACCTAAGTTTGGGGCTTATTTGGTGAATCCTCATTTTCTACACACAGGTACAATATGGGACATTCCTTCTTCTTCTGTTTTTAACTTTTTTTTAATTGTAGATGGACACAATACTTTTATTTTGTTTATTTTTATATGGTGAGGATTGAACCAGTGCCTCACATATACCAGGCAAGTCCTCTACTACTAAGCCCCAGCCCCAGCCCCATTCCTTATTCTTTTGGCTCAGACAGTCTTGTTATGTGTAATGTCGTTGTGCATATCTGGAGTACCATTTCTTTTGTGGCAGATTTCCAGATCTCATATTTCTTTGAGTGCCTGAGGGGCACACGTTGTGAAACCACTCCGTGAATACACTGGTGAATGTTTTGATAATATATTCTCAGTTTACCACCTCACTGATGGCAGAATGGTCATCCTTCTTTGCAAGAACCATTCTTCCAGGCCCTGGTTGGAAAGGAAGAGTGCAAGGGATAGTAAGAGGGCAAAGTGTGTGTATCACCTGTATAATTATTACTAAATACTTCATACCATTACTGATATCCTTATGCAAATATGAGTAGGACATGAACCATCACTGTCAAATTGCTCTGAATTTCTAGATCTCAAATTATTTGGCATTTTTTATATGCTAGTCTGTCATCCTTATTCTGATATTACAAGGCTATACTTGCCCCTGATTGTTTCTTTATATTCTCTATCATTGCTTCTTTGGGTCTCTTGGGCAATGACACATCATTAAAGCATTTGAGTGAAACAGGAAAAATAATAAATTGGAGGATAAAATGTTCTTTTATTTATATAGTAGTAATATTTTCCTTTCAAAAATAGATCTGCAGTGCCTACTTTTAAATACCTTTTGATTTTTTTCAATGCTTAACTTGGAGAAAACTACCTAGAATTTGGAGTAAGTCTCAAATTTTGCTGGATGTTACTCTATTAAAAATTTCAGGCTTGGGATAGCTCAGTTGGTAGAGTGTTTGCCTTGCATGCACAAGGCCCTTGGTTCAAACCCCAGCACCACAAAAAAAAATTCTTCTCTTGCCAGGCATGGTGGCACATGCCTGCAATCCTAGCAGCTCAGGAGGCTGAGGCAGGAGAATCTCAAATTCAGAGCTAGCCTCAGCAACTTAATGAGCCCTTGAGTATATTAGCAAGACCCTGTCTCAAATAATAATAATAATAAAATAAAACAGGCTGAGAATGTTGCTTAGTGGCTAAGCACCCCTGGGTTCAGTCCCTGGTACCAGGAAAAAAAAATCTTCTTTTGAAGAATGCATAGCATTTTAATAATGAATTGTTTAAATTTTCTAGTTTCACAAGAGCATGCAGCTAATGAAGGTTATTAAGATTTGGACTAATCAATGTTTTCATGATGCACATAATCAGATTTAAAGTTCTTCTAGAAAAAAACTTAAGACATGGGTTGGAATGGTGTCATGGTTTAGAATCCAGACTTAGGCTTCAAGCCCAGACTTGAAAACCATCTTAATAGTTGGGTAACCATAGGCAAATTTCTCAGACTTTCTAAGTCTATGTTTTCTCACCTGAAAATAAGACTAATATTCCCAGTCTGTGAAGATAAAATGAGATAGTATATATAAAGTACATACATAGCATGTAGCATTTATCATAATTATTTACAGTGATTGTTAATTAAAATTTTGGTATAAAAGTATCATTGTTAGTGTTTAGTTTTTTTGTTTTTTTTTTGCTGTACATAAAAACATTCAAGCAGTTTCATCTCCTGTGTTTTTCCTACTAGAGTCTGCTTAAGAATGGTAAGCTGACAGTGGGACTTTGAATAGCAAATGGTAATGTTCTAAAAGGAAGAGAGTGAGAAAGAGAAGTTAAAGAAAGAAAAATGGGAAGGGTATGAGAGGAAAGGAACTGAGATGTGCAGAATTCTTCCTTTCCACCAAAAGAGTAGGGATCGAGATGTGGCTTGTTGGTAGAGTGCTTGCCTACTATGCACAAAACCCTAGATTTGATCTCCAGCAGCACAAAAAGGAAAGAAAGAATAAAAGGGAGGCAGAAATCGGGGGAAATAATCAGTGGAGAAGACAGTAAAGAGAGAATTCTGAGGGAATCTCTTACCATAATTTTCTACGTTTCCTTTTTTATAGATATTCCTTTATCATTTTTCATATATGGACAGAGTCCTGATGATAACTGTATGATGCTAGATATCATTGAAGAGTGGTAAGTATTTCAAGTAATGGCAAGATTGATGAAGAATGTTTTTTTCAAACATTGAAATGCTTTTAAAATAAGTAAAACTTGTCCTTCATAGTAAGTATTTATTGAATACTATCTTTGTCCATTTGGGCCACTGTAATAATAAATATCATCACCTAGGTAACTTATGTACAACAAATTTTTGTTTTTCACAATTCTGGAGGCTGGAAAGTAAGATTTAGGCCCCAGCAGATTTGGTGTCTGATAAGGTTCTGCCTTCTCATAGATGGCCTTTTCTCATTGTGTCCTCACATGATTGGAGAGGCTGGATAGCTTCCTTGGTCCTCTTTAATAAGTGCACTAATCCCACATATGAGGTCTCTTCCCTCAAGACCTAATCACTGAAGTCCCTACCTTTCAATACTATCATATTAATGGTTGTGATTTAACATATGTATTTGGGGGATATAAGCATTCAGACCATTTGAAGCTAGTTAAGTTTGTAAGGAACTGGGCTTTGGGATGGAGATTGAAACTGGGTAAAGAAAGGTCAGTGGAGAAGATTGTCCTATAGATAATTGACCTTAATTTAGCATAAGTATTGAACCTTTCAGTAACTATTTAGAAAGTCAGGCCAGTGTGCAAATATTGCTTAGAACATTTATGGCATTCAAGGTTTGAAATTGCTCTTTGACACAATACATAAACATAAAACAAGAAAATTAGTTGCTTTTGTAGCCCAATTTTTTTTTCATTTTTCCATTTTTAATCAGAGATATGATCATATTTGATAATATTAATTAGATGAGTTTTAAATATTTTGTTGATTCTAAAAATGAAATTTGCTATCAGAGGATAAAAATTAGACTCATTATTAACATAAAAAACAAAAGCTCCATAGTCATGGAGGAAAACTTTAGACAAGTTTTCTCAGAAATTTGAAAGTTAGGAGAGAATCTGGGCCACTTAGGAAGCTATCAAACTATTAAGGCAACAACTTACAATGTGCAATTTCTTCCATATGTCTCTATGTAGAACCACAGAGAAAACTGTGAATTAAGAGAGTCTAGGGGCTGGGGATGTGGCTCAAGCGGTAGCACGCTCGCCTGGTTTGCGTGCGGCCCGGGTTCAATCCTCAGCACCACATACAAACAAAGATGTTGTGCCCGCCGATAACTAAAAAAAAAATAAAATAAATGTTAAAATTCTCTCTCTCTCTCTCTCTCTCTACCTCTCTCTCTCTCTTAAAAAAAAAATTAAGAGAGTCTAAGTACTAGAAAGAGACAGGTATAGAAGAAATAAACAGTTTACACTAACATTAAGCCATTCTGAAACACATGTGAAGAGAGTGAAGCTGTGGAGTAGATAAACATTTAGTGAGTGGCTAGTAAACCTGTTTCTGCTAACTTCTTGTTATCATAAATCCTTTCAAAACTTTTTCAATTGAATTTTATAAAGACAATTTGGAAGGAAAGTGAAAGGTTGGATTAATTAACAAGAATGAACTCTCTAGCTAGATTACCCTTAGTTACTTCTCACTGGGTGGGGCTGGGGATTTAGGTTTTCCCCCTGTATTTTAAATGGTACCTATAGCCAATTCTTGATTTTCTTGCACTGGGGGACAATTGCTTTTACAGTCTATTTTTTAATTTATTTTTTGGTGTAGATGGATACAACACAATGCATTTTATTTTTATGTGGTGCTGAAGATCGAACCCGGGTCCCGCCTGTGCTAGGCGAGCTCTCTACTGCTAAGCCACAATCCCAGCCCATCAATCTATCTTTAGTAGAGTCTTTGAAACAAATTTGGTAGCTCTCCATTTGTTAAATTCACACCAATATACTAAGATTTCTTCCTTCCCAAGTAGTTAAATTAATACAGTTTTACTATAGTATAATCATATAGTGCATTCCAATGTGTGTGTAGCTTTCTTTTGATACAACCTATTTTTTAGGAAGTAGTTGACACGAATTCTGATTTTTAGAAACATACAGGTTCTGCTTCTCTAAATCTTATTTAAATGTAGAAAAAATAATATAAGTGCAGGGCTGTTCTCTCAGGAGTTATGTTGACTCTTTTTAAAATATTCCTTATTTCATGGTGGTGAGTTCAGGTTAACTACTGAAATTACCATGTAGTTGTTTTAAGCCTTTTATCTGAATCATAGTAATGCCCTCCAGGGAATTAGAATTCAGTAGATGGGTAATCTTCTCCAGAAGTGTTTAGTAGCCTCTACAGGGTATTCTTTATAAAAAATTTCTGAAATTTTGCAGTGGCCAAATATAAAGATAAAATTGCTAAGAATTTCACATAATTTGGGGAAAATACCAAACTTTTAGGTATAAGAAGTCCATCACCTACTTAACCAAAAACATCATGATGAAAATACAGAACACCTGAAATAATGAGATTTTAAGAGCCACCAGAGAAAAAACATTATCCATGTTTTTTAATTAAATTGGAGGTGATTTTTTAAAAGGAGTAGTGAATGGCAGTGAATGAAATAATATCTTCAGAGTGCTAAGAGAAAATAGCAGTCAATCTAGAATTTTATACCCAGGAAATTTAACCTGATAAATCATGTCTATTAAAATAAAAAGTATTTATAAAAGATTCAAGATATTCTTTTTAAAAATCCACAGCAAAATTAAGATGCTTGCCATTGTCCGTTGTAGTCAGCACAATCCTAAGCAGGAGAAAGAAATTGCTCAAGAGTCAGAAAGGGCCAGGCATGGTAGCACACAAACGTAGTCAGAGCTGCTTGGAGGTCTGAGGCAGGAGAATCACTGGATCCCAGGAATTCAAGACCATCCTAGGCAACTTTGTGACATTCCCAGTTCAAAAAAAGAAAAAGAAAATTCTTAGATCAGTATTACACATTTGTTACTCACTATTCATGAAATATTGATTTCAGAAACTCCAGAGATATCAAAAAGATATGGATGCTCAAGTTCCTTAAGTAAAATGGCATAATACTTGCATATAATTTGCACACAGCTGTCTGTAAACTTTAAATCATCTCCATATTACTTATAATGCCTAATATAACTTCTATGCAAGTAGTTCTTTTACTGTATTGTTTAGGGAATAATGACAAAGTGTTCATTACACTACACATGCAATCATGATGGGCCTAACTACATTTTTACCTGTAGTTGGTTGAATCCACAAATCTGGAACCCACCAACATAAAGGGTGAACAAATATTCTGTCCCTCATTATTCATAGAGGATATGTTTGTTTATGAAAACAAATGAGTTTATAATAGAAACTAATAGGGTTGCTGGATAGTCAATATATAGAAACTATTTTTGCGCACCTGTCGAGGGCATTCGTTCTGGCATTGTACAGGCTGACTTTGAATTCCATATTCAGCATTCCTAGCTGTGTATCCAAGGCACATTTTTTCCCTGCACATCTGTTTTCTAATTTAAAGTTTAAGGTTTTCTCATACAGACATTGTGAGGATTAAATGGATCAATATATGTTTAAAGCACTTAGAAAAGTGTCCAATATCTGGGGTTGTATACGTGTTAGCCTTTTTTGTATTGTCAACATAATTTAATAAATGTGAATAATATGTAGCTTTTAAAGAGGCACACAGGTTTAAAGAAACACAGGTTAATATGAAAGTTATAAAGTACCTTAAAATAAATACTTTAAAAGATACATTATATGCTTATGGAAAAAATGATAAAACTTATTGGTGGAAAACATACTGACAGGAATAAGTGGAGAAATATACTGCGTTCACAGATGGAAAAACTAATATAACAGTGTCTTATCTCTCAAATTGATCACTAAGTTTGGTGAAATTAAAACTTAAAGCATGTTTTCTTACTAGACATGGCTAATTTTAAATGTGTATATAAGTGCAAAGATGCTGTTTCTTTGACTTTGCCCCAACATAGATCAAAATTTATTAGAACTTGGTGTTGAAGAAGGGATGCAGAAAGATACCAGTGAAACAGAGAGGAAAGCCAAAAATTCATGCATGTATCAAAAGTTAATTTATGTCAGAGATGGCATTATAAAAAGGAACAGAAGAGGTTGTTGAAATGAATGCTAGCACAGTTAATATTCATATGGAAAGGGTGAACCTGAATTTCTTACCTTAGACAAAAATGAATTTGAGAAAGTAAAAAACGTAAAAGTAGTAGGCTAAAAATTATGCAAGTTTTTAAAGAGAAGATTGGGTTTATCTTTATAACCTTGAGCAGAATTATTTCTTAAAGTTGACCAGAAGCAAACAAAAAAAAGGAAAGTAAAGAAAAATATTCATAATTTTGACTACATTAAAATTAAAATTTCTGTTCCCAAAGAATGAAGACACAAGGGGGAAAATTATTTGTCACAAGTATAACTGGCAAAGGGATAGTATCTCTTATAAAGCCTTCTTGCATATGAACAACATGATAGAAAAATGATTTTAAAACTTAACTGTGTAGCAAGGCCCTAAGCAACTTAGTGAGAGACTATCCCAAAAAATTAAAAGGGCTGATGATATGGCTCAGTGGTTAAGCACCCCTGGATTCAATTACCAGTACCAAAACAGCAACAAAACACTTTAATATGCAATTCACAGATTTGAAAATACAAATGACCAATAGTATCCTCAGTAAATAATCAGCCACACCAAAGATTTGGTGAATGCAAACTAATAACAATGAGAAACTAGTATCTATCAGGTTGGCAAAAAATAAAGTGTACTGCCATAATTGTTAGTAGGAATAGGGAGCAACTGGAACTCTTACACACTCATAGTAAAAGATTAAGAAATTAGACTCACGGGCTGGAGTTGTGGCTCAGTGGTAAGAGCACTTGCCTAGCACGTGTGAGGCCCTGTGTTTGATTCTCAGCACTACATAAATGAATAAAATAAAGGTCCGTCAACATCTAAAAAAAATATATTAAAAAAAAAAGAAATTAGACTCATGAAAATTGAATTTTTTTCTATGGGAAGAAGACACTACAAACAAAATTAAAAGAAAAAATACTGTAATATATATGACAGACAAACTAATCTCTATAATCCTTACAGATTATTAACTAAAGAAGTGTGCTTCTGTTTTTAAAAAATAGAGGAAAAGGTAGGAATAGAAAGCAAAAAAACAGTAATAGTTTTAACTTCATTGATAACAAAAGTAAGTGAAAGTAAAAGCATTGTTTTTGTTCTATTTTGTTTTAATTTTACATGGTCTTGGGAATGGAGCCCAGGGCCTCACACATGCTAGACACATACTCTGCACTGAGCTCTGCTCCAGCCCCGTGCAAGGTTCTATTTTTATTTTATCAAGTTTGTAAAGTTTCAAATTTGATTCATGAATTTTTTAAAAAAAATATTTAAATAGAAAATTTTCTTTTTTCTCATAATAAAAAGTAATTGAAGCAATTATAAAGGCCAGATAGACAGATGAGTTATTCAGAGAGTAAGATTGTAGCTCCTGAAGGATAGCTATGAAATCAGGATTATGAAGTCATAGAAGTCTGGTGATGACTGTATTATTTCAAGAACAGGTTGGCCAAAGAGTGTCAAACACAGGCCAGGTAAATTATGAGCCTGAAGCATACTTTGGGAGTAAGAGACTGATATGGAAGTCATTGGCAATTTAGGTAGAGTAATAGAGGTGGAAATCAAATTATGTTCAAGAGAAGGTGGGAAGTAAGACAGACAAGGGTAAACATGACCCTGGTAAATTTTGTTTTGTTTTTTAAATGATCATGGTTGATCCTGTTTAAATGCTGTTGAGAAGAATACAGAGAATCAAAGTCCATAGGGAAGATAATGAGAATACAGTAGAGAGATGATTAGAGACAATACAGTATAAGAGAAAGAGCTCTAAAATGGAAATCATGAGGCTTAGTTTTTCTTTAGTGCCAATTCCCTGATATTTAAGTTGGTTCATCCACAACAGGGTTGGCAAACTTTTTCCATAAAGGGTTAGGTGGTAAATATTTCACTATTTTACTCTGTGTCTATGCTACACTTAACTATACTCATCTATAACAGGAAATCAGCCCCAGACAATAAGTAAATGAAGAGGCATGGCTATGTTTCAGTAAAACTTGAATTTGAACTTCATACAATTGTGATATGAAACATTCTTAATTTTTTTCAGTCACTTAAAAATATAAAAAGCATTAGCTTGAAGTTCCTACAAAAGCAGGTAGTGGTCTGGACTTAGCCCACGGGTTTGCCAACTCCTGATCTATAAAGGGAAACATTGGACTAAAGTGTATTTAATATCTACATTGTGTAGTCTTATTTGAGGAATTCCTGACTTAAATCTTAGTATTTATGTAATTTGTCACCAATATGACCTGATTTAACCTTGGTTTTACTAGAAGTAATTACGTATCCCTACCATTTAGAACTCAGAAAAAGAATTCAGAACTTGTGTGTCTAAAGTTCCAAAACTAATATTTATTCAACATGAACTCTCTCCCAAGATTACTTAAAGAGGGATAATTTTGCCATTATTACAATAATTTCTTGACTATTTTAAAGTAGACTTTTTTATTAAAAGTGTATTGGGGCAGACAGTAAATAAGAAATCAGTATTATTTGGCACAAATAAAAGAAAATGGTAAAAACAGAACATTGTTTGCCCAAAGAGCTTGATGCTGATGCATTTGTTTTATGAAAAATGGACATTAGTAAACTTTTAGAGATGTTAAATTAACAGGAAGTTGATGTATGGACAAGTTTCAGTGAACTGAAAATTTCTTCATTAATGCTTTGTATATATCCAAATTTTTCATGAGTTGTTCCATTTGAAAACTTTTCCACAACTGATAGCTGTGGATTATTTCTTTCTTTCTTTATTTTAGTTACAGATGGACACAATACCTTTATGTATTTATTTTTACGTGATGCTAGGAATCGAACCCAGTGTCTCATACATGCTAGGTAAGCACTTTACCACTGAGCCACAACCCAGCCCAGCTGTTGGTTCTTAAGAGAACTCTGGCTTGCTCAGTTGTCCAGTTGAAACAATTGTTCTGTGAAGACTTTCTGATACTGATTATGTAAAAGATTTTTGCAAGTTTTTGTCTCAAATCTCTGATCTGTAATTGCTAATCTGAAAAACTTAAGTTTCATAAATTTTAAGGATTGTCTTAGGAAACTGTACAAATGTCTTCTTAAAATAGACCATGAGAAAATTAAGTGTTTAGATTAGTTATTTGACATTAAAAGGATTTATTTTTCTTTGCCACTAATTTGTCTGTGAAAAATGTGTTACCATGCATAGTGCACATAGAAAAAAGTTAGGACTTTCCCAAAGTCCCATCATTAGTTAATCGCAATGGTAGAAATAGAAACAACATCCCTTGACTTCTAACTTGTATATCTTTACAATACTATACTTTTTAAAAAATTTATTCAGGGTCGGGGAGGGGGTTGCTTTACAACTGAGCTACATCCCCAGCCTGTTTTTTATTTTTTGAGACAGGTCTTTCTAAGTTGCTGAGGCTGCCCTTGAATTTGTGATCCTCCTACCTCAGCCTCTAGATTGCTGGGATTATAGTAGTGCAACACCATGCCAGAAGTATAGCAGCATTATACTTCTTTGTGTGGAGAGTATGGGGGGATAAATTTTTTTCTGCTTTTTTAAATACCAGGGGTTGAACTCGGAGGCACTTAACCACAGAGCCACATTCCTAGCCCTTTTTAATATTTTATTTAGAGACAGGGTCTCACTGAGTTGCTTAGGGCTCTCCCTAAGTTGCTTAGGGCCTCCCTAAATTGCTGAGGCTGGCATTGAATTTGTGATCCTCCTTCCTCAGCCTTAGAGCCACTGGGATTACAGACATGTGCCACTGGGCCCAGGTCTGCATATTTGTTATTGATGCATTATAGTTGTACAGAAGGGTGGAATTTATTTTTACATATTTATACATGTGTACAATATAACAATAATTTGGCCAGCATCATTCCCCAGTATTTCCCCTTGTACTGTACTTCTTAACAACTCCATAATTTGGATCTATAGCACAGGATCAAGATTACATTTAAGTTATTGTGTGATTATTGTGTACCAGGTTCTGCAACCATATGACATAATAGATACTATTATTGGCCTTAGAGAAAATTAGGCAGTTTGCCCAACATTCTTAATTCATGGTAGAACTAAAATTTGAACCATTATAACATTTCACCTTTCTGAGTAGTATTTTGTCTTACTCTGTTTATTATTTGGGTCTGGAGTTCCTCTTAGCTTCTGAGACTCTTACATTTACAGAAATTCCCTTGCCTACAGAACCAAGTTTCACTTTTCTCCTTTATTTTTTTTTTATTTTTTAAATAACTTTTATTTCTTTGACTTGTGAGCTCCTCCAGTACTATTAAAAGGAAACAGTGATAGTAAGCATCCTTATTGTATTCTAAGTGTTAGGGCACTTCTGATACTTACCCATTTGCTACCAATATTCAATAATCATCTAAAATCTAGGTATAACTGTTTCTATTTCCATTTGCTAAGACTATTTTTTTAAGAATCATAAATGAGTTTTGAGTTTGACTAGGTGTTTTCTCCTGCATCTATTGAGAGAATCACTTCATTTTCTGTAATTGGCTTACATAAGTAAATAAAATGTATGTATTTCCTATTGTTAAATCACTCCTGAGATAAACTCAATTTTTATGATGTATTAATATTTTCTTTATTTACTTTTAGAATCAATTGTAGCTACTACATTTTATTAATAATAGGGTTGTCCATTCTTTTTATTTCCTAAGTCAGTTTTAATATTACATTTTTCCAAGAATTTGTTTATCTGATCGTTAAGTGTATTGACTTAAATTTGTTTATAATAAACACACACTTTTGGGAAGGGAGTTACCGAGGATTGAGCGTGGGTACTCAACCACATCCCTAGCCCTATTTTGTATTTTATTTAGAGACAGGATCTCACTGAGTTGCTTAGAGCCTCGGTGAGGCTGGCTTTGAACTCGTGCTCCTCCTCCTTCCTCCTCCCTCAGCCGTGTTGCTAGAATTACAGGTGTGCTCCACCATGCCTGGCGTGCTCCACCTTGCCTAGCAATAAAAACATTCTTACAATCTATGAGTAGATGTTTTATTTGTTGGGGAACCTATTTTTGGCTCCTCTATTCTTTAGTTCATTCATTTATTTGAATATCTATTATGGACCCTATGCATTAACTGTTGCTGAAGTTTTTAGAATTGCTTTTTCTTCTGCTGTCTCATGCTCACCCAGAATATCCCAGAGGACAGCCTGCTCAGCACAAACCCTTAGGATTCAAACTTCCTAATTTTATTTTTGCATATATAAAAGTAAATATTAAAAATATATGTAGTGTTTCTAGGACTATTATATATTTTATTATATTTAATGTTTTAACCACTTCATTTACATTATAAAAGAAGTGGTTATAGGCATGTGATACCTGAGTGTAAAGAACTGTGTGCATTTATTACCACTTAATTATGGCTGATTTGTTTAAATGCTGAAATAAAAAGGGTATTATTCCCAATCAAAAGGGTAATAATTGAAAATTTCATGATGTGACTTACTTGAGAATATTGAATACTTTTGTGCTCTGAATACTCATCTTTCATCAGTATGAAATGCAGCTTTTTTGTCCCTTAGCACTGAAGAACAAAAACAGTTACTCTCAGAAGGCTCTTTTATAGGAGAAATTCTACTTGAGGAACGTTTTGTAAGAAAATGTGTGACTGAAATCAATCATACAGCTTCTCTGAGTATATAATTTCACTCTAAAGAGAATATCAAGGATTGTCCAACATTAATAAAGTACATTTCACTGATTTTCCTATACCTCGATGTGCTGTTAATATAGTTTACAACTAATCAAAGAGTATTTTGTCATAAATCGAAAAGTTGTTTTTCCTTCTTCCCTTTAATAAACTGCCAGGTGAACATGGCAGTCTTGAAAACTCTCTCTGAAGCTGGTATATCTTAAGTGCAGGCAACACCCCCACTAGAGTTTGTCAGCATGGCAAGATGAAAGGGATAATTTTCTTCTCTACCTTCTAGTAATCTCTGTCTGTTCCCTATTCTGATCTATAGCTATAAAAGTACAAGATTACCTTTTATAAAGGGCACATGAAGGGTGGGGACTAGGGGGATCCTTTGTGAACCTCATATAGAATGCTATCCTTTGTGATCCTTCTGTAGAATTTTGACATCTTAATTTGCATTGTGAGCTAATGTTTGAACTAAGCAACTGACAGGTATCAGAAAGCCCATGAACCATATTATGAAATAGTATGAAAAATGACTGCTTATATATATATTTCTTTGTGTATGAGCTTGATAGCTTCCCTTTTATATCCAATTTGAATTTTGCTTGAGAGGTTAGGAATCAGCATTTGTATACATACGTGTATGTGTGAAAGAGGGGGTGAGGGATGAAGAAAAAAAGGAAGAGGGAGAAAAACGGGAGAAATATTTTACCACTAATATGCCAATATATGATGCTGTCTTAAACATTTGCAGAATGATATTATGGATTAGTAGTCAATAAGCAATTGACTATTGTTAGCATCGACTAATTGTAAGGATAGTCATGCAGTAATTGGTTTACAACTTCCATAAGTTTCTTCAAAGCCAGAGATTCTAATTTAAAGAGGATATCATTTTAGTAACAGAAGTTTATAGGAAAGATAATTTAAAAAATAGAGTATTTAGCAAGAATTTTACCATATGTTAATTTCTTCCTGAAAAGCTTGAACTTGCAGGTATAAGGGTCCAGTGGAAGAAAACTGCAAGTTTTCTTATACCTGCAAGTTCAAGCTTTTCAGGAAGAAATTAGTTTTATGAATTACAAGGAAAAGGTATGTTAGAAACAGAAAGAATAAATATCTTGAAATTATATGAAACCAGAATTATTTAATTTTCTATTTTGTGTAACCTGGCAAATTGAGGTTGAAATGTGTTTGCAGTGTGACTAAGAATGTATCATTACTTGATTCCATTTAAGAACTCTTAAATTATTTTTTTTGCTGTCGTCTTTTATGTATTTATTGACCTTTTGTTTAATAACTTTGGGTTGTTTTTAGGCCACCAACAAAATGGAAATGAAAGAAATTGCTGAACACAAGACATTATGGAAAATGAGTTCAACCAGTGAACCTTTATTCATTACTGGTATAGAAGTCAGTCCTTTGAAGAAATTCACTATTCCAAAGATTAAGAGAAGAGCAGGGAAAGGTAAAATTTCTATGGAATGTGTATTTTTAAAAATAACTATTACTATATTCCTGATTCTTATGTTCATTTCCTATTTTCACTCTATGAAATTAGGCTAAGTCAGATCTTTAATTTATTAAATGCACATATACCTCTGTTTCTGCCCAAAGCAGAAAAACACATGTACTCTTAGTCCCAGTAAATACACTAAAACCCTGGGTATTGTGTGTAAAACAAATGTAAGAAGATTTGCAAAGGTAAAGAGAAGTCTATGGACCATATAAGGGACTGAGACTCTGGGTATGATATAATTTCCCTGGATTGATTGTTTCTTCAGTATCTCAGACTGGGTGCCTGCCTCCTAGAAATGCCAACTGGCCTAGACTCCTCACCAAAACAAAACAAAACAAAACAAAAAAACAAAATATTGTTCTCTTTTGCCCAAGAACTGAAACAGGCAGCCTAGAAAGACAAAACCCATTTGGATGTGAGGTATCACTCCAAAGTTCCTGTGTTTCTATAGGAATATTCAGAGGTGAAATGATTGAACTGTGGGAGCCTTAACCTAATCAATCCATCCTGGTTTGAATGAACTGGGTGGTAACTTTAAACAGATGTGGGTATGGCTGGAAAAGGTGGGTCACTGGGGACATGCCCTGGAAGGATATGTCTTCCTGTGGTCCATTTCCTTGTCTTTCTCTGCTTCCTAACCACCGTAAGCTGAGCAGTTTTCTTCCACTGGACCCTTCCCCCATGATATGCTCTCTTATGTTGGGCCTATTACCTCTGAAACCCGGAGCCCCATATAAACTTTTTCTCCTTTAAGTTGTTCTTATCCTTTATTTTGGTCACAGTGATGAAAATAGAAGTATAATCTCAAGAATGAAAACACAGCTGGGCTCTTTGGCACATGGCTATAATCCCAGCTACTTGGGAGGCTGAGGCAGGAGCACCATAATTTCAAGGTCAGCCTGGGCAATTTAGCAAGAACCTGTCTCAATATAAAAAAAAAATAAAATGGCTGGGGATGTAGCTCAGAGGTAGAGCACTCTTTGGTTCAATCCCCAGTATCATATAAATATATAGTAAAGACAAGCCACATACTTACACATGTATTTGCAAAAGACAGATAAAGGACTGTTAATTAAAATATTACAAAAACTCTTACACTACAACAATAAGGAAACAAAACAGCCCAATTGAAAAATGGGTCAAGGGACTGGGGTTGTTGTTCAGTGATCACCTAGCATGCGTGAGGCACTGGGTTTGATCCTCAGCATCACATAAAAATAAAGATATTGTGTCCACCTCTAACTAAAAAATAAATATTTTTTTAAAAATGGGTCAAATACAGTAACAGATATTTCAACAAAGAAGATACACATATGGCAAATAAGCATTTGAAAAGATGCTCTACATCATATATCATCAGGGAAATGCAAATTAAAACAATGAGGTACCACATACCTACTAGAATAGCCAAAATCTAGAACATTCATGACACCAAATGTTGGGGTGTGAGCAACAAGAACTCTGATTGCTGGTGGGGATACAAAATGGTACTGCTATTTTAGAAGATGGTTTGGCAGTTTAATACATAACTAAACATACTCTTGGCATGTGCTGTAGCCATTGTGCTTCTTGGTATTTACCCACATGGCTGTTTACAACAGCTTTAGTTGTCACTCCTAAAACTTAGAAGATGTCCTTCAGTAAATGAGTAGATAAATAAAGTAGTGTATCCAGTCAATAGAATGTTATTTAGTGCTTAGAAAGAAATGAGTTACCAATTTTATAGAAAAAAAAAATGGAGGAACCCTAAATGAACATTGCCGAGTTAAAGCAGCGAATCTGAAGAGGGTCCATACTATGTGATTTCAATTGTTGTAACATTCTTGAAAAAGCAAAATGATGGAGGTAGTAAAAATTACCAGTGGTTGCAGGGTTTAGGACAAGGAGAGGAATGAATAAATGGAACGCAGAAGACTTTTAGGGCAATGTAACTACTCTGCATGACACTGTCACACTCTCTATTTAGTGATACTTGGTATCATACATTTTTCAAAAACCCAGAGAAAGTACACCAACAGTGAACCCTAATGTAAACTACAGATCCAGTGATAATTATGTATTAGTGTAAGTTCATGAGTTGTACCATTCTCTTAGAGGAGGTTGGAAATAGAGGAGGCTATTTATATGTGAGAATGTGGAGGTGATGGGAAATCTATACCTTTCTTTCAAATTTGCTATGGACATGAAACTTCTCTAAAAATTAAAGTCCATGAAGAAGGAAAAACACTGACTGGATACGTCAAAGAGAGGAATAGACACGACAGTGTAAAGAGTGAACCTGGCTAGGAGTGTTGGCATACCCCTGTAATCCAGCTACTCTGGAGGCTGAGAATCAACTAAGTTCTAGGCCAGCCTGGACAACTTAGTGACACTCTGTATCAGATAAAAAATAAAGTGTTGGAGATGCCTCTTGGTTCAGTCTACCACAAAAAGAAAAAAAATCAATGAACCTGGATATAGAAAAATAGAGATTATTCAGCATACGAACAACGTGGGGAAAAGTGAATTTTGAACCCTAGGGGTTTGTGGAACAATAACAAAAATATCTAACATCTTTGTCATTATGGTACTAAAAGGAAAGGAGAAAGACTGAGGTTGAGAAAAACATTTGAAGAAGTACTGGCTGGAAATTTTCCACATTTGGCAAAAGTTACTAACCTGTATAATAAAGAAGCTGCACAGACATGACAAGCCCAAAGAAATCTTGAAAGCAGCTAGAGAAAACCATACATTATGTATAGGGAAAAATTTTTTTGAATTACAAATTTTCTGTTAGAAATCATGAAAGCCCAAGGAAGAGAGAAAATTTTCAAATGCAGAAAGAGAACTAAGGATTTAGAGATCTATGCACAGTGCAATGATCCTTTATGATTAGAGATGAAATGGACATTCTTGGATGAACTAAAATTGAAGAATTTTTTCAACACCAGACCTAACATTAAAAAAAATGGGTAAAGTTCTTCAAACAGAAGTTGATAAAAGAAGGAAACTGGGAACATCAAGAATGAAGGGAAAACAGTGGAAATAGTAAAATATACATAAATACAAGCCATCTCCTCTTGAATTTTTCTCATGTTTGATCATTGTAGCACAAATTACAACATCTGCTGTGAGTTTTAGTGTATATATATATATATATATATATATATATATAGAGAGAGAGAGAGAGAGAGAGAGAGCGCGCGAGAGCGAGAAAGGAAGTATTTTAAGACTGTTATAAAGTGAGATTGCCATTGGAGGAAACTGGGAGAATGGTGTGTATTCTGGAAGAATTTTACAAGTGTGTTTATGAGACAACAAAGCTTCATTGTACGTGAAGCAAACTGATAGAATTTCCAGGATACAGACCAGAACTGATGTTGGAGACTGTCTTTTTTCTCAGCAATTGATAGACCTACTAGACAAAATCAGCAAGGATATAGAAAAATTTAATATTGTCAACCAATAGATCAGTATATAACTGACATCAGTAGATCAGTGTATAAGACAAAAAGTAAAATAGAGTTACCTTCCACACACCCATCTCATCAAGGTACACAATATATATTGAGCCATGAGATATATCTCAACATGTTTAAAATAATTAAAGAGTGTATTTTCTGGGTACATGCAAAGTAGAAATTAATAACAGAAAAAGAGGGCTAGGGTGGAGCTTAGTGGCAGATCTGTGAGGCCCTGGTTCAATTCCTAGCACCATGAAAAAAAAAGGGGGGGTAATTTCCCTGCCACTTGGAAAGTAAACACATTTCTAAATATTCATTGGGTTTCAAGGAAAATAAATGCATTGAATGAAAATGCACCATATCAAAATTTGAGGAACATAGCCATTAACAAAGACATGTATAATGATAAATGGTTACATTTGAAAAGAAAAGGAGGACTTCAGTTCAGTGATATAAGTGTCCTTGAAAAAACAAAATATGAGTAAGGTAAGCCTCAGACTAGCCAATGAAAGGAAAATCAATGAAACAACAACAAAAATCAGTAAGTATTGACAAGCCTCTAACAAGCCCCACAAAGGAAAAAGATAAACTACAAATTGCCACTATCAAGAACAAAATGTGTGCCATGGTGGCACACACCTATAATCCCAGCACTCCCAGAAGTTTGGGAGATTAAGGCAGGAGTTCGAGGATAGCCTCAGTAATTTAGCAAGGCCTGAAGCACTTAGTGAGACCCTGTCTCAAAATAAAAAATGAAAAAGGGTTGGGGTTGTGGCTCAGTGTTTAAGCATCCCTAGATTCAATTGTTGGTACAAAAAAAAAAAAAAAAAAAATGTGTTATCACTACCAACCCACAGGCATTGAAAGGATTTTTAGTGAATACTATGAATAAATCTCCACACGTAAATTTAACAACTTAGATGAAATGGACTAGTTTGTTGAAAAGTACTACTGAAACTCAGTACTAAAAAGATAATTTAAGTAGCCTCGTAACCATTTATGGAAACCATTAAAAAAATTTAACACACTATTGGAAGGTAGATCTCCAAGTCCAGATGGCTTCAGTGGAGTAGTTTAATAATGAAAAAAATACAAATTCTTCCAGAAAATATAAGTAGAGATAATAATTTTATGAGTGTCAGTATTATACTAGTTCCAAAAATCAGATAAATATTAAAAAAGAAAAATTACAGACCAATATATAGCATAATTTTGAGGCAGATACCCTAACAACATATAGGTAAACCAAATTCAGCAATATTATAAGATGAATTACACACCAAAGCTAAAACAATAAGTGTTTTATTCTCCAACTTTTTTCTTCTTCTTTTTGAGACAGGGTTTTGCTGTCTTGAATTCCTTGGACTTAAACAGTCCTCCTGCCTTAGCCTCCCATGTAGCTGGGACTACATGCACATACCACTGTGCCTAGACTTTGTTTCATGAACACTTTTGTTCAACATAATACTGGAAGTTTCACGCAGTACAGAAAGTCAAGGAAAGAAATTAACAGGCACACACATTAAAAAAAAAAAAGAAAGAAAACTGACACTATTTAAGGGGCTGGGGATGTGGCTTAAGCGGCAGCGCGCTTGCCTGGCATGCGTGCGGCCCGGGTTCAATCCTCAGCACCACATAAAAAGATGTTGTGTCCACCGAAAACTAAAAAATAAATATTAAAAAATTCTCTCTCTCTCTCTTAAAAAACAAACAGCTGACACTATTTAAGTTTATGGTCTGCCTAGACAATCCCAAGTGATCTGCAAAACAAGGAAAAGTGGGGTGGGGCAGAGAGAGGAGGTGATGAGAGAGACCTAGAACAATTAATTCAGCAAGGTCACTGGATACAAGACCAAAATAGAAATATTTCATTGTATTTCTGTGTACTAGCAAAGAACACACAAATCAAAATTAAAAATAGTGCCATCTACAATAGCTCAAAAAGTGAAACCATATAAATTTAACAAGACATAAGAATTTTATGCTTAAAACTATAAAACTCTGATTTAACAAACAAAATTTGAATAAATTGAGAGAGGTAGTATCTCAGGAATTAAAAGACAGCATAATGAAGATGTCAGTTCACCACAAATTTAAAAGTAGCTTTATTACTTTTCCTAGTAAAAGCCTTACAAGATGTTTTATAAGTATACAAGCTGACTCTGACATTTACAAAGGAAGGCAAACTAGAATAGCTGAAACAGTTTTGTAATAGAAATGTGGGATTATTCTATTAAATGAAGTCTTACTATATAACTACAGTAATTAGAATGTGATATTGGCAGAGACTGACATATAGAGCAGTGGAATAGATTCCGGACATAGACCCACACAAACATACCAAACTGATTTTCTTTCTGCTTATTTTCAATATTTATTGATTTTTGTTGTTGTTTCATTGATTTTCCTTTCATTGGCTAGTCTGAGGCTTATCTTACTCATATATTGTTTTTTCAAGGACACTTAGATCACTGAACTGAAATCCTCCTCCTTTTCAAATGTAACCATTATCTTAAAAAATGTATTTTCTATGCAAGGCACATCATAACCTTCCTGAGCTTAAGAACACTAAGCCTCATTTCAGCATTATATCTGGGGACCAGTTTAAACAACAAAATCACCAATAACAACAAGAAAAAAGTAAAACTAAAACTGCAAAAGGGACCCTTAATGCTGTCTGAGAAAGAAACAAGATGGCAGAGTATTACCCTTATCTGACCTTACCTGAGAACATGTGCACTGGGCAACTCAAATTTTGGGCTGCTATCCACACATCCGTGGAAGCATTGTTTATCAATTTTGGCTTACAAATAAAAAAGCACAGGCACTGTGCTGGAGTTGTGGCTGAGTGGTAGAACACTTGCCTAGCACATGTGAGGCACTGGGTTCAATCCTTAGAACCACATAAAAATAAATAAAATAAAGCCAACAAGAGTCTACCTTAAAAAAAAAGAAGAAAAAGAAAAAAAGAAAGCACTACTGAGTACTGATTATGAATTTTACCAAGTAGAAAAATTAAAAATACAGAATATTCAAATAGTAAGGACTGACTATACAGAAGAAAAACAATTTCTATGTATATAAACTTAATGATATCATACACTAATCAATGGAATAAGTTAAAACAATGGAAAAACTAGTTATCAATATTATAAGTAGCTGATTTTCATAATCAACTTATCTCATCATTGACTCAAATAAAACTAATTTTCAGTTGAGGAAAGGTAAATCAGATGTTGCTAGAGCAAGTGCACATCCATAGGCTAAAAAAAAAATTAAATTTACCCTAACCTTACATAAATAATTTGAAATGATTCCTGAGTTTAAAATGTAAAACTTAAAACATGGGAGAACATTTTCAGAATCTTGGCCTAGATGGAAGAGTTCTTAGATACCAAAAGCATAATCCATTTTAAAAAGTCAATAAGTTGACTTTATCAAAATTGGAAATTTTTGATCTATGAAAGACCTTCTTAGCAAACTAAGAATGGTGGGAGACATTTCTAAATCATGATTCTGATAAATGACTTATAGCTAGAGCATATAAAGCACTTTGAAAGTCAATAAAACCTGTAATAACCTATCTATAACAGCTGAAGAACTTGAGCTCAGGAAAAAGAGGTCATTAACCATAAACCAAAAAAATGCAGCTACTAGTAGGGCTAGGATTTAAGTCCTGCAAGATTTTGACCAGAGTCCTTTGTTGCTTCTGTGATTTAGTAGTGCCTTTACCCTTCACCATCCCCCAAAAAGAAAGAAAAAGTCAACAAAAAAGGAAACCAATTAGAAAACAAGAAAAAGACATGGACAGACTTTGAACAGAGGGAATATACTGATGGCAAATAGGCAAATACAAAGGTGTTCAACCTCCTAGCCATTAAGAAAATGCATATGAAAACCACCAATATAACTATACAACTAAAACAAGGATAATGATGTTGAGTGCTGGTGAGGATGTGGAGGAACCAAATCACTGGTATATTGCCAGTGGGGATATTAAGATAGCACAGGCACTCTGTAAATTTTGGTGTTTCTCTAGAAGCATCTATGATATGAACCAGCAATATGAACATTTATCCTTGGGAAATGAAACCTTAGGTACACACAAATACCTGGGCAGGAATGGTGGTAGCAACTTTATTTGTAAACACCAAAAATTGACAACCATCCAAATTTCCAATGAGTGAATGGTTAAAATATGGCACATTCGTACTGTAAAATACTATTCAACAATTAAAAAAAATGATCTGATACAACAACTTGGCTGGATCCTCAGGGCATTGAGTGGGAAAAAACAAATTTTCTACACTGCATACTACAAAATTTCATTTAGAAACCAATCTTGAAATGATAAAAGTATGGAAATGGACAGATTATTAATTTCCAAGGACATAGGGACAGGCAAGAGAAATGGGGAAGGGTATTTCTAGTTTGACTATATATACACATTATAGATGTTATATGTACTTTACATATAATGCATATATGGTGAATATGATTCATCTATTGCATAATTTATATTATACTTTATATATTGTTACATATACAAAGGAATTACACAACGGAAATCTTTGTGGTAATGGAACAATTCTGCATCTTGTAGTGGTTGCATATAACTATACACATATGCATATGTGCATATGAAACTGGTAAAATCTTAAGAAGGTATGTGGATTGTACCAAAGTCAATTAAAATGTATTTATAGTCAAATAAAATGTGAGGAAAGTGGGTTAGGGGATACAGGGCGTATTTCTACTGTTTTTGCAACTTCCTGTGAATCAATTATCATTTTAAAATAGTTAAAAACTTACCCATCCACAAAAGCATATGTTATAAAATTATCAAAATTTGTAATAATTGTTACAAATATTAAAATGAAAATTAGTTTTATTTGAGTCAATAATGAGATAAGTTGATTTTGAAAATCAGCTACTTATAATATTGATACTAGTTTTTCCATTGTTTTAACTTATTCCATTGATTAGATTAATGTTAGGTATGGTATCATTAAGTTTTTATACATATAAATTGCTTTTCTTCTGTAGAGTGAGTCCTTACTATTTGAATATTCTGTATTTTTAATTTTTCTACTTGGTAAAATTCATAATCAGTACTCAGTAGTGCTTTCTTTTTTTCTTTTTCTTCTTTTTTTTTAAGGTAGACTCTTGTTGGCTTTATTTTATTTATTTTTATGTGGTTCTAAGGATTGAACCCAGTGCCTCACATGTGCTAGGCAAGTGTTCTACCACTCAGCCACAACTCCAGCACAGTGCCTGTGCTTTTTTATTTGTAAGCCAAAATTGATAAACAATGCTTCCACGGATGTGTGGATAGCAGCCCAAAATTTGAGTTGCCCAGTGCACATGTTCTCAGGTAAGGTCAGATAAGGGTAATGCTCTGCCATCTTGTTTCTTTCTCAGACAGCATTAAGTGTCCCTTTTGCAGTTTTAGTTTTACTTTTTTCTTGTTGTTATTGGTGATTTTGTTGTTTAAACTGGTCCCCAGATGTAATGCTGAAATGAGGCTTAGTGTTTTTAAGCTCAGGAAGGTTATGATGTGCCTTGCATAGAAAATACATTTTTAAGATAATATTCATTCAAGCTCAAGTTCATTGTCAACGAATCAATAATGTAGCACATATAGAAAAAGGGAGAAATTTTTATGTCCATACATCAGTCCTCACCAAAAAGTGCTAAAGCAATAACATCTGTATTGCCTGGTGAAGCTATGGAAAAGTAGCTAACTTTCATAGACTCATGACAGCTTATAAGCACAGTGGGTAGCATTGTTGTGAGCCTAAAAGCTGATGGAACTTAAAGTCACATTATCCAGTATCAGGAAGGTATATTATTACCCTCTGGGCTAGTGCTGGCTATCTGATGTATTCCCAAAAGTGATGTGACATGAAAGATGTTAAACTTGTAGCCATGTCTGTTCTTCAGATCAGGAGGTTTGAAGAGGAATTTTTAAAACACCTGCTGAATGTTATATAGGAAAAAAGGGGTAATTATATGGAAGAGCAAATTTTCAATGCTGATAGACTTATTTGTTTTACAGGGATGTTGACAACATAGCTATGTAATGTTAATGGCATTTGAATTGTCAAATATTTAAGGACTGGGATGAAGCTCATGAAAGAACAATTGCTTAGCATGCAGGAGGCACTGGGTTTGATTCCCAGCACTGAAAAAAATTGAAAAATTTTTACTATACTCACAGAAACCTAAGCCTTTTCCCCAAGAGTAATAGTGCAGTATTCAGTAATTGAGCATTTATGGTGACATTGTGAAACTTAACTATCACAAATAACAAGAAACAACCATGTTTTCTCCCTGCTTTCCTTTTGAGTACACTTTTTAAAGGTTTTTATCCTTTTATTCATGTGCCTTGCTCATTGTCTCCTGAAAAAGTTTGTTTCTTCTTATTCATGCCACAGTATCAGCCAGCAACTTGCAGCAATGTTCGGATACTTGTGCAAATCAAAATAAGCAGATAGTTTTCTAGTATGTAGGTTGCCTTAACTTTGCTTGGGAATAACAAGAAACATGCATGTGTTAACACTAGCTGCCAGGTTTAAACTGAAAATTAGTAATCTGGGCTGGGGTTGTGGCTCAGTAGCTGAGTGCTTGCCTAACATGTGTGAGGCACTGGATTTGATCCTCAGCACCATATATAAATAAATAAAAGTCCATTGACAACTAAAAAAATATTAGAAAAAAAGAAAATTAGTATTCTGAATTTCAGGACAGTCTTCGAATGTGTAGTCAACTTTGAAGAACTACCGTAGGCATGTGAAGAAAAAGCAAGGTTTGTGTATTGATTTACCTCATGTAGGAGGTCCAATTTACTGTGGTGGAACTTAAACTGTTGTTAATGAATTTCCAAGTACTTGAATATTTGTCTTACAACAGATATACAGTTTTCATCGTCATTTTAAACACAAATAACAACTCTTTCCCTTTCTTTTTCTTTATCTGTAGTTTACTTGTCACCTTGTTGTACCAATACTAGGGAGTATAGTTTCATACATGACACTCTTAACCAGTGCAGGCTTGATGTAAGCTGTGATCTGCAGTCCTCATGGCAGTTTGGTGATACAAAACTGATTCACAATGAAGATCTGGAAAAAAATTTTACTGCAAAGAGGTAAGTTACTGTGACCTAAACAAGTTTGAAATTTTGTTTTTACTCTGAAGTTTTATGATAATTTATTTCTACCACTTGAGATATAATAAAAATTACTAGAAAATAAGTACAGGAATTATTGATAAGCATTACTAAGGAATTAAGTACAGAATATTATTTTGATACCTTTGCTTAGATTTTGTAATATTAAAAAGTTAAATGTGAGATTTGGCTAGCAAGTTTTATGCACTAATGGAATCAGATTTTCAGACACCTTCTTCTAGTTTTTTAATCTTTATGAATTTTTTAGAAGCATGCATCAGCATATTTATTAAGCAGCTGTTTTGTAGATCCCCATATATCCTGGCTAATGTAAAAGAATGACTAATCATAAAGTAACTTTTTTCTTTGACTCAACTCTTTTTTTTTTTTTAAATTTTTTATTGTGGGTTGTTCAAAACATTACAAATTTCTTGACATATCATATTCCACACTTTGATTCAAGTGGGTTATGAACTCCCACCTTCACCCCATACACAGATTGCAGAATCACATCAGTTACACATCCATTGATTTACATATTGCCATACTAGTGTCTGTTGTGCTCCGCTGCCTTTCCCATCCTCCCCCCTCCCCCCTCCCCACCTCTCCCCTCCCCTCCCTTCCTCTCTCTCTACCCCCTCCACTGTATAACCCTGAGGGTCTCCTTCCATTACCATGCAATTTCCCTTCTCTCTCCCTTTCCCTCCCACCTCTCATCCCTGTTAAATGTTAATCTTCTTCTCCTGCTCTTCGTCCCTACTCTGATCTTAGTTACTCTCCTTATATCAAAGAAGACATTTGGCATTTGTTTTTTAGGGATTGGCTAGCTTCACTTAGCATAATCTGCTCGAATGCCATCCATTTCCCTGTAAATTCTATGATTTTGTCATTTTTTAATGCAGAGTAATACTCCATTGTGTATAAATGCCACATTTTTGTTTTATCCATTCATCTATTGAAGGGCATCTAGGTTGGTTCCACAGTCTTGCTATTGTGAACTGTGCTGCTATGAACATCGATGTAGCAGTGTCCCTGTAGCATGCTCTTTTTAGGTCTTTAGGGAATAGACCAAGAAGGGGAATAGCTGGGTCAAATGGTGGCTCCATTCCCAGCTTTCCAAGAAATCTCCATACTGCTTTCCAAATTGGCTGCACCAATCTGCAGTCCCACCAGCAATGTACAAGTGTACCCTTTTCCCCACATCCTCGCCAGCACTTGTTGTTGTTTGACTTCATAATGGCTGCCAATCTTACTGGAGTGAGATGGTATCTTAGGGTGGTTTTGATTTGCATTTCTCTGACTGCTAGTGATGGTGAGCATTTTTTCATGTACTTGTTGATTGACTGTATGTCCTCCTCTGAGAAGTGTCTGTTCAGGTCCTTGGCCCATTTGTTGATTGGGTTGTTTGTTCTCTTATTGTCTAATTTTTTGAGTTCTTTGTATACTCTGGATATTAGGGCTCTATCTGATGTGTGAGGAGTAAAGATTTGTTCCCAGGGTGTAGGCTCCCTATTTACCTCTCTTATTGTTTCTTTTGATGAGAAAAAACTTTTTAGTTTGAATAAGTCCCATTTGTTGATTCTAGTTATTAACTTTTGTGCTATGGGTGTCCTATTGAGGAATTTGGAGCCCGACCCCACCAACTGTAGATCGTAGCCAACTTGTTCTTCTATCAGACGGCGTGTCTCTGATTTGATATCAAGCTCCTTGATCCATTTTGAATTAACTTTTGTGCATGGCGAGAGAAAGGGATTCAGTTTCATTTTGTTGCATATGGATTTCCAGTTTTCCCAGCACCATTTGTTGAAGATGCTATCCTTCCTCCATTGCATGCTTTTAGACACTTTATCAAATATAAGATAGTTGTAGTTTTGTGGATTGGTTTCTGTGTCCTCTATTCTGTACCATTGGTCCACCCGCCTGTTTTGGTACCAGTACCATGCTGTTTTTGTTACTATTGCTCTGTAGTGTAGTTTGAAGTCTGGTATCGCTATACCGCCTGATTCACACTTCCTGCTTAGCATTGTTTTTGCTATTCTGGGTCTTTTATTTTTCCATATGAATTTCATGATTGCTTTCTCTATTTCTACAAGAAATGCCGTTGGGATTTTGATTGGCATTGCATTAAACCTATAGAGAACTTTTGGTAATATCGCCATTTTGATGATGTTAGTTCTGCCTATCCGTGAACAGGGTATATTTTTCCATCTTCTAAGATCTTCTTCTATTTCTCTCTTTAGGGTTCTGTAGTTTTCATTGTATAAGTCTTTCACCTCTTTTGTTAGGTTGATTCCCAAGTATTTTATTTTTTTTGAAGATATTGTGAATGGAGTGGTTGTCCTCATTTCCATTTCAGAGGATTTGTCGCTGATATACAGGAATGCCTTTGATTTATGCGTGTTGATTTTATATCCTGCCACTTTGCTGAATTCATTTATTAGCTCTAATAGTTTCTTTGTAGAGCCTTTTGGGTCTGCTAGGTATAGAATCATATCATCTGCAAATAGTGATAATTTAAGTTCTTCTTTTCCTATTTTTATGCCTTTAATTTCTTTCGTCTCTCTAATTGCTCTGGCCAGTGTTTCGAGAACTATGTTGAACAGAAGTGGAGAGAGAGGGCATCCCTGTCTTGTTCCAGATTTTAGAGGGAATGCCTTCAGTTTTTCTCCATTCAGAATGATGCTAGCCTGAGGCTTAGCATAGATTGCTTTTACAATATTGAGGTATGTTCCTGTTATCCCTAGTTTTTCTAGAGTTTTGAACATAAAGGGATGCTGTACTTTGTCGAATGCTTTTTCCGCATCTATCGAGATGATCATATGGTTCTTATTTTTAAGTCTATTGATGTGGTGAATAACATTTATTGATTTCCGTATATTGAACCAGCCTTGCATCCCAGGGATGAATCCTACTTGATCATGGTGTACAATTTTTTTGATATGTTTTTGTATCCGATTCGCCAGAATTTTATTGAGGATTTTTGCATCTAGGTTCATTAGCGATATTGGTCTGTAGTTTTCTTTCTTTGAAGTGTCTTTGTCTGGTTTAGGTATCAGGGTGATGTTGGCCTCATAGAATGAATTTGGAAGTTCTCCCTCCTTTTCTATTTCCTGAAGTAGCTTGAGAAGTATTGGTATTAGTTCTTCTTTAAAGGTTTTGTAAAATTCTGCTGTATACCCATCCGGTCCTGGGCTTTTCTTAGTTGGTAGTCTTTTTATGGTTTCTTCTATTTCCTCAATTGATATTGGTCTGTTTAGGTTTTCTGTATCCTCCTGACTCAATCTGGGCAGATCATATGACTTAAGAAATTTATCTATGCCTTCACTATCTTCTAATTTATTGGAGTATAAGGATTCAAAATAGTTTTTGAATATCTTCTGTATTTCTGAAGTGTCTGTTGTGATATTGCCTTTTTCATCCCGTATGCTAGTAATTTGAGTTCTCTCTCTTCTTCTCTTCGCTAGCATCGCTAAGGGTCTGTCGATTTTGTTTATTTTTTCAAAGAACCAACTTTTAGTTTTGTCAATTTTTTCAATTGTTTCTTTTGTTTCGATTTCATTAATTTCAGCTCTGATTTTAATTATTTCTTGCCTTCTACTTCTTTTGCTGTTGTTTTGCTCTTCTTTTTCAAGGATTTTGAGATGAAGTATGAGATCATTTATTTGTTGGTTTTTTCTTTTTTTAAGGAATGAACTCCAAGCAATGAATTTTCCTCTTAGAACTGCTTTCAATGTGTCCCATAGATTCCGATATGTTGTGTCTGTGTTTTCATTTATCTCTAAGAATTTTTTAATTTCCTCCTTGATGTCTTCTATAACCCATTGATCATTCAGTAACCTATTGTTCATTCTCCAAGTGATGTATGCTTTTTCCTTCCTTCTTTTATCGTTGATTTTCAGTTTCATTCCATTATGATCAGATAAGATGCATGGTATTATCTCTACTCCTTTATATTGTCTAAGAGTTGCCCTGTGACATAATATATGATCTATTTTTGAGAAGGATCCATGTGCTGCTGAGAAAAAAGTGTAACTGCTTGATGTTGGGTGGTATACTCTATATATGTCAATTAGGTCTAGGTTATTAATAGTGTTATTGAATTCTATAGTTTCCTTATTCAACTTTTGTTTGGAAGATCTGTCCAGTGGCGAGAGAGGTGTGTTGAAGTCTCCCATTATTATGGTATGGTGGTCTATTAGACTCTTGAACTTGAGAAGAGTTTGTTTGACGAACATAGCTGCACCATTGTTTGGGGCATAAATATTAATGATTGTTATGTCTTGTTGGTGTATGGTTCCCTTAAGCAGTATGTAGTGTCCCTCTTTATCCCTTTTGATTAACTTTGGCTTGAAATCTATTTTATTTGATATGAGTATGGACACACCTGCTTGTTTCCGAAGTCCATATGAGTGATATGATTTTTCCCAACCTTTCACCTTCAGCCTATGTATGTCTTTTCCTATCAAATGCGTCTCCTGTAGGCAGCATATTGTTGGGTCTTGTTTTGTGATCCATTCTACTAGCCTGTGTCTCTTAATTGGTGAGTTTAAGCCATTAACATTTAGGGTTATTATTGAGATATGGGTTGTTCTTCCAGCCATATTTGTTTATTTCTGTTACTAAACATGGTTTGTTTTCCTCTTTGATTATTTCCCCCCCCTTTACTGTCCTACCTCCCACTGTTGGTTTTCATTGTTATTTTCCATTTCCTCTTCCTGTAATGCTTTGGCGAGGATGTTTTGAAGAGATGGTTTTCTAGCTGCGAATTCTTTAAACTTTTGTTTATCGTGGAAGGTTTTAATTTCATCTTCCATCCTGAAGCTTAATTTCGCTGGATACACAATTCTTGGTTGGAACCCATTTTCTTTCAGTGTTTGAAATATGTTATTCCAGGATCTTCTAGCTTTCAGAGTCTGTGTTGAAAGATCAGCTGTTATCCTGATTGGCTTACCCCTAAATGTAATCTGCTTCCTTTCTCTTGTAGCTTTTAAAATTCTCTCCTTATTCTGTATGTTGGGCATCTTCATTATAATGTGTCTAGGTGTGGATCTCTTATGATTTTGCACATTCGGCGTCCTGTAGGCTTCTAGGATTTGGGATTCTGTCTCATTCTTCAAGTCTGGGAAGTTTTCTCGTATTATTTCATTGAATAGACTGCTCATTCCTTTGGTTTGGAGCTCTGTACCTTCCTGTATCCCAATGACTCTTAAGTTTGGTCTCTTAATGTTATCCCATATTTCTTGGATGTTCTGCTCATGATTTCTTAACAGTCTTGCTGAGCTGTCTATGTTCTTTTCCAGTTGAAATACTTTGTCTTCATTGTCTGATGTTCTATCTTCTAAGTGTTCTACTCTGCTGGTAGTATTCTCCATTGAGTTTTTAAGTTGGTTTATTGCTTCCTGCATTTCTAGGATTTCTGTTTGTTTGTTTTTTATAACCTCTATCTCCCTGTATAGTTGATCCTTTGCTTCCTGGATTTGTTTGCGTAATTCATTGTCGAAGTGATCTTTCATTGTCTGATTTTGCTGTTTAATGTCTTCCTTGATACTCCAGATCATCTGAAGCATGTATATCCTGAATTCTTTATCTGACATTCCATCTGCTGCAGCTGTTACCTCTTCTAAAGTTGCGTTGACCTGCATTGCTTGTGGTCCTTTCTTTCCTTGTCTTTTCATACTGCTTGCGTATCTTTCCTGCAGGCGCGGGCGGCGGCTCTGCTCTCTCCTTATTCCAATTGGGGTGTCGTGGCTACCACGCCGGCAGGTCACTGGGCCTGTTCTGGGCGCTGGCGGCGGCTCTGTTCTGCCCCTACTCCAATTGGGGTGACGAGTGTACCACGCCAGCAGGCCACCGGGCCTGATCCGCCGGTCGGTTGCAGGTTTGCCTACCCTGCAGGCGCGGGCGGCGGCTCTACTCTGCCCCTACTCCAAATGGGGTGACGTGTCTGTCGTACCGGCAGGCCACTGGGCCTGTCCCGCTGGTCGGTCGCAGATCTGCCCACCTTTCGGGCACGGGTGGAGGCTCTGCTCTGCCCCTACTCCAATTGGGGTGTCGTGACTACCCCGCCTGCAGGACGCTGGGCCTGTTCCTGGCACGGGCGGCGACTCTGCTCTGCCCCTACTCCAATTAGGGTGGTGTGTGTACCACGCCGGCAGGCTCCTGGGCCTGATCCGCCGGTCTGTTGCAGGTCTGCCTACCTTGGAGGCGCGGGCGGCGGATCTGCCCTGCTCCTCCTACCACGCCTGCGGACCCCTGGGCCTGATCTGCAGGTTGGTCACAGGTCTGCTCACCCTGCGGGCACGGGTGGCGGTTCCGCTCGGCCCCCACTCCAATTGGGGTCACGTGACCACCACACCGGCAGGGCCTGATCCGGGCGTGGGAGAAGGATCTGCTCTGCCCCTACTCCAGTTGGGGTGACGTGTGTACCACACTGGCAGGCCACTGGGCCTGACCCGCCAGGCTGTCACAGGTCTGTTTACCTTGCAAGCGCGAACGGCTGCTCTGCCCTGCCCCCCCTACCATGCCCATGTACCACTGGGTCGCGGGTCTGCCCACCTTGCGGGTGCAGGTGGCGGCTCCGCTCCGCCCCCTCTCCAATTGGGGTCACGCAGTCACCACGCTGGCGAGCCGCTGGGCCTGCTCCGGGCGCTGGCGGTGGCCCGGCTCCTCCCCTCTGGCTCGACGACAAATTGAGGAGACTCGGGTGTCTGTGCCTCACCCCCCCTACCAGGAGACCAACTGTTTCTGTCACCACTGGTATTGATGAAGTTCTCTCCTCCGCCGCTTTCTGATGACATCAGATCTCTGCCATGTTGGTATCCTATGCGAATGGCAGCATTTCGTTCCCCTTGCCGGGCAACCAAAGCAACGGGTGAGTCCTGACCGGCCCTCAGCAGGACCCGGACCGAGAAGCAGTTTCCGCGGGCTCCTAGCCCCGGGCCAGGGAAGTTCCGGGAGCCGGAACTCGGCCACTCCGTGCTCGGTGTAAGCTCCTATAAGTGTAGGCTCCAAGAAGCAGTCCCCGCGGGCTCAGTTCCGGGAGCCGGAATTCGGCCGCTTAGTGCTTGGTGTATGCTCTGATAGGAGCAGGGTCCAAGAGGCAGCCTCCGCAGGCTCCGCAGCCCTGGGCCAGGGCAGTTCCGGGACGGTTCCGGGAGCCGGAACTCGGCCGCCCCGCACTCGGTGTTCGCTCCGATAAGATCAGGTTCTAAGAAGCACCCAGGCACTGAACCCTAGCAATCTGTCTGCAAGCCGCAGGCGAATTGCAGCCTGAAATTACCTGTTCTATGGCTGAATGAGCTGCGGTCAGTCGAAAACAGGTATGGTGATGTCAGCTTTCCAACATGGTGGCTGCTGGCCTCCTCTGTGGTCTGACCGGTGTGGAGAACCGAGATGGACCGCTTCCTTCCCCCGTCTCGAACCCAGAATTCAGCCCTGAGTACGGTGCTTGCACGGCTGGCAGAAACTGCAGCGCTGTATCCCTGCGTCGCTATCTCCTCCTTGACTCAACTCTTAAAGAGACTGAGTTGATGCTTTAATTAAGAAAAAAGGATTATTTGACTATTACCATCCTCCCACTAAAACTGTTCTTTCTGGATTGTTGCTGCTGTTTCTGACAATTTTTAAAATGCCTCTTCAGCTTTTTGGGAAAGCACATTACATTATTTTTTTAATACAAAATAATATGAGCATATGCAAAATTCTCACATTAAATATTTTATATTATAGGTATGGTATGAATGTTGTGTTTCTGAATTTGTCTATTTTACTATTTAGTACTTTTAAACTATAGCTTAATAGACCCTGAGTTGTTTTTTTTATGTTCTGTTTTCTCTTTTTGTTTTATAATTAGTTCCGCCCCACTTCGTATGAATTTGGAGATTTGGAATTTGTGGGTATGACAAGAATTAGTTGTGATATCTATTCTCCCCTCTAAAAACTACAGCTTTGCGTTTTGGTGGAAAGGACGATATATATCCTACCACTTTCATATTGAAGTAGCAGTTTGATCAAAGAGTTTTTGGCACTCTTCTTTGATTAGGTATTTACAATGTTAGTATTCTGAATTTCAGGACAGTCTTTGAATTGATTAGGTATTTACAATGTTGTCCTTTCAATCAGTGACTTTTTCGTAATTAGTGTTACAGAAAATTTAGAACAACTACCTGATGATATGGGAAACTCCTTTGTTTCCCATACATAGTACTTTATAGAATTTACCACAATATATTGGTTTGTGTCCTACTGTGTTGTGGGAGTATTGTCATAGTACAAAACAATGTGTGCTTAAATGTTAAGTTACATTTTTATGAATAACCTTAAGGCATATAAAAAATAAAAGGTAAAATATCCAAAATAATTAGCAGCAGAGACTAACAAACAGAATGGAGAGATGAAAAGAAAAACTATTAATTATATTGACTACCTCTGGCTTTTCTTTTCATTTCTCATCTTAGAGGAGGAAATCAGTATGTAAGTCTGAAATCTCAAGAAAAGCAAGTAACTTCAAGAACATAGTAGTCTCCACTTCTTATCAACATTTTTTCTGCTAATTCTTAAATTTTAAAATCAGCAAAACATTCATTTAAACTTGTGTATTTGAGTATTTACTGAATCAGACATTATATTTGATAACTTCAGTTTTCTCTTCAAGTCTAAAATGTTCCCATTCTACTAGTGAAGATATACAGATAAATTTAAGATAATATGATGTTGCACACGCCTATAATTCCAGCAGCTCCAAAGGCTGAGGCAGGAGGATCACAAGTTCAAAGCTAGCTTCAGCAATTTAGCAAGGCCCCAAGCAACTTAGCCAGACCCTGTCTCAAAATAAAAAATGAAAAGGTAGTTTAAAAAAAAAAAGGTAAAAAGATTTTTAAAATAGACTATATCTTATTAAAAACAAATAAATAAAAAGGGCTGGGGATTTGACTCAGTGGTTAAGCCCTTCTGGGTTCAATCCCAGGTACCAAAAAATAAAACTTAAAAAAAATAATATAATGTTATATTTAATATAATGTTTATATGTGACGAATTAATTGTTCCCCTAAGATCCTTGGAAGAGCCAGACATGGTGGCACATACCTGTAATCCCAGTAACTCGGGAGGCTGAGGCAGAATTGTGAGTACAAGCAAGCTTTAGCAATTTAGCTTGGCCCTAAGGCAACTCAGTGAGACCCTTTATCTAAATAAAATGTAAAAGTAAATATATATATAAATAAATAAATATATATATATATATATATATATATATATATATATATATATACACAAATATATATGTCATTGAGAGAAGTTTTGTTTTGAATAGTTAAGAAACTTGAGTTAGCCTTACTAGATGAGAGAGAAATGAATTTAGCTCTCCTTAAGTCCATTAACCTGTTTGAATCAGGTTGTTTTTTGTTTTAAGATAACTTTTAAATATTTTATTGATGTGAAAAATATAATTTTAAACATTAATACTCTGCCTCATTGAATTTTTATTTAAATGTCTGAGTTTACATTTTATCCTATATGCATAGTTTGAGCCATTCATAGTTAATATCATCAACTTTATCAATTATTGGTTCCAAGGGTATACAAACTAAACCAGCTTGAACCAATATCATACTGAGAAAAGACTGTCTTGGAGTCTCTGGGAAAATAGAAACCAATTTGATATGAACAAATTTTTCCATTTGTTCCACTGATAGCAGCATTCTTGGAATAATAGAGGCTAGTGTTAGGATGATCCCAAAGCTAAGGACAGCAGAGCAGAGATGGGAAAGACCTGGATCTCTGATAACATATACACTTCTGGAGTCACAAAATCATTTAATCCTATAAGGGCAGCCTGATTTCTGAACTTCATGTTATGAGAAAGTTAACTTATTTCTAATGCAGTTTGAATGGATTTCTGTACTTGAAGTCAATGCCATCCCAACCAGAACTGACTTTAATACCTGCAGAAGGCTACTTGCTCATAATAGATTATAAAGTATGGATTTAATTCAGGGGAAAAAGAGCAGTAAGGACACTGCTATTCCAGTTGGGAGGTTGACATTTCTTTCGTGGGCCATAGACTGTGTTTCATGAGGCTGTAGTCTTTGGAGAAATTGCACAAAAAATGATCTTTCTTAGACCCAAGAAAGATTATTTTGTTGTTGTTTCTTTTATTACTTTCTCTCTGTTATTTCTCTAACAAATTATCTTGTTCTCTGTTTTTTTCTCCGGTATACCTGTATCTTGCTACCATTCTTCTTCTTTCCTTCTGTTCACTTTTTGAAATAATCGTTGGTGCCACTGTTGAAAAACCTTGCTCTAGGGTTTACCTTGTCTTTATCACAGTGTATTTTCAAATAATGTTATATTCATGTATTGTTTAAGAACCTTACAACAATACACTCTCTCTTCCCTCCCTTTCCCCCATCATTTGTGGCATTATTAGCTTTTGCACATAAGAATTCCCTCTAGGCAGTGCTCAGAAAGTTCATATTTTTCCAAATACCAAGAAAAAACAATTGAAAAATTAAAAAATTTTTAAAAGTAGAAGGGCTGGGCATGGTGATGCATGCCTGTAATCCCAGTGGCTTGGGAAGCTGAGGCAGGAGGATTGCCAGTTCAAACCCAGCCTCAGCAACAGTGAGGAGCTAAGCACTCAGTGAGACCCTGTCTCTAAATAAAATACAAAATAGGGCTGGGGATGTGACTCAGTGGTCGAGTGCCCTTGAGTTTAATCCCCAGTAATAAAAAAAAAAGGTTTTATAATTCCTCTGTGAGAATTTACCCTTAAGGGTCAGCATAGAGATCTTAGTGGTTAACATAATCTAGTGATAGCAGGAAATGCTGACATGTGGAGTTGTAAGTGAAGGGTAACATCTCTGGGAACTAAGAATTAGGTATGTGGTTCTGCAACCTAGATGCCCTTCAACAGATGAATGGATAAAGAAAAAATGTGGTATATAGAATGAAATTATGACATTTGCCAGTGAATGGATGGAACTGGAGACTATCATGCTAACTTTTAAATAAGCCAATCCTAAAAAACCAAAGGCCACATATTCTGATACTGACTCATGATGGGGGCGAGAGGCAGTAGTGAAGGTTTACCAGATTGGGGGGACGCCAGGAGAAGTGGGGAACGGGGTGGGGTGTGGGAATGGGAAAGACAGTAGAATTAATAGATATAACTTTACTATGTTCATATATGAATACACAACCAGTATAATTTTACATCAAATACAATCATAAAAATGAGAAATTACACTTCATATATGTATGTCAAAATACATTCTAATGTCATATATAACTAAAAAGAATAAATTTTTAAAAATTTAAAGTGGTTATGATCTAGTCAGCCATGTTACCATGTCATATGACCACATTTTGTCATGTCTACCATTAACAGTTGGTGATTCTTGAAAATTTTAATATGCTTTTGTACATATTACACTCCATACAAATTCTGTGAGAATCTACATACATTTTAAAGGCATGTAGTTTTCAAGAACAACTTTTCTTTGTTGCATGCCTTTGCTGTGTTCTGTAGTGTCTCTGTTGCAGATAATCACTTGGAGTCACATTTCTGTCATGTTGTACCACCTGGAATGGCAGATGCTCTTGCTACTGTTCCTGAGCAGGTCTTATAGAACACTCCATTCTGCCAGTTTGAGGGGAGGGTTTTATATTTTACATGCTTAAAGTGGGTCTTGTTATAGTAGTAAATCAAAAGTATCTGGACTTTAGATTATAATCTTTTCTGAAAATGATTCATAATTTTATTACTAATAAGCTAGCAGTCAAAAATCAAACATTAGCTTATTTCTCCCAGTTGTAATCTAGATCCCTGAAGAATGGAGAATGCCCCTGATGGTCAACTATGTGTGTCTGTTTGTGTAGGTATAAAGATACATATGGTAAAATAACAGAAAGATATTTCATTTATTAAATGCACATTCTTTCCTCCATAACACAATTAGCAAGAACTTGAGTTCTGGAACCTGAAAGAATTATCATGTGCATGCATATCTCAGGGATGTTGCAGGTTCATTTACAGACTAGAACAAATATTTGGTTTCTCAGTACATAAAAATGTTATGTCTACATGGTTCTATAGTCTTTTAAGTGTATGATACTATCATGTAATGTAAAAGTATTTTATGGCTGAAAAATGTTAGCAATCAGGGCCAGGGGTATAGTTCAGCATAAGAGCATTAGACCTAGTATGCTTAAAGCCCTGGTTCAATCCTCAGCACTGGAGGAAATTTTTTTAAACAATTATCTAAGCCTTCCATGAGTCTTCACTAGGAGTAGATTCTATTTCAAACCACTTTCTTTTCTTACAAGATGCAATTCCTCATTCATTAGAGTTTTATCATGAGATTGCAGCAGTTCCGTGGCTCTACTGCTGCTGTGCTTCAGTTCTCTTGCTGCTCCCACCACATCTGCAGTTACCTCCTCCATTAAATTCTTGAACCCCTCAAAGTCATCTATGAGGGTTGAAAGCAGTTTCTTCCAAACTCCTGTTAATAATGGTATGACCTCTTCCCATGAATCACAAATGTTCTTAATGGTTTCTAGAAGGGTAAATCCTTTCTGGATTTTCAATTTAGTTTGTCCAAATCCATCAGGCAAAATCACTATCTGTGGCATCTATAGCATTACAAAATTATTTATTAAATAATAAGACTTGAAAGTCAAAATTACTCCACAAGCTGCAGAACACATATGAAAACAACATTAATTTCATTGTACATCTCCATCAGCCCTTTGGTGACCGATGCATTGTCAGCAGTAATATTTGAAAAAACTTTTTTCATGAACATTAAATCTCAACATGGCCTTAAAATATCCAGTAAATGATGTTGTAAGCAGATGGGCTGTGCTCAGACTTTGTTGATCCATTTAAATAGCACAGGCAGAATAAGTTTACTATAATTCTTAAAGGTTCTAGGATTTTCACAATGCTAAATGAGCATTGGCTTCAGCTTGAACAGCTTCATTCACTTGTAACAAGAATCACCCTGTTGTTTTATCTCTGTTATGTGTCAGAGACCTAGACAGCATTTTCTTCCAATGTAAGGCTGTTTCATCTCTGACTTAGGTGTTAGCTTACAAGAATGTGGTAGCTGTTGATCTATCCAAACTACTGAAACTTCATATTAGCAGTAATATTATTTGCTTATTCATGTGTTCACAGGATTAGAATTCTTGACTTTCTTCTTTAAGACCTTTTCCTTTATGATTAGAACTTGCCTATTTGGCACAAGAGGCACAGCTTTTAGCCCATCTCAGTTTTCAATATACCTAATCATTTCAAGTTTTTTATTTAAAATAAAAGGTGTTCCAACTCTTTTTTTTTTTTTCACTTGAACACTTAGAGTCTACTGTAGGGTATTTGATGATTTAATTCAATATTGTTGTGTCACAGGAAATAGGCTCTAGGAGAGAGAGACTAAGGAACAGTCAGTTGGCAGAACACATTTATCAGTTAAGTTCACCATCTCATATGGGTGTAGTTCATGACACCCAAAACATTTTTATAATATTAACATTCTAGATCACTAATCACATGTCACTGTAACAGATATAATAAAAGGTTTTCAATATTGAGAGAGCTACCAAAATGTGACATAGATGCAATGTAAGCACATGCCTTTTTGAAAAATGACATTGATATACTTGCTTGACACAGGATTGCCACAGACCTTTAATTTGTTAAAAAGAGAAAGTACACACACCCGTGTGTCTACCAAGGCATAATAAAATGAAACATGCCTGTGTAATTCCAACCCTGTCACCCGTCACCTTGCTACTTTGGCAACTTCTAAGTTTTTGAACCTTATTTTTCTCATTTAAAAAAACCAATGTATAAAAATAACAGTAGTAATAACTTCTTGGGTTGTTGAAAACAGATTGATAAATGCACATAAAGCTTAAAACTTTTAATGGGTATATCAGCAGTATTCAAAAAATGTTCATTCTTATTAACAGCCTATATAAAATGTGGTCCCCATAAATCCTAAACATGTAATTTGGGTTTTTTTGTTTTGTTTTGTTTTTCTAAACATGTAATTTGAATTTGATCTTTTGGTGGGGGGTGGTACCAGGGATTGAACTCAAGGGCGCTCACTCGACTTCTGAGCCACATCCCCAGATCCTCAGCCCTATTTTGGATTTTTTTTTTTTTTTTTTTTTTTTTTAAGACAGGGTCTTGCCCCGTTGCTTAGTGCCTCCCTTTTGCTGAGGCCTGCTTTGAATTTGTGATCCTCCCACCTCAGCCTGCAGAGCCACTGTGATTACAGGCATGCACTATTGTGCCTGGCTTGAATTCTATCTTTAGATGATTTTCATTGTAACTTCTTATTATACAGTAGTGACACCTCTGAATATTATCAACACTTTTCTTGCTTTCTAACTGTGGCAAGATGAAATATTTATTTTCCCATTTAACAATAACCATTATTTGTTTTGATTTAGGTCAGAGATGCGTGAGAGAAGAAAACATGGCAGAGAGCTTGAAGAACATTTCTGCTTTTTAGCACTTCCTCAGAGTGATGTTTTAGAGATATATCAGAATGGGATAAGTACCAAAGCATCTACATTGAAGATATTAGGAAATCCTCACCTTGGAATTTATATATTTAGACATGTTGATGTTGCCTTGAATTATGCTCATAGTCGAAACATTATGGTAGAGAACATTATAATTTTTAAGGTAAGTAACATAAAAATATTAAACAATGGATAGTTTGCTTTAAATTGCCCTAAACACACTTTCTTTTTAGTATAAATTCTTAGTATTTTTCATTGAATTATATATCATAATAATTCTTTTTGTCTTCATGATTATTTGGTATTTACTTCTATTTCTGATTCTTTACTCGATTGTGGAGCACAAAGTAAAACTCCAAGGAGGCAAAGGAAACCATCATCTTTGTCGTCCCAGTGTATTTCTTTTTCTAGATTGATTATCCCTTCTATTTGTCTCTTTTTATTCATACCATAAGTAATACCACAGTGGTTTAAGTGTCTTCTTTTGAAACACTGTAGTATAATAATTTTAGTGTAAACTAAAGTTATTTAACTTTTACAGTCATTTTAGATAGTAATATTATAATACCATTATAAATTTCTTCAATAGTTATCTAAAATATTAATTTTAGGGAAAACTGGGCATGGGTTATAAAGGACTATCCAAATTATCTCTGTCTGTGTGTGTGAAAATAGTGGGTTTTTTTGTTTTGTTTTGTTTTTTTGTAGTTGGACACAATACCTTTGTTTTTATTTATTTATTTATTTATTTTTTCCAAGTACATTTTCACTTCATTTTTTATTTATTTATTTTTTTTGACATAATCATACATGCAAATTTATTCCATTTAAGTCCCTGGTGCCCACCTATTCCCTTCCCTCCTCTCTCCCCTTATTCTCCTTCATCTATTCTACTGGTCTTCTTTTCATTCATTTTTATTTATTTATTTTTTTTTTAATTTTTTATTGTTGGTTGTTCAAAACATTACATAGTTCTTGATATATCATATTTCACACTTTGATTCAAGTGGGTTATGAACTACCATTTTTACCCCATAAATTTATTTATTTTTATGTGGTGCTGAGGATTGAACCCAGGGTCTCGAACGCGCTAGGCGAGCGCTGTACCGCTGTTGTTGTTGTTATTGTTGTTAAATCTCTTAATGTCAAATCATTTTGGTCAGAGAATATACTTACATATAATCTGTCTTTATAATTTATTAACACTCAGTTGGTAGATCTGGAAAAACATCGTGTGTATATGCCGTTGTTACTAGAGAATAGTATTCTGTATATGCCTGTTAGATTTGGTTGGTTTATTTTTTGTTCAAGTTCTTTTTCCTTTCTAATCTTCTGTTAGGTGGTTCTAGCCATTATTGAGACTGGGACATTGACATCTCCAGTTGTTATTATAGAATTATTTCTTCTATCAGTTCTGTCAATTTTTGCTTCAGATATTTTGATGATTTATTACTAGATATGTAAATGCTTATAATTGGAATATTTTCTTGCAGTTTTGAACTATTTAATGTTCATGGGTGGGGATGTAGCTTAGTGGTAGAGAGCTTGCCTAACATGTGCTTGGGATTGATCCTTAGTACTGCAAAAATGAAAAAAAAAAAAAAAAAAAAGTCTTCCTTTGCTCTCGTTTCTTTTCTTTCTTTCTCTCCTTTTTTCACCCATTACTGGAGATTAGACCTATGGTCTTTTGCATGCTAGGCAAATATTCTATTACTGAACTCATCCTCAGTCCCTCTTTTTAAATTTTTACAATTATTTTTTTCGGTACTGGGGACAGATTCCAGGGGTTCTCTAACTCTGAGCTATATCCCCAGCCCCCACTTTTTTTAATTTTTAATTTTGCAACAGGGTTTCGCTGAGTTACAGAAGTTGGCCTTAAGTTTGGGAGCCTCTTGCCTGGGCCTTCTGAGTCTTTGAAACTATGGGCATGCATCCCTGTGCCTAGACCTCTTTTTTATTTGAAGTCTATTTTGTCTGATAGTATAGCCATCCTTCTCTTTTTTTGTTACTATTTATATGGAATATCCCTTTCCATCCTTTCATCTTCAACTTATTTGTGTCTTTCAATTTAAAGTAAATCTCTTATAGGCAGCATATAGTGAATCTTGTTTTTTATTAATTCTGCCAGTCTCTTCCCCCACCCCACACCCCCAGTAATAGGGATCCATTTAACCCAGGGCCTCATACAGCCTGGGAAAGTACTCTACAAGTGAGCCACATCCCCAGCCTTCCTTCTCTTTCTGTCAGTTGGAGAGTTTAATATATTTGTACTGAAAATAGAAAGAATTTCTGTCATTTTGCTGTTTGCTATTTTCTATATTATTTCTTCTTCTTTTCTTCTTTCTTCCTTATTCCTTCTTCTCCTTCTTCCTCCTTCTTCTTTCTTCTTTCTTCCTCCTCCCCCTCCTCCTCCCCTCCCCCTCCCCCTCCTCCTCCTCCTCCACTAAGGATTCAACTCAGGGGCACTTGACCACTATTTTGTATTTTATTTAGAGACAGGGTCTCACTGAGTTGCTTAGCACCTTGTTTTTGCTGAGACTGGCTTTGAACTCATGATCCTCCTGCCTCAGCCTCTGGAGCTGCTGGGATTACAGGCATGCACCACCATGCCTGGCCCTCATTTCTAATATAGGTTGAATATCCTTTGTCTGAAATGCATGCAGTCAAACGTATTTCCAATTTTTTAGTTATTTTCTTTGTGGTTACCTTAGGAATTACATTTAAAATTCTAAAATTAGAAATTCTAATTTGAATTTATACTAGTTTAACTTAACATGCAAAAACTCTGCCCCTTTAAAACTCTTTTCTCACTTTCAGTTGTAGATGTCACAAAGTTATATCTTTGTACATTATATGTTCAGAAACATAAACTCATAATTTAAATACATCAGTCCCTTAAATTATGTAAAAAGCAAAACTGTGAAATTTCAGGCCAGAAGTACAATAGTACTAGCTTTTATACCAATAGCTGTTTAAGTGTATTAATATCTTAAATCATGTAGAAAACAAAAAGTGGAGTTATGTACCATTGTCAACAGTGATACTAGTTTCCATAAATTGCTCCTGTGTATGCCTTTTCTGAGATCTTTATTTCTTCATATGTCTACAAATTACTGTCTAACATCCTTCCATTTTGACCAACTAGACTTACTTTCACAGAGCAGAATAGTGGTAACAAACTCCCCCAGGTTTTGTATATCTGGGAATGTCTTAATCCTCACTTTGGAAGCATAATTTTGTCAGATACAGCATATATATATATATATATATATATATATATATATATATATATATATTAATTTTAGATGGTCACAATACCTTTATTTATTTATCTATTTTTATGTGGTGCTCAGGATTAATTAAGCACAGTGTCTCGCTCGTACTAGGCAAGTGCTCTATCACTGAGCTATAGCCCCAGCCCCAGTTACAGGATTCTTGATTGATATCTATCAGTCTACTGCCTTCTAGCTTCCCAAATTTCTGGTGAGAAACCTAATTATTTTTATTAAGGATCCCTTGTATATAATGAAATATTTTTTTATACTTTCACAGTTTTCTCTTTGGGCTTTCAACAGTTTGTCATTCTGCATGGAAAACCCATTGAACTTCTTGAATGTCTATGTTCATGTATTTTCATCAAGTTTGGAAAGTTTCCAGCCCTTATTTCTTTAAATACTCTCTTCCCCTATTTCTCTCACTCTCCTTTTTTGGAGTATTCCAATGTGTATGTCAGACCCCTTGATGGTGATTTACCGAATTCTGCCTGTTTAAAACTGCTTTTAAATCTGTTTAGTAAATTTTTTTTTTATTTCAGTTTTCATCTATTCTAGTTTCTTTTGGGTTTTCTATCACTTTATTGATATTTCCATTTTTTTCATACATCATGTTCTTGACATTCTCCACATTTTTAAAAAAATTCTAATTAGGTATATATAACAACAGAATGAATTTTGATTCATTGTACACACTTGCCACATAACTTTTCATTTCTCTGTACACAATGTAGCATCTTACCATATGTGCAGTCATACATGTACCTAGGGTAATGATGTCCATCGCATTACAACATCTTTCCTGCCCCCATTTTGCTTCACCTCCCCTCCCTCCCCTTTGCCCAAAGTGCCTCCATTTTTCCCATTCCCCTCCCCATTATGGATCAGCATCCGCTTTCCAGAGAGAACTTTTGGCCTTTCTTTTTTTGGGGATTGGCTTACTTCACTTATCATGATATTCTCCAACTCCATCCATTTACCTGCAAATGCCATAATTTTATTCTTTCTTAATGCTGAGTAATTTTGTATATATAACACAGTTTCTTTATCCATTCATCTATTAAAGGGCATCTAGGTTTCTTCCACAGTTTAGCTATTGTGAGTTAAGCTGCTATAAACATTGATGTGACTGTGTTACTGTAGTATGCTGATTTTAAGTCCTTTGGGTATAGACCAAGGAATGAGATAGCTGGGTCAAATGGGGTTCCATTCCAAGTTTTCTAAGGAATCTCCATACTGCTTTCCAGATTGATTGCACCAATTTGCAGTGTCACCAGGAATGTATGAGAGTGTGCTTCCCCCCCACATCCTCACGAATACTTATTGTTGTTTGTATTCTGTTTTTTTAGTTATCGGCGGACACAACATCTTTGTTTTGTTTTGTTTGTATGTGGTGCTGAGGATCGAACCTGGGCCGCACGCATACCATGCGAGCGCGCTATCACTTGAGCCACATCCCCAGCCCCGTTGTTTGTATTCTTGATAACTGCCATTCTGACTGGTGTGAGATGAAATCTTACAGTAGTTTTGATTTGCATTTCTCTAATTGCTAGAAGTGTGTGTTCAGCTCTTTAGCTCATTTACTGATTGGGTTGTTTGGGTTTTTTTTTTTTTTTGGTGTTAAGTTTTTTGAGTATTTTATGTACCCTAGAGATTAGTGCTCTATCTGATGTGCATGTGGCAAAAATTTGCTCCCAAAATATAGGCTTTCTCTTCACCTTCATTTATTGTTTCTTTTGCTGAGAAGAAGCTTTTTAGTTTGAATCCATCCCATTTATTAATTCTTTATTTTATTTCTTATGTTTCGGGAGTCTTGTGCTCTTGGATAGGCAAAATTAATATTGTCAAAATGGCGATACTACACAAAGTGCTATACAGATTCATTGTGATTCTAATTAAAATCCCAACATCATTCCTTATAGAAATAGAAAAAGCAATCATGAAATTTATTTGGAAAAAATAAAAGACCCAGAATAGTTAAAGAAATCCCTAGCAAGAAGAGTGAAGCAAGAGGGATCACAATACTGGACCTTAAACTATACTACAAAGCCATAGTAACAAAAATGGCATGTACTGGCACCAAAATAGACATGTCAACCAGTGGTACAGAATAAAAGACATGGAGACAAACCCATATAAATACAGTTATCTCATACTAGACAAAGGCTCCAAAAACATACATTGGAGAACAGATAGCCTCATCAACATATGGTGCTGGGAAAACTGGAAATCCATATGCAGCAAAATGAAACTAAACCCCTGTCTCTCACCATGCACAAAATTCAACTCAAAAGTGGATCAAGGACCTAGGAATTAGACCAGAGACCCTGCAGGGTGCCTAATAGAGGAAAAAGTAGGCCCAAATCTTCATCAGGTCAGATGAGGCCTGACTTCCTTAATATCTTTAGTTCTTTAAGCATCTCTAACATAGTTGTGCCATTGTCTGGTAAATTTACCTTCAGGTCTTTTTCAAGGACAGTTTTTGGTATATATATATATATATATATATATATATATTCCTTTCAATGGGCCATGATTTACTCTTTCTTTATATGCCTTATGATTTTTGTCGTTGCGCACTGGACATTTTAGTCTAATAATATGGTAACTCTAGCAATCAGACCTCCCCCTTTCCAGTGTATACTGAATTTGTTCTGTTGTACCAAAGATGAACCTCAAGTATAAACTTGAGTATTAAGTATTAAGTTCTTCTCAAGTCTTTAACTCTGCATCTTTCTCTCTGCGTGGTGACTCTCTAATTTCCTGTATATTTGTGGGGTTTTTTGTTTCTGCTTTTGTTTTTTGCAGTGCTGACAATCAAAACCTTTGAAGAACTATTGCAACTTTTCTTAAAATCTAGAGCTATTCAAAATTGGGGAAAACAGTTCCATAGAAGAATCTCAAACTAATCAATAGATAACTTGGTAAAGATTTACTCTTTGGTTAATTGTAACTTTGCCAAGACTACTAAAATTCCCCTGTGGTTGCTTTTAAATGTTATAGTCTTCAGGGTCTTCCATCCAGAAGGGGCAGAGTCATGGGGCCTGGAGCTTTAAATTCCCTGGAAGTCTCTTGAATTCAGAAGGGCAGGGACTTGCAACAAACAGTGGGGAAGAGATACCGACACCCGTAGCACAAAAGTTAATAACAAGAATCAACAAATGGGACTTACTTAAACTGGAAAGTTTTTTCTCAGCAAGAGAAACAATAAGAGAGGTAAATAGGGAGCCTACATCATGGGAACAAATTTTTACTCCTCACACTTCAGATAGAGCCCTAATATCCAGAGTATACAAAGAACTCAAAAATTAAACAATAAGAAAACAAATAACCCAATCAACAAATGGGCCAAAGACCTGAACAGACACTTCTCAGAGGAGGACATACAATCAATCAACAAGTACATGAAAAAATGCTCACCATCTCTAGCAGTCAGAGAAATGCAAATCAAAACCACCCTAAGATACCATCTCACTCCAGTAAGATTGGCAGCCATTATGAAGTCAAACAACAACAAGTGCTGGAGAGGATGTGGGGAAAAGGGTACTCTTGTACATTGCTGGTGGGACTGCAAACTGGTGTGGCCAATTTGGAAAGCAGTATGGAGATTCCTGGGAAAGCTGGGAATGGAGCCACCATTTGACCCAGCTATTGCCCTTCTCGGACTATTCCCTGAAGACCTTAAAAGAGCGTACTACAGGGATACTGCTACATCGATGTTCATAGCAGCACAATTCACAATAGCAAGACTGTGGAACCAACCCAGATGCCCTTCAATAGATGAATGGATAAAAAAAATGTGGCATTTATACACAATGGAGTATTATACGGCACTGAAAAATGACAAAATCATGGAATTTGCAGGGAAATGGATGGCACTAGAGCAGATTATGCTTAGTGAAGCTAGCCAATCCCTAAAAAACAAATGCCAAATGTCTTCTTTGATATAATGAGAGCAACTAAGAACAAAGCAGGGAGGAAGAGCAGGAAGAAAAGATTAACATTAAACAGATACATGAGGTGGGAGGGAAAGGGAGAGAAAGGGGAAATTGCATGGTAATGGAGGGAGACCCGCATGGTTATACAAAATTACATATAAGAGGTTGTGAGGGGAATGGGAAAATAAACAAGGAGAGAAATTAATTACAGTAGATGGGGTAGAGAGATAAGATGGGAGGGGAGGGGAGGGGAGATAGTAGAGGATAGGAAAGGTAGCAGAATACAACAGTTACTAATAGGGCATTATGTAAAAATGTGGATGTGTAACCGACGTGATTCTGCAATCTGTATTTGGGGTAAAATTGGGAGTTCAAAACCCACTTGAATCAAATGTATGAAATATGATATGTCAAGAGCTTTGTAATGTTTTGAACAACCAATAAAAAAAAGAAAAAAAAATATCCTGTCACTATCTCTGTGAATGTATAATATATATGTATAATGTATTATGTATATTGGTATATTCCTAGTGATGACCCAGATCCTAGCACATAATAGACTTTCAATAAACTTCCCCCCCCCCCAAAAAAAAATGACTGCTGCCTTAGTCTGCACCTCTCTTATTAGAAGTAGAGCACATATCCCTGATTTTTATTATTGTACACTCTGGCTCCTGTAAGTAGTGTACGAGCTGCCACAGGAACACATGCACTACTGCCAACCATGGAGCCACAGAGGTGGGGAAAGCATAGCTGCTACTCTGTGAAGAACTGAAATTAACTGTAATATACTATCCTCACCTTCCCCTAGAAGTTGCAAGCCTTGAATAGATTCCAGAGTTCCAGAATTCTAGAACCAGACAGATTCTTTCAGTGCATTTATTGCCTACATGAAGAGAGAAATTTCTGATGCTTACTATTCCACCATATTCCCAGAATCGGCCTTTGAGCTATTTTTCAATTTTTCTAGTTCTAGAGCTCCTATTTAAAAAAAAAAGTAAGTCTCATAGAAGAATATTAAATATCAACAGGTGAATTAGTTAAGATTTACTTTTTGATTTATTTCTGCTTTGCCAGAACTACTAAAATCACAATATGCAAACGGTATTTTCATTTCTGTAAGGGCAACTTAGGATATGTATATCTACAGCAAATCAATGGTTCATATGACACGTTTTTTTACCTCAAATATTGTCTTCCATTAAGCACGATTTATTTATTTATTTATTTATTTTTAGTTGTTGATGGACCTTTATTTTGTTTGTTTGTATGTGGTGCTGAGAATTGAACCCAGTGCCTCATGCATGCTAGGCAAGCACGCTACCACTGAGCTTCAACCTCAGCCCCATAATTTATTTTTATATTAAAAAACAATAAGCCTGGCATGGTGGCACATGCCTGTAATCCTAGCAGCTTGAGAGGCTGAGACAGCAGAATTTCAAGTTCAAAGCCAGCCTCAGCAATGGCCAGACAAGGAGCTAAGCAACTCAGTGAGAACCCCGTCTCTAAATGAAATACAAAATAGGGCTGGGGATATGGGTCATAGGTCAAGTTCCCCCCCCATTTCAATCTCCAGTACCAAAAAAAAATAGATACCAATTTTAGAAAATTTGGGTCATACTAAAAATTTCCAAAATCTCAATAATAATCAAGCCAGGTTTTTAAATATCTATACTTAGTTTTCTATTCATTTTTTAAAGTTTTTCTTTTTTTTAATCTTTATTTATTTATTTTTATGTGGTGCTGAGGATTGAACCCAGCACCTCGCACCTGCGAGATGAGCGCTTTACTGCTGAAGCCACAACCCCAGCTCCGAAGTTTTTTCTTTTTAATTGTAGGTGGACACCTTGTTTTTGTTTTTATTTTTATGTGGTGCCGGGGATCAAACCCAGTGTCTCACGCATGCTAGGCAAGCACCCTTCTACTGAGCCACAACCCCAGCCCCTTAGTCTTCTATTCATATAAACAGATATGCAGGTAAAATTGTAATTATTTTCTTGCTTTTTATAATGTATAACTTGCTTTCTCCACTGGTTAGACAATGAACATTTTCCATGCCATTAAATAAATATTCTCCTGTAATATCCTTTAGTTTTTGGTTTTTTTGTTTGTTTGTTTTTTAAGGGATGGGGTCTCTGTATGTTGCCCAGAGTCCTGGGCTCAAGCAGTCCTCCTGCCTTAGCCTCCAGAATAGCTAAGACTACAAGCCCAAATTGTAATATCCTTTTGGATGATTGCTTAGTTATTCACTATACACCTGTACAATGAATTTGTCTAACAAATGGGGCAGGGTACCAGGGATTGAACTCAGGGGCACTTGGCCACTGAGCCACATCCCCAGCCCTATTTTGAGTTTTATTTAGAGACCAGGTCTCACTGAGTTGCGTAGCACCTCACTATAGCTGAGGCTGGCTTTGAACTTTTGATCCTCCTGCTTCAGCCTCCTGAGCTACTGGGATTACAGTGGTGCTGGACATGGTGATGCTCATCCAAAATTTCTTAATGTTGGGATATAAGTTGGTTTCTGGTTTATTTTGGTTTTGCACTTTGATTATCCCTGTAAATATATTTTCACACATATGTATGATTTTGTGCAAAGTTGTTTGGTTCTGGGGATTGAACTCAATGTCTTATATATGCTAAGCATGCACCCCGGCACCTATATGCTAAGAATTTATTTCAAGATGTCAAAGGTATGTACATTTTTATAGCTTTTAATAATGTGGTTGTCCAGGGAAAGATTGTATTACGATATTTCATTCACAGTTTGTGAGAATGCCTCCTATCTCACACTATAACTAAACCTGTATGTTATACTTTTTAAAAAAATTCTTGCTAGCCTAATATATAACAAGCAGTTCATCAATATTGGTTCAATTTTTGTTTTTATTGTGATTATTACTGAATTTAAATTTTTGTTATATATATTTGTTGACTGTTTATATTTGGACAGTTGCTTGTACATTATATTTGGAGAGTTGCTTGTACATATCTTCTGCCACTTGGATTTTTTTCTTTTTATTTGTTTGATTTGTGAACATATCAATTGACTAAAGGATATCTTGATAGCTAGACTTTTGTCTGTATGTTTTTAATTTTTAATATACTTTTTATTTTTTAATAATTTTAGATTTTCAAGGCTGGGGTTGTGGCTCAGTGGCAGAGCACTTGCCTTGTATATGTGAGACACTGGGTTTGATCCACAGCACCATATAAAAATAAACAAAATAAAGATATTGTGAAAAAAATAATAATAATTTTAGATTTTCAGAAAGGTTAGAAAAAATAAGAGTTTGTATGTACAATTCACCCAGCTTCTCCTAGTGTTAACATTTTATTTACATAACTATACTACATTGGTCAAAACTGAGATCTAAACATTAGTTAACCCTGTAACTAAACTACAGACCCTTTTTTCCCCCCTGTACTGGGAATCAAGCCCAGGGATGCACACATACCTATGAGACAAGTGCTCTATTGCTGAGCTTCACCCCCAACTCCAAGCTATGGTCTTTATTGGCTTTTGCCAGTTTTTCTATACATGTTTCTTTCTTTTTCAAGATCCAGGGTTTAGTCTGGGATACCACATTACATTCAGTATTGTTTTTATTTTGGAACAACTGTTTTCACACCAGTAGGAGAATTGATGAATTTATACAAAATGTATATCTTTTGTAATATTCTTTGTGCTTTCTTTCATTTGTCAATTACATTTATGATTTGAGTTTTAAAAGTTTTTTCATATTCATTTGTTTTTGAAGTACAGAAGTTTTACGGTATTAGTAAAGTCTACATTTTGGGTTCATGGTTTCTTGCATATATTCTTAGAAAAGACATCTTTGATTTTAGATAATTGCTTGTATTTTGCAATGCTTTCATTGTTTTTAATATTTAAATATTTAACATGTTTGGTAATTATTTTGTTTACAAATTAAGAAAGGAACTTAAAAACAAGAAGAAAAATAAGAAACATAACTGAAAAAATTAAATCCCTTCTTTTTAGGTTATCCCCTACTATTTATTGAATAATCTACTTCAAACAGCATCTTTAATAATGTATTTTGATGTATATGTGAACCAACTGCTGGGCTAGCTTTGTTTCATTGTTTATTTTAGAAAGTACTTCTTTTTCCTCTGCCTTTCTTTCTTTCTTTCTTTTGTATATTCATGACAATAGTGGAATGCATTACACTCATTATTACCCATTTTCAGCACAATGTTTCATAACTTTGTATATAAAGTGTGTTAATGCCAAATTATGCCATTTTACATGTACTTTTTTTGCATTACAATTCTTAATACACATATATACCACAATTTATCATATCTCTGTTTGTATTTAGGATATGTTGACACCAAGTTCAAATCTTCATACATGTATTTTGTATAATGATGACCATCACATTCCACCATCCTTGCTATTCCCCTTCCCCCTCCCTTTCCCTCCCACCCCTCTTCCCTATCTAGAAATAATCTTCCTCCTTTCTTGTATTAAAAGAATGTTCTGGGGCTGAGGTTGTGGCTCAGTGCTCTAGCAGTTGCCTGGCATGTGTGAGGCACTGAGTTCGATCTTCAGCACCATATAGAAATAAACAAAATAAAAGTATTATGTCCATCTACAACTAAAAAAAAAAATTTAAACAAAAAAGAAGGTTCTTCTATCTGAACTTACAACTTACCTATTCTGTTTCTAACCTAAATTTTAAAATAATTTTCTGGGCTTTTTTTGTTGTTGTTGTTTTCTGTGTTGTCTTCTAGATAAGTTTTTAGTCTAAAACTCATTTCTTTTTTTTAACTTTTTTTTTTTAGTTGTAAATAGACACAATACCTTTATTTATTTATTTTTATGTGGTGCTGAGGTTCGAACCCAGTGCCTCACATGTGCAAGCACTCTACCACTGAGGCACAACCCAGCCCCTGACTAAAACTCATTTCTGAAAGTGGATTATCTGAGAATTTTATTGGAATAAATTTAATCTCAGTTTAATTTGGAGGGAAAGTAGAATTACTGTATTAAATCATCCCATTCATCTGGAGCATGGATTATGCTTTCATTCATACTTCTATTTCATTTTTTTTAAAAAAGTATTAGCCTGCCTTGCTGTTTGAAGTGAGTTTAAAAGGGTTTTTTTTTTTTTTTTTGGTGTGTGTATTTATACCTATATTTATATTTTTTAAGGTTCTTTTTGGGAGAGTGAAGAAAATTCAGCCTTCTATGGATAAAAACAAAGTTTCTTTGGATCCTTCTCCCAATTTTGATTGCCACATGTCAAGAAATTTACCTTCTCTGAAAGACACCATTGAACTACAAGCCTACAGTTCAGCAGTATGTTAATATTATGGTTTATTTGATGACTTGAAAGTCACATGCTTAATTCAGTGGCTACACTTATTTAGATGTTCTGTAGTTTAACACCTAACTTGGGAAACATCAACTTCCCTTTGAAACAAGACTTCACAACAAGGTGACCATAGTTGTTAATAATGTATATTTCAAAATCACTGAGAAGCAATTTTCAAATGTGTCACCATAAAAAAATGATGAGTAAGGTGGCAGATATGTTAATTGGCTTGATTCATTCTTAATTATTTATAATTATTGAAACATGACATTGTACACTATAAAAGTATACAGTTATGATTTGTCACTTAATATTGATTTTTAAAATAAGACTATTTTGAAACAATCTTGCTCATTTTTGTATTCTAGAAAAGAAGGAACCTAACCATTAGGTAAAACAGCAATTTTATATCCTTTTTTGCTTACTAGTGGACCTTTAATTTTCTATAGAAGATTATGTACATGTTATGTGTAATAAGATATAAATAAATCTTCTGTATAGAAGTATGTGTATATTCTCACATGTAAAAATATTAACTTTTGTTATTTTCCTAATTAATTATTCCTACCCAATAAAATATAATGGTTTAGAACACACATAAAACATTTAAATTTTAGTGGAAAACTACTTATTATTTTAAAAAGTACTTCTTATTTATATCTGTTTCTGTTACCATAAATAGCCTACCAAGAAAAAAAAAACATGTAGTAGGATAAATGAATAGTTTAGTTATCTTCCAAAAAACTAGGATTGAAAAGGGCAGGGAAAGGTGGAGGCACATGGAAATAGATAAATCTGTAACATCATGTTATTATATAGGCTTCTTTTAAAAATGAGCTTAGTCAAATCTAGCTGCCAGAGTTAATCAGCATAAATTCATTTTTCTCTGTATTTCAGGTGTACTTCTATGAATACAATATCTTTTCAAAGCCAGTAGATAAACCTAGGCAGTGCCTTCCATATGCAATAGTGACAGTAAAATTTATTGGTCACAAAGTAGATAGTGGACACTTCATGACGTCTTTGAGATTTCTCTCAGCAGGATTTCCAAAGAGGGATGGTAAGATGCATATATTATTTACTTTAATAGCATTTGTGTTGATCTCAAATTTTCTGAATTTTATTTTTCTAATACATTATGAATCTCTAAGCAAAATCATTGAATTTTGCCTGTTTTCCATTTTGCTCATCTAGGATAGTATGCATAGTATTTTGTGGCTTCTTGATATGAATAACATTTATTCATTTTAATGGGTGATGGATGAAGAGTACTCCATTGTACAACTGTACACTATTCTACTGGGGATATTTGGACACTTTTGCATCCCTTCTCATTCCAAACATTGCTATTTTAAACATATATATAAGGATTTCAGTGCATATATGCAAGAATTTTTCTGTAGAATATGGGTTTATACCAGGAATGTACAACTTAAGCCAAAAATGATATCAAATGGTTTGCCAAAGTGGTTGTATCAATTTACAAAATCATTCTACATCCTTGACAACACATATCATAGCTTTTAAAAAAATCTATTTCTACCAGTCTAATGAGTATGATATGTTATTAGATCATTTTTTTTAATTTGAATTTTCTTAATTTTTAATGAGGTTGAGAATCTTTACCTGCATTTATTTCTGTTACACTTTTATGTTTTGTGCTACTGTAGGTGCAGCATTTCATGGCTTTTGTATTTGGCTTTGCTTAAATACTAAAGAGATTAGGATCTCTTTACAGGTGTATTGACCATTGTATTTCAACTTTTCTGAAATTCCTAGTCAAAGCTTGTACCTGCCTTTTCTAATTGAGCTATTTTATCATTGATCGTAGAAGTTCTTTTTGTGTATTTAATTTTGGGTTTTGGGTCAGTTATGTATTAGAGGCATTTTCTCTGACTTTGTGATCTTGTCTTTGTATAAGTTAGTGTGTTTTGATAGAGTTAAATGTGTTTTGATAAAGAGATTCTTATTATAAGATGATAACTCTTTTAAGAAAAATTGCTGTTTGTTATGGTTTAGAAATGAAGTATCCCCTAAAAGCTCATGTGTGAGACAATGCAAGAAAATTTAGAGGTGAAATGATTGGGTTATGAGAGCCTTAATATAATCAGTGCAGTAATCCCCTGGTGGTAACTATAGGTAGGTAGGGTATGATTAGAGGAGGTAGGGTCACTGAGGGTGGGGGGTGCCTTTTAGGGTTTCTGTTTTGTCCATGATGAGAGGAGCACATGTACGTGCTTTCCTTCTCTCTCTTTCTCTTTTTCTCTTTCTCTTTCTCTGTCTCTCCTTCCTGATGGCCATGTCCTAAACCACTTTCCTCTACCACACTTTTCTACTATAATGTTCTGCCACACCTTGGGCACAGAGTAATGGAGGCAGCCATCTATGGACTGAGACCTCTGAAACCATAAGACCCAAATAAACTTTTCCTTCTCTAAAATTTTTCTTGTCAGTTCTTTGGTCACAGTGCCAATAAAGCTGACTAAAACACTATTATATTTGTCTTAGTTAATAATGCTTTCCCAAGAAAATGAAGATATTTCCTTATGCTATCTTTTAAAAAATTTATAGGTTTCTTTTACCATTTTGGTCTTACCTACCTGGAAATGACTTTGGTATATGATAATGATAACAGATTTCATTTTATTTTCCATATGCATGCCAAGTTGTCTCAGTACAGTTTATCAGAGAAAACATTTCCCCCACCAGTCTGCAGTATCCTTTCTATAATATATCATTTGACTCTAGGTTCTGCAAAAATCTCTTACTGGATTCCATTCAGTTCTGTTTCTCTCTGCTTATCCTTTTGCCATTAGCACCTTGCCTTAATTACTACAATTTCATTAAAACTGCTATTATCTATGTGAATGGTACTCCATCTTTTTTTAATGTTTTATTGTTTTTAGTACACATGAGTTTTAGAATCAGTTTATCAAGTTCTGCTAATTAAATGTGTTAGAATTTTGAGATTTCATCTGTAGATTAAATGGTGAAAAATAATGTTTTCATTATATTTAGTTTGCTATTAACTTGTATACATGGTCCACTTTAGTTCTAGTGTATTTTTTTGAATATATTTTTTTAGTTATTGGTGGACCTTTATATGCGGTGCTGAGAATCTAACCCAGTGCCTCACACATACTAGGTAATCATTGTACCATTGAACTACAACCCAGCCTTCTGTAAGGTCTTATATGTCATTTATTTTTAAGTATTTTTTATTTTATGCTATTTTAAGTATCTTTTTGTTTTATTCTCTGTTTTGTTGTTGCTGTTGTTGTTTTGTGGTATGTGTCAGTCCAGTTGATTTAAAAGTATAAAATTGGGCTGGGAATGTAGTTTCAGTGGTAGAGTGCTTCCCTAGCAATGCATAAGGCCTTGGTTTCAATCGCCAGTACTGGAAAAAAAAGAAACTGTAAAATTGTCAGGAAGCTAAGGCAGGAGAATTGCAAGTTTGAGGGCAGTCTTGTCTCAAAATAAAAAATGGGCTGGGGGGACTGGAGTTGTGGCTCAGTGGTGGAGTGCTCGCCTTGCACATGTGAGACCCTGGGTTCGATCCTCAGCACCACATAAAAATAAATAAGTGAACTACAGCTAAAAAATAAATATTAAAAAAAATAAACTGGGGATGTAGCTCAGTGGTACAGTGCACCTGAGTTCAGTCCCCAGTATTGGAGGAAAGGAGTGCAAAATCAAGTAATTGTATATTCAATTGTGTGTTCACAGTACATACACCCATCACTGCAGTTAAACTTGGAGGAGTTTTAAAGAAACTATACCCTTTAAAAACCTATCACATCACTTTCCTCTCATGGCTCCCAGCCTTTAGCAACCACTAATCTATTTATTCACCTCTTCTGGGCATTTCATATAAAATGGAATCATATGATTTGTGGCTTTTTGTACCTAGTGTTTTTCACTTAATAGTGTTTTCAAGATTCATCCATACTATAGCATGTATCTACTCTATTCCTTTTTTTTTTTTTTAGTATTTGGACATAGTATCTTTATTTATTTTTATGTGGTGCTGAGGATAGAACCCAGTGCCTCACATGTGTAAGGCGGGCTATCTACCACTGAGCTACAGCCCCAGCCCTCCTTTTTTTTAATATTTATTTTTTGGCTATAGATTGACACAACACCTTTATTTTATTTATTTTTATGTGGTGCTGAAGATCAAACCCAGGGTCTCGGACATGATAGGCGAGCACTCTACCTCTGAGCCACAACCCCAGCCCTACTCTATTCCTTTTATGGACTAGTATTCTATTGTACACGTACACCCATGTTGTATTTAGCCACATATCTATTGATGAACATTTGACTTTTTTTCATTCTACTGTGGACATTTGTACACAAACATGTTTTCTCATTTCTTTTGGGTAAAGTATACATAAGAGTGGGAATTGCTGCATCATACAGTAACTGTGTGTAAATTGAATGAGGAACTGCCAGGCTGTTTTCCTTAGTGGCTTGTGTTATTTACCTTTATGGCAAGGCCCCCCCACTTCAAACTACAAATCTTGCTATCAATTCAGAAAGATTTCAGACATGACACTCAGAGTAATAGGCATGAGTTTATTAGAAGATATAGGAGAGCGGGCTGGGGTTGTGACTCAGTGGTAGAGCACTCACCTAGCATGTGCAAGGCACTGGGTTTGATCCTCGACACCACATAAAAATAAATAAATAAATAATAAATATATTGTGTCCAAATACAACTAAAAAAATATTTTTAAAAAAGAAGATATAGGAAAGGGGAAAAGAGGGCATTCTTTTATGGCGGGGAGAGTACCAGGGATTGAACTTGGGGCACTCAATCACTGAGCCACATCCCCAGCCTTTTTTTATATTTTATTTATTATAGAGACAGGGTCTCACTGAGTTGCTTAGCACCTCGCTTTTGCTGAGACTTGCTTTGAACTTGTGATTCTCCTGTCTCAACCTCCCAAGCCGCTGGGCTTACAGGTATGCAACACCATACCTGGCAAGAGGGCATTCTTAAGGGAGAGTTTGGGTCCTCTCAGAGAGGAGAAGAGACAGCATGCATCTCCTACCCTCCAATTTTTTTTGAATATTTGTAGTTGTAGATGGACACAATACTTTTATTTTACTTATTTATTTATTTTTATGTAGTACTGAGGATTGAACCCAGGGCACACACATGCTAAGCAAGCTCTACCGCTAAGCTACAACCCCAGTCTTACCCTCCAGTTTTATAGGGGTCCCAGAGAAGTATCCAGAGAGTCCTGCCCTGGTTCCCCAGCACCCCCCACCTTTTTTTTTTTTTTTTTTTGTATCAGAGATTGAACTCGGTTCACAGCCATTTAGCCACATCCCCAGCCCTATTTTGTATTTTGTTTAGAGACAGGTCTTACTGAGTTACTTAGTGCCTCACTTAGTTGCTGAGGCTGGCCTTGAACTCATCCTCTTGCTTTGCCTCCTGAGCCACTGGGATTATAGGCGTGCCTGTAAATCATACAATACCAAGCCTGGCTCCCCACTGACTTTTGACTGACAGGAGATTTCATCACTCTAGGTCATTTTGGTCCATGGCAACTAATTCTAAGTGGAACCTCTTCTTAGAGATTTTATAGTTCAAGGGAGTGATATTTATGTCTTGAGTTCTGGGATCTGGTCTTTTTAAGAATCATATAGAGTACTCTCTTCCGGATAATTTGTGTTCCTCTTATCGGAATTATTTGGGGCCTGCATTTCTCCTGCTGATAACAGGTAGTTTGCTAAAGAATGATCCAGGCAGGGCTGCAAGTAAATTGATTCTTAGAAAAGAAAGTATGTGGGGGTCACAATAGGCCCATTTTATAGAATTATCATGTTCCCACAACTCATATCTGTCTGTCCCCTGCCAATCTTGCTGTGTTGCCCAGGCCTTTCTCAGACTTCTGGGCTCAAGTTATCTTTCCATCTCAGCCTCCCAAGTACCTGGAACTATAGGCATGTACCACTATGCCAGGTATGAGTTGGTTTTTGTTATTTTGTACTGCTGGGAATTTAACCTCAGTGGTAAGTGCTCTACCTCTGAACAGTATCTCCAGAACTGATTTTCGTGTATTTTTCTTGTATTCTGCAATCTTGCTAAACTCGTTACTAGTTCTTTATTTTTAGTGTTTTCCTTGGATTGTTTTTGTTTTTGTATATGAGATCATGCCATCTGTGAATATAGTTTTACTTTTTTTCTTTCCAATTTGCATGCCTTTTATTTCTTCTTTGCCTTATTTTCCTGATTAGTACCTCCAGTGAATTTTTAAGAGAAGTTAAGAAAGCAGAAATCCTGGTCTTGTTTTTGAACTCAATGGGAAAGATCCAGTCTTTTCACCAATAAGTATAGTAGTGTCACTTGTGATGTTTTTGTAGATCCTTTTTATTGTGGTGAGAAATTTTCCTTTTTTATCATGAAAGGATGTTGAATTTTGTCAACTACTTTTTGTGTGTCTTTTGGGATAAATATGATTTTTATTAAATTGATGTAATATAATGTATTATATATATAATATATATTTTTATAATATATAAATATGCTAAGTATACCTTGTATTCTTAGAATAAATTATCTTTGGTCATAGTATATATAATTCATTTGATATTTGCTTGAATTGGCTTGCTGAGATTTTGTTGAGGGTTTTTGTATCCATATTCTTTTTTTAAAATTTTTTTGTAGTTGTAGATGGACAGAATGCCTTTATTTTATTTGTTAATTTTTATGCGGTGCTGAGAATCAAACCCAGTGCCTCACACATGCTAGGCAAGCGCTTTGCCACTGTGCTACAGCCCTAGCCCTGTATCCATATTCTTAAGAGATACTGATCTATAGTTGAATGTCTTTGTCAGAGTAATAATGATCTCATAGAATGAGTTGGGAAGTATTCCTTATTTCTTGTTTTTTTTAAAAAGAGTTTGTGCCAATAAAATTAAAGTAAGCTTTGATGAATAGTTTCTCTTCTATGGTTGGCACAGTTAAATAATTCCCAGTGTGTGCATTGGAAAGGCATGTGTCACATTTAGATGTATACAGACTGCTTGGTGTAAAAGTTCTGGAATATAATTTTGCAGTATATATATATATATATCAAAGGATTTACAAATAGTTTTTGTTTATTGATTTATTAATTCCAATGTAAGTTTATTTTTTAACCTAAGAAAATAAAACAAAACTGGACATTAAGAAAAATAGTTTGTAAAGAATTGATGTTAATTCTTTTTTAAAGGTTTGGTAGATTTCACTAGTGAACCACCTGAGCCTGGATTTTTCTTTTGAGGTAGTATATTGATTACTAATTGAGTTTCTTCACTTATTGTAGGTCCATACAGATTTTCTGTTTCTTCTTGCATCGATTGTGGTAGTTTTTGTCATCATAGGACTTTGTTTATTTCATTCCACTTGCCTAATAATTGGCATATAGTTGTTCATAGTATTCCTTTATAGTCTTCTCCCTTCTCTTTCCCCGGCCCTATCCCCCCGAGATCAATGGTAATAGCCTCTTTTTCATTTCTGAGTCTAGTAGTTTGAGTCATCTCTCTTTTTCTTGGCTGTTTAGGTAAAGGTTGTTTTCCCCTATTGTTCTATTCCGTTTCTTTGATTTTCTAATTTTTAGTTTCTTCTCTCAGTTTGCTCTAGTTTAGTTTGCTCTTTTTCTGCTGTTTTAGGTAGAAAGTTGAAATACTAATTTTAGATCTTTTTCCTGCCAGTATTATGGATTTAACCCAAGAGCACTATACCACTGAACTACACTTCCAGTCCTTTTTATTTTTAGACACAGTCTCTCTAAATTGCCAAGGCTTACATCGAATTTGTGATCCTCCTGTCTCAGTCTCCCAAGTTTCTGGGATTCCAGGCATGAGTTGCCATACGTGAAAGATTTTTTTTTCTTAATATATAATTTATAGCTATAAACTTCCCACTAAGCACTGTTTGGGCTGTGTCCCATATGGTTTGGTATGTCATGTCTTTATTTTCATTCATCTCACAATGTTTTATAATTTTCCTTTTGATTTCTTCTTTGACACTTTATTTTTGGTACTGTGCTGTTTTCTGTATATTTTTTTATTTCCTAAATGTCTTTATTCACTTCTAATTTTATACTGTGGTGGTTGAGAATTTTTTTCCTTTTATTTTTTTTTCCTTTATTGAGTTTTGTTTTATAGCCCTAGCATATGATTTTTCCTAGAGAATGTTCTGTGTGTACTTGAGAAGAACATATACTCTGCTGCTTTTGGGTACAGTGTTCTGTCGATCACTGTTGGTTAGTTCTTTGTTCAAGTCTTCTATTTTTTTCATGATCTGCTTAGTTATTATGTCCACATTTTTCCCTCAGCTAGAAGACGTACATTGTAGACAGTAAATATGGATCCTTCTCCATTTCTATTGTGTTTATAGCTTCACACTATAAGTTCATAAAATGTATGGAACATGTTCAAAGGATGTTGCCTTTCAGAATGATAAACTTTGGGACGTAGTACCTATATTATCCAGAAAGTCAAGGCCACATGAGTTGACTGTTAAAATACACATTTGACTCTGGCGTCAGACCTATACTAGCCACTAATTGCATTTGGCTATTTAAAGTAATTAAATAGAATAAAATTAGGAATTCATTCCTCAGTTGCAACAAGCACATTTCATGTGTTCAATAGACACATGTTAACTAGTGGCTATCATATTGGGTAAACAGTGCAGATAACATTTCTACTATCACAATAAATGATGCTAATAGCTCTTTTGTAATATAATTTGATTTTGTTACAGTTCCCTTATTTTTATTGAAGTTATTATATTTGTTTTTCATTTGTCATTTGGTGAAAATGAAAAAATGAGTGTAAAGTAAAAATGCCATTATTAAATTCAAAGAGAGAGAATAGTGATTGAAGTTCTACTGTTTATAACCTGTATAATCCTGAGCAAATTACTCTTAGTTTCACTTTTTCATCAATGGAATGAGAATGTTGTGAAGGATAAATAGATTAATGTATGTAAAACACTTAAAATAGTACCTGACATCTATACTGATTTTCAGTCATGCTTAAAGAGTACTTTCCTCTAAGCTGGGGTGTGGCTCAGCAGGAGAGCACTCACCTCCCACATGGGAGACCCTGGGTTCAATCCTCAGCACCACAAATAAAAAATAAATAAGTGAAATAAAGGTATTGTGTCCAACTACAACTAAAAAATAAATATTAAAAAGAATATTTTAAAAAGAGTACTTTTCCCCCAACATTATAAAAATGTTCATACATATATTCTGCTAATACTTTTATGGTTTTTATAATGAATTTTATTTTGGTATAAGGAGGTACAGGGATCTGTTCTTTTTTTGTCTCACTATTCTCCCAGTTTTAAGAACTATTATCTCTTTATTTGTGATCATATTTTTACTGTAGCTTACTGTAATTAATAAAAATCACATATGTTTACAGAATTTAGAAATCTTCAACATAGCTATCTTGTATTGTGGAAAAGAATCTTTTTGTACTTCATGGTGATGTGATTATAAATTCATAAATCTCACAAGCAAATTTCTATTATTTGTCAGAATTCAATTTTTGTAGCCAAATACTTCTTTAAGTAAGGTTGCTGGACTAGGGTAGGAGTTTCATGCTTCATCATTTATACTTTATTGGTTTGGTACTCATTCTCTTATCCCTTTGGTATTTCTACTCAGAACTCATTGTAAACACTGTTAGGTTACTAGATGATCTTCTAATTAAAATCATTCATGACATAGTTTTCTTGTATTGAAAGCAAGTTGTCTGAAGGGCTGGGGTTGTGGTAGAGAACTCACCTAGCATGTGTGAGGCACTAGGTTTGATCCTCAGCACCATATAAAAAATAAATAAGTTGTCTGTAGAAATATTTTTTATCTTTTTCTTACTTTCTTCTTATTTTCACAGAAAGAACATGTTCTTTGAATAACTGTACAGTGGCCAAAAGAATCGGAAAAGGAAAAGATGCTACTGTCATCTTTGAACATTTCAGGAAACCTGTAGATCCATTTGTTGAAGAAAACTGTTCATGCAATGTACTAAATTCAGAGATAAATCCTTCCAACTCAAGTATTTCTAATTCCTATGGAAATATGCAAAATGGAAACATTTCTATACTTGAAGCATACAATGGAAAGACAGAAAATAATTTAGCAGAAATTAGAGACTCTTCTCAAATACATGAGCATGATTCAGGTGTGTCTTTGCCCAGTGATAATAGAGAAAGTGATAATGGTGACTTTTTGTTAAATTTGACATATCTTAAAAATATTTTAAGTGGGATTTCTGCTGCTTTCCCCTCTCACAATAATACTGGCTCAAGCACAGTTACTACTTCAAAACTCATCAAAGACCCAAGACTGATGAAGAGAGAAGAAAGCTTGGAAAAACAGAACATTACAGTTTTAAATGAGATTTTGCCATTCAAAAAGAGTATAGATTATGATAATTCAGAAATAAATCTGTCCTCTGTGCCAGCTGATTCTGTTTCCTCACCCGAAGTCACTAGTGACCATGCTATTCTTACTAATTGTTTGGATGTCTCCTGCTTCAAATTTTCTTTTGATGATTCACAGCCTCAGACTCAAAATACCGAGGACTATCATCGAACAGCACCCAATAAAATTACCATGGCAGAACAATGTAAGGACCAAGGTGATCTTTCCTTCCCAATTTATTTTTCAAATATAGTTTCAGAAGCTGAAAACCAAAAACACAGTGAGGAAAAAGCTCAGAGAGCCCAAGAGAGAAGCAACATCTCACTTTTAATTAAACAAAGCAGTGAGCCATGTAACTCTTACAAATCAGTGAGTACTTGTACAGAAGAGTCTAATAGTTACATCTCTCAGGAACCACAGTCTATTGCTCAAAAGCTAATGGAACTAAAACTGGAAAAAACAAATAAAAATTGTGTTAGCATTATGCCTGATGCTTTCCAGGAAGCAAAAGATATTTCCCAGGCCAAAGAACTACTCATTGATACAGTTATTACATCTCATGCCATTGAAACATCTCTTGACAATTCAAATTGCAACATAACTAGAGAATATATTTGTGCCCAGAGGAAAAGTGAAAGTGAACCAGTGTCATTAGAGAACATTCAGAAAGACTGCAAAGAAATGCCTCATATTGAAGATGAAGGTGAAGATCACATTCTGTTCTATAATGTACAGTTGAATAATGATTTATGCCTGAATACTAATTTCAAATGGCAAGGATATAATGATAAAGAAAATGAAAATGAGGCTGAAGAGGAAGATAGTGCTGCATCTCCAGAAAACATAGAGAATGTATATGGAGGCAAGAAGCAGGGTTTTCTTACAAATAACACTATGACAAATATAAGTGAAAGGAGAGAGAATAAAAATTACAACAAAGTAGAAATTCTGAGTTCTAAAGAATTTTCTACTACATTTAACTTGGTTTGGGAAGATAAAGATAAGTCTACACAAACTGCATTATTAGAGAGTGAAGATACCATTACAGCCATAAAACAAAGAGACATGCAGAGTACTGGAAGAAATGTAGAGCATTTGGATTCCACAGCATTTGTTGAAATTGCAGATTCTTCAGTAGGTGAAGCTTCAAATGCTACAATAGAGGTAGCTAGTACTACTATGCCTACGTTAAGCACAAATTATGAAGCTCACCAAAGATTTGAGTTTAAGGACACATGCTTTGAGAGTCCACATTTTGGTTCATTAGTAAAACATGGCATTTCTGATTGTGAAATTGATATGGATAAAAATAAATTAAAAGACTCATTAAATCAGTCAATAAATGAGAACTCAGTTCTTCAAAGTTCAGAATTGCAAAATGAGATTGAAATAGAATCAGAACAGTTTGATACACATAGCCATGGAAATGTACTTTATGAAGAAGTTGAGGCCTCATATGAGGCTCTAATGTCTCGTATTGATTGGAAAAGTCCATTAGGAAGTGATAATGGAGAAAAGGAAATTTTGGAAAGTACCACAAAAAAGGAAAATATTGATCAGCATTGCTCTAAGAAAATTATATGTTTTTATTCCTCTACACAAAAGGAGGAGCTCCACCCAATTTTACTTCCAGATCTGCAAGTTAGAATTACTAATATATGTAAGCCAGGATTCAATCCTAATGATGATTCCCTTGTAATAAAGGATAATTCTTACAAATATATAACTAAAGCCACAAACCCAGAAATAAATGAGGAGAGGGAAGCTCCAGGATTTAAAATTTATTCCCAACCTCCTGGTGAAAATTCAGGTTATCCCTGTGAAGACATATTTGGTAATTCCCTGCCAGATTCAGGAATTACAAATGAAAATGAACTCTCCCATTCTTCTGACTTGAGTCATAACACACAAGAAAATCATAAGTCAGAAAAACAAAGCAGTGGATCTTTGTTTACTAAACCTAATATCACAATAATAAATGATAAGTGCAGATATTTCTTTTCAAAATCAAAAAAAGACTTTAATTATACTAAAAGTAAAAATGACACCAAATCAAGAATTAGCAAAAGAAAGCTACATGCATCTTTTAGGGATGAGAACATATCACATGAAATTTGTGAAAAAAAGAGGAAACTAACCAATCAAGATTCATTTGAGTGTTTCTCTTCATTATCCCAAGGACGAATTAAGATATTTTCACAGTCAGAACGACATATTAGGAGTGTCCTGGATATTCTAAATAGTGAAGCATCTTTATGTAAAAGCAAACGACTTTCCAGAACACTAGACAAAGCTGTACTTCACTTAAAAAAAGCTCATAGAAGAGTCCATACATCTTTGCAGCTTATAGCTAAAGTGGGAGAAAAAAAAAAGGGCCCATTACCAAAAGCATATGCAATAATATGCAATAGTTTCTGGGAAAGTTGTGACCTTCAAGGTTATAGTCCTGTGTCTGAAAGAAGGTATTATTCAACTAAGCATTTTTTGTCAAAAAGAAAGTATGACAAACAAGAAGAAAAAAGAACTTTGGGATTTGATGTCAATAAATCATTAGCTTATGTGTCAAAGCACAAGTCTTATAAAACAAATGGAGAAAAAATTGCAAAGTGCCATTCCAAAAAAAGAGTAGCCACCAGTGTCTCAAGAAGTCACACCACAATTCATGTGAGTGAATTTTATGATCTAGAGCAAAATCCTGAATCTCACTTGCCTCTGTTCTCCACATCCCAAAGTACAAGTCAATCAGAGTATGATAACAGTTTGAGACATTCAAGATCATCAGAACTTCAGCCCTTTTCTGGAAGAACTGAATGTCTGCTTTACCCAGATGAGAAACTAACTAAAAAGGAAAATCAAATTGATATAAAGGTATCTAACAGTGAATATAAAAAGCTTGAGAACCATTCAGCACATAATAATACTAAGGATGTGATAAAACACAATAATTCTGATGCTAATAAAGTAATAAATGAAAGCAATTCAGTGTCTTTAAATTGCATAAAAGAGAACAACCCAAGTTATAACGCAGACAGAAATTATGAGGGGACTTGTATAGCTCACACAAAGGTGAAAACTGACATTTCAGTCTCAGACTCAAACATGAAGCACATCTACGAACAAGAAAACCTTTCATCTAGTTGTAAAAGAAATCTGGAAGTAAAAGTTTCTATAGACAAGTATACAACTCCTATTGAGAGCTGCAAACCAAACATTATTGTAGGAAACTTCCTTATGGGCCCATTAAACCTAACTTCAATAATAAACACAAAATACAGTACCCCTCAATTGTTATCAGCCACTCCTATGATAGCAGAAGGAAAATCTTCAGAGAATTATCTGAATAAACAGAGAATTTTTGCTTTGGATTCTTCAGTATCTGGTACTGTGTCACACTGTCAGCAGATATATGGTGGAATGGAGCTTCTAAACACAGAACCATGCTCTTCAAGTAATTGTTTTCTTACAGATGAGGATGAAACAAATGGTATTGGGTATTCTGAGTTGGACCTAACATCAGTCACTGAAGAAAGTAAAAGTTATGGGGAAAATATAATGAATAAACTACCTTCCAATGGAAGTTCTCTGCTCTTGAAAGATAATATAAGGTGTTCTTCAAAAAAATGTATTGCAAAGAAAGACATTCAGGCTAGAAAGAATTCTCCAGTTGAACAAGCAGAAAAAGAAGATTCCATTTACAAAAGAGGCACTACTGAAGGATTAACTGTGAAGTATAAAAATCAAAATAGCCTAAAAGAGGAACCCTCCCACTTAAATATGAAAAAAATTAAAAGTAATTCAGTTGACTCTAATGTAAGTATTAAAAATACTGCTCCAGAGGCAGTCTCTTTGAGTAACTCAATTTCTGGTCAGCCTAACAAAAGACAGGAGTGGGGTATCAAAGTTACTGATGACTCTCAGTCTCACTGTATTTCCAAACTAGGCATTCAAGCAATTAATTGTATTCCTTTTCTACATGCCCAGTCTGAAGCCTGTAAAGTCACTGCTTTTCAGAAGCCTATATCATACGTGAATGAATTAAATGAAAAATATTGCTCAACTAATTATACAGCTTTTATAACAGAGCTGTCTCAAATTTTGCAGAGAGCAGATGAAGCATCATCATTGCAGATACTGGAGGAAAAAATCAAGATTTGTCGAAATATTCTCCCTTTATTTGTTGAGGCTTTTGAAAGAAAACAAGAATGTTCACTTGAACAAATCTTGATTTCAAGAGAACTGCTCGTAGAACAAAACCTGTGGAATAATTGCAAATACAAATTAAAGCCATGTGCTGTTGACGCTCTGGTAGAACTTCAAATGGTGATGGAAACCATTCAATTCATTGAAAACAAGAAAAGGCTCTTAAAAGGTGAACCGACGTTCCGGAGCTTGCTTTGGTATGATGAGACATTGTACAGTGAACTACTTTGTAGGCCCCGTGGTTATCAACTGCAGTCCAATTTCTATCCTGCTTTTCAAGGAAGATTAAAATATAATGCATTCTGTGAGTTGCAGAATTACCGTAATCAGCTGTTTGCAAAAACAAAGAAAAACAATTCATACTATGTTTTCTTAAAATACAAACGACAGATTAATGAATGCGAAGCCATACTTAAGCACTGTTCTGATTGCTTTGACTTTTCTCTTTCTATTCCATTTACCTGTGGAGTTAACTGTGGAGATAGTTTAGGAGACCTAGAAACCTTAAGAAAAAGTACTTTAAAGTTGATCAGTAAATATGAAGACTCCCCTAAAGTTTATACCTTTCCTGGAAAAGAAGACCATCTGTGGATTATCATAGATTTGATCTCCTCAAAAGTTAAATTTATTAAGAGCACTGAAGCAGTAACTATTAAAATTTCTCTTTATGGTTTGGAACATATCTTTTTTGATGCTGCAAAAAATCTAGTTTGGAAAGAGAGAAGAAAATATTTCAGCAAAAAATACTTACAAAAGAATGAAGATGTGCTACTCAAAATGAATGAATGTGCTTTTTCTAAGTTGCAGGAGATACATGAAACCTTGTCTAAAGATTTAAACAGTGAATTAACTTCCAGTATTGGACTTGAAACAGATACTATGGTTGCTTTCGGAAAGTCACATGATCTAGTTAGCCAAGAAAACTGTAGGTTTAACAGTACTTTGCTTTCACACCCTGGTATTTGTTATATTGGTGAAATACTGGATCAAGCTGAAATTGCAGACTTAAAAAAATTACAGGAACTTACTTTGAGATGTACCGATCACTTAGAAATTTTGAAGAAATATTTTCAGATGTTGCAAGAAGTGAACATAGATGATATTTTTATCACAGAAGAAAATGCTTTGGATGTGCTGCAAAACCCCAACCATGGGGCTATAATTTTAAAACCTGAAGCAATTGAAACATACATTGAAATTGTTATGCTGACAGAAACAGTTCACTTTCTTAAAAATTCAATGGCAAAGAAACTAGACAACCAGAGATTTCGAGGTATGCTTTGGTTTGATTTCTCACTTCTTCCTGAGCTGATATGCTGCCAAGAAAAAATGGCATCCTTTTCATTTCTTCAAGATAACTCAGATGAATGCCTTTACAATGTAATAGAGACTGCTATTTCTGAACTTAAGGAAGATCTGGATATTATCAGTAAATATAGTGAAGCTGTTAATTGCTCATATGCTCTGCATTTATTCTCAAGGGAACTTGAAGAGCTTTCAGAAATTAAAAAGCTTCTAAAGAAGTCTGAGTATTCCCTTTCCACGTATATTGACTTTGTGCCATATATAGCATCTATAAATTACGGAAACACTGTGACAGAGTTAGAACACAACTATGATCAGTTTTCTACACTACTCCAAAATATAATGTCTATCCCTCAGAAAGATTTAGGGAAAATGGCCCATATTATGAAAGTCATGAAAACAATTGAGCATATGAAGATTATATGTGCTAAAAATGCTAAATTATCTACTTCCTTTTTGCTATGCCAAATGGCACATAACAGAAGGAATGCTTTTCAACTGAAGAAAGAAGAAAAAATGAATATTCACGTTGTAAAACTTGAAGAAAATACAAATAAATCCAGTCTTTCTATGAAGGTACCCTCAATTTCAGAGTGCATAATTAAAAACTTTCCAAATTCCTCTAAAAAACAACCTATCCATACAGACAAGCGTGAAGACTCCCAGGAAGAAAAGAAAAATATTACTTCCTGTTGTAAAAAACAAAAGGTATGGATGATGATTTAAAATGAAACTTCTTTATTCTTTTTGAGAACAAATCTCTTCAAGTAAACAAGTACTTTGCAAAATGGTAAATGTTAATGTTTTAAATTACTGCCTTGCAAAACAAGTTTTGCCAAATAAAATATTGGATTTATTACCTATGAAATAATTCTGTACATGAGAGATTGCCTTGCAAATGTTTGCTTTTTAAACATAAATGTTTTAAATAACATTTTATGGAAGAATGAATTTTAATGTCAGGGAAAATTCATTATTATGAATGTGTTAGTGCATGATCAAGTATTTATTCATTACCTTCTATATAACAAGCCTATGACCAATGTAGTGAATATTAAAAAAATGACTAATGAAGCTTGTCTTCTTGACAGTTATCATCCAGATGGTGAAGTAGGACAGATAAATAGATGATTATTAATAAGTTATAAAAAGTCCTATATTAATACATTTTTTAATTTACATAGTTTTTATGTGCATGGTATTATTCTGAGGATTATACAAATGTTAATTTATTATTCATAAAAAGCCCTTGGGGTTTTTTTTTACCTTATTTAAAGGTATTTTGTTACCTTATTTAAAGATGAGGAAACTGAACACAGAAAGATTAAATAACTTTCCCATGGTCACAGAGTTAGTAAACAGAATAGACCATTTCTAAAGCCAGTCAGTCTAGCTCCAGAGCTCATTCTACCAGTTGCCCCTGCTCTACCCTCAGAGGCTTTGGGGACAGCTTTTCAAGAATTTCCTAATTCAGAAGTAAAGGAAAAGTAGGATTCTTTCTGTGCTTGCTTCAATTGTAATTATTAGTACATCCTAGTTGTAGGGGTTAATAATTTAATCATCATCTATGGTACCATCTTTATAGAAAAATGCCTAATAAACAACCAGAGCACAAATTATATGCTCAACATCAAGAGTAAAGTGAGGGGGTGGGGATACAGCTCAGTTGGTAGAGTGCTGACTTCCCGTGCACAAGGCCCTGGGTTCAATCCCCAGCACCACAAAAAAAAAAAAAAAAAAAAGAATAAAGTAAGGATTATAATAAAAAGGTATTGTTGATATGGAGAAGGAAAGAAAGAATAAATAAAGCTTAGCTTGTTAGAATTTATTTTATAGGAGAACACAGGCCAAATTTTGCCTTAAAGGAAAACAAATGTTATCAGGTGAAGGTAAAATGAAGAGGGTTTTTAAAATGCACAAAGTAATGTGAGCAAAAACAATGCTTATTGACATTAATTGAGAAATGAGTTTAAAATCAAGTTTGGAACAATTTAACTTATTGGTGAACAAGAGTAAAACTAAGGATGAAAAGAAGATTGTTTCACCTTTCCAAGAAATCTCCATACTGCTTTCCATATTGGCTGCACCAAGTTGCATTAGCAGTGTATGAGAGTGTGTCTTTTCCCCCACATCCTCACCATCATTTATTGTTGTTTGTATTCTTAATAGCTGCTATTCTGACTAGCGTGAGATGAAATCCTAGAGTAGTTTTGATTTGCTAGAGACGTTAAACATTTTTTCATATATTTGTTGATTGTATATCATCTTCTGAGAGGTGTCTGTTCAGTTCCTTGGCCTATTTATTGATTGGGCTGGTTTTTGTTTTTTTGTTTTGTTTTGTTTTAGTGTTTATCTTTTTGAGTTCTCTATATACCCTAGAGATTAGTGCTCTATCTGATGTGCGAGTGGTAAAAATTTGCTTCCAAGATACAGGCTCTCTATTTACCTCACTGATTATGTCTTTTGCCAAGAAGCAGCTTTTTAGTTTGAGTCCATCCCATTTATTGATTATTGATTTTAATTCTTGTGCTATAGGAGTCTTATTAAGGAAGTTTGGGCCTATTCCGACATGATGGAGATTTGGGACTACTTTTTCTTCTAATAGGCACAGTGTGTCTGGTTTAATTTCTAGGTCCTTGATCCACTTTGAATTGAGTTTTGTGCATGGTGAGAGAGGGATTTAATTTCATTTTGTTGCCTATGGATTTCCAGTTTTCCCAGCACCATTTATTGAAGAGGGCTATCTTTTCTCCAATGCATGTTTTTGGCACATTTGTCTAATATAAGATAACTGTAGTTACATGGATTAGTCTCTCTGTCCTCTATTCTGTATCATTGGTCTATAGGTCTATTTTGGTGCCAATACCATGCTGTCTTTGTTACTATTGCTCGGTAGTATAAGGTCTGGTATAGTGATGCCACCTGCTTCCCTCTTCTTGCTAAGGATTTCTTTCGCTATTCTGGGTCTCTTATTTTTCCAATTGAATTTCATGACTGCTTTTTCTATTTCTGTGAGGAATGTTATCGGAATTTTGATTGGAAATGCATTTAATCTGCATAGTTCTTTTGTTAGTATGGTAATTTTTGATCCAGTTATCCCACTCCTTGGTCTATACCCAAAGAACTTAAAAACAGCATACTACAGGGACACAGCCACATCAATGCTTATAGCAGCACAATTCACAATAGCTAAACCAACCTAGAATGCCCTTCAGTAAATGAATGAATAAAGAAAACATGGTATATATACACAATGGAATATTACTCAGCAATAAAAGAGAATAAAATCATGGCATTAGCAGGTAAGTTGATGGAGTTAGGGAAAATAATGCTAAGTGAAGTTAGCCAATCCCCAAAAAACAAATGCCGAATGTTATCTCTGATATAAGGATGCTGATTCATAGTGGGGTTAGGAGGCGGGAACGTGAGAGGATTAGATGAACTAATTAGATGAACTTTTTTTTGACCTCATGGGGGCAAAAAAAGATGGTAGAATGAGGTGGATATCATTACCCTAAGTACATGTATGAAGACACAAATGGAGTGAATATACTTTATATACAGAGATATGAAAAGAATGTGCTCTGTATGTGTAGCATGAATTGTAATGCATTCTGCTGTCATATATAACAAATTAGAACCAGTTTTTAAAAATTAAACCAGTTTTTAAAAAAGATTGTTTCGGGAGCTGTACGTGTAGCTCAGTGCTAAGCATGCACAGGCCCTATAGCACCAAAAAAAAAAAGCAGTTTGAATTACATTCTGTACATGTTGAAGTGTAATATCATGGGAAGTTTTCTTCAGTGATTTAAAAGATAAGTAGATTCTGAGTATAGTAAGAAGTAGTCATTCGTCAGCCACGGTTTAGAAAAGAGTGCTGTTTCATAGAAATAGAAAAGAAAACTTATACAAGTTTGAATATCCCTTATCCAAAATACTTAGGATCAGAAGTGTTTCAGATTTGGGTTATTTTCAGGCTTTTTCGTATTTGCATCAGATCTGGAGGATGGGACCATAGTCTAAACACAAAATTAATTTATTTTCATATATACCTTATGGGTAATTTTTTACATTATTTTAAATGGATTTTGTATGTGGGACAAAGTTTCATAGTGTGGACTTTTCCACTTAGGGCATCATGTTAGCACTCAAAAAGTTTTATATCTTGGAGCATTTCAGATTTTGGATGTTTGAATTAGGGATACTGATCCTGTATTTGATAGACATTATTTTAAAAATTGATGGGGCTCAGTGACTGATTAACTAAAGAGAGAGCAGTCATAAATGGACTCCAAGATTAGTTTTAAGATATGTAGAGGTAAGAAGAATGTTGCAAATTCTTTTTTCAAAACAGTTTTTTTTAGCTGTGTACGGGAGCACACACCTGTAATCCTACCAACTTGGGAGGCTGAGGCAGGAGGATTACAAATTCAAGGCCAAGCAATTTAGTGACAAACTGTCTCAAAATTAAAATGAAAAGGGCTGAGAGTGTAACTCATTGGTAGAAGGCCCCAGGATTCAATCCACAGTACCATTAAAAAAGAATGGTAAAATAATCACTCTAAGTTTTGGAGTAATCCAAATGTAAGTGATGTTTGCAAAGTCCTGAAAGAGTCACTATTTTTTGTGGGGGTGGGGAGAATTAATATTTGTATTATAGTTCATCATCACCAATGTAGATTTTCTTTGTATCTTGTAAACATAGGTTAGCATGAAAGATGTCACAAAAATCTGCAAAGCGGAATCAGCATTCAAGAAGCCAAGGTAGGCATTGCCATCAACCATAACTAAAGACAAAACAAAATTAGGCAAATACTAAAATATAAGAATAAAACAGCTGGGCGTGGTGGTACCTGCCTATAATCCCAGCAGCTCAGGAGGCTTCTGTAGGAGGTCTAGAGTTCAAAGCCAGCTTTAGCAAAAACAAGGCACTAAGCAACTCAGTGAGACCAAGCCTGTCTCTAAATAAAATACAAAATAAATCCAGGGATGTGCCTCAGTGGTTGAGTACCCCTGAGTTCAAACCCTGGTACCAAATAAATAAAAAAGTAAAACAATTATTTATATAACTCCATTGTGTCATATGCATAATTTAGGAGACAAGAGTAAGAAGCTAAAGAAGAAGTTTGTTTCAGATTATACATCATTTTATGTTAGTCATGAGTTTGAACTCCATTCTGTAAGTATTTAAGGCCAATGTCTTGTGAGATGTATTTTTTTAGTGATATAAATAGTAAGACTGTTTGAACACAGTTCAAAAAGGTAAGTTAGGGCTGGGGTTGTGGCTCAGAGGTAGAGCGCTTGCCTAGCATGCATGAGGCACTGGGTTCCTCAGTACCACAAAAAATAAAATAAAATAAAAATAAAGATATTGTGTCAATTTACAATTAAAAAAATAAATGTTTTTTTAAAAAAGTAAGATATCCAAAACTTAGAGTGATTATTTTACAGAAGAAGAAATAAAAATTCACATTTAATATGTATTACTTAACCAATTAATAGTTTCCTGAAATGGCATAAAGGAATAGGACAAGTATTTTTTAAAACTTGCAGATCTTACAGACCAGCCAGTTTTCACACTGGAATAGACATATAATTGCCAATTTATATCACTAAATGGGAACATTAATATAGATGGTGTCTGTCACAGACACACACTCAATATATTACACTGTTTCATAGAAGGATGTTTTTAACATTGTAAAATAGGAAGGATTAGGAATGCTGATAGGTCTGGTGGTGGTGGTGGTGGTGTTTTTGGTACCAGGGATTTAACCCAAGGGCCCTTAACCACTTTTTTAATATTTTATTTAGAGATAGCGGGGCTGAGGATGTGGCTCAAGTGGTAGCGCGCTCGCCTGGCATGCATGCGGCCAGGGTTCGATCCTCAGCACCACATACAAAGATGTTGTGTCCGCCGAAAACTAAAAAATAAATATTAAAAAAAAAAAAGATAGGGTCTCACTGAGTTGCTTAGGGTCTCACTAAGTTACTAAGGCTGGCTTTGAACTCTCAGTCCTCCTGCATCAGCCTGCCAAACCAGTAGAATTACAGGCATGAGCCACCCTGCCTGGTGCTGATAGTTCTTTAAACCGAATAAATTAGGCTGAAGTTGTGGCTCAGTGGTAGAGCGCTTGCCTAGCATGCATGAGGCACTGGGTTTGATTCTCAGCACCACATATAAGCAATTAAATAAAGGTCCATCAATAACTAATAAAAAAACTAAATAAGTTATCTTTATGAAAAATGAACTACAGGGGCTGGAGTTGTGGCTCAAGTGGTAGAGCACTCGCCTAGCATGTGTGAGGCACTGGGTTTGATCCTCAGCACCACATAAAATTAAAGATATTGTGTCCACCTACAATTAAAAAATAAATATATTTTTTAAAAAATGAACTACATTATTTATATTTTTTTCATTTTGATGTGAAGTAGCACCACTGCACTTAAAAAACATCTCGTGTTTCATTTACCTCTGAGATTTTGAAGTTGCATGTAGTTTCATTCCACCCCCCATGTTATAAGGAATAATGAGTAATACAAAATAAAAAGTAAAAATAAGCAAACTCATTTCTGTTTTACTTGATTTTGCCTCTTTAAGTATAACATTCTATTACTACATTTCTGGAGTCCTTTACTTAGCATATGATTTTCTAAAAAGGTATGTAGTGACTGAAAATTCAAAGGCAATTAGAGGGATAGCAAACCAGTATTGAAATCATCTTAGTTTTGTTTAAGTATGGGTGGTATTTACTTCTTAAAGAATCAAGCTATAGGTTGGGGATGTAGCTCAGTGGTAGGGTGTTTGCCTAGCATATGAGAGATCCTGGGTTTGATCCCCAGCACTGCAAAACAAAATCAAGCTATAATTCACATAACTGAAAAATTAATTCTTACATAAGATTGATATACAGAATGCTATCTTTATAGAAATTAATTTCCTCTAAGAGAGTACATAAAGAAACAGACCAGACACCTGCTAATCTATAAGGCCAAGATACCATTGAAAATGTAATAAATTCAAAATTATACTTTATGGAAACTCTGTTTTTTATGCAGTTAGATGATGTCTGCTATCATTAAAAGGCCTTTTAAGGAGGTTGGGTTATAGTTTCCTGGGTAGGTATACAGATTCTAGGTCAGGGATGAATTTCTCTTGACCCTGTCGTAGGAATAATGCTCTTCCCAGCTAATTTTTTTCCTGCATGTAATTCAAAGGATTTGATAAAAGACAAAAAAACATAATTATCTTTGGGTCCTATATTAACTCTCTGATTCTAGACACACTTGGATGCTTCTCCAAGCCTGCTTAAAGCTATCTAAATTTAGGTAGAAATGCCAAGAATATTAAATTGACAAGAAATTTTAAAGATCTGTTTTTCCTTTTCTCAAAGATGGATGGAATGGGAGGAAACCTTTGTTATAACAAGAAAGGAAAGTGATCTTTTGTTGGAGAAGGAAGGGTCTAAAGCTGAGAGTTACACGAGCTGTATGTGTAGATATTTACAAGTAATGAAGATTGTCAGTGTGTTGGAAGTATATGAATTAGAAACTACACTGAACAATTGAATAATGATAGTTTCCTAATTTTAAAGTCCTGTATCAGGAAAGGTTTGAAGCACAAAATTGTTAAGTACAGTTAGGAATATATTTGAAATGGCGGAGTATTATCTTTAGTAGGAAAAGTATATAAATTCAAACCTAGTGAATAAAACTGGGAAAATAATGTTACTTATATTTTCCCAATAGAATGAGAAATGTCAGTCTTAAGAACTCTTCTGAATAAATATGCCATATGTATATTGTTAAAATTTTGTGATTGTATATTTAAAGTTGTTATTTATATGTTACACTTAATAGGACTACAAGATCTCATTGCAAAATTGAAAATGAAATAGGATCAAATTCATCAGATAATTTAAAAAGAAACTATGTATCTCCAAAAATGGTTGAAATGCAAAGCTCACTTTTACCTTTCAAGACCCTACAAAACGCTTGTACATCAAGGTCAGAAAGCAAGATTGATTTAACTAATAGTTCATCTGGTACTTCAGAACACATCACCAGACAACATAAAAACTTAAATACCATAAAGAAAAGAAATATGAGTTTTAGTGTTGCTGAAACAAAAAGTGATGAGAACAAACATGCTTCTTTTGCACCTTGTGATCAAAGAAATATAGATGATACCTTTGCAGAAGATCACGACACAACAGATCCTACACAGAAATCCTGTCTTTCAAACATAAATCCAGGAATTGATGACTGTCTTGTGCCTAATGCAACAATGTTCTCAAAACCCGTTTTCCATTTTTTGAGAGAGATCCATACCAATCTAGAAATGAATGACACAGTCCTTGAATGTCAAGATAATGAAATGTTAAATTCATCTATTAAAAATTCTACATGCATCAGTTCTCCAGAACCCACACGTATCCAGGGCAAAGTTTCTATTCTGCAAGAAAATAAAAAACATCCTGCAAAAACTGAGTCAGAGGAAAAATATATGAAGAATACATTGAAGCCCAGTATGATACCCTTTGGACAAACTGGAATTTTAACCCTTGATGTGAATCAAAGAGCAGAATACTCTCTTTCTGAACAACAAGATGAGGAGAATCCTAAAGTCCTGAATAAGAAAGGTGCCACATATTGGAATGAACTTCCACAGTCTGCATGCAACCCAATATACAATTCTTCTGAGCATTCATTTGGAGCCACCTCATATCCATACTATTCTTGGTGTGTCTATCATTATAGCAGTAGCAATGGCAATGCCATTACCCACACATACCAAGGAATAGAATCATACGAAGTATACCCACCTCCTTCTGGGATATTGACTACAGTTGCAAGTACTGTCCAAACCACACATTCTAATATTCTGTACTCTCAGTATTTTAGTTGCTTTGCTGAGCAGCCACAAGCAAATGCCTTTATGCCAGCGGATGGATATTTTCAATCCCAAAGGCCTATTTCTTATAATTTTCAGCAACCTATTTTTTCACAGTATGCTTCTCATCAGCCATTACCACAAGCTGCATACCCTTATCCTCCTAATTCAGGTGTGCTTCAAGAAGTCCCTTGGATTTATGGTGAGTTTTATAAGTTTTAATACTTGCCTCACTGAATGTTTTATTCTTAACTTTTGTACATTTATGTAAATGGAATTCACAATACACTTATATATATAGCAGTCATTTTCTGTGCAGATTTGTAGACTTATTCATTTGTCAGTTGAATTGTGTTATTGGGTGGAAATCTAGTTGTCAAAAATTAGTGACATTACCCAGTTGTTCTTTTTCTCTAATGTGTCCTTCAGTAAAATCCAACCTTGGTGAATGGTTAAGTAAGACATAGTGAAATCCATACAGTGATGCAACCATTAAAAGATTTATAAAAGTTTTTAATGCCATAATATATTTTTAAAACTGTGTATAATAATTGGAGGTAATATAGAGTTAAAAACCATGGTTGAGGCTGGGGATATGGCTCAGTTAGTTAGAGTGCTTGCCTTGCGTGCACAAGGCCCTGGGTTCAATCCCCAGCACCACCAAAAAAATAATAATAATAATAATTAATTATTGGGCTGGGTTTGTGGCTCAGTGGTAGAGCACTTGCCTGGCATGTGTGAGGCACTAGGTTCGAGTCTTATCACCACATAAAAATAAGTAAATAAATAAAGGCCCATCAATAACTAATAAAAATATTAAAAAAGAAAAAAAATGTTGAAAAAGAAACTTAAATCAGATAAACCATCCTTCTCCTATAGGTATTTTAGTATAATACAATGATGTTAAGTGAATGGAATTAATTGAAACATAATTGGTAAAATAACATTGTAGTTTAACCTCTGGAACTTGAAAATTTTCCTCTTTAAATACTTCACTATGTAAAATATGACTAGAATATGTTTTTAATTAAATTTAAATGTGCATTTACTATAGTTGAAACAAAATTTAAAAATAATTATTCTGCAAATACAGTAATTAGGTACTAACCCAAGTATTCTCCCATTAGAGGTAAAATGTAATTTAAATAATGATAATTATCTGTAATATCTTAGGGAAATTCGAGAGAATTGTTTTGATTTTAAACAGTTTTTCCCCAAAACCCTGACTACTCTTACAGATTAATAAGTAGAAAAAAATTATTGGGAGTCCATTTGTCTGAATTGAACAAACCTCATGTTCACATTGTGTGTGTGTGTGTGTGTGTGTGTTGCTAAGGATCAAACCCAGGACCTCACCCATACTAGGCAAGCAATCTACCACTGATCTACATCCCCAGCCCAACATAATTATGTTTGAAACTAAGAAATCTGATCACATTAGGACTTCTGCATTGAAGTGACTACTGATTTCCTATAACCTATAGGATAAAATTCAAACACTTAAGCTTGGAATGCAGAGATGTTCACAGTCCTTCATATCCAGCCTCATTTCATACCACTTCCACTTGCACAGTCAAACTTCATTGAATTTCTTAACTATTCTCCCATTCTGTGATACTTTTTGCATGCTCTTTCAGACTGATAGGACCTGTGGGCACTGGGCTAGTTTTATAATAATCTGTTTCTTTTCCTTCTCTCCTTGTCCCAAATAAGTTTAAACAGGACAGAAATTTTTCACCTGAGGAATCCTGTAAAGTAAGGGAGGAAGAAAAGAGGGAGAAAGTATATGACTCTGCTTTTTTCCTTCATGATTAATTTGGGATACTATTGCTGATGCTGTAAAGATGAACACCAAGCATAGTAGATGTGGCAAACATCCAAATTAAATTAGAAAACATTTCTGAAATAGAAAATGTTCTCATTGTTCAGGATTTCTTGTGTTCTTAATTGCTAAGCCACATGTAATATTACAAAAGATCAATCTGCAATCAAGTCCAGGTGTGACTCTCAAAAATTTTAAATATTGGTTGGGCATGATGGCACACACCCTATAATTCCAGCAGCTCTGGAGGCTGAGGCAGGTGGATTACAAGTTCAAAGCCAGTCTCCTCAACTCAATGAGGCCCTAAGCAATTTAGCAAGACCCTGTCTCAGAAAATAAAAAGGGCTGGGAATGTGGTTCAGTGGTTAGGTATCCCTGGGCTTAATCATCCCCTGGTACTACAAAAAAAAATATATATATATATATATATATCTAATCCCAGCTATTCAGGAGTCTGAGGCAGAAGGCTCACAAATTCAAGGTCATTCTGGTCAATTTAACAAGACACTGTCAAAAAAGAAAAGGGAGCCAGGTGCAGTGGCTCAGCCCTGTAATCCCAGTGACCTGGGTGGCTGAGGCAGAAAGATTGCAAAGTTCAAGGCCAGCCTTAGCAACTCAACAAGACCCTGTCTCAAAACAAAAACTAAAAAGGTCTGGGAATGTAGCTCAGTTGTAACATGCTTACCTAGTATGCATGAGGTCCTGGAGTCCAGTGCCTGGTCCCTGGGGGATGGAAGGGAAGCAATTATTAGCACATATTTTAGTTTTTGTGAGTGCAAATGATCCATCGATATTACCTCTCATACTTAGTGCATTCATTCTTAAAAAGATGTGAAAATCCCTTTGGTCCATTTATCACTGATTTGCTCACAATACCTATATATTTAACACCAGAAAATGGAACTCAAAGATGATGTTTAATTGAGCCCTGTGTGCCAAGCATTGCATTTAATTTTCACAGGATACCTGAGAGAGATGCAAAGATATTGTTCTTTTACTGATGAGGAAACTACTCCTCAGAGAACGTTAAACAGCTAGTAAGAGACAGAAGGGCAGTTCAAACTCTGATGTCTTTGGGCTCTAACTTAATCTCAGGTTCTTTCTGTTATCCTATTATATATCATTAGTCTACATCATTAACTTATATCTACATCATTAACTTATAAGATCTATTTCTTCCAGCTCCATGGCAACAGGAACAGTTTCAGCCAGGACATTGAAATCAATCTGACTACTGAAACAAAGGAGATTTAACAAGTTTTCCAAAATATTTTTACTTCCGTATTTTTTAATGTTTAACACTTTAAAATATGTAAATGTGGTCTATTATAAAGTGCATAGTCCTTTATAAAATGTAAATACAGTAATGTATCATGTAAGGCATGGAAATTAATTTCTAACATCTGAAATCCCAAAATTATTTCCACAGAGTTGTAAAGGGAGTTAATTCCATGTTTGAGGTTAATCAGTAGTGATAAAATCTTTAAAACCAAGTTTTTGTTTCTGTTATTTTTTTAATAATTTATCGTGTTGTGGCATTTTATTGAGCTGTAAGAAATTTTTTTTCTTGAATTGGTCATCAAACCAACAATTTGATAATTCTTGACACTTTGTTCATATAATTTACAATTCTATGTTTGTGAATTCCTTTGATTTTAATATTTTATACTTGTAAAATATTCCTAAATAGAAATACTGGTTTGCATATTTCGGTGTTTCTTTGAGTAGAGATTTTTACAAATTTTATGTTGGAATGGTAGTTCATTACATTGGAATTAATGCAATTCTGATAACTTTTTCCACAAGATTATTTATTTTGTATTTGTACTTCACAAATTTAAATGGCTCTTTAAATGATTTTGTAGCAAATAATAGGGCATGTTTATGCTTATACAGTTAGTTGAGCCATATTGCAATAATTTAAATACTGCATAAATACAGAGTTTTTAATTCTCTTGGCATAGTTTTTTTTCCAACATTCTGCAAAAGTAAACAATTTCTTAGTAATAATTATCATAGGACAGTTGAATGTAGTAACTACCATCTTGAGCAATATGTCTGCTCATACATTATTACCTTCCTTGCTCAGCAGCCAGTCCTGATTTCTTTTAAGATCCTAATCAAAAAAAGCCCTCAGAAGTGAACAGACCTTTCTCAACTTTTAGTTAGCCCTAAAATGTGACAAGAGATTTGCTTTAACTGAGATATCTAACAGCCAATAAAACTTCAATATTTTTTCAAACTTCTGTTAAACTTTCTATGTTATCTGGCATAGGCCTTTAAAGAGTATAATTTTGCCTTGTTCAGTGCAGAGTAACTCATTTTCAATTCAGAAAGCCACTAAGAACCTCCAAGATAAGCCCGTGTAGTCACATCAACAATAGGATGGAATTTTGAATACTTAGGATTCTCAAACAGGGATCTTTAAGAGGAGAAAGTCAAGCAGAACTGTAGCCAAAGGAAATAAGGAATTTTTTTAAATTATGTAATTAAAATAACTTTTTTTAAATTTGTCAAAATCAGAACTCCTGAACCAGATATAACAGATATAATAACAGTATTAACTGTTATTCAAAAAATAACTCTATCTCAGCCATTTTATTTATGTTTGGCTATGGGAAGACATCAAAAAGTTTATTATTAAAAATATTTCTACAATACAAGGTAAACCAAAAGTTAGATATTCTAGTTAAATACTCTTTAAACAACCTTCAGATTCTGTTGGTAATTGTCTTTATAATATTGGTATTTCATAGGTTTTTATAATTTCTTAACACCTCATCTAATCATTTACATTAAAAAATTTGTACTTTGACAAAATTTGAAAAACTGGAGTATTTTCTTTTTTTTTACCCTTAAGTACATTGTTTTGACTTTAAAAATGAAACAAATTATAATTGATCAAACATATAAGCAAAAAAACCTTGCTTATTTGCAATTATTGTTTCTAAACTTGAAGAATTATTTGAATAAACTGGATTTCTTCTAATTTCAGAGTTCTTTTTCTTTGTGTCTCTTGAAAAGCTAATAAAAATATGAATGGTCCTTGGTTTACACACACTTACTACATGAAAAACAACCCACAAAGAGCTGCCTCCACTAGATATTTAAATAAACTTCCAGACTACCTCATTTCTAAGTTGTTTAATATACATGCATTTTAAATCTGTGTATATATCCACAACTAATATTGATTGAGTACAGTTGAGGCTATGTCTTTTTCATAAACATTACTTAAGAGTGATGATTTGGAGGCTTCAAAAGAAAAGTTAAAGCCTCCATATTCTTCAAATATTTTAGGAGAAAATTATTTTACTTACATTCTTGCATATGTGGTATTTTTAAACCATTAGATTTTTTTATAGGCATGGTTTTCAGTTCATATGGTATTAATATTGCTTGAATAACAGTAAATTCCCAGTTATTCATGCAGTTAGAATTATGGAGGAAGAAAATTAAGTTACTGCCATATGTAGTGGCCCACACCTGTAATCCCAGAGGCTGAAGCAGGAGGGTCAAGGGTTCAAAGCCAGCCTCAGCAAAAGTGAAGGTGCTAAGCAACTCAGTGGGACCCTGTCTCTAAATAAAATACAAAAATAGGGCTGGGATTTGGCTCAGTGGCCAAGTTCTCCTGAGTTCAATCCCCAGTACCACCACCCCCCAAAATTGATTCCTCTAAGACGAACATTTTAAAAATTATTTCTGACAAGTACAACTCAAAGAGCAGTAACTGCAGATTCCTGGTTAGCAATTGCTAATGATAAAGGGAAGCTGAGGTTGGTTGTTGATTACTAATACAACATGGACAGGAAATTTTTCTAAGGATATAAATCCTATTCATTCCTTGCTGGGTAAGTCCTGACTGCTTTATTGTTACATATTATTTTGAAGCATAACAATATCTTTTATTTTGTAAGAAGTTTCCATTGAAACATCCTGTGGAATTATTAATCTCAAAATATTGCATTCTAATTTGTTGGGAAACAACATTTATCTTTAGGTTTGTTACTCTTATTTTTAATGTCTTATTTTCTCTAAGAATAATTTAGAAATATGACAGACCAATTTTTCTTAGTTTTGTAGTGCTGCATGTTAAACCCTGAGCCTCATGCATACTAAGTGAGCACTCTACCACTGAGCTACATCCCCAGCCCTTTTTAAAAAGGGTCTCACTGAGTTGCCTAGACTGCCCTTGTGAATCCTCCTTCAGCCTCTTGAGTAGCTGGGATTACAGACAGATGTTGCCACACATAGCTTCTGTTTCTGTTTCTAAAATTTGAATGATAGTCTGCTTTGGAAGAAGGTCTAAATCAGTTGAATATTTGGTGAATTAAAGGTACACTTACATTCAGTTAGCAGTTATTCCTTATCTGACTTGGGCTAAACGTATGCTATTCTGCTTGTGGGTATGTATTACAACTAATCTTTATATCAACCCTATAAAAGGAAATATTTGCTTATTTTATAAATTCATTTAGAAAGCCCCTCAAGATATTTTTGCACTTAAGGTCATTTTGTGAACATCAGTTATCAAAAACATCAAGTATCATTGGTTTGAAAATAATGTCAAATCAGATTTAAATCTTGTTACTTTTTTATTAAATTCTAAACAATGGCTTATGCATCTGATACACACATTTCTTCATTGGAAATTTGAATATGGCACCCAGTGGTGGATCACACCTGTAATCCCAATGATTTGGGAGGCTGAGGCAGGAGGATCACAAGTTTGAGGCCAGCCTCAGCAAATTATCAAGGCTGTAACCAACTTAGCAAAACCCTGTTTCAACATTAAAAAAATATATATTTTTTAAAGGTTTAGGAGTGTAGGCCAGCGTTATAACAACCTGAATTCAATCCTAGTACAACAAAAAGTAAATAAATAAAAATCAAATACAGGATTGGGGGCTTAATTATAGCATGTGCAAGGCCCTGGGTTTGATTCCCCAACAAAGCAAAAAAATTAGAAGGAATAAAATTTGAATAGTGTTCAGAAAAACAATACATTAATTTGATATTTCTTCATGTTTGCCTAAGATACAATTTTCTGCTGTGTGCATAGAAATAATTGTAGTCTTTTGGTTAAGATTATTTTAATTATATTAAGAGGCAAATGAATTCTGTATGTTGGGAGTTATGCAAAATCAAGTGATTGACTCCCAGTCTACTGCTTTCCAACTGAAGTGTTTTGAAACCAAGTCTGAATATTAATGGAAACATCATTTTGCTCAAGATTGACTCTGTCCCTACTTTACCTCTTATCATGATATTCTGACGCTTACTCTGCCCCACGTCCCTAGGAAGTTCTCTTTCTACCTTCCTTCCCTCATGATTTTCAGACCCCCACGCCTGTGGCAGTTTCCTAGAACTCATTCCCACTTTCTTCGCCTTTTTTACAGCAAACTACATCCAGTAAAACTATGTTCCAAATATGTCATCTATTGAAATTGCACACACAGCTTGCTGAGTCAGCTGTGTCCTTTTTGTGGTCTCTTACCAATTTTTCAGGTCAAAATATTAGGACAAACTAAAAACTTGTTTCTTTCCCTGCCTGCTGGGTTCTTGATCCAAGAAACTGCAGTATTGAAAAAGTATTTCCTATAATCTGCTGTCACCTTTCAAATGGACAAGTAGAAAATGTGTTAGTGAATAATATTTCACTATATCAAATGTTTTGTTTCGATGTATCAGTAAAAAATAATTCTCAAAGATTTGAACACAGGAATGATTATAGTTTGCTTAAAGATAAAATGAAAATCTCTAACAGTATAAATACACTGTCAAGTTAGGGATAGCAAATGTTTAGTGAACGTCTGCTGCTGAACTCCACAATATGATGGGCATTTGGGCAGAAAAATCAGTTGAGACATTTCTGACTTTCAGAGAGCTTATAATCTGAAGAGTGGGAAAGGCATGTAGAAACCAACCATTCAAGTAAGTAGTCCTGTACATGCTAATGCTTGGTGTTATAGGTCTTAAAGAGGATGACCTATAATTCATTCTGGTGGATGCAGGAATACTAAGAATGAGACAAATCTAAACTGAATATTGAACAATATATTCAAGTTAACATGCTGAGATGGTGAAAGTAAGGTAAGATCTGTAGAAGGAGAAGACACAGGAATATGTAAAAATTATTCCATTGATTTATGTAGTTGGTACATTTAACATGGGGAAGTGAGAGGGACATATCATTCCCCATCTCCTATGAAATGTAATAATTAAACAATGTAAACTGCATATTCCTGGCAAGATTGCAACCTAGCATATCATTGTACCATCCTTGGCTGAACTGCATTTTACTACAGGAGTGCAAAGGAAGTACAGGCACATCCCACAGGACACATCCCTGGTTAAAGTCTTCCTGGCAGACTACTTCCTGACTTCAGTGCTGGAGATTGAACCCAGTGAACACATAAGCACATGTTCTACCACTGGGCCACCCCCCCCCACAACACTTGATTTGTGTGTGTGTGTGTGTGTAGCAGGAGAGGGGAGTGTATTTTACGATACACATTTAAAAATTTACTATCTTACCCATTTTAAGTTTATGGGTCAGTAGTGTATGAGTACATTCACATTGTTATACAACCAATTTCCAAAACTTTTGCATCCTGAAAAACTGAACCTCTGTACCCATTAAACAACTTCTGATCTCCATAGAGGCTGCATTATTTTGCATTCCTGTCAACAGTGTGTGAAAGTTCCAATTTCTCCATTCCAAAATATTTTTCCTTGATAACAGCCACTGTAATGGATGTAAGGTTTTTGATTTGCATTTCCCTGATGATTCTTGAGTTTCAATTCCTAAGGTTCAGACCTGTCCCTCCATACACTTTCCAAATTGTTTAATATTGGTAAAAAATATGTCCCCCAAACTCAAAACAACATTTTACCAATGTTACTTAAGGAAGATCATATGTTCCAAATAAAAATAGTAGAATACTAGAATCCATATGGACATTTATTTTAAAAGTGTCTTAAGTATCAAAAGCCAGATTGGCATCTTGGTATTGCAGTTAATGTTGAATGTAAAGAATTTTCTCCACATTTAATCTTTCATGTGTAGTTTATATTTGCTTAGTATGTTTCAAGTCCCATACCAGTTGATAATATATTTAAGAAAATTGTGGAGAAGGAAACAAAAAATAAACTCAATATGGAAGATAATATTCTTCTAGGACTGGGGGTGTAGCTCAGTAATGGAATGCTTGCTTTGCATGCACAGACCCTCAGTTCAATCCCAGCACTGCCAAAAGAAAATGCTGCATAAAAAGCTACTGATCATTAAAACTATATTGTTTGATAATCAGAGAGCTATTTTAAGCACTTACATTCAAATATGTTATATGTACATGGTTAATTTCTTTTTTGGTAACACCTCAGAAAGTTGACTAAGTTTGAAGTTAACAAGCATTACAATGTTTCCCATTTAAAAATTAAGAAGTGGAACTTCCACGGATTCCATCTCTTAGGTCCCCTTCTTCCTCCGGGAGAAATCTTTTCTGCTGTCCTTTAATAAACTTCTACTTTCCACTCTGAAAAAAAATAAAATAAAATAAAAATTAAGAAGTAGATCCTGTTCATGCATGACTGGTTTTCAGGAAAGAATTACTGCCTTGGGACTGGGTATAGCTCAAGCGATAACACACTCGCCTGGCATGCGCAGGGCGCTGGGTTTGATCCTCAGCACCACATAAAGATGTGTATCCACCGAAAACTGAAAAATAAATACTAAAAAAAAAATTCTCTCTCTCTTTAAAAAAAAAGAATTACTGCCTTTAAAAGGGTGATACCTCTATTTGGATCTGAAGAACAAAAAAGTAAATAGTTATTTTTAAATAGTTACACACTTGCAGAACAATTTGGAAAATATTTCTTTTGAAATATTTAAGTTGTTGACTGGATGACACACCATCCCTGAATACTTTAGTGTGTGTTTTCTACAAAGAAGGTAAGTCTCCTACTTAATAATATGACCATTGAGATTAAGAAAATTGACACCACTACATTAAAACTGCCATCTACTACTCAGACCTCATGCAATTTTCACCTTTCATCCCAATAACAGAATTTATAGCAAAGGATGTGTGTTAGGATTACAGGTATTGTTTCATTGTCAGGTCTCTCTTAGTCTGGAAATATGCTCATTCCTTGATTTTTAGAAGCTTGACACTTTTTTGGTCTGTGGTGCTGGGGATTTAACTCAGGACTTTGTGTGAGACAAGCTCTCTACCAATTGAGCTATATCCCCAGCCTGACACTTTTGAAAAGTATTATTTTATGCACTGCCCCTCAGTTTGGATTTATATGATGTTTTCATATTACATTATGGTATGCCTCTTTGATCCCTTTCTTTTCGCAATGAGCAATTACATTTACACCAAGATTTAGAAAACATGTAGGCCCAGATGTAGGAAATGATGAAAAACCCATAACAACCTATAGTGCACCTACAGTCCCAGCTACTTGAAGACTGAGGTGGGGGGATATGTAGAGCCCAGAAATTCAAGGCCAGCCTAGGCAACATTATGAGACCATCTCTCAAAAACAAAAACTCAAAAAGAAAAATGACTTTGACCGTAAGTTTCTATTCAAAGAACTGCACAGAAAGAAGACAGACAAGAAGTTTTTTGCCACAAATAAAACTTATTACAGATTAACATACAGAACATACTTCTGGAAGTCAACCAAAGAATATTGAGCATCCTGTGAATTGAATAGACAAATCACAGGAAAGGAAGCCCAAATGAGCAATGAACAATGAGATGTTCAAACTAGTAGAAGAGAAATATAAATCAAAATGAGATGCCACTTTAGAACAGCAAAACTTAAGAAGGGTGGATAATAGGAAAAAAGATAAAAATAGAGGAGTGGATTCTGACAATGGAACATATTAGAAGTTAGAAGCTAACAAATAGCATAATAGTCACCATTTGATGAAATCAGAAACAATGACGTGTATATTTGCATATAAAAACTATATATTTTACATCAATTTTTACATAGATAATTGGATATATATCAAAATGGTTAGCTGGGGCTGGGGCTCAGTGGTAGAGCACTCGCCTAGCATGCATGAGGCACTGGGTTCCAGCCTCAGCACCACATAAAAATTTTAAAAAATAATAAAATAAAGAATAATAAAATAAAAAGGCTAGAGGGCTAAGGATATAGCTCAATTGGTAGAGTGCTTGCCTTGCATGCACAAAGCCCTGGATTCGAACCCCAGCACCACAAAAAAAAAAAAAAAAAAAATTCAAAGCCAGCCGCAGCAACAGCAAAGTACTAAGCAATTCAGTGAGACCCTGTCTCTAAATAAAATCCAAAATAGGCTGGGAATGAGGCTCAGTATTCGAGTGCCCCTGAGTTCAATCCCCAGTACCAAAGAGACTGTACATGGGAAGAAGGGTTGGGAAAACAAGGAATTTTGTTCTTAGTTCTTAGATGACAACATGCTATCAAATGAAGAAGAGAATTAATTGTACCTGTTTGAGATCCATAAGAAAGGAGTTAATTTCCATATTAAAACATAAAAGGGTAAATTATACCTATAAAAATTAGCATGTAACTTGACAACTTAAAATGCAACTTTTTGTTGATGGACACAAATCCTTTATTTTATTTTTATGTAGTACTGAGGATCAAACCCTCATCTGAGATGAGCACTCTACCACTGAGTCACACCCCAGCCCCCAGAACTGTTTTTAAAATGTTTTATGAGATGACAACCAAGTACAGTGCTAGCCAAGATTATAAATGCCTTAAATTGAATGGACAAAAAAAAGTATTAAAAATTTTTCCCTTTTTGGGATGTTGAGGTAAAAATATAATTTCTTACAATATTCTGTCTCTAATTCTCTGATACCAACTGGATGTCTTGCAGCTCAATTCTGACACACCTAGAGTTAACAGAGACCTCACAAGTGAGGGGCAAATTCTTTTTTTTTTTTAAGAGAGAGAGAATCGAACCGGGCAGCACGCATGCCAGGCGAGCGCGCTAACCGCTTGAGCCACATCCCCAGCCCAGGGCAAATTCTTTCATAAGATATAATACCATGCTGACTTCAGACTCTAACTTCAAGTTTCAGCAGTTCCTAAACACTGCTGACTACGGATTTAGGGGTTCTATTATATAGTCATTATTAAATTATTGGTCACTTGGTTGAATTCAGTCTCCACTTACCACTCCCTTTCCTAGAAGTCAGGCCAGTCCACAGTTGACTTAATTGTCACAAGGTTGGTCTTTCTGGTACCAGCCCCTTCCTGAGGGTATCTAGGGGCCCACCAGAGGTTACTAAATGGGTATAACAAAGATACTTCTATCACCCAAGATATCACAAGAATTCTTGAAGCTTTGTGTCACCACAGAATTTCCTGTGTTGATTTCAATAAACAACATATTTACATTCCAATTACCAGAAGGCATTTGAACTAGGAGTTAAAATATTCTTTAATCTTTTGAGAATTATAATTTTATAGGAATCTTTTACAGACCAATATCATGTATAATTTTGATGTAGTATATAATTCTTATAAAGTATGAATAATTCCTATTTTAAATGGTAAAATATATCAAGAAAAAAATCAATGTTTACATATTTTAAAAGAAACTAGTCAATTATGTAGGAACAAACTTTTTTTTGTAGTTGTAGATGGGCAGCATACCTTTATTTTATTTGTTTATTTTTATGTGATGCTGAAGATGGAACCTAGTGCCTAACACATGCTAGGCAAGTGCTTTGCCACTGAGCTATAGCCCCAGCCCCTGTAGGAACAAAGTTTAACATATACATTTAATTTGAAGGATCTGATCATGTAAACAATTTTAAAATTCTTTGACCAAAAGGAGAAAGGTAAACAATTAAATTAGAACATTTTTTGGTAAACAACAAAATTTAGAACTGCAGTTTTACATGACAAGTAATTAGCAAGGATTAGAGACTGATGGTTATGTTCTACAAGAGAACACACTCGTGCACACATGTAAGACAGAAGCAAAGAGCAAAGAAAGAAGTTTAAGAATTATAGTTTTTTTTTATTTTGCCATTTTTTTGTTGTTTGTTTTGTTTTTAAGACAGTCTTGCTGTGTTACCTGAGCTGGTCTCAAACTCTTGTGCTCAAGGGATTCTCCTGCTTCAGCCCTGGGGCATTACTTGGAGTAGCTGGAACTATAGGCACATGCCACCATACCCAGCTGTAGTGTTTATTAAGATGACTTCACAACCCAAATAGCAAAACCTGATATTGTAACTGCCAAGTTCCTAATCCACCATCTTTCCATTTACCCTGTTTCCAATAGATTACAGAGGTCATACAATATAAAGCAGGGGAGTGGAAGGCGGACAAAAGTAGGGGTGGTCTTTCCTCCCTGGCACTGAGTGGCATGAACAACTTGGATGCTTTTCTTTTAAAAAATATTAACATATATTAATTTTACAATTATTAATATTACAAACATTAAAGAGTTCAGTGTGATATCTCTTTGCAATAAGTACAATGTGCACTAATAAATTCCAGATTCCCGTTACCCATCTTCCCACTCCACCTCCCTCCTCAGTCTTTAGTAATTCACTCTTCTACTTTCAGGCTGACTTTTAAAAAACTTCCACACATGAGAGAACGTGTGAGATTTGTATTCCTATGTCTGGCTTATTTAAATTAACGTAATGTCCTCTAGATCCATCCATTTTGGATGAAAGGATTTCATTCTTTATGGCTGAATAATACTCTATTGGGTATGTACACCACATATTCTTTATCCATTCATTAGCTGATGGGCATCCAGGTTGATTCAATATTTTGTCTTTTGAGAATAGTGCTACAATAAATATGGGTGTACAAGTATGCCAATTTCATTGCCTTTGTATGTATACCCAGAAGTGGACCAGCTGGATCATATGGTAGACTTATTTTGAGTTTTTCTGAAGCACTTCCAAACTGTTCTTTGTATTGATTGTTACTAATTTACATTCCCACAAAGAGTATATGAGTTTTTTATTTTCCACATCCTTGTCACAGTTTGTTTTGTTTTGTTGTGCAGTACCAGGGGTCGAATGCAGGGCCTTCCACATCCTAGGCAAGTGCTCTACCACTGAACTTCATCCCCAGACCTTTCCATTTTTCACTTTGAAACAGGGTCTTGCTAAGTTGGCCAGGCTGGCTTCAAACTTATGATCTTCCTGTCTCAGCATTCCCAGTAGCAAATATTACAGGTGTGTACCATCATGCCTGGCATTTTTTTGTTGTTTTGATAATGACCATTCTAACTAGGGTGAGATAATATCTTTGTAGTTTTGATTTCATTTCTCTTATGGTTAATGATATTGAGCAATTTAAAAACTATTTGTTAAACATTTGTAATTTTTTGGGAAGTATCTATTTATATCATTTTTTCATTTTAAAATTAAATTACATGTTATAGGGGTTTTTTTTAGTTCTTTATATATTCTGGACATTATTCCTTTGTCAGATACATGAACATTTAAAAAAACTGTTTTTTTTTTCTGTTCTTGGTGCTGAAGATTAAGCCCAGGGCTTCTACATGCTGGGCAAGTGCTCCATCATGGAACTACAACCCAAGCCCATGATCCTGTTTTGAAATCCATACATGTCTGTTTCCTCATTACAAAATACAGGGTAATAATATTTGCTCCATAGGATTACTGTATAACATTTTTATACAATAGTGTTATAAATAAGAAGGAACATGTAAAACACATAGTATATAGGAAGCACTCAAAAAAGTATTCTTATTTGTTGGGCTTGGTGGTGGTCACCTGTATTCAAGGCAGGAGGATCCCTTAGGCCCAGAAGTTCAAGGCCAGTCTGGGCAAGATATCCAGAACGTGAAAGAGAGAGAAAGAGGAAAAGGAAAAAAGAGAAAGAGGGAAGGGTGGATGGAAGGATGAAAAGCAAAGCAAAGAAAAAGTGTTTTGTTTTATAGCACCATTTGACTTAACTTTTCAGAAGTACTACTTTCCCCGACTCATCTACTCATGCACAACCCTAACTACATTAATCTCATCAATTCCAAACATTGGTTTCTGATTCAAGCATCTTCTTCCCCCATCACCATTCATCATTCCCATTTCTCCTGTTCCCAATCTACTAGGAAAATACTCTCATTCTCATTTCGTTTTGGGCCTTTCAGGTTTAGGCAAACATCTACCTTTTTTTAAACTTTTTGGTCTAACCTCCTCAGGAAGTGCAATAGCTATTGCAATTATACAAGTAGACTTTCATCTAGACCTTGTGCCTAATAGAAGAAAAAGTAGGCCCAGATATCCACCATGTCAGCTTAGGTACTGACTTCCTTAACAAGATTCCTAAAATGCAATAAGTAAAATCAAGAATCAGCAAATGGGATGGAATCAGACTAAAAACCTTCTTCACAGCAAAGGAAACAATAACATGAAGAGAGAGCTTACAGAATGGGAGAAAACTTTTACCACATGCACCTCAGATAGAGCATTAATCTCCAGGATATATAAAGAACACAAAAAATTTAACACTATAAAAACAAATAACCCGATCAATAAATGGGCTAAGGAACTGAACAGAAGGAATACAATCCATCAACATTGAAAAAATGTTCAACATCTCTAGCAATTAGAGAAATGCAAATCAAAACTACAATGAGATTCCATCTCACTCTATCAGAATGGCAATCATCAAGAATACAAACAACAATAAATGTTGGCGAGGATGTGAAGAAAAAGGTACACTCATACATTTCTGGTGCAACTGCAAACTGCAAACTGGTGCAACTACTCTGGAAAGCAGTATGGGGATGACTTAGAAAACTTGGAATGGAACCACTATTTGACCCAGTCATTCCACTCCTCAATTTATACCCAAAGGACTTAAAATCAGCATACTACAGTGTTGCAACCATATCAATGTTTATAGCAGCTCAATGCATGATAGTTAAGTTACAAAACCAAACTAAGTGCCCTTCAACAGTTGAATGGATAAAGAAAATGTGGTATATATACACAATGGAATATACTCAGCCTTAAAGAATGAAATTATGGCATTTGCAGGTAAATGGATGGAACTGGAGAATGCTATGCTAAGTGAAATAAACCAATCCCAAAAAACCAAAGGCCAAATGTTTTCTCTGATGGATGCTAATTCACAAAAAGGGGAGGCTAAGGAAGAATAGAGGTACTTTGGATTGAGCTGATGGGAGTGAAGGGACAGGAGGGGGTATGGGGGTAGCAATGAATCAGACATTACTGCCCTATATGCATATATGATTACATAGCCTGTGTAATTCTCCATCGTGTACAACCAGACGAATGAGAAGTTTTACTTCATTTATGTATGATGTGTCAAAATGCATCTACTGTCATGTATAACTAATTAGAATATATATATATATATATATATATATAAAGTTTAAAAGGGGCTAAAAGTTTAGCTCAGTGGTATAGTGCTTACCTAACATGCTTGAGGCCCTGGTTTCAATTCCTGGCACCGCAAAATAATTTTTCTTTCCTCTTTCTGATGCTGAAAGGGAAGATTCAAGATTAAGGGTTCCACAGCTAGAATTAAGACTAGAAATAATTTGTTTATTCAATAAATATCGAATGCCTGTTACAGGAAAGTGAAATCTTGACGGGAGAATTCCCAAGATTTCCAATTCCCGATCCAGAACGCTGAAAAAGCACTCCAGGAGGCCAAAAATGAAGACATAGTTCCCAGAGAACTGGATGGGGAGAAGAACCAGCCGAGCTAGGTCTGGAGCCTGATGGGAAAAGAGGCTCTAGCAAGAGAAGCAAGTAAGTGCGACCCTGGGCCCCCTCGGACCGTTTCTCCGCCGATCCGCGCGAGGGCGCTGCTCTGTTCCTTGCGGGCCGTGCCCTGGCGGTGCCGCCTGCTCGCCTTTTCAAGGCGGAAATGCCGGGGCGATGACGGAAACCCAGAGGGAGGGGAGAGAAAGAGCGAGAGAGAAGGGCCGAGAGATCGAGGAGAGGAGAGATTGAGGGAGGAGGCGGCGGGTAGTTATCGTCCGACCGAGCCGAGGGCCTGCACCGCGCTCCCAGCAACTTCCCGCACCTTTCACCGACTCCGGCGGCGCGCGGCCGGGCCGGGCGGGGCAGGGCGGGCGGGGGTCTCCTGGAGGCTGCGTGCCTGGAGCCTCCCGCTGGGCTTGGGCGGGGCCCTGGGCTCGCGGCCGCCCTCCACCTCTCCCTCGTCTTCAGCTGAGAGCTGGCGAGTGCGTCAGGGGAGGCTAGCGTCGCGGGCGGAGGCGGAGGCGGGGGCCGGGGCGGGTGGGGGCGGGGAGGGGGGAAGGAGGCGGCTGGGAAGGGGAGCTGGCCGCCATGGACGACAAGGCGTTCACCAAGGAGCTGGACCAATGGGTCGAGCAGCTGAATGAGTGTAAACAGCTTAACGAGAACCAAGTGCGGACGCTGTGTGAAAAGGTAAGAGTGAAAAGAAAAGCTCGGGAGCGCTGGGCCGAGCGAGGGGCGGGCGCGGCGGCCTCTCCTCCTGGGCCCTTTGCCCGTGCGCGACCTCGGGCTGCGTTTCTCTTGCCCCCCCCCCCCCAATCCCTACCCGGTGGCCTGGCCAAGCCAGTCCAGGACGTGAGCACCGACCGAGCTGTCCTCGCCGTTCCCCTTGGTCCCGGCCGGACGCGCAGGTGCCAGGCCTAAGGAGTCCGCTGTAGATGAACTGAAGAAATGTATTTCTCGGAACCCGCGCCCGAAGTTCGGTTATGGTCCCCTTCACTGTTCTGGGGAGTTCATTGTCACTTCAGCTTCTTTCACACGTGGACGACCAGTAGCGGCGATTTAGGATGCCCGAAAATTATTCAAACGCAGTCTCTTTGAATATGCACCGAAAATTAATCTGAAAGTCATTAGTATTAAAGAATTTTGTAATGTAAAATTGTTCTTAGATAAATGGGTTCCTGCAGAAATCAGTGAGTCGGAGTGTGTCAATCATTTGTATAGAAGTGGGCGTGATGGCAGGCGGATTTTTTAAAAATCGAGATTGATTTTGGTAGAAGTCTTGGCGTTGAGTGGTTCTTGGGAGTAATGTTGATTTTCAGAAACAAGTCAGCAAGTATTAAATTTCAGAATAGTGTTTGCTTTGAATGATATGTTTTCGAGTAGGGTAGCATTTTTTCAGAAACTTCCATTTTTGCTGTATATAAAGATTTTTTCTTTTCCAGAGATTAAAAAAAAACATGCAAGAGACTAGTTATTTAGGTCGTTCTTGAATATGTGATCTTCGTTTTCTGAATTCTGTATCCAGTGTTGTTGTTGTTGTGCCTAGGGTTGAACCCAGGGGCGCTTATCCACTGAACCTTTAAAATTTGTTTTGACACGGGGTCTTCTCTAAGTTGCCTGGGGCCTATGTAAGTTGTTGAGGGTGGGTTTGAACTTGAGATCCTCCAGCCTCAGTGTCATGTGTGCTACTACTCCCAGCCTGTACCCAGTGTTTTCTTAACTGCTAAAATTATTTCCATCTCTCCATCTTAAAGTCTGGAGTTTTTCTTATACATCTTTTGTAACGTGAATTAAACAATTTTCCCAAATTTTTGTGTTGAAAAGTTCGATTTGGAGTCCATGAAGGAATAAGGAAGGAGGTTATTTATTTCAATCCAGAATCTATAAAATTATCTTAGTCATACGTTTGAGAGTCAGGATGCCCCAGAAATGCACTAAAGAAGGAAAGATTTTCTTGGTGTTATTTATTAACAGGGCACTATTAAAGTTAAGCAAAACTGGGGCTGGGGTTGTGGCTCAGCGGGAGTGCACTAGCCTAGCATGTGCAAGGCCCTGGGTTTGATTCTCAGCACTGCATAAAAATAAGTAAACAAAATTGTGTCCAACTAAAAAATAAATATTTTTTTAAAAAGTTAAGCAAAACTTAGAGATGGAAGAGTAATTAATAAAACAATTTAAGTTGAGCATGATCTTTGTATATTAAATAACCACACAGAACAGGAAAAATTGTAAATACAACTGTGGAGGAAATGATCTCTCCCTGAAACAAACTTTACTTGCAGTTTCAATTACTTCAATTTTTCTTGTGTAGTAATCTCACAAGTCTTAAATTTTAGTTTTTAAATGTCTCTCTAAAGCTCAGATGTCACTGAAATATCCAGTTTTGAAGTCAACAAATCTTGCTATAAGTGTCACATACAGAATTGTGCTTTATTTTACAGTCTTCTGCTAGCATCTGTGGCATACCTTGTGGTTATGTGTATATTTAGATGTATTTTTCTTGTATTCTAACGTTAGTCCTAGTTGGATTTTGTAACAACTATGCATTCCACCTGTCTGAATTCAAATCCTGTTCCACATCCTTCTAGCTGCCAGTGTGTTTGCACTTCTGGTTCCCTTTATGTGAGACAGGGATAATAATTACTGATCTCCTGAGTTGACTTTATCTTAATAGTACCCATGTAAAGTCCTGATAAAAAATAGGCATGTGGTGAATGTTAAATAAAGAAAGGATAAATTTTTTAATGCATTTTCTTTTGGAAAGAAATGTAAAATAGATATGTTGATATGACTTCTGGTGAAGGTACCTCAAAGGAGGAGATCCTCACTGCCCTCTACTGTATTCCACCCCACTACTGGGAATTGAACCCCTAGTCCTAAAAGGATTTTTATGTATAATGACTATATTGTATTTCCTCTTCATCACAAAATACTGTAGAATTTTGTAAAAAGTAACTACTCTTAACTTAGTTGGGTTTTTTCTTTCTTCTTCTTCTTCCTTTTTTTTTTGTACCAGGAATTGAACCCAAGGGCACTCTTACCACTGAGCTACATCTCTAGGCATTTTCCTTTTTTATTTTATTTTTTATTTTCCTTCACTAAGTTAGTGAAGGCCTTATTAATTACTGAGGCTGTTCTTAAACTTGTGATCCTCCTGCCTCAGCCTCCCAAATCTCTGGGATTAAGGCATGCCTCATTGTACCTGGATAAGTCCTAATACTTATCCTTCAGTTCCAGAGCAAAAAAAGGCAGGCATATAAAACAGTTAAACCTAATTATATGTCATCTCTTTTTAAATTCCTTTTCATTACATTTTTAGTTGCATGATTTTTGGATTCTGTTTGCTGTGCTACTCTATAGAAAGTCACATGAGAAGGCAGTGGTTTTTCCTTTTAAATTAAATTCTTCTTCTAATTTCAGCCTAAAACTGAAGCTTGTCAGATGAAATTAAGACCAAAGTAGTACTAGTAAAGTCCCTATTTTGAGATAGTGGCAAAAATAAAACTCACGCTCCAGCTAGTGGGCGAATGACTACCAAAGTAAGAATGTGAATGGTATGTCTGGCTTTGAGGTTAATTTCAGCCTAGTGAAAAATTGTTGATATAAAATAGTAAAGCATATCTTCTGAGAAGACTCTTTTACAGTAACCTAAATTAGCAACCCAGCTTTTGAAGCTAATTGTGATCTTGAGTCCTCTCTGAGAAACTGCTTCTGTGATTCATTTCTGCAACAGTGGTATGCACAGTACTTTTTAAGAATGCTGTGTCTAATACCCAGTCTGGCACTGTTTGGGACATACTGTAAATAGAACTATATATATTTAACTCTTGCCTTGAGAAGTGTAAAAAATTTTAGGCTCTTTGACCTGATAAATTTTATTCTATAACTTCAACCTTGGTGATGATACTCTAGGTAGAAAGGGAAATTTAGTCAGCTTATGTGCTGGCAGATCTTTATTCTGATGAATTTTCTTACTGAGGAAAATTTTGAGGCTTGGAGTAGAAGTATAGATATGTAAATTTTGTATTGAACTAATGGGTACATTTTTGGGTCATGGTTTCTGCTTTTAAATAAGCAGAAATATCTATAGGATATTATTTAACTTTGGCTGTTTTTGTTTAGAGTACTGGAAATTGAACCCAGAGCCTTTCTCATTGCTAGGCAGACGCTTTGCCACTAAGTTGTGAACCAGCCACATCCCTGCCCCCCCCCTCTTTTTTTTGAGACAGTCTCACTAAGTTGCCCAGGCTGACCTTGAATTTGTTATTCTTTCCTGAGAAGCTGGGATTGCAGGTATGTACCACCATGCCTGGTACATACTTTATCCTTTTTATGTATGTATTTTTTTTTTTTTTTTTTTGGTGGTGGTGGTGGTGCTGGGGATTTGAACCCAGGGCCTCATGTATGCTAGGCAAATGCTCCACAGCTGAGCTACACCTCCAACCTTACTTCATTATTAATGTGAAATAGCATGCTTAAATCCTGAATGTCCAGAATCATCTTATGAAGATTAGATCCTGGTAATATTGAACAATTTTTGTGAGTTGAAGAAAATCTTGTACATTATTCTCTGGGATATGTTGCCAGCTGAAAAAGAAAAGTGATGGTTACTGATGCTTTCATTTTAAAATTTCCCTTGAACAAGGATTAGTGCCAGCCTTGGTGGTCCATTGATAAAGTCTGATGCAGTGATGTAGAAAATAGCTCTTTTCTTTGTGATGATAACAAAGAATGACATGGTTACAGTGGAATATGAGGTTAAGACCCAATTCTAATGACTGAACAAATCATGGTTTTTCATGCCTGTCTGAGCTGATAGGTAAAGAAATTAAGCCAAATGAGAAATAGCATGAACTATTGCTAACGACTAGCTGTTAAATCGGGTAATTTATTGACATGATATGAAAAATCATATACCTAGGTAGACAAAATGAATTTGTTTACATTATAAAATTGGGGGGGGGGGGCTGGGGTTGTAGCTCAGTGGTAGAGCATTTGCCTCATGTGTGAGGCACTGGGTTCAGTTCTCAGCACCACATATAAATAAATGAATAAAATAAAGGTCCATCAACAACTAAAAAAATATATTTAAAAAAAGTTTTTTTTTCATTGAGTAATTTTATTTGCAGCATATGCCTTCTGATTTTAATCGTGTCCAGAAAAATTTCCTTCTCAGTCTTTTCTTCAGGATAAACACTCTGAAGGACTTTAAATATAGTCCTCCTTTGGTGAAAGCAAAACAATGTGCAAGAAATTGAGAAGACAATCAATGCCCAGTTAATTTTTGTAAATTCGAACTATTTTCTGAATTTAGTTTTTTTCTAGTAGAATGGTGCTAAAATCATAGATATAATCATATATATATATACATACATATACATATATATGTATGTATATATAGATATAGATATAGAACTCGAGTCTGTAAGACTAAATAGGAATTTTTAATTGTTTTGATTTCCTTGTTCTCCTTTAAGTAACTGTGATGAAATGCAAACCTCATTTAGGTTGTTAAGAATAATTTGCATATAAACATCTTTTTTTCTGTTACTGTCCCTTTATTTCTAACCAGATGTTGTCCAGTACTTCCTTTTCCATATGTTACTTTCGAGTCTAAATTTCTTTCATAATATTGACCCTGGGAAGACGTCCTATACATTACAGATTGATTGCTTTCTAGGGAATGGGAGAACTAAGCCTAGACTTAGTTTGCTGTTGTGTCTTTTGTAACCTGGGTCAGTTTATCATCTGTTATAAAACTATCCTTTGGCTGAGATACTTTTGAGATCAAAAGAATTAAACAATCCTGAGTAGCAACCTGTGATTAAGATTACTGATTTTAGGACCCTTTTTTTTTTTTTTTTTTTTTTTTTTTTGTGTGTGTGTGTGTGTGTGTGTGTAGATAGGGATCTTAACCCTGTTTCTGCTTTCAAGCAGTGCTCCTGCCTCAGCTTCTCTAATAACTGAGACTATAGGCATGTACTACTATGTCCAACTAAGAGACACTTTGGTGGGGTGGTCAGAGAAAACCCTCCAAATTCTTCATTATGTGATTTGCTTTTATAATCAAAAAGGATTTTGTAGGGGTTGGCATAGCTCAGTGCTGGAGCCCCTGGCTTCAATCCTCTGCACCGAAGGAAAAAGAGATTTTGCAGGAGTTAGAGAGCATAGTCCCCAAAACCCAAAAACTGTCCTTATCTTTTCTACCAACTTTGAGAGATTAGACAACTGTAAGGTTAAAAGGAACATTCCTGAGACTGCCCTCACTTCTGCACCAATTTCAAGTGGATTCCCCAAATCACTCTTAGGTTGAGTCATTCATAGGAAAGATTCAACTCACTAAATGCTTTCTACTCAAAATTGAGGTTTATTATCATAATTGGGAAAGAATACAACAGAGGCATAGAAGTCCAAGAGGGTCTGTTTGCTTTTTCCATTTCCTCTAGAAGCAGATATTATACCAAGTTACCCAAAATCTTTAAATCAAAGTCCCCAGGCAGAGACATTCTTTATCAAACTGGACATTCTAGGGTCAAAGGCCAAATCTCTCCTTGGGCGAAGCTAATTCTTCACTACATAGATTTTTATTTTATAACAAATAGTAGGTGACAAGACCTTCAGTACATTAAATGAAATATGATACCAAAATACATGGAGAAAACACAGATTTATCAGAATCATAGAGTGGGTGCAACATGAATGATTATTAGTCGGCATATTGTTTTGTTTCATTTTACATTTTATCTTTTCTTGATTCTACAAATTCTTTGATGATTACAAAAGTCATTTTTAAATTTTAAATATTGGGGCTGGGGCTGTAGCTCAGTGGTTGAGCCCTTGCCTAGAATGTGTGAAGCACTGGGTTCAATTTTCAGCAACACATATAAATAAATAAAATAAAAGTCCATTGACAACTAAAAAAATATTTAAAATAAATATTCTTTATCAGTTTGGGGAGTTTTTTTGGTCATTTTTCATATCCAAGTTTTATCATTTTTATGTAGTCAGATTGTCCCATCTTTCCCTTAAATTTTAAACGTGCACAAAAAATCACCTGGAAAACAAATATAAATTAGAGGTTCCTTGACTCCATCCCAGAAACTGATTGACTATGTCTTGGGGAGATTTTTAAAGAACGTCACAGTTATTATGATGTACAGATTCCAGATTGCAGTTTGAGATTGCTACTTGATATATGGTAAAATTCTGATAAATATACTCATATTTTTCTTTCTTTTTTTATTTATTTCTTACTTTTATTTTGTTATTTTTAGGGTAATTTTTGAAAATAAAATGAGGCCTGGGAATACATCTCAGTGGTAGAGTACTTGCCTCGCACACTTCTCCAAAATTAAAATTTTTTTTTTTTTTTGATACTTCTTTGTAAATAAAAAACTGATCAAGGACAGCTTGAATGCTGAGCATGTTAGCACATGCCTTGAGAGGCTTTGTCAGGAGGATCTTGAAGACTTAACCTGGGCAATTTAGCAAGACTTTGTCTCAAAAAAGACAGCTTGAGGGGCTGAGGTTGTGGCTCAGTGGTAGAATGCTTGCCTTGCATGTGTGAGGCACTGGGTTCCATCCTTAGCACCACATAAAAAATAAAGTTATTGTGTTCATCCACAATTTAAAAAAAAAAAAAAAAGACAGCTTGAACAATGCTTGCCTTTCCATCATATAATTTATGAGATAGAATATGTGTCTTTTCTATGTGGTGATAAACTGCCATACTCCCTAAGTTTGGATCAGCTTTCAACATTTTCTCCTTTGTGTTTTCATTGTTGTGAAATATCTCTGAAAATTGTTTTAATGAGATTTTTGCCCCCTTGTCATTTCCTCTGGAATATCTTCACCCTTTTATCACAACCACCTTCCTCATTTGTGTCAATATATTTGCATTTTTATTTATTTATCTCAATGGTTTATTTTTAATGCTAAGTTTCCAGCTGTATATCTAGAGTTTCTAATGGCAGCACTGTCAACATTCCTACAGTTAGCTATTTTATATACTTTAGATTTGAATTTCATTTCCTTATGCTACTACTTTTCATTTCTTGTTGCATTGTAATCATTGGCCAAATCCCTCTTTTGAATATCCATTTTTGTAAAATGTCACATGAATTTATTACGACAAGATAAGGAGGCAACACAGTTACACTTTTTGTTGTCTCTGTGTGAACTTAATAACAGATCCACAATGACCTCACAGGCTTTGAAAGAAGTGAAGTCATTGATCATGATATGCACCCATACTTTATTTGATGCTTTGTAGACTAGTGGCAAAATTTTTCCTTTTATGAAAGCTAAAGAATGCTTGTTGTTGAGGACTCCATTGGGATTCCACAGTATTTCACATTTGATTCCCCTCCTCAGGTTTTAGAAATTGAGATACAATTTAAATGCTATAAAAATCACCCTTTTTAAAATACACAGTTCAGTAGTTTCAAAATTCTTCAGAAAAAAAAAAGTTTCTTCCATATTCACAGCATGTATTTATACTTCGTTTCTTTTTATGACTGAATAAAATCCATTGTATAAGATAGCATGGTGGTAGCTTTTATAGTTATTACCATCTGGAATTTGTTTTGAAGTTTTAAAAGTTATATTTTCAGATTGAAAAGCTATTTATTTATTGCTTTATTTACAGTACTGGGGGTTGAACCTAGACTTCACATGTGCTAGACGCTCTACCACTGAGCCCTTTATTATATTGAGACAGTTTTGCTAAGTTGCCCAAATTGTCCTCAGTCCTCCTGCCTCGGTCTTCAGCGTTACTGGGATTATAATTATGCCCCACCACACTTAGCCATGATTTATTTTTTTTAATTGTCAAGCATGTCAGAAATTTGGGGAAGAACCAGGCATGGTGGCACACACCTGTAAACTCAGCAGACTCAGGAGACTGAGTGAGACAGGAGAATTGCAAGTTTGAGGCCAGCTTAGGCAATTTAAAGAGGCCTTGTCTCAAAATAAAAAGGATTAGGGATGTAGCTCAGTAATAGAGAGTGCCTGGATTCAATTCACAGTACTACAACAGCAACAAAATAGAAAAAAGAAATGTGGGAAAGCAAATACTTTGCACTGTTGGTGCCCAACTTCCCCCTCTACTGCCCTCCTACTTCAACATTTTTGTATCTACCAAGCTTACTGTGGGATAGAGGGATGGTTGTGGTGTATAGTTTAAGAACCTGGGGTCATAGGTATCACCTCCTAAAACTTTTTTACCTTTATCTTGGTTTATATACATATGTGTATCTCAGGTTTTTCAAATTTTGAAATGATATGACTTTTATGTATTTCCAAACCTTGATATCATGTAGCATACAAATACTTAATGTTGTTTAACTGCAAAGAAAGCTTCATTTCCTTGTATTAAAAATTTTAAAAAAGGTCAATTCCTATATGTGGAAGAGCTTGTAATTAGGAAGGCAAGAACTTTGCTCATATTAACTTAGTCCTGGAGTGCTTTTAACTTAATCTACTATCATCTGTTCCAGAGATCAGTCTGTTCTGTGGCTTGATTTCAAGGAAATTGCTTGGAGAGTAAAAAATAACCTAAAATGTATTATAGCAGTCCATTTGTGTATAAATAGAAGGGAAAAAAGAATTTCTGAACTGTCAAAAACAAATATGGTCTCAGTGGCTGGGGACACTGAGACAGGAGGATTGCGAGTTCAAAGCCAGCCTCAGCAAAAGCGAGGCACTAAACAACTCAATGAGACCTGCCTCTAAATAAAATACAAAATAGGGCTGGGGATGTGGCTCAGTGGTCAGCCCCAGAGATCTATCCTCAGTACCCCCCCCCCCAAAAAAAAATACAATGTTACTTGTTGGAAGATCAGCAGACAAGTGTATTTAAATATTTCGCATTCCTAAAATATGAATAGAAGGGAATAAAAAGTATTTCATTTTTCTTTTTATATGCAAATATCATTCCCAAAGCTTCATTTCTCATTTCAGTTTGTAAGACATACTGAATTTTGTAGAAGCAAAAAAAGAATATTTTGTTGACTGCATGGTGGCACATGCCTATAATTCCAACTACTTGGGAGGCAGATAGGAGAGTGGTAAGTTCAAGGCCAGCCTGAGAAACTTAGACCCTGTCTCCGGAAAAAGGCTGAGGTTGTAACTCAGTGTTAGAGCACCCCTGGGATCATTTCCAAGTATGGTAAAAAGAAAGATAATGACTGTGGGTGGGTGAGTGTGGTGTATGCTGGGGAACAAACCCAGGGCCTCACATATGCTAAACATGCACTCTGAACTACACCCTCAGCCCCAAGATTATTTCTTAAATTTGTGAAAAGGGAAATAAATTTGAATGGATAGGCAAATAGGAATATAGGATATGCAGCAATAATTTCTTTCTTTCTGTCTAGATATATCTCTGCTAAATGTCATATAGCATCACTACAATCTGCTTTGCAGATTTTAATTTGGTCTTATCTGTGTCTCAGAGATTAGGCTAAGTCACATTAAAAAGCATTCATTAAAAATTAACAGAATTATAAATTGTGCAGAAAAGAGTTAACATAGCAATTTTGAGATTGCTATCTATAGAAAGTTCTTGTTGCAAGGTTCCCCTTAGCTGGTTCCTGGAAAGTTGGATTTTAGGATAATTCCTATCATTCCCTGTTAGGAATAGCTCACTGTGCTTAAAATGTTTGTATGGAGAGTCTGGAATCTTGATATTAATGAGGCAGAGGACACTGATGAGATAGCCCTCAATTACAAATCACAGACACTGGATCTTTATGGTGCTTCCCTGTTTCACTCAGGTCACAGCAAGGGAATTACGTGCATTCTTCCTGACTGCATTGGGACTCTTAAAGCTTGCACTGGTACCCTTAGGGCTTTGCTCATGTGCCTTTTCCCTTTGCCTATTTTGTTTTATGTCCTTTTACTGTAATAAATTATACCTATGAATACAAGAATATATTTTGTTTTATGAATCTTCAAGTGAACCACTGTTGAACCTGGGTAAGGTCTTGGAAATCCCAAACATACAAGACTTTTACATTGAGAACTAAAAATAGAACATGAACTATGGTTAACTTCTGCCAATCCAACACATTCTTTCCCTGAAGGCAAACTAAATTCATCTTGCTATAACAAATCTGAATAAAGGGTGTTTATTATGATCAAGTGTTTAAAAAACATGAGGGTATCTGTACAGTGAATATAAAATATTCTGGGGAGGACTGGCTCACATTGGCTCAGCAGAGTACTTTATTCACACTATATAGATAAAAAGCTAAACAAGTATTATTATAAAGCTCATTCACGTGTGTTTTTTTCTATATCATATATCTTGACCCATCTCTTAGCACTTGTGTACGGTTAAGATAACTATATACCCTGAAAAGAACAATTGAGTAATAATACTTTCTTGCTTTTAATTTCTGTATTTGAAAGTAAGGCAGTAAATGGTTGTATATGAAGGAGATTTCCATTCTAGAGTTGAAATTCTCAGTTGAGCATTGCTTTGGTTTGTTTTGATAGTAATAGAAGACATCAACTCGAATTGAACTTTCTAATCTATGCTGTTCAATTTGACTGTTTTGTTTGCTTTTCTTTTTTGCAGTACTGGGAATTGAATCCAGGGCTTCCCACACTGAGCTACATTTCCACCCCTTTTTATTTTTTATTTGGAGGCAAGGTCTCTTGAGTTTACCTGCCTCAGCCTCCCTAGCTTCTGGGATAGCCATTTTGATTTTTTTTTTTTTAAATAATACTGGAAGCTGTCTTATGGAATAGCTTGATTTCTAGTAAAAATATTGTTTCGGTTGTGATAATGAACATTTCTGAATCATCTTGTCAAAACTCTGTAGGAAATGGGGCTGGGGTTGTGGCTCAGAGGTAGAACGCTTGCCTGGCATGCATGAGGCACTGGGTTCAATCCTTAGCACCACATAAAAATAAAATAAAGGTATTGTGACCACTTATAACCAAAAAATAAATAAACCTCATCTCTATCATTAAAAACCTATTTTTAAAATAAAAATAGAAAATTAAAAAAAACTGTAGGAAAAGCTAGTATGAACTCTTCAGCTTTGTCCCTTCTACCCCCTATATCTCTGATACCAGATACAGTGCCTAGAGGTGTATCTTTTATTTATATAAAATGGCAATTCTGCTTTTTACAAATAGGAAAAAAAGATAGGTGGGAAGAATCTGCTGTTCCGATGGCCCTTGAGAAGCTGAACAGTTCTGGGCTTTTTGTTAATTGAGAAAAATAATTTCTCAGTTTAAGGACCTCTCTGAGCAATATGATAATGAAATAATGTGACTTTCTGCACAGCTAAGAATCAGCTCTCAGAGAATTTCATTTTGTAAAAGTAGCTGTTTTTAGATTATACTTAGAGAAGAGAGTACTTCATATTTTAGAGATGTAGGTTTATGAATACCTAGTCTAAATAAAGAAATAGAAGGATTTAAAGACGTTAATTGTACACAATTAGATTGGGACTGAGGAGAACCCATGTTTTCTGGAAGATTTGTACATATAATTTCGTTCTAATTATAGGCTAGTAAAAGAAAAGTATGGACTTCATTATTCGTACCCTTGGTATGAAGTCTACTAGGCTAATTTAAGCAGAAAGGGCGATTATTGGAAGAATATTTGATAACCTGGAATCAACAGAAAAGCTGCAGGTGCTGGGGTCATGGCTCAGTGGTACAGTGCTTGGCTATCAAGTGTGAGGCACTGGGTTCAATCCTCAGCACCACATAAAAATATATAAAGGAATTATATCCGTCTACAACAAAAAAATAAAAACTGGAGACCCAATTTTGGGAATTTTGCAGAAATAAGGGAGATTAAAATCAAAAATCATACTTTAGAGACATTTTAGAATACAGTGTTGGACAATAGTTTAAAAATATTCCTCTGGAATAGAACTTGGCATTCACTACTTCTTGGAGTCACTTCAAATTAAAAGCAAGGGCTAAGTGCATCCAATTGGTTTAAATAAATCTGAGGCTAGAGTAACTTTGTGATTCTTACAGTGTATATACTAAGGCTTGTTTTTTTATTATTATTTTTCTAATTAGTTACACATGACAGTAGAATGCATTTTGATACATCATACATAAATGGAACATAACTTCTTATTCTTCTGATTGTACATGATTAGAGTTACGTGGGTCGTGTAATCATATATGCACATAGGGTGATAATGTCCTATTTATTCTACTATCATTCCAATCCCCATACCCTCTCTTGACTCCCTTCTAATCCAAAGTATATCTATCCCTCACCTTATTGTGAATTAGCATCTGCATATCAGAGAAAACATTTGGTTTTGGTTTTTGAAATAAAAACCTTTCTATATATGTCAAGCTGGCTTGAATTTGTGATCCTCCTACTTCAGCCTCCTGAGTAGTTGGGATTATAGACCCAGTATGCATACAAGTCTTACTGTGATTTTGTTTCTTAAATCACAATATTCTAAATTTGTACTTGGATTAGTGCAATAGGCTATTACTAATAGCTACTAGCAAACAAGTTGAAGTGAATAGGAATACACATCTTTATAGAAATGTAAACCGTATGGTCTGTTTTCTTTCATGTTGACGTGCAGATCAAGAAATCAGAGGAATTAATCTAGTGATTTATCCTCTTTAAATGTATTTATGACTACAAAGAGTTTTGCATGTGTGAATCTGTATTATTGATATTTATTACATTGGACAACTAAAACTGAAATTTAAAAAAAAATCTTTAAACCAGGTATAGTGGCACATGCCTGTAATTCCAGCTACTCAGAAGGCAGTGGAGGATCCCAAGTTCAAGACTAGCCTCAGCAACTTAGTGAGATCCTGTCTCAAAATAGAAAGTAAAAAAGGTTGGGGGTTGGAGTTCTTTGGTAAGGTAAAGTGCCCCTGAGTTCAATCCCTAGTACTACAGAGGGAAGAGGAAAAACATATACTTATAAAATAGTAGTATTTTTTAAATGCATTATATTTGAAGATTTTACAATAATGTATGCCTGTATACTGTGAATAAATGCAATTTTGTCAATAAAGCTTCATAGTCAAATTATTAAGTTTTGGAACTATTAAAAGCAAAGCCATGGGTTGGGGTTGTGGCTCAGTGGTAGAGTGTTTGCCTCTCATGTGTGAGGCACAGGGTTAGATTCTCAGCATCACATTTAAATAAATGAATAAAAAGAAAGTCCATTAACAACTAAAAAAAAAAATTTAGAAAAAGGCAAAGCCACCAATATTGTAGAAAATATCTTTATAAGTGGACTTGAAAAATCAACTTTCGATGTTAAAATATAGGAAAATACAAGTTTAAATTACAAGTTAGTTGGTATAAATAGTTACATGCTTTCTGCTATTTAACAATTTAGACAAAGCTAATTCAAAGCCTTATATTCTCAAAAGCTCTTATATAATTAGTTCATTGGAATATTCCAAAAATATGGCCTTTTAATTTTGACTGAATCAATGATTTTAAGTTGGGACTGTCAAAGTCAGGTTGTTTGAGACTAGAGAGCTTAGTTATCTTTTTTATCTCTGATGCCTGGCCTATAGCCAACACCTGACAAATGTTTATTACATGAATACATATACCCTATTCTTTAAGGAGTGTTTTGATGTGTCAAATTATTGTTGTGTATGGTGTTCATCAAAGCAAATGCTTTACCATTATGATGATAATAACTATTGTCCTGTCCAGGTACTATTACCACTGTTCTTGGTAATATTTCCTTTAGTAGATTTTAAAGTAGAATTAGCTTGTTAAGTTCTGAATATCATGTAACCAGAAGATTCTGTTTTAACTTCTCCTGCGAAATGTTAGTTATTTCTTCCTATTTGACTTGAAAAATGAATTATCTGATACTTGATAACCAAATAATAATTATTTTACTAATTTCCAGTCTCACTGTCATTATGATATTTTTTTGGTTCCATTGCAGGAGGTTATATTGTTCTTGAAAGATCTCTGCTTATTGTTTTTCTGTCTTCCAGGTATTATACCATACTGAGATCTATTTGACTATGGGATTTGGCTTCTGTATCTTGGTTCTTATGTTAAGAATATTTTCTTTACCTCCTGGTGCATTAATACTCTGGCTAAACCTGGGGCTGTACTGTGCTCTATGATCAAAGCCAGCAATCTGGAGAAACTAACATAAGAGCTTCTTAGTGTGGAACTCCAAGATGGTTTTCCTCTTTTTTTTTGTCCTTTATGGTTCTATAAATTAAACCCAGAGGCACTTCACCCATGAGTCCCATTCCCCAGCCCTTTTTACTTTATTTTTTAATTTTGGGACAGGATCCCACTAAGTAACTTAGGGCCTTGCTAATGGTTTTCCCAGAAGAGGTGATCAGATAGTTTTGTGACTGACTTGCCTTTCTTGGTTATATATTAAATAATCTTTATATCAAATATACTTTAATAATATTTGTTTTGGTTACTTAGCATACCATGTTTATCTTCTTAATTATTCAGTGGACATTGTAGTTCCCAATTATTTTCTCTTAAATGCAAACATCCTTGTTCTGATACCCATACATATATATATATATATATATATATATATATATATATATATATATATATTTTTTTTTTTTAGAGAGAATTTTAATATTTATTTTTTAGTTATCGGCAGACACAACATCTTTGTTTTGTATGTGGTGCTGAGGATCGAACCCAGGCCGCACGCATGCCAGGCGAGTGCGCTACCGCTTGAGCCACATCCCCAGCCCACCCATACATATTTATACATATTTATATTTATACATATTTATACATACTTATCCATACAGATTTATTCATAGATAGCATAAATGTTTAGAAATGGAGTTGCTTGCTCCAGTAGTGTAACCATGTATCACTTAAGAGTTAGTTTGGAGCCCAGTGCCATGTAAAACCCTGCTAAGGCAGGTGGATCACAAGTTTGAGGACAGTCTTGGCAATTTTGTGAGACCCTGTCTCAAATTTTAGAAGATTAGGGATATAGCTCGGTGGTAGAATTCCCCAGCACCCCCTCCCCCATATACCCCTCCCCAGCAAAAAAAAAGAGTTAGATTTGGACTTTGTAACAGAAACTGCAGAGCTCTGGTACCATATGGCAGCCTTACAAAGTTCAGGAAACCAAGATTCTTTCTGTATTTTGTTTTGGGGTTTTGTGTGTATCTGCTATAATAAGTTACCATAAACTAGATGACTTAACAAAGCAGAATTTATTCTTTTGCAGTTCTGAAGTCTGGAAGACCAAAATCGAGGTGTTGTTAGGGTTATATTCCCTTTGCGAAGTCTAGAAGAGACTCTGTTCTTTGCCTCTTATAGCTTCTGGTGGCTGATTATATCACTTCAGACTACATCTGTTTTCACATTGCCATCTCTGGAAAGGCCAGTCCCCAAACTCCCTTAGCCTCTCTTTTATAAGGATACAAATAAGCTGGACCTGATGGCATGTACCTATAGTCCTAGCTATTTGGGAGGCTGAAGCAGGAGGATCACTTTAGTACAGGCCAGCCTGAGTAATATATGGAGACCCTGTTTCAAAAAAGAAACAAAAGGATAGATATATATATGATTTCATTTTGGATCCACCAGGATAATCCAGGATAAACTCTGTCAAAATCCTTAATTTCATCTTTTGTCATAGGAAGTAGTCTTCATAAATTCCAGGGATTGGGAAAATATATCTTTGGGGAGAACAGTTTTGGTCTTCTGCATCTTCCCATACTCTGCCATTGCTAGGGAGCTGCCCATTTCAGGAAATAGGCTAGAGAGTGGTAAAGGGTATGATATTAGTTGGAGCCTTTGGAGGGTGACTAAGTCATGAGGGTGCTGCCCTTGTATATGGAATTAGTGTTTTTATAAGAATAGACGCAAGAAACATGATTGATTTCTCTTTGCCACATAATAATACATACTCCACTGCAAACCTTGAATAGACCCTCAACAGGAACCAAGTTGGGTGGCACCTTTATCTTTCACTTATCAGCTTTCAAAACCATGAGGAATACATTTCTGTTACTTAAGCCACCCAGTATAGTGTTTATTATTGTATCTTAAATTGGCTAAAAAGCTGGGAAAGGTCATCTTTTAGCTGGGAATATGGCTGTCTTGAATATAATTAATTTAATTATTGAGAAAGAAGAGTAGAATGGATATTGAGGTAGATAAGCTAACAGTTTTTGCTTTAGAACATGTTAACATTTTGTTAGCTACTGCAAATTGCTTTCCAAAGAAAATGTATGAATATACATTCCCACTAATAGGGTGTGAAAGTAGATTTGCTAATGATGGGTAATTTTCATTTTTGTTAATGTTTCAGGTGGAAGAGAAGCACAATTCTTAGTCATGGTTCCCATTTTTTGCCACATATGGATCACATTACTTTGATGTGATCTAACCAATATCAAGTATAATGGATAGTTGCCTGTTTCCCTTCCTGACATTGATAATGATATGAACATCAAATGTACACATCCACTAGGAGGCAAAGGGACAGGAAGGAATAAATAGCCCCCCCCCCCAAAAAAAAAACATGAAAAAATAAGTAGCCAAACAAAAAGAAGGCACAACTTAGGGCACTGTTCCTCTATATATTGCCCTCCAAGAGATTTTGATGAGACAGCAAAAGCCGAAGGGTTTTTATTAACTTCTTCAAATCTATGGGGAGAGACAGTTAACTGGGATCTTTAACTCGTTCCTTGTGTCTGAGAAATAGTGGAAGTAGCTCATGGGGAGAAATAAGGAGTGAGTATGGGCCCTTCAGTGACAGAATTGAATGCAGTGAAACTGCAAATTTTCGAGAGTATTCACCTTTGCAATTGAGTGAGCTCTTAGAAAACCTCATAAGTGAGCACGGTTTGTAGGCATTCAGATCCCATACTCCTCCCTTCCACGATTCGGGGGAGAAGAAACCAGTCTCAGATGTAGTATTGCAAGAATCAGTAATAAGACTCACTATATTGGAGTCAATAGAAGATTTAGACAGCAACAAATTAATGGCAAATAATTTGTAGTAAGAAAGGACTATAGCTTGGGAAGCCATATACAAGAACTAAAAAAAAAAAAAAATCAAGCCTTTCCTAAAGGAGGAATTCCCCTGCATCTGAAATCATATATGCAATAATTCATTAGAATGTCAATAAAGTACAAGAAGTTAAAAGACTGTAACATAAGAAAATGAAAGGAATTGAGGGTAGTAGCAGTACTAATACTACAAAAGAAACTGACTAGAGGTTTCTGAACCTTATTCTGACAATGGCAGAACTGGGAGAGGTGGATGAAACTGAGTTAACAGTGCCTGGTCGCTGTTGAACCTCAGAAGGCGCAAATAACTGCACAGGTTCATCACCTCGTGGAGCTCTATGCAAGGATAAATTTGCGGCGAAGTCAGGATCTACTAGAGATTCTAGCTGTGTGACTGCTTCATTGACACTATTCTTGCCATCACCAGTTGATTTGCCCAGATTATACAGAAAGGAGGGCAATAGACTATCCCCTGAGAGAATGATAGAACAGCAAAGGACTTGTTAAAAGAAGATGGATGTGCCAGTGGGCTAGAGTTGAATAGACTGTTAGCAGTTTTTTTGGTGCTAAAAGTAACTGATCAAATGTTCAAAAAGTGAAACTGTTTATTTATTTGGAATTCAGAAATTCCAGGTTGTATCACACCAGTTATTCAATTATTCCTTTTGCACCATCCAAAAAATAAAAGAAACAAAAGTAGGTATGATGGCAAAAAAAAAAAAAAAAGAGGGGGGAGAGGGTAGTTAAAAGTAGGGGGTACAAAAAAAAGAAGATGGACAGTTGGGGATGTAACTCAGTAGCAGAAAGAAGCTCTAGTAGATTCAACCCTCAGCACTAATAAATTGTATAAATAGTTTTCAAAAAGGATGGAGAGGAAAATATAGTGGTATATTAGAAACCAGAGATTAAAATTTACTGAGCTGTTTTTAACTGAAGCAGCTAAGAACAACAGTGGCTTCAAATAGAAATCAAGGGAAAGGGGCTAGGGATGTGGCTCAAGTAGTAGCGCTGTCTCTTGGCATGCGTGAGGCACTGGGTTCAATCCTTAGCACCACATAAAAATAAGGATATTATGTCCATCTGAAGCTAAGAAATAAATATTAAAAAAAAGAAATCAAAGGAAAGAAATATTTAATAAAGAGCAAAAACCAGAGTAGTGAGAAATAATATAATTAATTGAATGCTGCTTATTTATAAAGATGGAATAAATATCTGGGAAGTTTGATCAAGTAAAATAGTGGTGGCACAAATGAAGACTGTTAAAGAGATTTTTTTTTAATCGCAGTGTTAAGTGTAGCTATCTGATAAAATTTTAAATGGACAGTTTGCTTAAGAAATACTAAAATTGGGGGCTGGGGCTGTAGCTCAGTGGTAGAGCACCTGCCTCGCACGTGTGAGGCACTGGGTTCGACCCTCAGCATCACATAAAAGTAAATAAATAAAGATATATTAAAAAAAATACTAAAATTGACTAAAGAAGACACAGAATATCTATTTACATGTAACTAATCATTAAAGAAGTTAAATTGGAAACCTATTTTTTCCAGAGGAAGAAAGAAGGAAAGTTTTGTACTTTACTTTATGAAGTTAATGATACCTTGATAAATCAAAACACTAGACAAGTTTGGCAAAGTGTAGAACTTTTTGTCCTGGGGATTAACTCAGGGCCTTGCTTATACTAAGCATATATTCTACCAGTGAACTATACCCCCAGCTCGAGTATAGATTTTTGCTCTTAAGAACATAGATGGAATAGAATCGGCTGTGTATTTTTAAAAATAATTTATGATCAAAGAGTATCCTAGGAATGCAGGAATAACATTAGAAAATCGAAGACTGATTTGACAGTACCAAAATAGATGTCATCAGGTGAATATTACTTTGTAACTAAAATTGTGGTAATTCTAGGAAGAGCTTCCTTAACTTAATATGGGCAGTGCCAACCAGTTAAATAGATTTTAGTTTACAAGAGCATTGTGAAAAAAATCTGATTTTAAGAAATATAGGCTGGGAATGTGGCTCCTTGTTAGTGTTTGTCTAGCATACACAAGCCTTGGGTTTGATACCCTCACCACCACACACATATAGGAGAGAAGATGTGTGTGTGTTTTAAGACAGGAAAAAGAACACAAAATTTATTACATGCCTAAGGCAAGGAAGTATTAGACCAAGAAGTACTTTTTAAAATACCAGAAGAATTACATCACAACAAAGAAAGGGGCTATGTTTTGAGAATCGAATCATTAGGTGATTTCACCATGGAAATATCTAGAGTATACTTAAAATCAAGATTAACTTGAGAAAATTGGTACAATCAAGAATGCGGTAAACAGAAGATGTATGAGATTGTTGCTGATAGAGTACTGTTTCACAGTAAAATTTTAGAGAAGTATACTCTTAAAATAACAAAAACATTGAATATATAAACCAGTAACAGTCATTTATTATATTACATAATGTGACTGGCAGCATGGTAGGTTTATTTATACCACCATCACCACAAATACATGAGTGATCCATTGTGCTGTGATGTTTTGACAGCTACCTTGTCCCTCAGTTGACCTATCATAGGAGTTTTTCACCTCTGTTATAATCTCTCAGAACCACTTAAATACACAGTCTGTCACTAACCAAAAGGTCTTCAGGCAGTGCATGGTTATTTTCCATCAGTAACAACAAGTACACATTATTACAACTATTAAAAATGATAATAAACAATAAAGGAAATCTATAACAAAGGATGAAAGTATTCATCAATGAAAAATATAGTATTTAATACATAAATTCTGTACTTCAGCGCCTCCTAATGGTATACTCTAATTTAACTCTGAATATAAAATTGTAGATTAAAGAAGTCCAAGGTTAGGGGATGAAGGTGTACACGCTGAAGTGGTAGAGTGCTTTCCTAGTCCATGGTCAGACCATGGGTTCAATCCCCACCATCAAAAGAAGCTGAAGTGAAGGTTGTTTTATGAATCAATGTGAGAATTTGTGGAATACCAGACATGGTAGTGCATGTCTGTAATCCCTTGAAAGGTTGAGGCAGAATTGCAAGTTCAAGGCCAGCCTGGGCAATTTTGTGAGACCCTGTCTCAAAACCAAAAAAAAAAAAAAAGAAAGAAAAAAAAAGATTAGGGATAAGTATATAGCTTACTGGTAAGCTCTTGACTAACGTGTGAATTCAATCCCCTGTAACAGCCCCCCCCCAAAAAAAAAATTATACAAGAACTTGAGTGATTATGAATTTTTTCATGGACCTTTTAAACTTGTAAATAAGATTATTCTTTTTAAAACACAGCTTTATTGAAAGAAAATTTCTATACTATATAATTAATTCATTTAGAATATACAATTCAGTAGCTTTTAATACACTTGTATATTATGTGAGTGCCTGTCACAATAGTAGAATGTTTTCATTACCCCCAAAAGAAACTTTATATTCCTTAGCTGTTACTCCCTAGTTCCTCTAGTTCTCTACCTCCCATTTACTTTCTATCTCTACAGATTTACCTATTTTGGTTATTGCATGTAAATGTACCTATATGAACTATACCCCCAGCTTTGTGACTGACTTGTATCACTTAACACAATGTTTTCAAAATTACAGCATATATTAGTAGTTTCTTTCTCTCTTCTCTCTTCTCCCCCTGAACTTTTTCCCCAAGGTACTAGGGGTTTGAACCCAGGAGCATTTTATCATTGAGTTACATCCCCAGCCTCAGACCATCAGTTTGTGGATGGTTTCCACTTTGGGACTATTAGGAATAATGCTGCCATGAATGTATGTAAACAAGTTTTCATTCCTTTTAAGTAAATACCTAGGTGGAATTGTTGGAATAGATGATTATTTTGTTTTAGCTTTCTGAGAAAATGCCAAACTGTTTTTCACAGCAGCTACACCATTTTACATTTGTACAAATGGCATACGAAGGTTCCAGTTTCTCAATTATCTTTGGAAACATTGTTATTCATTTGTTATAGAAACACTAGTAAAGTGATATTTAATTTTGTAGTTTTCATTTTATGCCTTATAAGGCACATTTAAAATGTTTTTTCCCCCAAATTTTCTCTTACTAGATAAGAAATTATACCTTTAAATTGTGATGAGTTTTTTTTTTTTTTTTAACTGTTGATTTTATTTTTCTAACAGGCTAAGGAAATTTTAACGAAAGAGTCAAATGTGCAAGAAGTTCGGTGTCCTGTTACTGTCTGTGGAGATGTACATGGCCAATTCCATGACCTTATGGAACTCTTTAGAATTGGTGGAAAATCACCAGATACAAACTATCTATTCATGGGTGACTATGTAGACAGAGGTTATTATTCTGTGGAGACTGTGACTCTTCTTGTAGCATTAAAGGTATGATTGATGAAATTCACTTTTCTTTTTTTCCTCCAAATCACCTTGCATATGCCACCAATTTAAATCTCTCTTATTAACGTTTATATCTTATTTCCTATTCCCATTGATTCCATGTTGCTTATACAATTAATCTCCTTGGCTGTCCTTTTATAGTCTAGTCTAAATTTGCCTGCCTTTAGTTGATAACATAAACTCTTTGCCTCAAATAAAATAATTTTGTATTCAGTGCTCCAGATTACCTCCATTTATTTCCTTATTAAGTGTCCCCAGAAGATTGTTCTGACCCTGATTTCTCATCCCTTCTGCCCAAACTCAGCTCATATTGTTTCTTTCATGAAGGCTTTAACCATTTTTGCCTTATTCCTTCTACTCTAAATTATTATGATGAAACTTACTCACACCCCCTATCATGTCATATAATGGCTTATTACCTTGTATTATTTATGCCATCTATTTCCTTAATTAGATTAGTCCAGCAGAGGGCATGTGTTATACTTGTGTGAACCTGGCACCTAACTTTATAGCACCAAATAATGTTGGACACATAATGGATTCTTAGTGCATATGTATGAATTGAAGTATGCATTTGCAGCTTTTTTGTTAATTTACAGAATCTGATGCTTTTTCATACTTCTCATCAGATGTATTTCTAACTAAATACAGGTTGTATATCACTTAGCTAAAATGCTTGGGACCAGAGGTATTTAAGATTTGGGACTTTATCCCCCAGAATATTTACATACGCATATGAGATTTCTTGGGGATGGGACTCAAGTCTAATCACATTAGTAATTTTTTTGCATGAAATTTCATAGCATGGAATTTTCCCACTTGTGGCATCATATCAGCACTCAAAGTTTCAGATTTTGGAGCATTTTAGATTTTTGGATTAATGGTGTTCAGCCTGTGGTGTGCTGTAGGGTATGTTTTTCTGTTTTTTCATAGAAAGGAAACTGTTAATACATTTGAAATCTTGCCCACATTTGGGAAGGGCCTATTGTTTTTATTGGCAAATCCAATATTCCTGTGGCATTGAAAAGAAAAGAAGTCCATAAAGTCTGTCTTAGGTTCAAATCTCAGATCTTCAGTATTCATTCAACAGTAAGAAGTCATAGTGTTCTACAAAGATGTAAAAATACTTGTTGATAGTTTAATAATCTTCAGTAATGGAAAAAATCAGATACATGCTTATTATAGTAGTATGGGTATCATTTTAAGGTTATTTTTTTAAAAATATTTATTTTTTAGTTGTAGTTGGATGCAGTGCCTTTATTTTATTTATCTTTATGCGGTGCGGAGAATCAAATCCAGGGCCTCGCACATGCTAGGTGAATGCTCCACCACTGAGCCACAACCCCAACCCCCTCATTTTAAGGTTATTAATGAACAAGGACAACTACAAAAAATATTTCAAAGGTTAATCAAAATGACCTTGTTGGGGAGCTGTGGCTGTGGCTCAGTGGTAGAGTGCCTGCCTAGCATGTGTGAGGCACTGGGTTTGATTCTCAGCACCACATATAAATAAATGAATAAAATAAAGGCCCATCAACATCTAAAAAAATTTTCCAAAAAAAATGACCTTGTTAGGAATGAGAAAGTTTCTTATTCTAAAAAAAAGTTAATGTTTACAAGTGAACAAAAAGCAATTTGAAGAAATGGGTCAGAGGTTAATGATCTTGACATTATACTAGTGAAAATGTGATTATAATGTGGGGTTTTTTTTTCCTTTTTTTTTTTCCTAGGTGCGTTATCCAGAACGCATTACAATATTGAGAGGAAATCATGAAAGCCGACAAATTACCCAAGTGTATGGCTTTTATGATGAATGTCTACGAAAGTATGGAAATGCCAATGTTTGGAAATATTTTACAGATCTATTTGATTATCTTCCACTTACAGCTTTAGTAGATGGACAGGTGTGTAAGTTTTATATCTTGGGGGGAAGCTAAACATAAGAATATATTTAATAATTTAAGGTATAGATTTACATACTATTTCTGCTTGTCCTTGGCCTTTTCAGCCTTTTTTTGTCTTATGCTTAAAATGTCAGAACAGGGAATTGGTAAGTTTTATGTACATAAGTTTTTGGTTTCCAAAAACCAAAAACATTGTATTGCTCAATTTTGTTTTGGAAATTCTAGCCAGTGCACTGAACAGTAGAAATTTGTGTAAATGCTAATGTGCTTTTTAATTGTAGATAAATACTATAAATAAATGCTTTAGACTACTAAAACAGGATGCCAACTATCTCCACACATATACACAGTGTCTGCTGGTTACCATTAAAAATCTTTCATTACTGTTTTCACAGTAATTGCAAATTTTAATATATTGTATTTATATTACCTTCTTCACTAAGAAGCTAGTGCCTTCTTTCTACTAATCATAAGTATTGTAGCTATACCACAAAATATTCAAAAGTATAAGAAAAAACTATGCAAGTTTTCTATTCCAGTTTTCTAGAAATTTCGCTGCAAGTATGAACTGATCTAAATTTAAAAATACAATAAAATTCTGGCAGTTCTTAGATTATAAAAGCCCAGAGTTGTCAAGGGTGTACAGATACTCTTTTGGCCTGCTGATGAGAATATAATTCAGTTATCACCTTCTATGTATAATCCTAACAACCCGTATTTTCTCAGCCATAATTTGGGGCACTGCAGTATTTAAAATGATAACACTTTACCTAAACTTGCTAAAATGAAAGAATGAATTTATAAAATATTGAATAAGGTTTTTAATTTTTTAAATCAATAGTCTTAATGGACAAAATTATTTCAGGAAGAGAGCCTATCCGTATTGGTAGCGTATCTCATTTTTCAGATAAGTACATTGGTGGAGCTTTTATATTAAATGCCCATCACCTACCAGCATCATCCAGACTCTTACTTGTAATGGGCCGATGATTTTCACTGTTACAGTACTTTAAAGAAACAGAACAGTATACACGTACCATTGATGACATTATTGTTTTAAAAATGTTACTGGAAGAATGTATATACCTCAGAAATAAAACAAGTAGGTGTATTGAGTTTTTTAACAACATGACAAGCTTACCTAGCAAGAGATAGTATAGTGTTTGGTATATTGTACCAAGATAACCAGGTCTAAGTACTTTTATAGATCAGTTCCACCAAACTTTTAGGGAACATATGATTTCTATGTTTCAGAGCTTGGTTGGTGGGGAGGGGATGAAGAGCCTTAAAACTTGTGCTATATGCATAGTATAACCCCAGTAAACAACCAGATATGGCAAACACAGAAAAATAAAAATCAGATCAAAATTATTTGGGGAGGGGGGGAATGAAATGTCTGCAATTTAAAACTCAGTTTTAAAGAAAAATTATAGCATTAATTCTGGGATGTACTTATTATACTTAGTGAAATATTAGAGACTTTCCCATCAAAATCAGAAAAATACTTACTAAAACCTATTGGGCATGGTTGTACACACATGTAATCCCAGCAACTCAGGAAACTGAGGCAGGAGGATAACAAGTTGAAGCCAGTCTGGCAGTATAGTGAGACCCTGTCTCAAAAAGAACTGGGAGTATAACTCAATGGTAGAACACCCCTAGGTGTTCAACCCCAGTATTATAAAAACAAACAAAAAAATGCATTATTCTCCCTGATTCAGAATCCCTAGCAGATTGGTCCTGAAAATAGATTGTTCACAAAAACATTGTATTGCTCAGTTTTGTTTTAGAAATCTAGCCAGTGCACTAAGCAGTAGAAAGAATTAAAAGGCAGACCATTAAGAATTAAAAAATATATATTTTTACAAATAATGTGATTCTGTATTCAGAACATTTGATAAAACTGAAAAACTTTTGTAACCAAAACTAAGAATTAGTAGAAAGATTGCTGAAAGAGCCAGTGTTATAGATCAACAATAACCAACAGAAAATGTAATGGCCAGCATGAAAATGGGGATCATATTCACCAGAGAGAAAACACTATATAAAATACCTAGGATCGGGGCTGCTATAGTGCTTGCCTAACAGGCAGAAGACCTTTAGGTTTGATGCCCAGCACTGCAAAACACAAGACACACACACCCCTAAATTGCCACAGTCTGGCTGGACACACAATCACGAGCCACCACACAGCTTGTAGATTCAAACAGCAACTCTTTATTCCCGAACTCACACCAGCCGTCTACCAACACGTTCTGGGGAAATCCACGTTCTCTGCCCAAATCCACCTCCACTGGGCTTCTATCTCCAAAATATACTGTCTGAATCCCGTGAGAACTCAAGGGGAACTCAGGCAGCAGGATACGCCCTATTCCCAGCAGGAATAATCTTAAACCTTAAACCTGGAACCTAAACCGGGAACGCCCTAATCCGCCTTGGTCCTTGAGCAAGGTCACCTACATTCAATGTCACTGCAACATGGGGTACGCTGGCAAGGAAATTGTCATACCTACTTGGCTAATGGCTCCCAGCACTAAATAAAAGATGGGAGAGACTGACTGAAATGTTAACAGTTCTAATTATGTGATTTTGGTTTTCCGTTGTAGTTTTTACATTTTCCACAGCAAATATTAACAGACTTTACTTTGAAGAGATATTAGGACTGACATTGGTAATCATTATTTGCTCTTCATTGACATAGCAATTAGAAAAACAAATAACATTTTCCTTACTTTAATTCAAAAACAGATATTCTGCCTCCATGGTGGCCTCTCTCCATCCATAGATACACTGGATCATATAAGAGCCCTGGATCGTTTACAAGAAGTTCCACATGAGGTAAACTTAGTTTAAAAAAAAAAAAGATGACCACCACATTGTGGGAAAGCTAAATATTAGACTGCCAATCCCTAAAAATCAAATGCCGAATGTCTTCTCTGATATAAGGGAGGTGACTCAAAACAGAGTAGGAAGAAAGAGCATGAGAAGAAGCTTACCACAAAACAAGGAAAAGAGATGGGAGGGAGAAAGGGAATTGCACGGAAGACAGAAGGAGACCCTCATGGGTTCACAAAATACATATACGATGGTGTGAGGGGGAAGGAAAGAAAAAAAGAGAGAGATAAGTGTCACAGTAGAATGGGTAGAGAATAGTGAGGGGAGGGGAGGGGAGGGGAGGGGAGGGGAGGGGAGGGGAAGGGGGATAGGGAGGGCAGCAGAATACAACTGACACTAGGATTGCTGTATGTATACACATGGATGTATAACTAATGTGATCCTGCAATTGTACATGTGGAAAAATGAGAATTCATACCCCATTTGAATCAAATATATGCTATGTCAAGATCATTGTATTGTCTTGAGCAACTAATAAAAAAAATAATAATAATGATTTATAATATGTATTTAATTTTCTTGACCAGGGCCCAATGTGTGATCTGTTATGGTCAGATCCAGATGATCGTGGTGGCTGGGGTATTTCACCACGTGGTGCTGGCTACACATTTGGACAAGACATTTCTGAAACATTTAACCATGCCAATGGTCTCACACTGGTTTCACGTGCTCACCAGCTTGTAATGGAAGTATGTACTTTTCCTACAGGATGATCTTTATTTCAGATAATATTAATATCTGTAATAAGGTTTCAATATTAGCATTTAGGAAACATTCCTTATTTATTTTAGCAAAGAGGAAAGTTGGCCAGAACAAAATGATAATTCAGTTTTGAAACTGAGACTTAGAGAAAAATTGTAACAGTAGTACCCTAAAGTTGTGTTGCACCCTTCAGAGTGCTGAATATAAATGTTTTACCATATTTGCTTTATTTTCTCTTTCCTTTTCCCTCCTTACACTATTTTTTTCTGAACCATTTAAATGTTAGGTATATATAGACAAATTACCCCCAAATTTTCTTGTGGTTTGCTGTTGTTGTTGTTGTTTTAAATTAAGGACATTCTCTTATATAACCAAAAGTATAGTTATTATAGTCAGGAAATCAATACTGGTATAGTGCTATTGTCTAAACATTGTAGTCAAATTTTGCTAATTATGTCTGTCACCCAGTGTCCTTTAGCAACAATTAATTTTTGCATATGTGCATATCTAAGATTATGTTTGCATTCAGTCTCCTTTGGTTGGGAAATAATTCCTTAGATTTTCTTTGTTTTGTGTGATCTTGACATTTTGAAGTAGTACAAGCAATTTATTTTACAGAAATCTCTCTCAGTTGAGATTTGACTGATGTTTACTTGTGATTATAGATTCAGGATGAGCATTTTTGGCAACTATACTGCAGAAAGACATTGTGTCCTCGGTGCCTCTTACCGAGGGGTCATGAAATCTATTTGTCCCACTGCTGGTGGTGTTAACTGATTACTTAGTTCAGGTGACCCCTGCCTGATTTCTCCACTGTTACATTACTACTTTGTTAACTACTAAAGGACTAGAAATATAACCACTCCAAATCAGTAGGGAATGGTTTCAGGATGTTAGAACAAAACATTACTAACCTTGTAGAGACACATAGAGGGGCAGGAATATGATAAAGAACATAAATTCAAAAAAGTTTTAAAAAGAACATAAATTCATGGGGCAAAAATAAATCTAATTGTGTCAATAATCATAAGAAATGTAAATAGACTAAAACTTTCTTGCCTAAAAGACTGTCTATTTACAACTAAAAAATGATATTCCCAGATTGGATAAATAAATCAAAATTTAGCTGTTATCTGGGATCTGCCTAAAAACATTACAAGCTAGAGGTAAGGAATGGAAAATGGTGTATATCAAGTAGAAAATATAGCCAATAATATGAATCAGAATAGACTCTAAGGTAAAAAGTATTATTAGGAATAAAACAAGGTCATTATTGATGAAAATTGGCCCAGAAGAAAAAGTTTACATTTGCCTAATAATAGCTTCAAAATATATAAACCAAAAATTGATGAAATTTATGAGGGAATCTGTCATCTTTTTTACCACATTTTTTAAATTAATGTATTATAGTTGTACCTAATAGTGGTATTTGTTGCTACATATTGGGAATCTCATATTTGTGGAAGAAGTTTCAGTATACACCTGAAGATATGTAGCATAGATAAGGAAATCTACACAGTTCTGGGCCCAGTAGTTGTACAGTATTCTGTGTAGGTACAAAAATTTAAAGATGAAGCCAGGTATGCTGGCACATACCTGAAATCCCATGAGGCTGAGATAAGATCGTGAGTTCAGAGCCAGCCTCAGCAACTTAGTGAGGTACTACGCAACTCAGTGAGACTCTGTCTGTAAGTAACAAAAAACTGCTGGGGATGTGGCTCAGTGATTTAAGTGCCTGAGTTCAATCCTTGGTGCCAAAAAAAAAAAAATTAAAGATGAAAATAATGTAAGGTGGTAGAGATGACTACATATCCACAGAGAGAATTTGTAATTTTTTAATTTCTCTATTTCAAGATAATTTTATAATGAAATATTATTTTTTGTCCTGCAGGGATATAATTGGTGCCATGATCGGAATGTGGTTACCATTTTCAGTGCACCCAATTACTGTTACCGTTGTGGGAACCAGGCTGCTATCATGGAACTAGATGACACTTTAAAATATTCTTTGTAAGTAACTTTAAATTTTAATTGTATAGAGATGCGGATATAGCTCAGTTGGTAGAGTGCTTGCCTTGCATGCACAAGGCCCTAGGTTCAATCCCCAACACACCAAAAAAAAAAAAAAATGTATAAAGCACTTTTTTAAAAGAAAATTCTTTAATGTAGCTATTAAAAATAGAGGTAGATGAGTTCTGCTTCTGAAATGGTACAATGAGAAGTGTGGTAAACCTCCCCAATAAAAACAATGAGAAACTGGAGAAAAAAACTTATTTTCTTTTTGGTATAGGAGATCAAACCCAGGGTCTTGCACATGCTAGGCAAGCACTATACCTCCAGCTCAGGAAATTATTTTTTAAAATATTGGGGCTGGGGTTGTAGCTCAGTGGTAGAGCTCTTGCCTTGCATGTGTGAGACATTGGGTTTGACTTAGCACCACATAAAAATAAATACATAAATAAAATAAAGATATTGTGTCTATTTACAACTAAAAAATATTTTTTAAAATATTAAAGTATAAATGTAACATTAAATATAGAAGCAATATATAATAAATAAAATATAAATATATTTCTAAAAATTATTTAGTTTTTGGAAATTGTCCTAAGAGATTACAGTAAATAGAGAAACAGTTAAGAAGATCTACTAAATCTTGGTAATGACAGTAGGAGGTTGTGGCTTTGAGCCATTACATGCTCCTTCCCCTGCTCCCACATCCCTCTTACAGAAACTACTCTAGTTGCTTTACTCTGGGTTAGTATAGTCAAGAAGGTGAGGGCATCCCCTTCTGCAGATTCCATTCTAGGCTTATGATCTCATTTCAGCACCAACATATCCCACCTGCCCTTGTCCTGGGTTACAGATGTTCTACTCATGATGGATGAAGTTTAGTGACTGAGACCCCTTCCACAACCGTTTCTAGGGTGAAAGCTCTATTCCAGACATGGATGGAAGGCTGAGAACACTGGGTTTCCAGTTGTTCTTGCCATGGTACCTGCTTGCAAATCAGGAGGTGTCTCACAAGCAGGCCATGCCTATTGGCTTACTGTCCATCTGTTTTCCCCCTCCCTACAGTAACAGAAGTTCTGCTCAGGGTGGAGAGGCAGACCAAAAAAGTTGCTCAGCTCTGTCTGAGAGAACTGGCCCTGCTTGGAATTCTCCATCCTCTATTCTAAGTCTCTGAATCCTTTGTCAAAAACAATGAATATCATGCTGGAGACCAAGGAAAAGAACTCTCATAGTTCCTATCATACTTACAACAAGCTAAAGAGCAGAGCAAGAAGTTTAATAGATAAAAGTAGGAAAGGAGATAGCCAAGAAAAGCTCGGCTGAGTTTGGGGATGTGGCTAATCACCCCTGGGTTCCATCCCTGGTCCCAGCTTGGCTGGGATCACAGTCAGTTAGCACTATGAGGCCAGAAGGTTCTGCACATATACTAACTGCAACCTCTTAGGAGCAGAGTATGGCATGGGGTATTCCAAGCCACACATAGTGAGTTAATTAGTGTCCCCTCTAAAATTCATGTCTCCAATTATGATAATATTTGGAAATAGGGTCTTTGCAGATATAATTTTAAAATACAGACATACTAGATTCTTCTCAGAGGAAAAGAAACACAGACACATAGGTGAGAAGCCACATGACATCAGACGAGAAGCAACCTATCTATAAGCCAAGAATTTTATCTACCAGAAGAAAAGCCAGGGAGAAACAGGAAGAATGTTTCCATAGGGTCTTCAGCAGATGGTCAGCCAATACCTTTATTTCAGACTCTACCATCCAGAACTCTGGGAGAATAAATTCCTGTTGTGGTTATTTGTTCTGAGAAAATATTAGAAAGGTCAACAAAGGGCATGTGTCTACTAGGGGCTTAAACATAACCTTTAAAATAAACACTGGCTAAACAAGTTTCTCTGGCCTTGGAATACATTTTAGGAAGCCAGGCTTTAAAATAAAATCGTACTTATCCTTTGCAGTCTTGAAGAGAGTACATGCTTAAGGTCACATCCTCTCAGGACTGATTGGAAAAGGAAAATCCAAGTGAGACTGAATCTCAGGAATGCAAATTTGGGCTGGACATGGTGGCACATGCCTGTAATCCCAGTGGCTGGGTAGGCTAAGGCAGGAAGATTGCGAGTTCAAAGCCAGCCTCAGCAAAAACAAGGCACTGAGCAACTCAGTGAGACCCTGTCTCTAAATAAAATATAAAATAGGGCTAAGGGTGTAGCTTAGTGGTTGAGTGCCCTGAGTTCAATCCCCTTACCCCTCCCCCCAAAAAATCCAAATTTGGGCCAGGCAAAATAGCACATGCCCATAATCCCAGTAACTCTGGATGCTGAGGCAGGTGGATTTCAAGTTCAAAGCCAGCCTAAGCAACTTAGCAAGACCCTGTCTCAAAATTTTAAAAAAGGGCTGGGAATGTAGGTTAGTGGTTAAGCACCCATGAGTTCAATCTCCAGTACTCCCTCCCCACCCCCGCAAAAAAAGAATGTAAACTTGGTTCAAAACATGAAAATAAAATATTAGTCCAGGGCTGGGGTTGTGGCTCAGTGGTAGAGTGCTCACCTAGGTTGCATGAGGTACTGGGTTTGATCCTCAGCAACACATAAAAATGAAATAAAGATATTGTGCCTATGGGGCTGGGATGTGGCTCAAGCTGTAGCGCACTCGTCTGGCATGCATGCGGCCCGGGTTCGATCCTCAGCACCACATACAAACAAAGATGTTGTGTCCGCCAAAAACTAATAAATTAGTATTAAAAAATTAAAAAAAAAAAAAAAAGATATTGTGCCTACTTACAACTAAAAAGTAAATATTTTAAAAATAGTAGTCCATATTCATTTTTAAAATATTTTTGTAGTAGATGGAAACAATAACTTTATTTTATTTTTATGTGTTTGCTGAGGATTGAACCCAGTGCCTCTCACATGCTAGGCAAGCACTCTACCAACTGAGCTATAACCCCAGCCCCATTCTGTATTAATATTAAAGACAAAAACCAAATGAACATTTTAGTAGAGGCAGAAAAATCACTTGATAAAACCCAGAATCCTTTCAAAATAAAAATACTCAATATACAGGCCAGGCATGGTGGTACACACCTGTAATCCCAGCTCCTCAAGAAACTGAAACAGGAGGATCACAAGTTGGAGGCCAGCCTGGGCAACTTAGACTGTCTCAAAATAAATTGGGGGTGTAGCTCAATGGTAGGGCCCTTACCTAAGGCCTTGCACAAGGCCCTGGGTTTGATCCCCAGTACTGCAAAAAAAAAATAATAATAATAATAAACTAGTAATTTCTCAACCTAATAAAGGTATCTATGAAAACCCCTAATTTAGTATCATATTTAATATAGAAAAAACAGTTCTTCAGTAGTGAGAGAAGCATGTCCAATCTTACTATACATCCATTTAACTGATACAGATCTTTTTTTGCCAGGCACTAAAACAGACATTTTATTTGTTTAAATTTTTACTGTGGCTCTGTGAACTGGTAACATAGTTGCTACCATCTACAGTGAAGTGCCCAGGGCCATTCCAGCTACATACAGTAGTAGAGAGCCAGGACTATTATTTCCATCAGGTGTCTTGTTCTTTATTGGTTGGTTTGTTTGTAAAGTCAAATACTTCAATGATTTACTTTCTTCTGCCATTTATAGTCTTCAGTTTGACCCAGCACCTCGTCGTGGAGAGCCTCATGTTACCCGGCGCACCCCAGACTACTTCCTGTAAATTCCTCCTGGGAAAACCTGCCTTTGTATGTGGAAGTATACCTGGCTTAAAAAAAAAAATATATATTATATATATATATATATATATATATGTATATATATATACATGTATATATATACACATATATATTTAAAAACAAACAGAAAGAGCAACAGTAATCTGTGTGTTTCTGTAACAAATTGTGACCTGTCTTTGGCATTAAACCACATCATGGACCAAAATGTGCCATACTAATGATGAGCATTTAGCACAATTTGAGGCTGAAATTTAGTACACTATGTTCTAGATTGTTCAGTCTAACAGTATGCCTGCTGTATTTGTAGTAACCATTTTCCTCTGGACTATTCAAGCAAAAAAGGTAACTAACCACATCTTCCCTGCGCTTACTTGGAAATTTTAGTTTTAGTGTTTAACTGGCATGGATTAAAAAGAGTTGGAGTTTTATTTTTTGTGAAAAATTTCACAAGCTGACTTCCACTTAATCCATTACCCTTTATTTTATTGAAATGTATAATTAACAAAGAAGTCTTCTTGGGAGTATGTTGTCATAACATTATAGAGATTTCCCTTCATTTAAACTAAATTACTGTTTTATGTTGATCTGCATATTTCTGTATATTTGTCATGACAGTGCTTGCATCCTATTTGGTGTACTGAACAAATAAACTTTCCATTTTAAACAAAAACATTGGTTTAACTGTGATGAGCATTAAATGGAAGTTTCACTGTTTTGGAATTTGATATGAAATCTCTTGTAGTAAACAGTTCTGTCTAGGTAATTTAATGTTCTTGTATAGTTTATTTTCAGAAAAGAATCCAAACATTAGCTCATATCTTAGACCATTAAAAAGCCATTTTTATTTTTAAACATTATTAATTTATACTAATATATTCAACCACTTCAAGTACAAAATATAAATTTTATGTTGTAACTAAAGAATATGCCATGACTAGGGAAAATTTTTAATACTGAAATGTTATGAACTAGAAACAAATAAATTGGTATCTGAAAGAATTTAGTAGTAGTAGTAAGAGATGGTACTATTCAGATATATAAATTCCAAATCCTTTTTAAAGGGGAGAGTATGGAATCAGTGGTTGAGAGAGAACATGGAAGATGGCACATAGAATCAGTGGTTGAGAGTGAATGTGGGAGATGGCACAAGGGGGGAGAAACTCCACTATTTTTTTAGAAGAAAATTAGCTGATAGAAATAAGTATAAACATCTCAAAATCACAATCAATGTAAATGGACTCAATTAAATAAATAGACTTGGAGACAATATTTTAGAGTATATCAGTACATATGAAATTACCTGATTTCTAAACCTCAATATGTTTTGTGTGGTTTCATTGTGTACCCCAAAATTCACGTGTTGGAAACTTAATCCCCAATGCAATAATGTTAAGGGGAGGGGGGGAACAAGTTCAGTCCTCTCTTGCTCTGAGATCTTATGCCCTTCAGCCTTCCTCCATGGAAAGACAAAAGGCAGCCCTCATCAGATGCCAGCCCCTTAATCTTGGACTTCCCAGCCTCCAGAACTGTAAGAAAGAAATCTGTTTTTTATAAATTATTTAGTCTCAGTTACCCTGTAGCTCACAGAACAGACTAAGATAAAATTGGTACTGAGAACTGGGATTGTTGCTAAAACATACCTGAAAATGTAGAAGGTGGTATCTTTTGAACTAGATAGAGTCTGAGCTAGGCATGGTGGTGCAGGGCTGTAATCCCAGCGGCTAAGGAGGCTTAGGGAGGAAGACTGTGAGTTCAAAGCCAGCCTCAGCAACTTAGTGATGCCCTAAGCAACTCAGCAAGAGCCTGTCTCTAAATAAAATATTTTAAAAGGGCTGAGGATATGGTTAAGTGCCCCTGGGTTCAATTCCCAGTATTAAAAAAAAAAAAAAAAAAAGTCTGAAAGATTTTGAGGGGCATCCTAGAAAAAGACTAGATTGTTATAATCAAAGCTTTTTTAAAAAAATGTTTTTAGTTGTTGATGGACCTTTAATTTTTATTTATTTATATGCGGTGCTGAGAATGGAACCCAGTGCCTCACACATGATAGGCAAACACTCTACCACTGAGCCACAACCCCAACACCCAGAATCACTCTTAAAGCACCACATTTAAAAAAAAAAAAAAAGGTATTGTGTTCATCTACAACTAAAAAAAAATATTAAAAAGTGACTCTGATAAGAGCTCAGAAGAAAAAATGTGGGGAGAGTCTGAAACTTCAATTACTTAAGTGATCATAGAATATTAGTAAAATTATGGATAGTAAAGCCATTCTGATGAGGTTTCTGATTAAAATGAAGAGCAAGGTATTGGAAATTTGAATAAAGTCTATTTTTATTATAAATTTATTATAATAACATGGCCAAATTGTCTCTCTGCTCAGGGTCTTCATAGAAGACAGAATTCAAGAGCAATGAACTAGGATATCTGGAAGGAATTTCTAAACAAAATGATTAAAGGAGCTGTGTGGTTGCCTTCTTGGAGTGTGATTTTGAGATGTCCTTTATTATTGTTTCTTGTAGGCAGCATGTTTGGGTGTTTGGTTTTTTTTGTTGTTGTTTTGTTTTTGTTTTTTTATTATTTTTGATCCAGTACTCTTTGCTTTTAACTGGGGATATGTAGATTATATTTGCATTTAATGTGATTATTGGTATGGTAAGGTTTTAACCTGTCATTTTGATGTTTTCTCTTTATCCCATTCTTCTGAACTTTTTGGATTAATTTAATATTTTTTTATTCTGTTTATCTCCTAAGTATACTTCTTTGGGCTAAGTATACCTCTTTGGTTTTTATTGTTTGTTTTTGTTGTGATACTGGGTATTGAACCCAGAGGCACTTTACTCCTGAGCTCCATTTCCAGCCCTTTTTTTTAAATTTGAGACGGAGTCTTAAGTTGGTTAGGGCCTCACTTGCTAAATTGCTGAGGCTGGCCTCAAATTTGCAATTCTCCTGCCTCAGCCTCCTGAGTTTCTTGGGATTACAGTTGTGCACCACTGCCCCCACCCCCAACACTGTGGGGTTTTTTGGTTTTTTTGTTTTTGTTTTTGTTTTTTTTAAGAAGTTGCCTTACTGGGCTGGGGATGTGGCTCAAGCGGCAGCGCGCTTGCCTGGCCTGCGTGCGGCCCAGGTTCAATCCTCAGCACCACATACAAACAAAGATGTTGTGTCCGCCAAAAACCAAAATATAAATATTAAAATTCTGTCTCTCTTTAAAAAAAAAAAAAAAAAGAAGTTGCCTTACGATTTGTGGCATGCTTGTTTGGACAGTGTCTTAATAAGTTGCTGAAGCTAGCCTCAAACTTCTCTGGCTCAGCCTCCCAAATTGATGGAGTTACAGATAATGTGCCACCAAGCTCAGCTTCATGGCAAACAGGTTTTTTTGTTGTTTGTTTTGTTTTTTGGTGGCGGGGGTGAGGGGGTGGATACCAGGGATTGAACTCAGGAGCACTTGACCACTGAGCCACATCCCCAGTCCTATTTTGTATTTTATTTAGAACAAAGAGTCTCCCTGAGTTGCACCTCACTTTTGCTTAGACTGGCTTTGAACTCACATTCCTCCTGCCTTGGTTTTTCTTCTTTTTGAGAGTGGGTATGGTAGCTGTATATGTAAGTACTAGCCTGAGAGGTGTGAGAGGGGGTTATGTGTTTGTCTGGGTCATATTTTAAGAAGAAACTGCTGTCACATTTTATTACTCCATTCCTGGGTCTGAATATGTGGCTTGCATACACACACACACACACATACATATATATTTTGTTTTAAAAAATATTTATTTAGTTGTAGATGAACACAGTATCTTTATTTCTATGTGGTGCTGATCAAACCAGTGCCTCACATGTCAGGCAAGCACTGCACCACTGAGCTACAGCCCCAGCTCTGTAGCATATTTTTTTAACAATATAGTCTACCTTTAAGTGGTATCACACCAGTCCGCAATACCTTCTAATAGTATACCTCCCAACTTAGTGCCATTGTTGTCATACATTTTCAATTTACATATATTAAACCCCATATTTGGGGTTGGGGATATAGCACAGTTGGTACAGTGCTTGCCTCACATGCACAAGGCACTGGGCTCAATCCCCAGCACCACCAAAAAAATAAATAAATATATATATATATTAAAAACAGTATTTTTTTCTTCCTTTTTTGTGGTGTAGGGATTGAATTTGAATACTGGGCCTCATGCATGCCACTAAATAAACCCTCTAACCCTGAAATAAACCCTCCAACCCTAAAAATTATCTGCTGGCAATTGATTCCTTCAGTTTTATGTCTTTAAAATATTTATTTCATGTTCATTTGTGAAACATTTTCACCAGGTATAAAGTTGTCATTGTAGAATCAGAGCCCATAGCCTCAAATGGTTCCCTTGTGCTGAGGGCAGGTATTGGAGTCCTAGGTTGTTCTCTGGTGCTACTGCTCCCCCTTCAGCTTCTAGCTTCCCCTGCACACCTGCATCATGGAGAGGTGTCTGTCTCCACACTCTCATTTCTTCCCCAGTTGCCCCAGCAGCATACACTGCATGGCTGCATGTAAGAGCAGATAAGATTCCCTGCTGTCCAAATTCAGTCAGTCTTAGGTGGACCTTTGTGCTTTTGACTTCTGAAGGGAAGTTTTTGTCAGCATTCTTGCTTCTCTTACCTGTGGCAGCCAAGCTTTGCTTTGGCTCTGTAGTTGGTATGAGACTTGAGTTTTCTATCCCATCTCCAGCAATGGTAGACATATGTTTGATGTTTGTGATTAACCCTCTTTCCAGGATAGAGAATCCTTGCATCTCCCCTTCTCTCGGCAGTAATAAATCGTTGCCTGAGTACTGAAAGAGGCAGATGGACTTAGATTCTATTTCTCCAGAAACAGCAAGTCGGCCAGTGCACTGATGGTCATAATGCTTGTAGTACCTTCCCCAGCAGGTTGAGAAGGGTCTAGGGAATCTGGAGCTTTGGTGAAACCTGATCTGATGGAGCAAAGCCTTCTGAGTGGGATTTCCCTTTGTGTGTTAGGCCCACAGTCAGGACTAGCTTCAAATTCAGTTTAATGTCTGCTGTTGCCATCTTGAAACTCTTCATATTTGAGCAAGGGTTTCCACATTTTCATTTTGTACCAAGGCCTGCAAATTAAATAGCTAGTTCTTTTCAACCTTATCTAGTAGTCCAAGCTTGCCTTTAAAAATTCTAAAATCTTGATGTGATAGTATGCGCCTGTAATCCCAACTACTCAGGAGGCTGAGGTGGGAGAAACACTTGAGTGGACAAATTCAAGACCAACCTGCAACATAGAACTTAATCGCAACATATAAACAAGCATGTTTTTAAAAGTTAAAATCTTAGCTTGTATAGTAGCTACTCCTGTTCTTTTCCAAAAGGAACACAGTTCCTGTGTCCTGTCTTTCCTTGAATTCTTTGGAATTCAGTTTACACAATTGCTTTGCAGCCTCAGCTCAGAGCTCAAAAATGTTATGACTTTGTATATCATCCAGCTGTTCACTGATTTTAGAGTAGGAGCAATATTCTTCATAGCTTCCCATGTCCTAAGCACAAATCCAAAATGCTGTATGATTAGAAATTGTGTTTAGGATCTGTTTCAACTAGCAATTAACTGAAAAAATTTAGTTCCTACCTTTTAAAGAATTTCACATTTAAAAAAAATTTCCTTCAAGAAAAGGTATTATTATGGTTTTTATTTTCCCTTTCCCCCACAACAAACTATATCGTAGTGTCACTGTCAGAACCTAAAATGACTTTGTTAATAACATGACTATTGAATTAAGCTTAGACGAGGACTACCCACATCATTACAATGAAGGAGCAAGTTTACAAAATAAAGCATGATGTATGATGAAAGGACAAAATTTTCTAAGAATCTCTGGCCTCAACTCTAGAGAAGCTGAGTTTGAGTTCATATAGTTAATGTCTCAGCAACTACCAGGGGCTTTCACTATTAACCTCAATACACTCTCACCTGACCACTTTGTATACTGTTTTGGAAGTACTCAGAAGCATATTTAATGTACTTAAGATGTAGCTTTTACATTTTGTTTTACTTCACTGAAGCATATTATTAAAAACTTTAGTAAAACAGGCTAAGTTAAAATAGGATTCGAGTTATTTTCCTTTCGACATTCAAAAAAACCAAAGCTTTAGTAAGTCACAGTTTCTCATAGGTCGCGTAACAAGTTTACAAATTTATGGGATCCTTTTTTATCTTAAAGCCTATTAAAACCTTTTAACATTCAAATCATGGAAATTTTTATAGAAAGTATAAAAGGATCCCATATACTTTAGTTTTAATATTATCTATACTCCTACCTATTCACCCCACTCCAGATTATTTTGAAGCCATTTTTTACCTATAGTTTCTATCATATTCTAAAATATATATTTATTTTTTTAGTACCAGGGATTGACCCCAGAGGTGCTTAGCCACTGAGCCACATATCCTCCCTCCCACCCCCATTTTTGTCCATTTTGAGGCAGGGTCTGTTCCTTAGGGCCTCGCCAAGTTGCTGAGGCTGGCCTTGAACTTTTTTTTTTTTTATAATATTTTTGTTGATAGACCTTTATTTTATTTATCTATATGTGGTGCTGAGAATCGAACTCAGTACCTCACACATGCTAGGCAAGTGTTCTTATCACTGAGCCACAACCTCAGCCCTGGCCTCAAACTTTTGATCCTCCTGCCTTAGCCTCCTGTGTTGTTGGGATTACAGGCATGTACCACTAGCTAGTATATACCTTTACAGATAAGGATTCTCTTCCCACTTACCTTTCCTCCTCCTCCTTCCCCATACTCTTGTCACACCTACAAAAAATTAATGATTTTTTTCCACCTCATTGCTAGATGGCTATGGGTCATCAGTAGTTCCATCTCCCTGTATTAAGAATACTGCTGGGTAGAGAGGGAAGATGGGAGGGGAGGGGAGGGGGGATAGTAGGGGATAGGAAAGGTAGCAGAATACAACAGTCACTAATATGCCATTATGTAAAAATGTGAGTGTGTAACCGATGTGATTCTGCAGTTTGTATTTGGGGTAAAAATGGGAGTTCATAACCCAATTGAGTCAAATGTATGAAAGATGATATATCATGAGCTTTGTAATGTTTTGAACAACCAATTAAAAAAAAAAATACTGCTGGGGCTGGTGCTGTAACTCATTGGTAGAACACCTGCCTAGCCTGTGTGAGGCACTGGGTTCAATCCTCAGTACCACATAAAAATGAATAGAAGTATTGTGTCCATCTACAACTAAAAATTTTTAAAAAAGGAATACTGCCTTTTGTAACCAAGGAAACAATTAAGTATCTCTATTTTTAGCCTTTTAGTGTTGCACGCAACTGTAAATGTTGTGTTAAAATGTCTGAGTTGGGCATATAATCCCAGCAACACTGCAGAATGCAGGAGGATCCTAAGTGTTGAACAACTTAGTGAGACCCTATTTTTTTTTTGTTTTGTTTTTTAATATTTATTTTTTAGTTGTAGATACAATAACCTTTATTTATTTTTATGTGGTGTTGAGGATTGAACCCAGGGCCCCGCACGTGCTAGACAAGCACTCTACCCCTGAGCCACAACTGCAGCCCAATGAGACCCTGTTTTAAAAAATAAAATGGTCTGGGGTGTAGCTCAGTGATAGAATATGCCAGGGTTCAACCCCACTTTATCACTACTCCTCCCCCGAAAAAGAATGTCTGCATTACCATGCCAAGAAATGGCCCTGAAGATTTTTGTGTTAGAGATTGGGGTGATGGCCTGGCATGGTGGTGCACGCCTATAATCCCAGCTGTTCCAAAAGCTAAGGCAGGAGGATTTGGAGTTCAAACAACTTAGCAAGGACAACTTGGTGGGACCTTGACTCTAAATAAAATACATAATAGGGCTGGGCATGTAACTCAGTGGTGGAGTGCCCAAGTTCAATCCCCAGTACCAAAAAAAAAAAAAAAAATTGGGTCAATGAAGCCAGGCACAGTGGTTCATGCCAGTAACAATAGTGACATGGAAGATAGGGCTAAGGCAGGATAGATAGCAAATTCAATGGCAGCCTCAGCAACCTAGCAAGACCCTGTTCTCAAAAGGGACTGAGAGTTGGGTGTGATGGTAGAGGCAGAAGAATTACAAGTTGGAGGCCAGCCTCAGCAACTTAGACCCTTCTCAAAACAAAAAATAAAAAAAGGCTGGGGACATAGCTCAGTGGTTAAGTGCCCCTGGGTTTAATCCCCAGTACCAAAAATAAGAAATAAAAGGGACTGAAGAAGTAACAGTAATAAAGCATCCCTGGGTTCAATCTCCAGTGTGGGGGGAGGGGAGGATTATTCTAGGCCCTGGGGGCAGGGTATAGCTCAGTTGTGATTCTCCTCAGTTCCTAAGGCACTGGCATTAGAGTGTGCCACTGTTGTTACAATTTAATACAAGGAAAAATTGGACTTTGAAGTTTTGACATTTTTAATTTTGAGAAATACAACAGAGTAAACACTCCAACTTATAAGGTTTTGAAAGGTTTGATTGGATTGTGAAATATATTCATTGTGGCTGGGGGTATAACTCAGTTGGTGGATTGCTTGCCTCACATGCACAAGGCTCTGGGTTCAATCCCCAGCACAAAAAAAAAAAAAAAAAAAAAGAAAGAAAGAAATATTAATTGTGTGGTAAAATGGATTGAAGAGAAAGAAACTAAAGACCTATGACTTTGGGGTGTTTTTTTTTTTTGTTTTGTTTGGTTTGGTTTGGTTTTTGGTACCAGGGATTGAATCCCCAGGAGTGCTTAACCTCTAAGCCACATTACTAGCCTTTTTATTTTTTACTTAAGAGACAGGGTCTCGCTAAGTTGCTTACCACCTCACTAAATTGCTAGGCTGGTCTTGAATTTGCAATCTTCCTGCCCATCCTGCCCTTCCTGACTGTTTTTTTTTTTTTTTTTTTAAGTTTTTAATTGATTTTTTTCAAAATTTCTTTACATACATGACAATAGTGGAATGCATTACATTCATAATTATCCATTCACAGCACAATGTTTCGTAACTGTTTTTAACATACTGAGAAATGATATGAAGTAGGAAAATATAAATTATTGTGTCCCTTATAATATACATTTTTTTACCTTATTCAGTACATTATAGATGGCACATTCTACAAATCATGATATAAAGAGAACAATTCTTTTTTAAATTTTATGTCAATTATTTTTCCACGAATAACAACATTAGTGTTCACTGCCTTGAGCTCAATCAAGGTATGGCATGATTTTAATGTGGATCCTTTATTGTCCTGTCAAGGTCATGGCATAACTGATTTTAAGTAGAACAGGTAGTTTTCATTTCTTTACTAGTTGCTCTGCTCTTTCTCTTCCACATTAAGTACAGTATCCACGGTTATTCCTATATCCGCCAGTGACCTATCTCGCTCCACTTCTAATGGCCTTCTGGGAAAGGATGTGGAAAGGCCATATAGGGATGTATGGTACCCAATTTTCATCATCCAGTCAAGTAAGACCTAGAAGATAAAAAGCTTAGACATTATCGAATATTGTACACACTTATGGTCCTCCAGAACACTATGACATTTTATAGTTCTGTTGCTGTGAAATTATGTCCTTAGGAGTAATGATATAGAACTTTCAGGGTTGGGGTTGTAGCTCAGTGGTGAAGTGCTTCCCTCGCATGTGTGAGACACTGGGTTCAATCCTCAGCACCACATAAAGATAAATAAACAAAAGTATTAAAAACAAAAATAAATCTTAAAAAAAAAAGAACTTTCAAAGATATTTCCTTTCTAGAGTTTAAAGGAAATTTATTTCATGAATTTTGAGATGTGAATAACTTCTAATACCTTTTGTTCCAGAAGAGGTATAGGGACTAATGGCATTTAACAACTGAGATACTTAAGTTAGGAAAGCCTCATTCATACATATAGAATGGAAAGAGGATTCAATAAAGAGGTTAAGAATAAAATATTAGCTAGGCACAGTGGCACATGCCTGTGATCCTACCAACTCTGGAAGCTGAGGCAGAAGGATCACAAGTTCAAAGCCAGCCTCAGCAACTTAGCGAGTCCTTGTCTCAAAAATAAAAAGGACTAGCTGGGCGCGGTGATGCACGCCTGTGATTCCACAGGCCAGAAGGCTGAAACAGGGAGCCAGCCTCAGCAAAGGTGAGGCACTAAGCAACTCAGTGAGACCCTGTTTCTAAATAAAATACAAAATAGGGCTGGGATGTGGCTCAGTGGTAGAGTGCCCCTGGTTTCAATTCTTAGTACTAAAACAAAACCAAAGGGATGTAGCTTATTAGTATAGCATACGCCTAGCATGAAGCCCAGGGTTTCATCCCCAGCCAAAAAGGCCTCCAAAAAAACAAAATAAAAATAAAGTTATAGTAAAGGGAATAAAAATTTTAATACAGAGGGCTGGGGTTGTAGCTTAGTGGTAGAGCACTTACCTAGCATGTGTGAGGCACTGGGTTTGATTCTCAGCACCACATATAAGTAAGTAAATAAAAATAAAGGGCCATCGACAACTAAAAAAATGTTAAACAAAAAAAAAAATTGAGGGGCTGGGGTATGTTTCAGGGGTAGAGCGCTTACGTAGCATGTATGAGGCCCTGGGTTTGATCCTCAGCACCACATAAAAATAAATAAATAAAATTAAGGTATTGTGTCCAACTACAACCAAAAAAATAAATATAAAAAAAAAATTGAATGCAGAGATCACAATTCAAAGAAGCCTACCATGTCTACATATCCCAAAATCTGCCAATGTCAAGTACCTACAAATGTTCTTTATCCTTATCTGATGGGAATATCAGATGACAGTGTGATAACTCCCTGGATATTTGCCAAATTCAAGAAAAATATTCCTCATAATGCAAATATCCTCACCTGTGAACTCCAAGACTTAAAAAACCTTCTCCTTAGGACTTTCCCACCTAGACATCGGAGAGCAACAGTAACTACCTGAGAAATAAAAATGTTCAGATAAGAATTCCAATTTTTAAAAAATCAAATCCATAGCTCTTTAAGATTCCAAAATTACTACTAAGAAACACGTTATTATAAAAATTCACGTGGAGATTTGCAGGAATTTGCAACATCAAGGTCCAGATAAATTTCCCCCTAAACATGAAAATAATTCTTCTAAAACTGAAAAATAAACATCTTTCTACTAATGAGGAAGTGAAAGCCTTCCAAAGAGGACACCAGAGACCAAGTACTTTTTTCTGGGCAAATACTATTAAGATTGTAGCTTGTTTGAAAAGTAACCGAACAAAACAAGAAGACCTAGTGCCACTTTCTCAATGTACAGACAAGAAAACACTACCTGGAAGGAAACAAAAAGTTGCCTGCATACTCTGATACTATAGGCCACACACTATCTGTCCATCCTCCCAAGTAAGTGAGAGTGTTTGAGCAGCTCCAGCTTTTCTTCATCTACTGAATTCCCTCTATGATCATCCCTTTAATAAAGCACTTAGGCAGTTAAAAAGAGCTTGGAAACTGCTAGTATATTAAAGTCCATCATAAAAAGAGAAGACAATGATTAGTAACTTATACTGAAGTTCATTATGTACCTGCCAGTTGCTCAAAAGTGCCAGGAAACCCTTTCTTGTAACCAGCATCATTAACTGTCCTGAGAGCTACTGGGCATCATGTTATGTATAAATGTGGTTTTAGAGCAGCACACCTTCCCATCTCAGGAGACCCATGCTAGAAAATGCATCCACTGAGCTGGGGACGTTGCTCAGCAGTCAGAGCGCCTGCCTAGCACGTAAGAGACTCTGGGTTTAATCCCTCGTACTTGAAAAGAAAAGCAGCAGTAATTAAAATTGTTTCCCTGCTACTCCTTAAAATGAAATAAGATAGCATACAATAAAACAGTTGCTATAAAAATGTGGTAATATAACATGATGATTTACAAAATTATTTTCAAATTATTTTAAATTTTATGGTTATTTTTAATCTAAAAGTGGAACAGTAGCGGTAAATATTTCAATTGGGAATCGTGAACTACCACCATTATTTTCTCCTTTTTGAAAATCTACCCAGCTTAGTATTTTATAATGATATATCTATAATACTAAATATGTAACAGGCACTGAACAAATCAGGGTGTACTAATTAAATAAAAATTACATTGTTTTTCAGATCCCTCCCTCTCCTATCAGAAATCTATGTTAGTCATTAGTTCACTCTTCTATTAGTCTGCTCCTAAATCCAAGCAGGTTTCCAGTATAACAGGAATTTTCTCATGTGGCTCATTATTATAAAGTGAGCTACAACATATACAGAAAAAAACAAATACACACACACACAGAAAGAAAGCCTCCTCTAATTCTGATTTTTTGGTTTTTGGTACTGGGGAATGAACCCAGGAGTACTCAACCACTGAGCCACATCCGCAGCCCTTCTTTTGTATTTAGAGACAGGGTCTTACTGAGTTGCTTAGGGCCTCGCTAAATTGCTGAGGCTGGCTTTAAACTCAAAATCCTCCTGCCTCAACCTCCAGAGCTGCTGGATTACAGGCGTGCACCACTGTACCCAGCTAGTTCTGATATTCTTTAAAATGAATGTTAGTCTCATTTCCTAACAATACAAAATTATAAAGATTATTCTATAAGTAATGTCATTTAGTAAGTCTAATTTTAATTAGGAAATAGAGAATTTCCTAAAACTTATAATTTCCAGTATTCTTAAAAGTGAAAATATTTTTGAGGGGACTAGAGTTGTGGCTCAGTGGTAGAGCATTTGCCTGGAATGTGTGAGGATCTGGGTTCGATCCTCAGCACCACATACAAATAAAAAGAACAAAAGATCCATTGAAAACTAAAAAAAAATTTTTTTAAAAGTGAAAATATTTTTTACATATATACTCATAAAAGTATGTAGGTCAGGAGCAATGTATTACAGGAGCAAGCTTAATGTGTATGATGGTATGCAATGACATGTAATGATTATGATACCAGATCAAAACTGTTGACAAAATAGGAAACAGCATTTTAAGAAAGTCAGAAACAATATGACTGCATGATTTACAAAAACAAACATCCTCAAATCTTTAGTAAGTGTAGTATAACCCATTCCTCACTCTACATGTGCCTTTTTACTTTAAAAATGTTTTTTTTAGGGTGATAGGGTGGAAGGTAGGTTAGAAAGGCACAGCCCCAAAACAGATTGCTTTATTTCTCTTGTTTTTAACTTTTATGACAATGCTTACAGTCTATTTTCATTATTCTAGTGGCAGGGAGCAGGGGGAATGCTACCATAGAGAGAAACAGAGGCAGAGAAAATTTGAAGGGACCAGTAAAACCAGAAACAACCAAGTTGATCTCAAATAGGGTCAGATCTAGGTCTAACACACACACACACAAAAAAAAAAAAAAAAAAAACCGTAACAAAAAAGATAGGTTCATGAGAATACAATTACTAAAAGATGAGAAGGGACATTTAAAGATATCAAGATTGCAAATGGTTAGTGAGGAAATAAAGATTTTTGCACTGAATTCTTAAAAATGCTAGGTAGCAACTGCACAGACTATATATGCTCTGTTCAATGATTCTAAGGTGGTCACGGTGGTACATGCCTGTAATTGTGGCCACTCAGGAAGGCTGAGGCAGGAAGATCCAAGTTTGAGGCCAGTCTGGACAACTTCCCAACACTCTGTTTCAAAAAGTAAAAAGCATTTGGGATGTGGCTCATTGGTAGAGCGCCTCAGAATTCAATCCCCAGAATAGCAAAAAAAAAAAAAAAAGAGAGAGAGAAAAAAGAAAAAGAAAAGCCAGACATGGTGGTACCCGCCTATAATCCCAGCAGCTCAGGAGGCTGAGGCAGGAGGGTCACAAGTTCAAAGCCAGTCTCACAACAACAAGGCTCTAAGCAATTCAGTGAGACCCTGTCTCTAATAAAATACAAAATAGGGCTAGGGATGTGGCTCAGTGGTTGAGTGTTCCTGAGTTCAATCCCTGGTACCCCCTTCCCCTAAAAAAGATTCTAACAAAATAAAAATATTCTAATACTTCTTAATCCTTTTAAGGCTCACAAATATGAGAATCTGAAGAAAAGCATTGTCCTTGTATCTATAAAAAGGACAATTATAAGAGATTTCACTGAAAACCAATATCTATAATCCAACAAGAATAATGTCACATGCTTGAAAGACATGATAAATTCAAAAAAGGCCTTTCCTATAAAACCCAAAACTATATTTAATTACTATTATGTTTTTAAACGGTTGTCATGGATACCAGCCCAAAGCTTGAGAAGTAGAGATCAGGGCAAACATATTTATAGCATGAATTTGTCAGGCATAATGGCAGAATTAAAAGTCCTTAATAATTTTCAAGGAATATAATTGTTGCCAGACTAAAAAAAATAGAAAGCTATGAAGAGTTCTCTCTCTGAACATATTGTACAAATAACACATGCTCGGCCAAGAGCAGTGATATACACCTGTAATTCCAGAAACTCGGGAGGCTGAGGCAGGAGGATTGCAAGTTTGAGGTCAGCTTCAGCAATTCAAAACCCTAAGCAACTTAGCAGGATCCTGACTCAAAATAAAAATAGAAAAAAAAAATTTAAAGGGTGGCTGGGGAGGTGGCTCAGTAGTAAAGCACCCCTAGTTTCAATCCCCAGTACCAAAATAAAACAAAGATACATGCACTCCCTGTATTAGAACAAGTGCTTATAACTATGCTGGCCAATGGCAGCAAGGCAGTGCACACTGTAACAAAGCAGGTGGGAAGAAGCCACTCAGTGAAGCGGGGGTCAATTGCACCCCAGATCCCGTAACAGTGAACCATTCTTAAAACACAAAACATGCTGTAGTCTTCATCCGCTCTTCCTTAACGGAGAACTACCTTTGAAGCCATTTGTCTAACATGATTGTTTTAGTAAGCAGGTTATTTGCTGAGGCAGTGGTTAGTCTCCATAAAACAACTCGGAAAAAAAGCAGGCTTCAAGACCACGATTCAGCTGCCGAATTTGAAATTACCCCAAACTCAGAACAAGACCTCTTTACAGTGCAATCCCATGAACACTTCTGCTGTCTTCTCCCCAAACCCAGGTTTAGATAAGTCATACATGTTTACTTAGTATTAAACAGGAACCAGAAAATATACTTAATTTTCCAAGAAGCTTACTTCTTCAGTTGTTTCAGAAGGTTCTTCAGGTAAATCAGGAACCTAAAGAATTAGGGAGAGAAATGTAAACATTTTCAAGAAGCAAAAAATAATTGCAATGAGAAAGTTTCCTTTTGCCAGGCACAGTGACACATGCCTGTAATCCCAGCAGCTTGGGAGGCTGAGGCAGGAGGATCCAGAGTTCAAAGGCAACCTCAGAAACTCAGCGAGGTCCTAAGCAACTCAGTGATACCCTGTCTCTAAATAAAATACAGAAAAGGGCTGAGGATGTGGTTCAGTGGTTTAGTGCCCCTGAGTTCAATCCCCAGTACTAAAAAAAAAAAAGTTCCTGTCAACATGACACATCTAAGCTTAATAAAACTAGACCCAGTGACTGATTGCTAACCCATTCCCAAGAAGGGCCAGACAGGAAAATTATATATTATCATGTTAATACAGGTTGATATAGAGTGTATATGAAACACAAAATTGAATTTTGTGTTTCATATACACTCTGTATCAACTTATCCCAGATAGGATCTCATTATGTATATGCAAATACTCCAGGATAAAAAATCTGAAAACACCATCCCCTAAGCATTTCAGAAAAGAGCATACTCAACCTGTAATAGGTGTTGGCCACTCACAAAACATGGCATAATATGTCTTAAGCTACCTAACAGGAATGATTCACTTAAAAGCTGTATATATTTAGTTTTCTTTTTCTTTTTTTCTTTTTTTTGCAGTACTAGGGATCTAACCCATGCTCTCAAACATGCTAGCAAGTGCTCTACCACTGAACTACATCATCAGCCCTTTCTTATTTCCTTTTTTTTTTTTTTTTAACGGTACTAGGTATTGAACTCAGACCCTCCCATACTGAGCTGTATCCCCAGCCATTTTTTTGTTTTGTTTTGTTTAACTTTGAGGCAGGGTTCAAGTTCCCCAGAGTAGCCCGGAACTTGTGATCCTCCTATCTCAGCCTCCCAAGGAGCTGACAGGCATCCAACACTGTGCCCAGTGTAAACGCTATACTTTACTTTTCTACATAATCAAATTTCTTCCTCAAAGAGAACAAAAGTATTTTCTAAACCTGTTATCATTTATCCTACAGCTTTCTTCTAAGTTTGGTTCAGAACCTTAATATTAAATAGGATAAGTGATTTTTTTTAATATTTATTTTTTTAGTTGGACACAATACCTTTATTTATTTATTTTTTTGTGGTACTGAGGATCGAACCCAGGGCCTCGCATGTGCTAGGCAAGCACTTTACCACTGAGCCACAACCCCAGCCCCCGGATAAGTGATTTATAATGAAGCTGACTGACTTTATAAGGAGGTGGTAAGACACCATTTGGGTTAAGACAGTCTTCACCTTTCCCCAATATACCACCTCACCAGAGAACCGTATTCCTTCTATGCACTGATACAATTCAGTAAGTGGTGTTAATCGAAAAACCTGTTTCTGGGAGGGCTGTTCAGCAGATGTCGAATCTTCGGCTTCGGTTAGAAGCTTAGGCAAGTTCCGCCTCTTTGCAGCTTGTCTGTTGGTTGTTTCAAAAGATGTCTGACTTGTGTTTTCAAGCACTAATTCTTCATCACCCTGCTCAAAAAACAACATACAATTTCTAAAGAGACTTTGTATTGATTTTATTCTATTCTAATCACAATGATTTTTTTTTACTCTGATGGCATTTCAGTAGAAAAATATTAAGATACTATTACACTCAGAAAATGAAAGCAATATGTCCTTGAACAAGAAAATACGGGGCTTAACATCTTCCAGAAACAACCCTTATCCATCAAAGTTCTGAGATTCCCTCTGATAGACAAAAAGCTGATGGGGACCCTTTCCCTCTCTGACTAATCCCTAAGTTTCTCAGTAGGATAGGAAAAAAGAAAAAATTCTGAATGATATCCTTTCCACCTTTTCAGCAAAAGAAAGCGGCAGTACAAGGGAGTTGCCTTCAAAGACTGTGCAAATAGAACATGTATAAAAAACATGCCTTTAAAAAAAATAGTTTTTAATCATAGATGGGCACGATACCTTTATGTATTTGTTTGTTTGTTTGTTTATTTATTTATTTATTTTTATGTGGCACTGAGGATCAAACCCAGGGTCTCACACATTCGAGGTGAACCCTCTACCCCTGAGCCACAACCCCAGCCCCTATAAAACATGTCTTTGTAAGTGACCATGCAAGACTTCTATACCCAAAATGTGGCCTTGGTATCTGGTTATATATAAACATATTCTAGTCTTGAAACTCAAACTTTGACTTTCCATTTTAATTAATCACTCTAAGAGGCAAAGAATTTTATTCCAGAAAACTATTCTTCAATATTATCTATTAAAATGTTCCTTTAACAAAATAAATGTAGAGTTCTCAAATACATGCTTATTAGTTCAATAATTCCTTCCTTCTACAGCTACTAACCTAAGATAAAAAGTTCTCTTTATCAGTCTAAAATGTTCATCATTTGGTAGGGTTTCATCCCCTTTCCTTCTTCCTAAGAAAGTTAGCTGGGTGTGGTGATGCACCCCTATAATCCCAGCAACTGGCAAGTTCAAGGCCAGTCTGGGCAACTTAATGAGACCCTGTCTCAAAAGAAAAAATAAAAAGGGCTGGGTAAAGCACTCCTGAGATCAATCTCCAGGACCAAAACAAAGCAAACAAAAAGAGAAAACTTGGTGGAAGGAGCATGGGGAATGAGAATCAAGGGATCTTAATGCCAAGTAAATGGCCAAGCCCAGGCTGCCTCACTGCAAGCTACAAAGTTAAAAGCTGACAGATTTTAATGTATGATACATCAAGATCATTGTACTGTCATATATAACTAATTAAAAAAAAAAAGTTGACAGATTTTGACCCTCTCACATTGTGATTGTCATGTTCTTTGATAGTCCTCAGGGCCTTACTCATAACCACACCAACAGTTTAACCTGCCCAGGGCTTTCTGATGTCTCCACTAATCAGTTTAAAATATACACCAGTGGTACCAATGAAGACAGAATCTAAAAACAAGGGGCAGAATGTCTAATTCATCTTGTGACCATTTCTGAGAGACAGATCAGGCTAAAATCAACCTATCAGATAGCTGATAGTATACTCCAGTAGTCCCAGCTACTTGGGAAGCCGAGGCAGGAGGAGTGCTTGAGCACAGGAGTTCCAGACCAGCCTAGGCAATATAGCCAGGCCCCATCTCAAAAATAAATATACGTATGTGTGAGTGTGTTTGTGTGTCTGTATGTGTATATACAAAATCAACCTATCAATGTCTATCAACCACAAAACTGAAGAAAAGAGAAACTCAAGTGAAATCGCTACATAAAACAGTTGCATTTTATGTTGCCCATTTTTCACATTAATCTACCCTTGCTTATGTTATGACATATTTGTCATTATGAAATGAATAAAAACATCCCAGTTGACTCTGAGGTAAACATTATGGGCCTTACATATATGATCTGTGGTCAGATACTCTACAATTTCTTTATGAATATTCTTTTTTCCCTGTAAGAAAACTTAAAATTATAAACTTGGATTAGCAAATAACAAAATCTCTCCTTAATGACAAAGGAAAAAATAACCAAAGGATAATTAGACTTTTAAAACTGAGCCAAACATAATGAATATAATGTAAACTTAACACTTTAGAGATCTTACTTGAGAAAAGATGAGACTTTCCTCAAAATAGTAATTTATTCAATATTTTTCTCAAAGACTAGCTTGTAATAGTTTTGCCAAGATTACGTTCTTTAGGTACCAAAACCACTTAACCACTTGATACACAATTATGATGAATAAACACTCATATAATTAGAGCCACCTTAGTGACGACACCTATAATCCTAGCAACTCAGGAGGTTGAGGCAGGAGGATTTCAAATTCAAGACCAGCCTCAACAACTTAGCAAAATTCTAAACAACTTAGTGAGACCCCGTCTCAAAAAATAAAAAAGGGCTAGGGATATAGCTTAGTGGTAAAGTGCCCCCCCCCATTCAATCCCTAGTACCAAAACAAAATAAAAAAGCAAGTCCTAGTGATGCACACGCCTGTAATCCCAGGAACTTGGTAAACTGAAGCAGATGGATTGCAAGTTTGAGGCCAGCCTCAGCAACTTAACAAGACTCTATTTCAAAATTGAATAAATAAAAAGAATGGGAATGTGTTCAGTGGTAAAGCATCCCTGGGTTCAATCCCTGGAACCAAAAATAATAGGTTCTATCTCTTGCCATGTGATACTCTGCATCACATTGGGGTTCTTCCAGCAAGAAAGCCTCGCCAGATGTGGTTCTTAAACCTCCAGAATTATGAACTAAATAAACTCTTCTTTACACAATAACACAAAAACACAAGCGATACACAGGGCTGGGGATGTAGTACCTGCCTGGTATGCATGAAACTCTGGCTTCCATCCTCAGCAATGCCCCCCCCCACAAAAAAAAAACCAACCCACAAACCTATATATAATCATTATTAATGAAAACTTTGAAAAAACAAATAGTACTAATAGCCTAACATTTTCAATTAATAAAAAATACATAAAATAAAACATAATTAATAATTGACTTCTAATATAAAATTGACTTCTAATATTTTCTAACCCCAAGTTTGTGACCGCCGCTTAACTTCCAGGTTTCACCCGTCATTTGATAAAAGTGCTCTTCCAGTTTTTTCAATCTCATTTCCTGGTGAGGTTTTAAAACATTCTCTATGTATCTGCTGGCCTGTTTGAGAAAACAAAGTAGGTGTTGTTACTATTCATAAAAGTTCCTAAAAGCTTATATTGTCTACAAAGTTGTAAATAAAAGCCAGGGGGAAACTGAATTTTCACACTAATTCAATTTTACCTCCATTTTAGCATCATTTTCTAAAAATTCCAATTTGTATGTAATGCAAGCAAAAACAAATGTTTTATACTTAAGTGACATTGAACTTATATAGTCTTTGTGTTTTCAATGCCAATTTTTAAAAAAAAAAATACATGGAGCTAGGGGTACTAAAGAACACAGAGCATTATTCCCTAATTTCTAGGATCTAAGTCTGAGCAGTTTGTTCAAGACACAAAGCCTTCTCATGTTGTCAGATCTACAAGGCATGAACTCATTCAGAAGAGTGTTAAAACAAAATATTTTAAGGATGGAAAGAACTGGAAGCTAAGCATGGTGGTGCCTTTAGTCCCAGCTATTTGGATCCAATGACCCTACCAGTTTGAGACCAGCCTGGGTATCACAGCAAAACCAAAATCCTAAAGAGGACTGGGGATGTAGCTCAGTGGTAGGGCACTTGCCTAGCATACTCAAGGCCCTGGGTTTGATGCCCAATACCACACCACAAAAAAAAAAAAAAAAAAAAAGGCTAAAGAAAACAAAACTGAAAACTTTTGGAAATCACCCCAATACCACCATGGAAATAATAAAGAGATATCCAAATTCCATCACTGATAAAACAAATAAACACCATAACCCCCAAACCACTATTATTATGAAGATAGGTAGAGGAGAGGTAACTGACTTAAGAGTCAGAAAGCTACACCTGAAAAGCTTATGCAGGAGGACAACAATAAGAAAGCAAGCCAGTGTTCTCCACAGACCCTGGAATAGCTCAGGAATAAGAGATGCCAGGTCCCTTGGCAGAGATCCAGGGTGAGGTGCACAGCTAAAAACAGGGAGGGATAGGGAAGCCATGCATGAAATGATGATGAATTTGTAATGAACTGAAGATTATGACTATTATAACTTGCTGCACCTGAGGCAATAGGGGAAAAAGAGGGGGGGAGATAAAGTCCTACTATATCCCCAGACCCACTTCCATACTACAGCCAGCCAGGGATGGAAGGTTTACTCTTTGTGAAAATAAACCAGAGAGAGTAATCACTGATCCCAGCCCTTAGTGGACAGCATAAGTGAAAAATACAACTAAGAATAAACTAAAACGTAAATGCTGAAAGGTGAGATTCACTTCCTCACAGGACTCAAAACTGTGGACCCTCAGGCATTAACCCCTTAGGCAGGAGAGTGGAAAAGGCTTCTCTGGAGAAGGTAAATTGCAAAGGAGGTAACAAGAGATGCTGAGGAAGCTAAATTCCTCTTCAAGCATCCTACAGTGAAGCCTGACAAGGGATATTCTGTCAAGCTCTGCCTATATACACAAAAATTCCAATAAGCTTTTTTTTTTTTTTTTTTTGATGCTGGGGATTGAACTCAGGGCCTTGTGCATGCAAGACAAGCACTCTACCAACTGAGCCATATCCCCAGCTCTATTTTTTTTTTTAATATTTATTTTTTAGTTTTCGGCGTACACAACATCTTTGTTTGTATGTGGTGCTGAGGATCGAACCCGGGCCGCACGCATGCCAGGCGAGTGCGCTACCGCTTGATCCACATCCCCAGCCCAAAATGGTAATTCTTATGCAATGTAAAATTGTTCTCTTTGGTTCCCATTTTTCTTGAGCAGTGTACTCTGTCAGCGATTGATCGTTTAGATGTTAGTAACCATTCTCTAACTTGTACTCAATTAGGGTCATTTTGACCCACTTCCCTTCTGCTTGCTTGCTGCTATGCCAACCTGGAAAGTCCCCGGGGAAATCCCAATGTACCCACTGCACTGTTTCGCTAACTGCTCAATTCAGCTCTGTGCCTCTGCTTGCGGATGTGGGCCGCCCGGCTAAATAAAGACTCCAATTCAAACAAAATGGACTTGGTATGTTCTCTGAACGGTCTGCCCCATAACAAGAGGACATGAAAAGATGCTCAGCGTCACTAGTCATTAGGTTAACTGTAAATTAAAACCACAACGAGACACTGATGCACACTCAGGAGCATTTCTGAACATTTAAAAAAGACAAGGGGGAGGGGGCTGGGGTTGTGGCTCAGTGGTAGAGAGCTCGCCTAGCACACGTGAGGCACTGGGTTCGACTCTCAGCACTAAATTAAAAAATGAGATAAAGATATTGTGTCCACCTACAACTAAAACATAGATATAAAAAAAAGACAAGGGACTGGGGTGAAGCTCTGTGGTAGAATATGTGCCAAGTGAAATAAGCCAGTCTCAAAACACCCAAGGCCAAATGTTCTCTCTGATATGCAGATGCTAGCTCACAATAGGGGATGGGGAGGGGGATAGAAGTTCAGTGGATTAGACCCAGGGGAATGAAGGGAAGGGAAGGGGATGGGAGTGGGAAAGTCAGGAGAAGGAATCAGACGTCACTTTCCCATGTTCATGTATGAATATACCCGCGTCCTGTACAACCACAAGAATGGGAACTCTACTCCATGTATGTGAGGTATGTCAAATACCCCTACTGTCATGTATATCTAAAAAGAACAAATTTTAGGACTGGGGTTATAGTCCAGCTGGTAGAGTGCTTGCCTTGCATGCACAAGGCCTTGGGTTTGAACCCCAGCACTTAAAAAAAAAAAAAGAATCTTCTGGCTGGCTGTTGACCTCAGTGATACAAAAAGAAGCCAATCAACAAAACCTCAGTGAGGATACAGAGGCCCTAGGACTGCCCAAGCCCTAGGGCCATTTCTGTTGTCTGTGCTTTTGAGAGAAAATACTTCTGCCACACGTCACCGGTAGAGGAAGGCTTGACTTCACCTAACCTGACTTTTCAGAGCCCTTTCCCAGTGAGGCAGCACAGATGCTGGGAACAGATTAGCACCATCACGTTTTGGCTCAGGATGGGAGCGCAGGGAGGTGGGGACCAGCTCCAGACGGCAGCTTTTGACTAGGGCTCACCAAATTATTGGGTTGACTAGGGTTCTAGTCTAGTCTACTTTTGTTTTTTATTCAAACCTCCAGCCTTTTTTTTCTTCTTAAGGATTTTAGAGGTTGAATTCAACATACAGTACCTTTTCTTGGATTCAGTCCAAGAAAATCTAGTTACTGACACCCAGGGAGGAGCTTGCCTTATTAGCGGGATGACGGGTATGTGTCCCATGTTGGGGCACGGTGTCCTCAAAGGTCTGGGAGAGCTTAGGGTTAATATTATCCAGGGAGGAGAGTAGGTTAGGATGATTTTGAAGTCCTGAGGAGGGACCTGTTGTTTAAACTCCTCGGTGCACCTGAAATTCACGCAGCGGGCTGAGATGCTGAGTAGCTGCTGAGCCTGCCGCTCCCGGCCCTGGCCAACGTGACCTCACCTGCCAGTCTCCCAGCTCAGGCTTTTCTGTGCAGATTGCTCACCACGTCTGTCTGTGATATTGGACATTGCAGGGCACCCACGGCGAAGCCAATCCAAACCCAGTCAGCTTGCCAAAGACGGGGAGAATGACAGCACCTGCCTCAGAAAGGTCTCTGTGCACTCCACCCTGTCTCCCAGACTGGAGAGAGGAAAAATGGCCTTGGGGGAGCCGCGGAGTGGGTTTCACTTCATGCAAAGGAAAAGGAGATTTAAAATATTGCAAGGCGCCAGGCGTGGTGGCTCTTGCCTGTGATCCCAGCGGCTTGGGAGGCGGAGGCAGGAGGATTGTGAGTTCAAAGCCAGCCTCAGCAAGGGCGAGGTGCTAAGCAACTCAGTGAGACCCTGTCTCTAAATAAAATACCAAATAGGGCTGTGGCTCAGTGGTCAAGTACCCCTGAGTTCAATCACTAGTACAAGGGGGAAAAAAAAAAAAAAAAAAAAAAAAAAAAAATATATATATATATATATATATATATATATATATATATATATATATATATATATATATCAATAAAGAACCTCTAAATGTTTGCACCAGGCAAATAAACTAGCAGGGAGGGGCTGGAGAGAAAGCAGCAGGGGCTGGAGCAGGGTGTAGACCGCCCCAGGGGACCTGGATGCCTGGGCATCAGTAGCTGATTAAGAAGCAGGAATGGGAGTTGCAGAGATTCCGTGTGTCTCTAGGACACCTGTGCTGTCCTTGTTCTTGTGGCATTTCAGGCTACTGAGGGATCTGGGTCACACCTCTTTTGACCCCCCCCCCCCCCAGAGCAGTGGGGCTTCCAGTTTCCCTCTCCTGTGGCCATGAGCATGGCTCGTTTGCGTGTTCCTCTCTGGGATTCTAGAGCAGGGCTTCTCAGTCTGGCCTTGTGAAACGGCCATTTGGAGCCAGGTCATTCTCTGTGGTTGGGTGAGGGGCAGAGGAGGCTGTCGTGAGCATTGCAGGACACTGAGTGGCACCCCTGGCCTCTGCCCATTAGATGCCAGGAGCATCCTTCCCCGTGGGCACAACCAAAATGCCTCCCCAGAGTGTCGTGTTTCCTGGTGAGCAAAACCATCCCTATCCCCTTGAGAACCACTGCCCTAGGAGGTGGCAAGGATGAGCCAAGTCTGAAGGCTTCAGAGGGACTTCAGCGTTGGAAAGGGGCCTCAGTCATTCGGAAAGACCAAATGTCTCTCTTTGAGTAAAGGTGTCCCCATATAATTTAGCACTTACATGGATGTGTTAGAATAATGGGCACCCATGTGCTGATCCCCAGCACCTGTGAAAAGTTCCTGTGTAAGCAGAAGGGATTCTGTAGCAGTGATTAAGTTTAGCATCCTGAGGTGGGAGATTATCCTGGGTTCCGGTGGAGGGGGCAACGTGATCTCAGGGTCTTTATAAGAGGGAGGAAGGAGGGCCAGAGTCAGAGAAGGAGATGTGAAGTCAGAAGGGATGGGGACAGAGACAGAGACGGGGGTTGACTTTAAAGATGCAGGAAGGCACCACAAGCCAAGAAATGCAGGCAGCCTCCAGGAGCTGGAGAAGGCATGGGAAACAGGCCCTCCCAGAGCCTGCCGAGGAACACAGGCTGCAGCTCCCGATTTTAGCCCAGTGGTACCCACGTTGGACTTTGGAACCCCGGGCCTCATGCATGCCAGGCATGCTCTCTACCACTGAGCCTCACCCAGCTCTCATTCTGGACTTTTGAACCCCAGAGCTATCAGAGAGTAAGTTTGTTTTAAGCCATGAGATTAGTTTGTGGTGATTTGTTACAGCAGAACTCACACAGCTGTTACCCATGATTTCTCCTTAGCTGGCTCCACAGCTTCTCAGTGTTTGGAAGACACTGCCTATGTCAGGCAGAGTGACCCTGTCTGAGGAGTGGCCTGTCTTTTACACCCTGAAGCACAGTGGCCCCCTAAAGCTGATGGGCCTGAATTCCTGAGGGAGCCTCTATTGGGTCAGCAGCTCTGATCAGGTGACAACAAGCTGCAGAGTGGCCCCATCTGCGCCTGGTCTTCCTCCGGGGCTGCTGGCCACGTGCACCTGAGCTGGGGTCTCTCTCAAAGCCTAACCTGAACTTTTCTGCTTGGGAGCTGACTCTGGAGGCCAGGCAGACTGTACAGCCTGGGGCTCCCCATTTACCATGAGAGTTGGGTTGTCCAAGATCTCACTGTTGGTAAGTCTTTAAATTAGACATCAGTTTTAGATGTTTTATGGTCACTGCAAGTTTGAGCAGAAAGCAGAAAGTTGTTGGGGCTGGGGATGTGGCTCAGGTGGTGCCACTGTCTAGCTGGGCACAAATCACGAGCCACTGAAGCAGGAACAAACTTTATTTTTGAACTGCAAGAAAAAGCCTCACACACGCTCCTGGGGAATTCTCCCGAATGCCACGCGGCTCGTCCAGGAACCCCCAGCCGGAAATATCTCTCCCGGAAATCCCTCCTCCTGCACTTCCCCAACCAATGGGAACTCTCAGGGAATCCCCGGAAATCCTCACGAGAACTCCAAAATAGTGCGAGAACTCCAAAATAGTGCGAGAACTCAAAAGTAGCGGCAGAGGCGGATAGTAATGCCTCGCCTGTCAATCAATACTGTTGGCAAAATGCCAGGGGCCATACAGACTCGGCCGGCCGTGGCTCTCAGCATCTCCCCCCTTCTGTTTAATTAAACAACAAGCAATGTGGCTTAGGGACCGTGCCTGTTAGGCAGTCCAATTCAACATATGGTCCTTACCCGTCATCGGATGAACTGACCTCTAGGCGTCAGCCTCCTGTCTTAGGTTGGTACCACTGCAATTGGATCATACCCATCACTGACTACCGGTCCAGCATACAGCCATACTTGTGGATAGGCCTTTGCACCAGTGGGTGGGTGAGGTTCTTTGCCTCACCTCTGTTGCCCCCCAAATTTGGCCTTGGTGCCAGTGGTGGGGTGAGGTTCTTTGCCTCACCTCTGTTGGCCCCCAAATTTTAGACCATCACTAGTAGAAGGGAGGAGGATGCAAAATGCCATGACACTAAGCCAATTGAGGGCTCCTTTGAAAAATTGTACCACCGGTGACACCATCAGCAAAAATACTCCAGCACTACCACAATTCGCTGCCCCAACAGATAGTTCACAATGCATACAAGTGATACATAGTCCAGGCAAGTTCTGCAAGCAATTCAAAGCAGAGGAATCTGTCAATATGTCCATTTCCTCCCAAAGTAAATCGACTCCTTAATTGAGCATTACTTGTTGAGTTATTATTCATTGATGCATCAGTTTTTACAGTTTGTTGTGATAACTATCGAAGAAGCTGTAGTTTGGTTTTATCTTTGTCTTCACCGGCACTGGGATGAAGATAGGAATTCTGGCAATGATGCTAAGAAAAAAATTATGTAACATTCCAACAGGCACTAAGAAAACAATTTTTTGAACAATTTACATTATCCTGAACAGAATTATTAAATATAATGAAAAGGAAAGGTGAAAGTAAACAAACAGATCTGTTAACCTCCTTATTTGTTCACATATTAAAACAATTTTCAACAGCTGTTTACCCAATCTAAATTAAACCATTAAAATCACGTGAATAAAAAAAATTCGGATCCATTTATTCATGAGCGCTCCTCATATATGATATATGGACATACGCACATACAGACATACAACACAAAACAGAAGTGTGCACACATAACATACAACACATAAGACAATAATAAAGGCCTTGTAGCTTTACCTAGGTGAAATCTCCATTGCAATGTTTAAAAACTCCACAGTCAAAAAATAAAACTGATCAGAAAAACATTAACCTAGGTCTGTATGAGCTCAAAAATAAAATAGAACTTTATGATGTGGGAAAAGGCAAATAATAAAATAAATATTGAAAAAAGCATCCTGGTTAATCACTGTCACAGATGTAAGAATAGCCAAACTGGAGCTCTGGATATCAGCTGTTATGGATTTGAGTCAAATCACCTTTATTTTTTTTTGTCTGTAGAATTCGCTTTGGTTAGTTTCTCTGGAATCCAAATCGGCTGTTCTCCCTATGGAAACACACAAACAGACCCCCGACTCCAGACAATCACTGGGTCAGGACCTTAGTTAATCTCTCTGGAATCCAAATCGGCTGCTGTTCCCCCTGTGGAAACACACAAACAGACCCCCGACTCCAGACAATCACTGGGTCAGGACCTTTCCATTGTCCTGTTAGAATATCCTTCCAAAGTACCTTAGGCTTATGTACATTTTTTGGACACATATGCCTTTCCACAGCACTAAGTCCTGAAGAATCCAAATTTAAAAAGTTTAGAGTAAAAAGGGTTATTTTAAGTTTATCTTTGGGGGATATATACCCCTTTCCAATTCCCTTTTTTTGCTTTAATAAGTACATTTTAATAGTTTGATGAGCTTTTCAACTTTCTCAAGAGAGGTTCCATAGACTGAAACCAAGCTTGCTGAGCACAGAGAGGGTTCTAAGAGTTAGGAGAGGGAGAGAGGAAGCTGGGGTGAGCTTTATGGACACTACAGCCCCATAACTTTCCCATCAGAGCCCAGCTCAGCCACTCTCTTAAGCTAGTATCCAAGATGGTAGCACCAAGTATGGCCCAACTGGAACTGATGGCACCCAAGGGTCTGGACTGTCAAGACAGTTAAGATTCAAAGGGTTGTCAGAGGGAGTGAAGCCACACATTCATCCATTCATTCAACATACAATTATTAATCCAGGTCTACTATGTCCTATGGCCCAGCGATCCCTGGAGAACTGGAAAAAGTGCACTGATCAAAATAATGGCTACAATTATGCTGTTAACATTAAGGTGATAGATGAAATGGGGCCACAAAGTTTTTGCAAATTCTTCCACCAAGAGATGAGATCATGGGCTGGGGCTGGGGCTCGGTGGTAGCGCGTTCACCTAGCACATGCGAGGCTCTGGGTTCGATCCTCAGCACCACATAAAAATAAATAAATAAAATAAAGGTATTGTGTCCAACTACAACTAAAAAATAAATACTAAAAAAAAAAGAGAGATGAGATCATTTCCTCATCCCTTGAACTGGGCTGGCTTTGTGACTTGCTTTGACCAGAGCAAGTGGTAGCAGGGATGCATTCAAGAATCTAGTCCTCAAGTGTCCTAGATTTCGCCTTTTTTGAGATCTGGTTCTATATCACAAAGACAAAAGACCTTGGGGGGTGGAGAGAGAGAGAGAGAGAGAGAGAGAGAGAGGAGAGAGATGGAGAGACCCAGCTGATCTGCCAGAACCCAGGCCCCAGACACCTGCTGCTGATGCAGCCACTTGGACAAGCCAGGTTGGACCTGCAGGGCCAGTCCAGAAGGTCATTACGAATCACAAAGCCATTGTTGGTTTGAGGCCCTGGGTTTTGAGATCCTTGGAGACACAGCAATAAATAATCACAACAGTGACAACACAATGAGATAATGTTTCAGATTTTCCTTTTATTCTGATAAACAAAAATGTTAAACTTCCTGATAAATATCCTAGGCCCTGTAAATTCAGAAAAATGCCTACAATTTTTATCTATCTGTGGTTCTTCCTTCCATTTATTTAGAATTTATAGACAGAACTGGTAAAACAGCCATTCTAACACTGCAGGATGATAGAAAACAAGAGTCAGAGTTTTCTTCCACACCTGGGTCCCCAATCCATTTCCCGAGAGGTCAATGCTATGTGCATCTCTTTTTGGATCCTTTGAACAAAGATAAATCACACCTACACTTGCAGATCTCTATATATCTATATCAACATCTATGTCTATCTTCTTTATTGGCAGCAACAGGATTATGTAGTTTTGCACTGTTTTTTTCCCCATTTATGATTGATCTCATACACATTTCTGTTACCTGGGAACCTATTTCGCAGTGTCTTACTGTAATGATGGGTCTGGGATGGGCAGTTTTGCTGGTTCCAGTCTTGAATATTCACATTAGCACATCCTGATATACTTGTGCTTACATATCCACAGACGTCGCTTACATATTCCGAATCGAAGGGCGTATTTATTTTACACTGTGCTAGGTACATTGATTTTTGAACTCCAATTAAAAAAAAACAAAACATTTGTGATCATTATAACAGTATCTGCCTCTGCATGTTTACATATGCATTGACCCATCTGAGACTTGCAGTAGTCCTGTGGGGTGGTCATCTTCCCAGAGGCTGAGCACAGGCCCAAGGACACACAAACTTTTTTCAACTTTATTAATATCTAATTAAATTTAATTAATATTCCACGAGGACCGAAGAGGTAGGCAAAACAAAAGCCTAAAGCCAGATTAAGAAAATCACATCACAAAGAGAGTAGAAAATTATCATTGTGCCTTCATTTACTTCCCTGGGGTCATAAAGGGATAGTTGATCTCGAAAACTTGAGATTTTGATATAAAGATAGAGGTTTTTGTAGAAAATTCCAGCACATCCTTGTAAGGACAGTGGCAGTGGCAACCTCTGAGAGCAGGAGAAATGGATGCTCTGGCAGAACCCTGTCCCTGAGCCTCACGGAACTGAGCTGAGCCATATCTGGCCAGATGGCACCCCACGGGATCACGCTTAATGTTCCTTGGCCTGAACACTCTGGCTGGGGCTTGGATGCAGGAGCCTCACTCTCTCTGTAAGCTGTGCCTGCAGACTCATGCCTTCAGCAGCCTGGGACACCACAGGGGAGCTGGACAGAGCGGAAGAGTTAGACTGGAGTTTCCACCCTGACTGATGCCTCCGAAAGCCAGAGCCGTTTTGTCCTCCAAATTCCAGTCCCAGACTCACTTGGATGAGGAGCAGGGCTGTTATTTGCAAGGGAATTAAGGTGCAGAGATATGAAATAAGGGAATCACTAATTGTATCTGCTATGCCAAGCATTCTCTCTGCGTTGTTTCCTGGAAACAGAAGCTTTTTTTTTCCTTTTATTTTTTATTCTATTTAGACATACATGACAGTAGAGTATACATGGAGTATAACTTATTCTAATTAGTATCTTACGCTTGTGGTTGTACATGTTGTGAACATAGCATGGTTGGGTATTCAAATTGGTGCAACCACTTTGGAAAGCAGTAAGGAGATTCCTTAGAAAACTTACAATGGAAGCACCATTTGATCCAGTCATCCCACTCCTCGGTCTATACCCAAAGGACTTAAAATCAGCATACTACAGTGATGCAGCCACATGAATGTTTATAGCAGCTCAATTCACAATAGCCAAGCTATGGAACCAACCTAGGTGCCCTTCAATAGATGAATGGATAAAGAAAATGTGGTACATATACACAATGGGATATTACTCAGCCATAAAGAAAAATGAAATTATGGCATTTGCCAGCAAATGGCTGAAACTAGAGAATATTATGCTAAGTGAAATTAGCCAGTCTCCCAAAGCCAAAGGCTGAATATTCTCTCTGATATGTGGATGCTAATTCACAACAAGGGAGGGTGGGGAGGAGAAGAAGAGAAGTTCACTGGACTATTCAAAGGGGAATGAAGGGAAAGGAGGGGGAGGGGAATAGGAAGGACAATAGAATTATTTAGAAATAAAGATTTCAAAGCTTAGTTTTTAGAAGTGAGCTTCAATATCAGGACCAGATTGACAGCTGGGGTGTTCTGGGATTCTGTGCCCAGAGCTGCTGGACCTCTGCCTGCTCAGGGCCCTATCTGGTGCTTGGGAGCAGAGTAGGAGTAGCCTATACCTGGTGTCCATAGGCTGAGACTGAAAGACAGTCAAATCCTGAGAAAAGCAACCCAAACCTGCTTTCTTCCTCAACCCACTGCCTGCATTCTGGTCAAGGAGGTTACACAGCATGTCCAATGGCTCTAGCTCCTGGAGAAGGACACCAAACCTGAATCCAAAGCCCAGGAACATTGCCAGATGAGGGAAGAAAGGTGGGCTAATGGTTAGGGCACGGCTCTGGCTACACCTTCAGGGTTCACACCTGGGCACACATGTGCGGCCTGGGTCAGATGGGTCTCTCTGTGCCTTGGTGTTCTCTTCTGTCAAAGGGGAATTTAAAACAGGACTTACCTCATTAGACTATTGGAAGCCTGAAATAAGTTAATTTGCATAAAGAGCAGAGGACAGTGCCTGGCACGTGAAAAATAACCAATAAAAAGGAATTCCTTTCATGACTGCAGCAGGCTTCAAGTCACAGCTTGCCATCAATGAACCCAGACCAGCTCTGGGGGAGCAGAGAGGAAAAGAGGAGACCCCTTTTATGAAGTCACTTCTCTGGGGTGGGGTGGTGGCTAGCCCAACAGCTCCTGGCTAGAGGGCCTGGCTTTCTCTGGGCTTGGACCCTGCCTGGCTTCCTCTGGCCACGGTGTGTCCACACCTCTTATCCAAGGGTGCAGGGATAAGAGCAGAAGTCCTTCTCCCTAGATAGACAAGTGCCCCTGCCTGGATAGTGCAGGTCACCACCTGGGGCTGGTAGAGGCCAAGGAAACCCATGAAGACATGTGCAGAATCATTTCTGCCCCAAGGACTCCGGTTTGGGGTAGAGAAATGAAGCCAGGCCCTGCAGCCGGAGGCCTCTGCTAATCTCCACTCTACCCTTTGGCAGAGTGGCTTAGATGAGTGACTGACCTTCTTCCATAAAGACAGTGTATAGTGTGACTGGCTCAGAAGGGCCCTCTTTCAGCACAGATTTTTGTTCACTCACCAATTCCTTGTACATCTGTTGTGTGTCGGGCACTGTGCTGGGCACCCAGACTGTAGGGCTGATGAAAACCGACATAGGCTCTTCTTCTCAAGGGTCTTACTGACAGCGAACTCTAATTGCAGGTGTTGGCAATTGGCAAAAGGGAAACTCTTGGGACTGTAGGAGCTGCCCCAGGAAAGGATGACCTTGGAGGGGACCTTGAAGGGCAGTGTGTCTGGTAGGGCAGCATTCTGGCTGCAGTCTGGGTTCTAGCTGGACCTTCAGGCCTGCTGACCCCCCACCCTCCTAACACTATGCTCCATCCCAAGCCCAGAGACAGCAGAATTTTTTTCTGCTCCCTGTTGACATGGAGACCCCTCTGACAAGCTTTCCCTCTGGCTACCCCTAGGATTGCACTGCCAGTTGGCCCAGTCTGTCCCTCCTCCCTTTGCCGGAAGCTCCCAAGCACATCTGATTCCATCGGATTCAATTTTCTCCCTCTCCATCAGGACCCCTGCCCCAGGGGCTTGGAGCCAGGCCACATGATCAGCTGCTTGAGGGAGGCAGCTCCCTCGCCACTTCTAGACTGGAGACAGGGGAGATGCCTCCTCCAGAGCCAGGTGGTGACAGCCAGGGTGGAGGGGATAGTGCCCTGGGAAAAATGGTGCTTCTGGTTGTCATGGCAACTGTTGCTAGGTGTCACCAGGAACCCACATTAGAGACTGACCTTCCCAGGAAAAATAGCCAGGCTTTGAGCAGGACCTGAACTCCTTCCCTGAGCTGAGCAGGTCCACCTCATTCATTCATTCACTCAGTAAACATTTGTCTAATGCTTTCTATTTACGAGGGCTATTGCGTCTCTGGGAATTCATAAATAAATCAGGCTTTGTCCTCAGGAGCTCAATATGGTAGGAAAGAGAAAATGAAAATGTACGATGCTGTTGCCCTGCCCGAGGGCTGTATTGCAAATGCACACAGGGCACCGTGGGGTTGGGGCAGGGGGCGCCTCAACCCTGCCTGAGGGCCCAATGCTGGCAGCTCTGGTGCTGAACATTTAAATATTTAAAGGGGGCCAACAACCAGGGGAAGGCCATTCAGCCTCAGAAAGTACTGAGGCCAATTATCAGGGATGCAACAGCATGGGAATTCGGGGGAAGGACAGTCTGGAATGGTGGCATTGGGTTTGTGGGAGAGAGTGGCAGAAGGCTGGAAGCCGAGTGTGGCCTGATGGCACAGGCGCTGGGCCTGGGTGCCATCGAAGCCCGGAGGCAGCCTTCTGGGCTTGGGTCAGGATGGCAGACGGGGCCTGCAGTGTCTCATTGGTCACATGCGCTTGTGACCACTTGATTGTGATGGATGAAAGGACAGGAGAAGGAAATCGGGATTGATTTCCAGAGGCCTCCTGGCTGGGGGCCAGGCAGGGATGATGGCCTGAGCAACCACTATGAAGAGAGAGAGGGTGGCGGGAAGTGGGGGGGGGGGCTGCAAGCTGAGTCTGGCCGTGGGAGGTATGGGTGACCATGCCCAGCAGGTGGTTAGTGGCCTGGGACGGAGGAGGTGAGACACAGGCGTGCAGGTGGGCTGAGGCTATGACCTGGGGACAAGGGAGCATTTGAAGAACTCATTGATGCAGGCTGGGAAGGAGCACTGCCGGAGAGGGGGCCAGCGTGAGTAGTGACACTGGATCCAGGCCGGAGCCAGCTGCAGGGTCAGATGTGACAGAAGAGGTTGATGTGAGGACTGTAGGAGCGCATTTGATTGGGCAATTGAAGAGCCCCTTGGCTCCCGGTGGAGAGGTTTCCCTGGGGTGGGGGAAGTGGAGGCTGTGGGAGGGGTAGAGGCGGAGGCTGGGCACATTTAACCTCGAGGGCTTTAGCAGAGAGGGAGGGAGCTGGGCAAGGAGGAGGGCAGGGGACAAGGGTTTCTGACAGGTGGGGACTCCAACACATTTGTGGGGACTGAGCTGAAGCCAGTGGGGGGAGGGGTGTTTTGAAAACACGGGGCTCAGGATGGAATGTGGAGAAGTGACCAGTGATCCGGATCTGTTGCTACGGAATTAGTTACCTGCAGGGTAGGGACATAGTTCTTGCCTCTGATGATCCAGGCATGGAGTACAGACCCCAGGTGGGGGGACAGGTATACAGAGGTGATAGGTACACAAGCAGAGGAGCTGCGGCGTATCTACGTGTCTGTGTTTCTGTCTGTGAGTGTGTGTCTATGTGTCTTTGATTGGAGGCATGGGGTCATGGTGGATCAGAGAAGGCTGGCGTTTTCTTTGGTAAGTTGTTCTAGGTTTCCATTAGCACTCGACCTGTTCATTGTGTGTGTGTGCGCGCACGCGCGTGTGTATGTGTGTGTGTGTGTGTGTGTATGTGTGTATGTGTGTCTACTTGTGTATGTCTTTGTGTTTTTCGTGTTTGTCTATGGGCATCTCTGTGTGCCCACGTGTATCTGTCTCTGTGTGTATTTATGGAAATCTGTATGTCTGTGTGCATTGGACGGAAGTCATAGAGCATGTGTCAGAGTTAATAGGACACCAGACAGGCCAACATGACCCTAGTTATTCAAAAGAAAGAATTGACCCCAGAGACACAGAGGGACCTACTCAAGGTCCCAGAGAACAAAGAATAAAATCGGTTGGACCCAGGTCTCCAACTGGACTATGCACATCATGAGCACCAAGTAGGGCCTGTGGCAGAGGTCTCTTCAAAAGGGGAGGCCACCAGGGGCCCTGGAGCCTGCTGACTCCCCAGGGGTGGTGGCGTGTATCTTCCAGAGGTACTTGGCTTAAGTAAAAATTGTCCCCCAGTCTGATTTTGGACACCCAGACCCAGATGGAGCAAATTCACTCAGAGACCCTTATTTGGCTTGAGTCCTGGGAAATGCCCAGCATAAGAGGAATGGCCAGGCACCAGGGTCACACTACCTGGCAGCTCACACACACCAGCCCAGGAGAGGGATCAGGTACTTGGAGGTTCCCCAAACACAGGCTTTTAGATGACGAGCCTTGTCCACCTAAAAGTGCGTGGACGCAGCTACTGTTATAGCTGCAATTTCCTTTCCTCCAGGTTGCCTCCTTTTGCCATCTAATTTGGAGACAAGTCAAGGTGATTTATAGGGAGCAAGCCTGCATTTAGTGGGACATTCTCCTGCCAAATGAGTCTGTGTTGTGTCTGGTGACATATTTTATGTTTACCCAACGCTGTGCTAAACTTTGTGCTTGGCTTTGAATTATATATTTACACCTGACTTTAGATAAAAAGGAAAATTTAAAGGTTAAAAAAAACCCCAAAATTCAAAGAAAGCAGCCCAAACATGGGATTTTCTGGCTTCCATAAGGAGAGAAAACACTGTGTACACAGGGTACTTGTCCCTCCCAGCCTGCCCTGTTGAAGCCAGGGAGACACTGGATTTTCAGTGACTGTCCCCTCCAGTGTTCCCATTGGAAGTGCAGGAAGACACACAGGCCTGAATCCCAAAGCTGCCACCGCCTGCAGAAGCCGCTCAGTGGGGAAACTTGCTCCCCAGTAGTTCCCCTTGTGTCTGGCCAGGCCCCTGAGGGACAGCAGACAGCCCTCAGACAGCTCTGGGAAGGGCACGGGGGGGGGGGGGGGGGGATTCCTGCCATTGCAGGAGCTCCTAGACTGCCTGCCCCCACCTGAGCAAGACTAGACACAAATGCTAGCTCACACTCTCACTGCGACAGGGGAGGACAGAGTGTCGAGTGCCAGGCCCAGTGAGCGAGATCTTGGCAAGACTCACAGCTGCACACCTGCAGGACCAGTCCTGTGCTGGCCCACAGCCTATCACCTGTCATCGCTTCCCCCTTCAGAGGCCTGGGGGTGACTCCCCCCCGCCCCCAGCCCTGCCATTCTGGCTCTGCCCTCTGCCCTTCTCCACACTTGGTGGCACCTGGGGTGCTCTTATTGTGGCCCAAGCCACAGCCCACTTTGTCAGAGATTACCACACCCTCCCCCACCACCACCGCCAGGAGGCATGGGCAGCATGTCCCTGTACTGGAGGTGCAGGTACCCCCAGTTGAACACTGTATGTGTACCCTAGTCCCCAACTGCTCCGGGCCCCAAGACCAGCCCTCTACTTGCCAGCCAGAGGCTGCTCAGCCCTCTACTGTCCTCGCCCCCCACGTCCACTGGACTCCAGCCCACTTGTGCAGCTATTATGACGCCTCTGGAGAGGAGCGCAGCGGGGATGAGGGGGTGTTGCACCAGCTCGACAGGAGGGATCCCTGCCACTGCCATAGCTGCTGACCCTCAAACCCAATTTCTACAACCCTTCCCAGATGATTGGGCAACCTCACTGGGTCAGCTGGTGGCCCAGCGGGATTTAGCTCTGCAGCCCCAGTGCCAGGGCTTCACAGTCGCCCCAGGACCCAGGCACACACCAAGTTCACAGTTCAAGGGCCTATCCCGCCTGCATGGGGGGCGGGGTGCGCACACAGCCATTGCATGTGCGAGCATCCCTTTGTGATGCAACCCTTTGTTGCACGTGCCGCCTTATCTACTCAAACCTTTAAAAGCTGGGTCCTGGCCACTGGTCTGACATTGCCCTTTCGCCTCAAGCCGCGCTGGCAGCAGAAGAAGGACCCTTTGTGCTCAGCTCTGGAATCCCTGAATCCCGTCGTCTTCCCTAACCCTTACTGCTGCCATGGGTACTTCTCAGGGTAAGCTTTGTCCCTCAACCCTGCCCCGGCCCTGGCGGGCACGGACCTGCCAGAAGTGTCCCGAATGAAGTCCAGTCACAGAGTCCCCTGACCTTACCTACAGTGGTTGGCCACTCTGGCCAGCCCCGCGGCACAACTCCCAGGTTGTCCTGCTGCCATCCTGGAACTGCACATCAGCAGTTGAGCAAAGTGCCTCCTTGCTGCTGGTCCCAGGTCCTGGGAGACCTGGACATTACCTCCATCCTCCACATGCCTGGTCTCCTAAGAAGATGATGCTGTCAGCTGCACCTTTCACTAACTCCTGCAGCCTAGACCACCCACTCGGCAAACAGATGCTTTGTATGGCATAGGAGCAGAGAGCCACTGCTTGCCAGCTTGTAGCACCATGGTATACCCGAGAGCCCTGCCCAGGGAAGACTGTGCTCAGTGCCCTTGGAGACAGTGGCCAAGGGTGGATGAGCAAGTGGAAGGCCCTGCATATAGAGAACATCAGAGGGGGAGCCCATATCACTGGAGGAGCACAATATGACTTTAGGCTCCTGGTGGCCCATAGCCACCTGCCTTCCTTTGTGCCCAGGCAGGGAATCTTCCGCACCCAGAGTTCCCAAGTCAGAGCTGAGATATCCTGGGCCTTCTGTATGAGCTCCTGCTCCAAGAGAAAGGCCATCAGAGCTCCTATAGCTCCACTAGAGGTCTCCAAACCCTGGAGAGGAGGGCTCCAGGCCCACCCAACAGCAAGCTGCCCCAGGGTACTCTTCATCCCCAGGGATGGCAGCCATTATGAAGTCAAACAACAATGAGTGCTGGCGAGGATGCGGGGGAAAAAGGTACACTCAATGGAATATTACTCAGCACTAAAAAATAATAAAATCATGGCATTTGCAGGCAAATGGATGGCATTAGAGCAGATTATGCTAAGTGAAGTTAGCCAGTCCCTAAAAACAAATGCTGAATGTCTTCTCTGATATAAGGGGGGTGACTCAAAATGGGATAGGGAGGAAGAGCATGAGAAGAAGACTACCACTAAATAGGGAAGAGAGGTGGGAGGGAAAAAGAGGGAGAAGGGGAGTTCCACGGAAGATGGAAGGAGAACCTCATTGTTATACAGAATACATATATGATGTTGTAATGAGAAAAAGAAAAAAAAGTGTCACATTAGATTGGATAGAGAGAAAGGATGGGAGGGGAGGGGAGGAGTAGGGGGATAGGAAGGGCAGCAGAACAGAATAGACAATATGATTGATGTATGTGCATTCCATGTATGTATTATACATCAAATTGCATTCTACTGTCATGTATGACTAAAAAAAATAAGTAAAAATTTAAAAAAAGGTGGCAGACTGGGGCTGTCTACTGCTGAGGCCCTGTGAGTACTGTTGTGCTTTGGGCCCTGGTGAGAGAGTAGGAAGTTCCTACCGGAGTCAGATGGAGGCCCCAGATGTGGGGGAAGGGGGACTGTGAAGTCATAATGGTGTTCATGAGGGTGGCCCCCAAGGGAGCCCCTGGCTGCAGAGCCAAGCCTGCCAAGGTGCTGGGAGAGGGCCTGGGAGGAAGGGCCAAGCAACAGTTGGCAGGCTGTGGAAGAGGGGGACACAAAGTTTGGAGGTGGGAGGGTGTCTCTGGGAGGAGAGAGCAGCGCCCACCCACTTTGGGCGGGGAGGCAGTGCTGGGGTGGTAAGGCAAGGTCTGGCTGAGGCCCACTGATGCCAGAGGCTTGGCCCCTCCCCAGGTAGAGGGGGCCCACATATGGGCTGGGGTTGGGGGGCATGGTATAGCTGTCCCAGATGGCCTGGGACTCACCCATCAGAAGGCAGTGGATGTGCTGCAGAGCTTTTTGTTTCTCCCAGTTGAGGTCCTCAGTGGTGACTGGACAGGCCAGTTCCAGAAGTGGTGGCAGCCTCAGAGGTCCCCCTATTGATGTGACGGCAAAGGAAACTTTCATTTCTGTGGCCTACCTGTATTCCCCATGGATGAGCATTTCTTCCTTGGCAATGGCTGTCCCGCTCTGCCTACAGCCACCTTCTCACACTGGGCCTTCTTTGCCATCCATTTCCCTGCAAATGCCATGATCTTGTTATTTTTTAGTGCTGAGTAATATTTCATTGTGTATAAATGCCACATTTTTTTTAATCCATTCATCTATTGAAGGGCATCTAGGTTGGTTCCCCATTCTAGATATTGTGAATTGTGCTGCTATAAACATTGATGTGGCTGTGTCCCTGTAGTATGCTCTTCTTAGGTCTTTTGGGTATAGTCCGAGAAGGGGAATAGCTGGGTCAAATGGTGGTTCCATTCCCAGCTTTCCAAGGAATCTCCATACTGCTTTCCAAATTGGCTGCACCAATTTGCAGTCCCACCAGCAATGTATGAGTGTACCTTCCCCCCCCCCACCCCTGCATCCTCGCCAGCACTTATTGTTGTTTGACTTCATAATGGCTGCCTTTCTGACTGGAGTGAGATGGTATCTTAGGGTGGTTTTGATTTGCATTTCTCTGATTGCTAGAGATGGTGAGCATTTTTTCATGTATTTGTTAATTGATTGTATGTCCTCTTCTGAGAAGTTTCTGTCCAAGTCCTTGGCCCATTTGTTGATTGGGTTATCTGCTTTTTTGTTGTTTAACTTTTTGAGTTCTTTGTATACTCTAGAGATTAGAGCTCTATCTGATGTTTGAGGGGTAAAAATTGGTTCCCAGGATGTAGGCTCCCTATTCACCTCGCATATTATTTCTCTTGCTGAGAAAAAACTTTTTCAGTTTGAATTCGTCCCATTTGTTGATTCTTGGTTTTAACTCTTGTGCTATAGGAGTCTTATTAAGGAATTTGGGGCCTGCCCCCACGAGATGAAGATGAGGACCAACTTTATCTTCTATTAGACGCAGAGTCTCTGGTCTGATTCCTCAGTCTGCCATCTTGAAAGGTACCTAAACACGCTCCCTGAGGGAAGCAGCCCCTCATCCCTGGAGCCACCATCCCACCTGGGGTTTCTGACAGGAAGAAGCCCAGAGCCCCCACCTCTGCCAGCTGTCAGTAGTTTGGACACCTGGGATCTCCAGGTCCAGGGGTAGCTCCATTCCCACCATTGATAGCAGGCCCCCCAGCCTGGGCAGCCCAACCCACTCAGCCCTTGGTGCTGACAGACGTAGAAATCCCACCGTGGGGGCCCGTGCCAGCACCCACACACATTCTGCTGGCAGCCAGGCTGCAAGTCCACTGGAGCAGCTAGTCCATCAGCCTCTGCAGCTGCTACTCAGAGGCCAGGGACTGTGAACAGTGTTTGTCCCAAGAACAGGCAGCCCAAGTCAGCATGGGACAACCAAGGTTCATCCCCCTTAATGCTGCCAGTGTCAGTTGCCTCAATTGCAACTTGGAGGACAGATTTTTCCCCAGTTCTTCCGTCTCCCATGGCAGAAATGGGCATCTGCTAAAAAAGTAGAGGGACCCCCCAAAACCAGAGAACACCATGGGGCAAGCTTGGGACAGAACAGCTCCAGGGCCTGCCCCTAGGCAGAGCACCACCATGAGGACCAAGGGAGAGAAGGCAAAATACAAACCAGGGCAAGCAACCACTGATGTTTGTGCAATTAATGCCGTCCCCCAAAGTCTGACCATGCAGAACCCCTGAAGCTCTCCTGGGAGGAACCATCACCACCTTCAGAAAGGCCACCTTGACTTGTAAGTTTGTCCCCATGCAATCCAGGAACCTGGGAGCCCAAACTAGCTCCCGGATCTCATATCTGTCTTTGGGGTTCTGTTCATCTCCTCCCCAAGTGAAGGAAAGAGAAGCATGAGACAGCATTTACAGGGTAAATGGGGCTTCGACATATTCAGTGCCACTAACTAGACCATCCCTATAGTGGTCACTTTACAGGGGACAAAAACCAACTCTGTTCTTGGAGCCACGAGGGCCACTCCTTTAAGTGCCAAAAGGCGCCCCCTTACAGGAACCCTGAATTCCACCTCGGAGCATCAATACCTCCATGAACCAGGCTGCATATATTTACAGAGGGAATCATATCACCCATTTCCCTGGTGGTAAAGGTGAGGCTCTGGGAAAGGACATGAATTATGAGTTAGTCAAGGTCCTGCCTGGAAGAGCTGGGACTGGAATTCTGGAAATCTGGCTCCAGAGCCTCATGTGCAGAACCCTGCAGGGGAGGCCTGATGCCGGGAGCTTGGAAGGGGGGGGCCCATCAAGTTGGGGTGGGGGGCTCAGAGAAGAATGAAGAGATGGGTGTGGCTGGGGAATTCGTCCAGAGGGGGAGACCAATAGGAGAGGGAGGGAATCGAGTGAGGGGACTGCATGAGCAAGGCCAGGCAGCGGGAGTGTGTGGGTCAGGCAGAGGAATGACCTGTGAGCAGCTGGGGGTGCAGGGATGGAGGGGGACAGGATTCAGAAGGAAAAGAAGGTTGGGCCACACCATGGAAAGAGCCAGGTCTGGCAGGGAGACACCACCCCTCCCTGCTCCATCCTCCAACTGTCTTTGAGTCTGTGCCTTGAACTTCTCCAAACCCTCCCTTCTCACCACCTCCGCTGGCCCTATTCCACCCCTCCCAGCTCTCCCCTCCTCCCTGCCTCACCCAGAACAAGACAAAAAGCTCAAAGCTGCTGGCCATTTCCATGTAGTTCTTCTCCCTGCACCTTGTCCCCACATCTGTCTTCACTTGAACTCCAGGTCAGCTCTGTAGGGGCAGTGGTGGGTGACACACGGGATCTCCCTGCTTTAGAGCTGGAGAAACTGAGGCCCAGAGAAGTAATTTCTACTTCTGTTTCAGATCTTGGGCCATCACCCCCTTGAGGAAGCCCTCCCTGCACTCTCTACTACCCTGTCAGGCCTGGTTTTTGGTTATTTGTTCTCAGAGGACCAAGGATTTTTGCTGTAGAGAACTGGTCTCAGGTTGTCACTGTCTATTCATTCACATGGATTAGTTTATGTCTTTCTATGTCACTTGGCATGCAGGGGACACTGGAGAAACACTGAGCGACTGAATGACAGTTTGGGTTCTTGTGACAAGTAACAAGAAGAGGTGTTAGTAGAACGTGGATGGGGCACCA